>NC_047015.1:33552110-34752110 GCF_902652985.1 Pecten maximus | reverse complement strand
AGGTAAGATGGCGGAAGGTATATGAATGGTTACATTGTATGTTTAGGTAAGATGGCGGAAGGTATATGAATGGTTACATTGTATGTTTAGGTAAGATGGCGGAAGGTATATGAATGGTTACATTGTATGTTTAGGTAAGATGGCGGAAGGTATATGAATGATATCAATTGATGTTTAGGTAAGACAGTGGAAGGTATGTGAATGTTTTAAGTAGCAAAGTGGAGGTTTATGAATGGCTGAAATATATACTTAGGTAAGACAGTGGACGCTATATGAATGGTTACAATGGATGTTTTAGGTAAGACAGCGGACGCTTTGTGAACGGTTACAATGGATGTTTTAGGTAAGACGATTGACGTTTAGCGTCAATTCTAGGTTTGATAAGATAGTTGACGGTATATAAATAGCGCCAATGGTTAACAGTTTCATAAGAATATCCATGAAACAAGAAATATCTTTAAAAAAGATAAACGGCATAGTTTTAATGCTGGTGGTTATAATGAAAAACTGCTGGTGAAATAAATCAGAGATCTATATTCTCAGAGACTTATACTAAAGTATATAGATCTCTGATATACTCTAGTATATACGTCTCTGAATTAATTAACGATCTAATGTTTCAGCACGGTTAACACAATTATATAAGTTTGAATCATTTTTGGTGATAATAAGACTGCATTTGAATCGGGAATTTAATTCCATTAATGTGTCATTTGAAAAGATTCATTCTGCATTCAATCTTTACTTGTTTCGTTTTTAACTGCATATCTGCATTTTGCATTTACCGCTACATTGACCAATCACATACTTCATCTTGACCAGTAACGCCACCTGTCGCGTCATATCCGGGGCAAAAAAGAAAAAAAAGGACAGTAGGTTAACTGCTTCAGGTTATAGTATGTGATACAATAAGAGAAGGGCGAACGAGAGACTAACGGCTTCATTGATTTCTATATGTAAGACCATGCAGAGGACAATGAATTTCTCGGCTATATTGTCGATGACATGCTTCAGGTGGCCGACACAGAGGGAATTACGATACTTTACAGTTGTGACAGTATACTAGTCATACACCGAGCTTACATGGGACATTCGTCTGATACACTCCGCATCATTAATTATGAATGATACTCCCACCCCCGTCTCATCCCAGAAAACCGCTCACTGCTCTAACACACTTCGGCAGTAAATACGTATTATTGTGACACTTATATTATTTGTTGATACCGAGAAACATAAAACGGGGGATTTTAATCAAATTATGGTGATGTATACAAATAACAAAAGCAGAACATGATAAAACTGGTAATTCCCTCTGGCATATTATTCCATTAAACCAGTACCACGTGACCATCTTTGCGGCACTTTGAAGTCTCGCGTCCCGCGGTCTGAACGAGATTCTGTGACATGAGCCCTAAAACCATCGCCGCTTCTTATCGATCTTAACGTCACACAGAAAACACACTACAAGCATAGTCAATAGTGAATATATAATCATATCATATAATATGAATTATTTAAAACACATTTCCTCGGGGAATGACACGTTTTTCATCTACTCTACGAATTCTCGGCTAGCTGACATGACGATTGGCTTTGGCAAATGCACCACTGTCGGTTTTATAGACCGTTGCTAGTCCCCGTGTACTTTTTTTTTCTGAAAACACATCACGTTCTGTCTGTACTGTTGCGAACGTATAACCGATTGTTTCATAAACTACAATTCGCTCCTGCATATCTATATATTTGGACTCCCAATCCCCCTACGTATGTCAATTTCCTTAAAAATAATAAGGATTTTTTTTACACATTTCCCGGACCCATTTTTTTTACACATTTCCCCGCACACATATTTTGACTCATTTCCCCGGACACATTTTTTTACACATTTCCCCGCACACATTTTTTACACATTTCCCCGGACACATTTGTTTACACGTTTCCCCGGACACATTTTTTTACACGTTTCCCCGCACACATTTTTTTACCCATGTCCCAGGACACATTTTACCCTTACCCGATCAGTTTCAAGATTCACCTTATAAACTTCCCTGTGTTACTATTAGATACTGATTATTACCGTTGACAATGACCTCTCCCTCGCGTCCCCTATCAATACCAATGAACAAACATTAATACACACATATATATTTATTGGCGTTATACGAACGACCTCTTTTTGTTATCTGGACTCTTTGACCTTTCCAAGAACAACTAAGGTACTGTTTGCCCGTGTGTACCTTTGACCATGATGAGACTCTATCTGCTATTAATGCCTCTCCAGTTGTTTGTCTCTTTTGCAACAAAAGAAAAACTTAATTAGTAGATAGACTCAAGTTCTGTCAAGGTTCATGTGTAATTTCTCATGGGAGCCAAAACGATCAAATCTGCAATGGCGGAGGTGTTCATCAACATCGAGATCTCATCCCCCGTGAGATTTGTTCTATTTATAGCAGAAGTTAATGATATTGATTTAGGCCTGCAAATTATGACAGATAAACGAAATAGTGCCTGTAGCAGAATCCCTGAATAAAGAATAGTATATCTTGGACAGTATTAGACATTAGACACTGATATGTGGGATTGTAAGTTTGTAATTTCAAGTCCAACCATCACAAGAAAATTACTTCCAGAACGTTGGAATTGTTTTGTTTTTTTTGTTTAATATTCTTATTCATCAAATAAAATACAGGTAAATGTTTCAACGTGGACTGTTTCAACATTTATAAAATCGGACTATAATGTTCAGTTTTAAAACGTATAAGATAATACAGTTTAAAGCAAAACAATAATTGTTTATCGATTGTTTTCCCTTGAATTTGTGTATATTTATAATTCCTTTATTCTGTGAGTGGGTAACTCAGTGACAGTAACGAGTATAAATATTAAAACATCATAAATGTATTATTATTGTCTGTCCTTGATATTGAGAAAAAATCGTATGCTATCAAGTTATAAATATTTGCGTGCGAGACTGATACCGTTTCCAGTTCTCAACATAATTTCTGCGTTAAAACGTTATGTACAAATTGCGGCTATGATCTATTATTAAAACTGCATCGAAATGGTCGATGTGCATTTAGAGCTCATTAAGTAAATATGAGAAATCAAAAATTAAAACTGAACTACCAATTTATGATTTTTATTAATTAAAAAAAAAATTATACATGTGTACACTTAAGTTTTAGAACTGAGCGATAAATTCTCATGTCGTTGTCTCATTCAACCAGTTGTCTTGATTCGGTAAGACCGTATGCCGAACAGATCTCTCGAAGGTACGTTTGAGCGTCTTGTTGATTAAATTCTGTAAAGTAACGACCATTTGGGGCGCCAAAACATAATCCGAACAACTTTCTTGGCTCGATTAGATACTATGCTGGGTAGATTTTGTTCTCGGAGCGATCGAGTTTGCTAGTCTAGATGATTCAATTCCGTAAACTAGCAGGCCTTCAATGTGCCAAGATAGTTTCCGAATGGCGGCGCGGTGATAAATATTCGCTACTTACACCACTAACCGGTCTGAATGCTGAGTAAATAGCGATAAGGATACGCCATGGTTTCCTGGAACGGGATGTCAACACTCGCAAATCCCAGGGTGTCACGTGATTGTATTCCCGCCACGATGTTCCCTGAATTTTTCCAAGGGTATCACAGCTTGACAAGTCGCTGAACAGAAAACTAGTTGTGGTTGGATATCGTCCATATATACCTCCACAGGACACGCGGAAATATCAACCGTCTGACAAAAAAAAACTGTTTTCTCGATAATGTCCACTTTACTGCAGATTACAGTAGCTTGAATCGATCTTTCGGAGACATAATATATTTCATTGGCGTAATTGAAATTCTTGAATAATGTGATTAAATGTTGAGAAATCCTTTCGAGTCATAAATTTATCAGCTTTTTTATAAGGCAAATAAGACGAAACCTGTGGATATGCGGTCGCGGTAATATACTGTCGATGAGGTCGGTTTTAAGTAGAAATAACGATTTAAATTTGTAGAACGTGAACTACCCTGAGGTGTAACGTCATAGCAGTTTACGATATTCTATTTTTTAACATAATAAACAGGACATAATTGTAATATTTTACATATGTGCATCAAACCATATTCTCTGAAATATGCTCCTTCCTTCGTCTTATTCTTCTTGTCTTATGTTTGTTTGTCTGTATACTCCTCGCTACAACAAATTAATACATTTCAGACAAACGACAATTTGCCTATTTGAATAGATCTATATTAGGGATCGCTTTAGTGCCAATCCATCGATGTAATATGTCGCAGGGACATTGGTATGACATCTGTCCCGGATCAGCATGCTGACACTGGAATGGGGGGTGGGGGGTGGTGGGGGGGGGGGGGGGGGGGGGGGGGGGTCAGTTATGTACCCCTGTATATCCGTTTCAGTGCCGATTGTCAAACAGATTAAACATCAGGTGGTATATTATTGACCGCGGTAGATCATGGAATAAAACCCTATTGGGAGTGGTAGGACAGTGTCTAGAGAGACATTATGAACAAAAAGTGTTTAGAAAGAATAAAATACATATCTTCACATTTAGTCGCCTCTTATAGATCAAACATTGGTCACAGGAAAGGTGTAATTATCACGATCGTCCTGTAGGACAAATGGCATCGAAAGAAAAAAGCAAAGCAAGGAAAGAAACAAAACAGATTCCAAGTGTTATAACATGGACAACAAATCAATGTTGGTCTCTCCTATGTACCGTAAGTAAAAGACACTGAAGAAAAACTTACATTATTCTGCAGGGGGTGTGGGGTGTGGGGTTGTGAGGGTGTGAGGGGGTGGGGTGTGGGATTGTGGGGGTGTGAGGGTGTGGGGTGTGGGGGTGTGAGGGGGTGGTGTGGGGTGTGGGGGTGTGAGGGGGTGGTGTGGGGGGTGGGGGTGTGAGGGGGTGGTGTGGGGGGTGGGGGTGTGAGGGGGTGGGGTGGGGTGTGGGGTGTGGGGTGTGGGCACTTTTAGTCTCCTCTTACAATCAAGATGCATTGAAATGCAGCATGCCACATTCTCTGAATGAATAACATAACAAAATCAATTGATATATTTATGTAAAACCGCTGTATTTGAATAATGATTACCTGTGAGTAATTCGCGGGAACCGAAAAAAATCCACAAGCAGAGGTAACAACTATCAATCTCAAAAGTTTGTAGACAAGACAAATGAGTAAATAACACATTGGAATAAGATTTCGGTAATTGATAAACCACGTGTTGGATCATGAGCATTGAATCGCATTTTATACTTGTTTCGTCATTCTGTAATTGATATAGGTATATAGCCTATCTATACGCTGTGTTGATTTTTCAGTCATGTCCTTAAGACCACGATAACACGGGTATAGTAGGGAAGTATTCATATATTATTTTCATTGACCTTGTATGTCAGTAGACATCTGACATTTGAAAATTTACACTGAAAATATCAAACGCTGCAACTGCCACATAATAACTTAACTTGATTTCTTTTTAATCAAAATTAAAAAAAAAAAAAAAGTGATGAGGAAGTAACGCCTGTCATATAATATCTGAAACCAACATAACGAACGGCTCGTTCCGGATATGCTTCAAAACAACGGCCAAGTATTGGATGGGATGTTATCTTTGATGAAATGTACTTTCCCCTTTAATCACATGAATGTCAGTATCACCAACATGCATGGGCAGATCAGACGCGTAAATATGCAGTATAATGACTGTACATTATACATTAATTGATGTCATTATAAAGATATCGAGTTCCTGGTCCGTTTGTTTACGACCCGATATGCAAATCCGATCCTGTATAAAGAGGCATGGCATTACTGAAATTGGTCGTCAAGGTTGTTATCGTGTCTCTTTATCTCAACATACCGCCTATCACTATACAATTTCGCAATGTAACGGCAGGGAAGCTAGACCGTGGTGCCTTCAATGTATACTATCCCGAACCAATATACCCGGGGCCATCGCTGGACCACAACAGACTACCATCCCTAAAAGGTCAATGGCCGTGATGGATTAGAGTATACAAATAGGCTACACGTCTGGGGTAGTATTGTTTTATATAAGCACATATGTTTTATCGAATGCTAGGCAATTATATCAAATTTGTCTTTATCTAGAGAATATATGTCACATAGAAATAGTAAGCTTTTTAAGAGATGATATGGAGGCTGCGTGGATACACGTATTATGTTTTATTGACAATAAAAAGATATTGTTCCAAAGATATAAAGTGAATGAACACTATTTGAATTTTTTTATCGTTGAATGAAAAAAAAAAAAAAAATATCGAGATAAGCAGAAATACAGTCGCCGAGTCGCCATAGCTTTGGGGAAAACCACGAATTAGAAACGTCACCGAAATTACATGTAATGTTGGATACCGTTGCTGACAGCTGAATGGCCTGAGTAACTCGATCCATCCCGTGGTGGTGGTGTCGGTACATATTGCGATACACAGATCACCTGCCTCCTATGTCGGATTATTGCACAAATTGCAGCCGTTGCGATAACTTCCCGTGCAATGCCGGAGATACCGACTGATAGCTTTGATTAATGTATTTTCAATATTCAGACCTGAAAACTGCTGGGAGCTAATTGGCTTTGGATGATAGAAATGTTTGTTGACACACACACATACAACATAGACGATGTTCGAACTCGACGATTATTCCCAGACCTCGGTGCTAGAGATCCCCTGAAAAAAACGTTAGAGCTGACATAGCCTTTCCCCGGTAAACAAACAACGGCTGATGTCGGTTCTTGGGGAGCAATATCCCTTCTTCAATACTTTGAAGCCCGCCATAATTACATCCAAATACATATAATGTCTAAAAGAAATCAAACTGTATCAGGTTTCCACAAAACGCTATATATCATATGAACCCATTTTAGTAGGATGCATATTGATTTTATTAATGAAATATTTCAAAACTAAACCACTTTGCCGAGTCTCCATTGGCCTATTAAAGCGACTATAATGTTAAAACCATAAGGAGAAAATGATATAAAACGTAAAATTTTCCAAGAGTTTGTTACAAAACTAACACTTTCTATTCATTTCTAAAATCAAAAGTGTCAGCAACAACTGGATATCCAGGAAAATACAAAATCACGAACTAAAAATAGACTGTCAGATGTAGACGTAAATACTGGACGGAAAAAGCATCAAACCATAGTGCTGATAGATGTACACGACTAGGAAATAATGCCAAGCTTAAGTGTTTCAACTGTCCAGACAAAGTGGTCAATTGTCACACGAATGGAATGATCTATAAATATAACAAATTCATTCAGTGTTTCTTCCAAATGTGGTAGTTTGACGTCAACAAACGATTTGCCACCGTGGATGGATGTAGCTGTTTTCATCAGCATAATCACATTAGCATCCCTGAATATCCTGTGGTTTGACCCAGTGATAAACCCTGGTCAACCTGTCCTCATAGCGTGAACCTAAAAAGATTGTAAAATACACAAGTTATTAGCACATTTCAAAATAAACTGTGTTACAATGTATATACAATATAACAAAAAAATACAGAAATAGATTAAACTGCATCAATATAGCTGTTTGGCCTTTCTAGGACCTGTCCTACCTAGGAGGCACTAACGGTTGGATTTCCAGCGATGTTAAGTTCCCATAGGGGTCGACCTAAAACATGATTACCCTTGGAGAGCACTCAGTGACACAATGCCCAAAGCTATAAATTCCTTTTCATTTTTGGCACAAAAAGGGTGCTATATTCTTGCGTATGTACACGTTTTGACTTAAATGACTACAAGCTATCGAATTTGCTTCTTGGGTCATTTTGAAACCCGTAGTTCTTTTTTCATTAAGACCCGCGGTGCTAACGGCCTTAGTGTCGATACCTTATATGCACTAAATTGTTTATTTTTTTGTATTAAGAAGCCATATTACATTGAATGTTTTCTACTTCTGTTATCAAAATCCTCATCAATGAATGTAAGAATTGTACACAGACACACAAGCACCTCCATGGCTCTAGTAAAGGAATCTGTCGAGGCCTGAACTAGAGCACGTCGGTAGTAGGGAAGAAAAGGTGTACATAAAGAAAGGGGACCTAACTTCCTAATTAAATTGATTTTATAAATTAACTTTGATATAATATGAATACCAGTGTTTATTCCGAGACGGCACCGTTATCCCTAAGACAGAGTATTTAATATGATTGAATGTATTTTTTAATGCCATAAACAACACTGAATGTGTGTCAGTATTGTATGTTTGGCTAGTCTCCCTGTTTTTTTTTTTTGTTTTTTTGTTTTTTATAATTTTTGAAATTAAGGTCTTCTATACTTCAATCAGTTTGGCACGACAAACGGATATTCATCTTTAAGATTCATTACTATCAGTATCGTTTAGTACATGTTAAACACCCAGTTTATTTGCCTGGAGTTGTCCTTGTCGGGTTCGTTGAACGGTTTTACAATGCAAAAGCTATTTTCTACAAATAGTCTACAAACTTATACCTTAAATGGCATTTACTGGGCCATAAATACACATTCTAATTGGTTTGTTATATTTTAAAGTCGCAACAGCAGAGCGCCACTACTCACTTCCGGAAAGGAAAGGGACGGAAGATTACAGTTGCATTTTAAGACTCGTCCTAGTATGTGGCATGTGAATGTCAGGGAAACACACAGTTAGGGCTATGACAGTTCCTAACCGCAAAATCGATTCCTAAATCGATTAAAAGTGCAAAATATAAAAGAAATATATATTTGTACAGAGACTCCTGAAATAGAACAAGGAGAATAAGACCAAGTACCCAGGAAGAGTAAGCGTCTTCTGTTTTACCGACGACACCCGCCGTACAAACTTAGGTAAAATCCGGGTTTAGTCTCAATCCAAAATGGGAGTTAGGGTGGTGACAATGGGACCTTTAGGCGTATCAACAAGTATCAAACACGTCTGACCTCATTTCGCATGATCAAACAAAATATTTTCAAGTGAGGCTTTCCTGAATGAAATGTAAATGAAGCGGAAAAATTATCAGGATTTTGATGACATGAACGAAATCCTAAATTCACATACAACATTATTGAGTTTCTAAAATAAACCTAAGGCTTTGAAAAAAGAAATATATTGCGTACATGATTGGCTTAGCTATAACAAATTCCATTAACTTTATTCCCTTTTCCAACATTAAATTTAATTGAACGAATGAATATTTAATACATGTATCATAATTCGAATTATCATTTGTGTAATGTATGACTATTGTAGTCTCTATCACTAGTGTGTGTTGCAATCGTTGTAATTTAAAACTGCCATAGCTATTTCGTCATCGGTCGATATTTTTTCTCATGTTAATAAAACCAATAATCAACCTGTTCAAAACGCTTTAATTGAATTTTTTTCGTGCATTTTTAAAGAATTTCTGGAACTCTCTGGAAAATCATAATTTATTAATGAAGCGTTCATATAGTTTAGCCATGACCTGCATCCCATTTGAGTATACAGAAATACATATCAACGTCATCTACATTATGCCAATATTGACTAGAATATATTTATGGTGTTGACTTAATCTTTAATCCTCTCTGTATGCAATAATGAATCTGTACTTTTGTTACAGACAATGCAACCGGATGTTGCCGCTACACTACACCGACTAACCACAAGCAGTAAATGCAATGGATTAAGTAATGAAACAAAACAAACAATGGGAACAATGAACGCATGCTGAGTAAATAATACTCTCTATGTCCATCACGTTCTTTGTTAAAAAGTGAATATTTCATACCGGATTTTATCGGTATATGTATACACTACCACAATACTGACATTAGTGATTCACCACAATGTTCCCTTGTTGTACAGATGCGTGGCATTTCCGCTGTGAATGTCGAATAAAACAAATATCGTCACCCTGATGTCAATCGATACATTAATGTCAGTAGGTGTTTTTCTTGTCCTTCATTCGAAAAAACTACTTCCAATGGTCATTGTGTACACATATTTTCACCCATTGTTTATCATTATCTCATTGTGTTGTATGAAAACAGAAAATACTTTAAAAGCAAAAGTCAAAATGGATAAAACGACGGTAAAATACGAACAAAAAATAAATATGCGTGGAAACCCATGAAAACGTTCTAGGTGTTTCGAAAGGGCTATTGTCTTCTAATTCATTTACGTTTTGATTTGTTTTTCTTTGACGTCCTATTAACAGCCAGGGTCATTTAAGGACGTGCCAGGTTTTGGAGGTGGAGGAACGCCGGAGTATCCGGATGAAAAACAACGGCCAACGGTCATTACCTGGCAACTGCCCCACGTAGGTTTCGAACTCGCAGCCCAGAGGTCGGGACACCTTAACCACTCGGCCACCGCGGCCCCTTACTTCATTTACGACTCTAGTCATGCAAATCTAGATCAGGTCCGGGTTAAGTCACATTCTCAAACTGAGAACTAGATTGGTGACAATGGAATCCCTAGGCATATTGTCCAGCGTCAAACAGGTCTGACTTGGTATCGTACAAGGAAGTAGAACTGTTCCAGATGATATTAGGATGTCGGCCATTAAAACGTTCACATGGTCTTCACCTCAAAATTAAAAATCGACTTGTTCAGCGATGATATACTGAACCTAGAAGTAAAACTTGTTTACGGTTTCAATGTTCTCCCCGTTAATCTATACTACGTCCACATTTGGACCTCGTTGTACCGATTTAGAGTTGCGGTCTCGCGTGTATCCTATTGTCGTCCTATTGCCGTCCTATTGTCGTCCTATTGTCGTCATATACCGATGTGCTGAAGTACATTGTGATTGGTACGGTTATATAGTCTGACAATGGTATAAAGGTTTCAATAAACATGTAATTATAAATTTGTTATTATTATATACCATTTTTGTTTGTACCCACTTGTTTAGGAATATTGTCGACATATATGTGAGCCGTATTATACGACCTAACTTTAACGAGGCCGTGAATACCCATATAATAATTTTGGATATAGATTTATATGTATTTTTCAACTATTTACACTAGAAATGCGTTGCTCACATTGCAACATTTCATTATTACTTGATTATCATGCATATAATAGTTACTTTTGGGTTATCAGTGTCACTGTCTTTAGTTAAGTTTCATATCTGTTATAAAATTTAATCAAGCTAACTTTAAAAAACACCCTTCTTGATTTTCATCCGTAAGTGACAGAATAGAAACGGTTGTGGCATTTAAGCATTAACGAGGGCTGAATTCCATTTACTACTGCAAACTTTTTAAAAAACAGTTTTTGCATTTCGCGTGAGTCCGTTGGGAGTAGTTGTATTAAAATTACATTCTAGTCCACGTAAAACGATTTTAGAACTCATGTCACTCATCAAATAGCTTATTTCAAGGCAGAAATTATTAGGATCCTGATTCAATTTCCATTGATTTGATCCAATATCTATGCCTTCTTACCGACACCGTACACTCATTTCCGCGTCAGAAATACGAAACTAACTATATTCCAGTCAGCATGACTGTCTGTGACAGGAAATCAATAACCAAGCCACTTCCTGTAGAACTCTTTAGTGCTCAAGAAATACTTCTCTGAAAGTCACACGGAAGAAGTTGTTGGCCTTGACAATATAATATTAGTTAAAACAATGTCTTATTTTTATAACAGATTTTTTGTACATGTAAATGAACATAAGGCAGTAATAGCGAATCAGATGTTAATTTGTCTGACACGAAAAACTACCATTGTAGTTTAGCTGGTGTGATCAATTTTATCGTGAGCAGAACAATTTGAAAAGCCGTCAAGAAAATTTGGTTTTCCTTGCTTCCGACAGTCTATAAGTATGATTAAAGATTTTGCTCTATCCAACACTACTGAAATAGAAGTGCTTAGTTTTGTATTTTACTGACTATTATGTAAACTTCGTGGCAGGGCTTCCTAGATAAAATAAATGATAGCTTACGATGTCTGTTTGAGGGTTTTCTCTTCCAACTATATAAATGAATATATTATTGACAAATGTTAAAATTCGATAGTGATTTCAATATCATAGGTATTCTTAAATATATAGCTTTGAGCACATGCATTAGCGTATGCATCTTATAGCAACATAAAATTAAGAAACGCATTGTTATCTGAAGCTAAATGTATCCAGAGGAAGGTATTTTGGACATCATCACATTCACTCTTCCAGTCTAGAACCCTCCTCTAAAACCGGTCTGTGTTTCCCTCAATAGCCCCACTATAGAATTCCCCCGATTGTTTCTGATTGTTTTCCCAGTAAATGCTGTTAAAATTTACGTTCTCTATCGACTGACATAGTAAGCAATGACTTAATGACTGCTAGTGTCAAGTTTTGATATATCCTAGTGAATCTCATCAGAATGTATCCTTCTGTTTTTTAATCAGTGCAACTTTCCTCCATTGATACATATCTTTATTTATTTGTGTGCATTTAAATACTCTCAAATATTCTGATACAATGTATTTTGCCTAATTTATGTATTTATACGTATATTGTTAACAGTTATTATTTTTTATATGTTAATTTCGATTTCATTTGAACTGTGAATATCATACCGAGGAATGGATATATAGGTACTGCTTCACGGACTAGAGCTCTAACAGGCTAAGTTCTGACAGCTCAAATGTTAAATCTAACAAGAAAGAATTCTCGCGACTATTTGTTGTTTAATGCTGTACTTAAATGAAACCACTACCCACCCACATGCATAAAATACTTAGGACTTACAACATGGATCACGCTCTCCTGTATTAACCCTAAACCCTAGCCGTCCATATGACGGTGTTAAAATCGCCTCTTTAGTGCTGTCACCAAAACAGGTATCTCTTAAACCGTCAGTATAGAAGACGTGGTTAGTAGATTTACTCTGTTCATAATGCAGATAGCATGCTACAAATGTCTATCAAATTAAAGCGGCAGAATAGCCAACGGGAACCCTGTTGAAACTCATATGTCTGCAGAATTATGCACATCGTGCCAGCGGATATGGTAATGGATGTCTCTTGGGTCAATGATTCACATATATGTATTCCGGCAGGCGAAACCTAGTTGAATTTTATAGGCTTTCGGGCATTTCCGGTGGAATAGCGAGCATGAAACAGGAAAAAAAACATTAACAAAATGAAAGCGAAATCAAATTACATGCTTTGTAAATTGTGCTTACTCCTGTTGAGAGTTTTATATGAATATATTTCACACCAGTTCAATCTAGGCCAAATACCGCAAAGACATGACAATATGACAATATCGAGATCCTAACACAAAATACTGCAGCTTTTTATAATACACGAAAGCTGTTTATACGGGACTCAAATTAAAAACAGTTATGCTTTACAGTGCCTTGCAGTGACAATTCATTGAACTTTTTACAAGAATTTAGTGGTATACAAGAACACGTCGATGGCACATTACGGTCTGATATTAGACATTTATGACCCTTTTGGTAGGGTGATATGAAGGTTTGTCTACCTGAAGTACCATATCATATCATATCATATCACATCATATCACCCTACCAAGATGGCTTTAAATAGTTTGTTGTACCGAAAAAAAAATAAAGAAAAAAAGAAAAGTATCAGTCAAGTTCAATCAATAAATTAAATAGACTTTTTAATTCAATTACATTTTTTTTCTTTACTAATGTATTAAATTTCATAATTTTACAAGGCGAAACTGACAGGAACGACACAACTTTTGCGAGTATCAGAGTGAGGGTCGCATAGGGGCACGCGTTGCTTACGATGTTTTATTTCCGGCCACGTGATGCGTTTCGGCTAATCACACGCATTGTTATAAACATTAGGTATCATATAATACACTTTTAATATAGGAAATAACAACCCAGTACAATGAAATGGCAATGAAATGAATTGCAATGCACTCTGTTATGTGTTTAGCTTACACTACAAGGCAAGTGGCAATTCAGCAGTTTCTCTCTTCTTTCCTATGTACACACGTTATGTTTAAGTACCTACTCCCCCGCGTGGTCTTATCGAACAGTTACGCGTGATTTATTGGTATTGGGCCTTTGGGCTGCCAGGGCCGAGACTTGTCTGATACACAGACGACCTACAATAATGTCGCTGTTGGTCCAGGGCCAGACGGACGGTGATCGGAAAAGGAAAATCATAGAAAGTCGTGTTCTATTTTTCAGTTCGGTCAGGATTAATCCTACTCGATAGCTTAGTGTTTAAAACTTGTCTCGCGAGATTTCAGGTTTTAGTCTCATGGATATATACCAGGACAGTCCATTTGCAAAGCACCGCTAGCCTGTTTTGTGTTTTCGATATTGGATTTGGAACTGGAAAATGTGTGTCAGTTGTATCGATTCAAAGCAAATGTACCCGAAACTTAATTGTAAACGTCTCATTAATGCGAGACTGTACTTATTGGATTTCCCCTGTGAAAATTATAAAAACAATCGAAAGGTTATAGGTCCCTTGTATTGTCGGTCAGACAGATGGTAAACGCCAGTCAATAACTGTCAGTAAGCCTAATGGATTGTGTGTTTTGGTAGTGTTTACCTCCGCGTAATCCTCTCATTGGTCGCACTTCTAGTGAAAAGCAGCTATGAGCTTGAAAATGGCAAAATGTTGATTCTTAAAGCTTCATGCGTTATTCATTAGTTCAAATCGGTAAAGAACGTGTTTTATCAATGTTTGTTCTCGAAATTCAAAATACCCTTACGTTTTCTGTATAAATTATTAAGTTTTATGTATTGGTAACAGGAAACACGATGTCCACTCAAAACACAGGATCGAAAGGCTCAAGATACGCCGAGCAATGTTAGCTCTGGACCAAGATTAGGGCGCTGAGTAATATATATACAATGCATACCGTGCGCATCATTTGCATTTTATATATCATCAGATATGCATAGGGCGAGAATTTGCATAAGGTCACATCGGCTGTCACAGGCCAAACGTCACGACAATTAAATGTAAAGGAATCAGAAAATATGTCTGATACGTGGCAGTTTAGTAATATATTATTAATGTGACAGTTCATCAATACATATAGATATAAAAAAAACATCAACAAAAGAATGCCATCAAGTAAACAAAACCGCAACTCGAAATATATGATACGCTGGCCAAATCTGAAAAAAAGAAATGTTTACATTGAGACCGTAGACATTCCGGAAGGTAAAGCGTCCCCTGATTTGTCAATGGCATCCGCCACGTAGATCAAATGATATAATGTTTTCAACATGACAACTGTAGTAAAGAACAAAGAGATTTATATCGTGCACGGTAATAGACAATTTCTTATGAGAGCTATTATTATCCTATGTGTTCATTATTTGTACCATCATTGTGCTGCCATTTCACCGCAGTGGTAGATTGTACCGTAGTTTACTAGTACGTATGGGGAAGACACGTAGGCCAATACGACATCCCCATGTAAAGCATTATACACGATAGATATCCTATATACATTACGGAATGTTTGTTTGTTTGTATATATATTTGTTTAGTTTTTATTCTGGGTTTTATTACATGACCAGCGAGGGTCATATATGATGACAGTCGTCCAAGAGACCCGAACAGAAGAAAAGAGAGAGAGAGGGGGAACGGTAGCTCATTCACATAAACCTATAATGTACATATATTCATTTTCTCTGAGGGGGCAATGAAATAACGAGGTATATTGTACCAATACTTGCTGAATGTGTCACGTTTCGGAATCGGGCACAGTCATGAATTAGAAATAGATTGGATGTAGTCCTGTTGTCTCATTTTCCACAATAGATGCTTCGCCATTGGTCCCTAAGGCCTCGCGCGCGTTACGTGACAACGAGACTGGGATCGTGACGTAGGTTAAGTGTGAGGTCGTATTGACAGCAAGTGAATTAGTTCCGTGCAACGTAATCAACGTGGAAAGTAGGTATCCCTTATCTTAGGACAACTACGGAAGCCTTGTTAATGTTCTTATGTTTTAGCATAGGACCATTAATGTCTGCATAGGGAAGGAAAGGAACGAATGGGGGAGGATATGTGGACAAATAGACAGTCAATCAATTCTCAAATACTATTTGTCTCGTCTTACTAGCATCTGGATTTTTAGAAACAAAATAAATGACTTTTACCATCAACAGCAAACGTATCAACACCATGTCTGAAATAATCCTTAATTAATTATATATTGACACCCGAGTGTCAATGTGGGCATCCCTGTGAAGATTGCTATCATTTTTTCCTTATCTGTCCTTTGTATGCCAATTTAAGAAGAACACTTATTACTGAAATATCATGGTACGGTCCTGCCAACATCGATGTTCTTTGTAAAGGTGATCCTAATATTTCACCAAATGACAATGTAAAAATCGCCAAAGCTGTGCAAAACTTCCTGAGAAGGTCGGGTAGATTCGACTAGCTGCCGTTTCTTACTCCCCCTCCCTTTTTCCTCTCCTTTTCTTAATCTTATTAGTTCATAAACTTGCTTCAAAAGTGTCCTATCTATCCGTACTTTATATATAGTGTAAGGACAACAATGGATCAATTGAATCCATCTAAAAATGTAGGTTGTATTTCTGGTCCTTCCGGATCCAAACGGCACTTGAGAAACGTAGTTAACTGGAAGAGCGGACGGAACCAGGAGAAAGCCACTTACGCACGGGATGTGATGAACATTTGAAACAGCTGAAAGATTGGAAAGTGAATAGTGTAACAAGTGTCGTCTGTGTCGGGAAGGATCGGAAACACAATCTCAGTTCATTAATTTTACTTGTTGCAAGCTATACAAAACTATTGTCACCCCCCCTCTCTCTCTCCTCCTGCCTGTCTCTCATTCTCTCTCTCTTTTTCCATCCCTAATAAAATATAACCTTTTTTTTATTTTTTAAGAAAGACAATTCATAAATCATCTTTTGTTTATCATATTGTTGAATATTTGTACATATCATCATGTGACCACTGTATATTATCATATGTCATTTATGCGGGAAAGGTCATCAATAAGTTGGCAAAACTTACCGACCAATCCCTTTGTCATTTTATGTCAATAAAATATGTTTAAACTAAAAAAAAATTATATGTGAGTAAGACAAAAACCTTTTTCAGAAACAACTTTCGGATATTAACTTCATGAACATGTTCTTATATACATTATATTTACATTTGTCTGACATTGTCACTATATAGTCTGTTTGAGAGCTCTGGCATTGATGTACGTTTAAATACCATCCATCACGCGCTACACTTATCAGCGTATTAATACAACACAACCCGGAACTACAATATCCAGGATGATTAAGTTTAACAACTAATTATTTTGTCTACGTTATTTGTTATAAAAATATGCCATTTGCGCATTACGTTGCTAATAAAATGAATAACAAAATTGAGTTTTTTATTTTTTTAATTTTCCATGTACTATTTTGTTTGCCGAAAAGCACGCGACCATGTTCCGGCTGTTCCCAACGACAGACAAAAAATATGCTGACTGTCGGTAAGGCGGGAATGATGAATTTTAAATATGAACTAATAGCATTTAAAAAATTAAAAAGAAAAAGTAAAAGAAATGTAAATATAAGTGTTGAACTGTTTTTGTATGGTATTTATGATCTATTTGAATGCCAGTGCTTTGCAAGCAAACAACATAATGTGTTATAAACACCATACAAAAAACAGTTCAATGCTTAAGTATACCATTAACTACCCTGTCGTGTATGCATCAACATTGCTATAATGTGAAATATATGTACGTGTATGTACATTACATAGGTACAAATCAGTATAGAAAACGCCCCGTTTTGAACTTGGCTGGAAGCCTACATCAACCATTCTAAAGATTGGTCTCGGTGCAATGTCATCGGTGTGTATCTGATCCTTTCTACCAATCACATGACTTTGGATGGCGGCATCTCCTTGATACCCGTTCTCATATGACCCTGGCTGTTGATGTCTCCTTGACACACGTTCTCATTTGACCCTGGCTGTTGATGTCTCCTTGACACACGTTCTCTTATGACCTTGACTGTTGATGTCTCCTTGACACACGTTCTCTTATGACCCTGACTGTTGATGTCTCCTGGACACACGTTTTCCTATGACCCTGGCTGTTGTTGTCTCCTGGACACGCGTTCTCATTTGACCCTGGCTGTTGATGTCTCCTGGACACACGTTCTCATATGACCCTGGCTGTTGATGTCCCCTGGACACGCGTTCTCATTTGACCCTGGCTGTTGATGTCTCCTGGACACACATTCTCTTATGACCCTGGCTGTTGATGTCTCCTTGACACACGTTCTCATTTGACCCTGGCTGTTGATGTCTCCTTGACACACGTTCTCTTATGACCCTGACTGTTGATGTCTCCTTGACACACGTTCTCTTATGACCCTGGCTGTTGATGTCTCCTGGACACACGTTCTCATATGACCCTGGCTGTTGATGTCTCCTGGACACACGTTCTCATATGACCCTGGCTGTTGATGTCTCCTGGACACACGTTCTCATATGACCCTGGCTGTTGATGTCTCCTGGACAGACGTTCTCATATGACCCTGGCTGTTGATGTCTCCTGGACAGACGTTCTCATATGACCCTGGCTGTTGATGTCTCCTGGACACACGTTCTCATATGACCCTGGCTGTTGATGTCTCCTGGACAGACGTTCTCATATGACCCTGGCTGTTGATGTCTCCTGGACAGACGTTCTCATATGACCCTGGCTGTTGATGTCTCCTGGACACGCGTTCTCATTTGACCCTGGCTGTTGATGTCTCCTGGACACACGTCCTCATTTGACCCTGGCTGTTGATGTCTCCTGGACACACGTTTTCCTATGACCCTGGCTGTTGATGTCTCCTGGACAGACGTTCTTATATGACCCTGGCTGTTGCAGGGACGTAAAGACCCGTACGAACAAACACATACGTCTATAACAATCTTTTATATGATATTCTGTATGGATGCCAATTATTTAACTACTATTACTACATAACTTTACTGGTCTTACTTCTATTCTTGAGATACATTTACATGAGTAGCTATTGTGAATGTCATTTCCAAATTGATTACAAACGTGTAATAACCATTGCCCTGTGGGCTAAACATTTGTGAGAGACCGCTGTACCAGTACAAACATTCTGATTGTAAGTTTGACTCTAAGTCGCTTCTGTAACCATTGTCCTTTCGGGTTTCAATACAACATTGCGAGGCTGTTGTCGCTAGGAATGAAGCTGGAGTAGTTGGGAAGTTGTGCTGGTGGCTCCCGAAGGACTTCATTGCATTGCGACAAACTGCTCGATAATGTAGACTCTCTCAACCAGACGCGCATCGTTACCGCTGGTGAGGAGGGTAGAATTGATCATATACACAAAAGCTGTCAATAGGTGGCGCTATGGGGTTTGTTTCAAATATGGCGGATGCTATTCTATTCGTTGAAGGTAGAGTTTATGTACGGTATCTAATGTTTCGATATGTTCGATACGTCGGTTGTTACTAAGGCTCCCATATTGCAATGGAAATTGACAGATCAGAGGCAGCATCCAATATCGGTTGGTCTTTTTTTGATATGTCAATTGTTGTGACGAATATCATACAGTGTGTACTGTCAACTCACACAGATATCACATCTCGCTGATGCAATTAAGCTTGTTCAGACCGGTAGACGCTGGAACCCATACCGCCATTGGCAATAGACAGATTTTTTTGGTTGCACAAGATCAATAAACATATTGGTGTATTCAATACCGTACATAAAAGGTCATGTTTGTTAAGACCGGTACAAGGGACTAAGTTATACTGAAGTTTACACAGGTAACTGAGTTATAAATGGGTCGGTTTAGACAGTTTACACTATATAAATGTCTGATTTATACAGGCAACTGAGTTTTGCTGAAGTAGATTTAAACTATTAATATTTTGTAAAGTAATACAGGTTGTCGGGTTATACAGGAGTTTGTTATCTTCACTTTACAAGGCAGGATGTACACAAAAATTGATAAAGACTGTTCTAGATGACATGTGGCTTATAAGGTGTTAGTAACACAGTTTACTGTACATTATTACAGAAACAAAAGAGACATATTGACGAAACCATTATTCCTACTCAAAATCTACAAAACGAGAGCAACATGCGTACAGAAAATCTAGATTAGTATGGATACTCTTGAAAAAAAAAAAGACTTTGTGTTCCAGAAGAGGGAGCGTCCTCTGTTTCATCGATGACATGCGCCATACAAATCTAGGTCAAATCCGGGTTCAGTCACAATCTCAAACTGAGAACTAGGGTGGTGGCAACGGAATAAATGGACATCGAACACGTGTGTCTTCTAAAACACAGGATACAGGAGTTATACGGTTCTAACTGACAATATAATTCTTATGGTGTTATTAACTGGGTTTACATGGTACGGTCGACAGTCGAGATATTGTATACACTGTACCAGAAGTCATGGTGCATCACAGCATTATCTTGTGTGTTTCTGATTGCGTTTGTAATATAGTCACGTATTTGTATTGCATAACGCTGACAATACATTGAAATGACAGATGGAACTTCATTATTTATGTTAACAGCGAGCAGCATGGTATATTTGATAAGGAGAAAATTAATGGGAGTATTTTGTTACAGAGATCTAATAATATTTCCTACATAATTACAGAACATCAAAGACGTTAATACAATGGAACAGTCGATGTATTTATTTTCCAGTTTACATATTTCTTTGATATAAATGATATGTTCGCCTAAAATATGGCTCATTTGGTGACGTCAGGGTCATTTAAATGTTTGAAGTCCAATTAACATAACTGCAATACATTTCCATAGTGGTATAATCCAGTAACCCATCCTTGTATATCGCCATGACAACCAAATACGAAACGATTATTATACAGACTGGAATCGTTCGTAAACTTATGAAACATCAAAAAAAAGATGATGATAAATTCAATTTGGTTGGAAACGTCCTTGTTCTATGGTTCTCCATTGTTCCCTTAACAGAAAACTCAGAAGAATATATCTCAATCTGCAGGGGCACATATTCAAGAAGACTTATAGTTGGGACCTTGTTCGTGGTCACGTAAGCAGAAGACGTCCGAGAAACTACCGCTGATCCCCCACGAGGCCTACAATCAGTCCGCTATTGTAGTGGGCTGAAGTTAGCAGCGGATTCGTTATTCGTTATGGGGATTCGAATCCCCAATCCGCTGCTGGCAGCTGGCAGCGGATTCGTTATTCGAATCCCCAATCATACATTATAAGAAAAAATACTTATATGTAACTGAATCCCCAATCCACTGTTGCAGCGGATTCGTTATTTGAATCCAAATGTCAAAATAACAATAAAAAGAAATATCATTTAAACATAAAAAAAAATGAATCCCCAATCCGCTGCCAGCTAACTTCAGCCTGCTTAGTCACCTTACCTTATACCACACGCAGTGAGAAAAAGAAAAAGCAGGAAAGGTTTCCTGGAGCAGTGTTCAACTCCGATACAACAGTTTAAGATATTGCATCCATGAGATACGTATCCCGTATCTATAGACCGCACTTTTAAAATAGCAACAGCTCGGTCAATTCCGTCAAGGATCGGGAATTTCGAGTCTTTGCAAATTAGCTGAGATGTTGAGAATGTGCACCTTTAGCAAGACTTTTCAACTATTGTTGGGTGTAAAACGCAGAGTTTGGTGTGTGTCAACTATTCATAGGAAACTCCAGGAGACTATCCACATAGAGTCATGTGTGTTCACCCAGTCAAAATTAACGCGATTTTTAGATGGAAATAATTTGAGTGTTGAATTACGTTTGAAAGATATTCAATCGATTGAAGACAGCAGAAGACAGTACATGTACTCCACGTCCCTCTGTAATTGTTCTTAATCAAAGCGTTAAATCATTTAAATGAATTCGCTTTAGTGTGTTCGCTGTCGAGTTTGATTAGCAATTAGGCTCGCTATGGGACGAGTCGGAGTTTGAATGTGTTCTGGTTAAGAACATACATGAATACTAAACTTTTAAGACGCCATCGCAAAGAAAAACATGCTTGAATTTAGGAATTCCGCAGCTTTTGTAAGAATATTTACCTGACATTACTGTATTTACATTAGCCGAGCTGGGAGGGCGTAGGAATTGTTCCCGCTCCACCCGCTGCATGATTTCTAAGACGAGACAAAATCTTTTTCTTCTTCCTTAACACTTTACTCCAATATCTTCATTAACAGTGCCTTACGTTTGACTTTGAACTGTTCAACCTTTTGATAAAAGTGGTTATGTCGAAACACCGTTAAAATTGTTGATATTCCTGTAAATATCACACCTGCAAAATTGTGGCTATTCCTGTTGAGATTAAGAGAAAAGAAAATGTGTAAGAAAAAAGAAAATCGATAAGAGAAAAAAGAATCTCATACCGGTACATTTGTGGATACCCTGTCGAGGAGGATAAGAGAAAACCAATACCTTAAAATCCGTACTTGTTCCTTTCTGGCTGACGTTTCAGGGACCCAAGCAAATTGAAAATTATTTAAAACAAAATAGTATTTGGGTACACGAAAATAGCCCAAATAAATCTGCTGAACAACTAATGACTTGACAATATTTCCCTTTTTACTTGTATTTGGATATACAGGACCAACTCGAACTCAACTCAAGACTTAAATAAAATCTAGAAAGACCGTGTACTTCATACAAACATCCTCTACATCCTCTTAAAATCCGACATTTATCATTGATCTTGGCCAGTAGCTCTCCACGTCCAGTGGTCTAACTCACCTGTCATGGATGACAAAGCTCTCGTGTTAGAAAGCAGATAGAAACATTAAAAAAGCATAAAAGATCAATTTCTTATCATAAGTGTTTTTTCACTGTCTATGTATATTAAATATGAAAATATAAATATGTGTGCAGGATAACTCCGTTCAGTTACCAGTAAGTATGAACGCCAAATCCACGGTTACAATTTCTATATAGAAAGAGGTTTTATCGAATCTACGGAATAGCTTTTGTCAGCAGCCACTCAAGAGTACAAATCGCATATATTTTATTTTTGTTGTAGACATTCTTTGATAAGTTTATACAGAGTTCCGAATTGAGGATAATCTACTCTTTTTGGTTAACGAAACACTATATAGACCATGGGTATATATGCAATAGTCCAGAATATTTGACACGAAGTACAGGTAATCGATCGATGTTCTATTACGCGAGGCCGATTACCAGTACCGAGGGTCAAATATTCTGGACTATTGCACAGACAACCATGATATACTTGTTTTATTACATAATCACTAAAACACAGTTAGAATCAATGACATCTCGACTTTCCTGTAGGCCTAGAAGTCACCATGACTGTCGTCGGCAGTGTTGACATCTGAGTGACTTAGACGCTTGAAAGGGTAGGAGGAAAAATTCCGAAACGTCACAGGTGTTCAATAGTTCGCACGTGACCAAATTCCAAAGCGTCACAGGTGTTCAATAGTTCGCACGTGGCCGTGCAATAGTTATTTTAGCCGTGCAATAGTTTAAAATATAGCTTACGTGTATAGTTAAGGAACATCAAACGCATTATGCAATGAAATATATATTGTTTAACCGGTTTACACATTTGCAAATTGGGCATAATCAGACAGTTAGACAGACGAAAGATTCTAGAATTAAATGACATCTAGGAAAAAGGTTATTCGTATATATTTGTCACTCTATGACATAGTCACTATATAACCTTATCAACAGTAGTTGAGCATATGTCATCTCATAAACTGCCAACCGGTGCATTGATAATGAGCCAAGTGCAGCACACCGCAGTTGCGGAACATATGATTACACATTTTCCTTTTGAAAAACTAGACGGACAGTTTATATTGTGTATTTTCATTATGTTAATTTACATTAAATGTTTGTATTACATTTATTATTGGTTTTCTATTATCACACGCACTATTGTTTTACACGGAGCAACACTGTAGAGCTGTTAACAGGCTCACAGCCGAGAAAGTGGGGAACTTGAATTCCGTTGATTAAAGTGATTTTTTTAATCGCAACTGATAAATATAAGCACTGAACTGCTTTCAGTTGGCAGTTATGGGCTGATAATGCCAGCTGGACAAAGACTAATTTAATGAAGCATTGTCATTATCAGTCCATAACTGCCAAAGGAAAGCAGTTCAATGCTTAACAAGAAATATCTTTAAAAAAAGGGTAAACGGCATAGTTTTAATGCTGGTGGTTATAATGTAAAACTGCTGGTGAAATAAATTAACGAACTAATTAATAAATGCGCAGTTTCATCACGGGTAACAAAATTATGTCAGTTTGAATCATTTTTGGTGATAATAAGACTGCATTTCAATCAGGAATATGATTTTATTAATGTGTCATTTGAATAGATACATCCACTTATTCAGCTTGCATTCAATCTTAATTTTGTTTCGTCTTTAACTGGATATCTGCATTTTGTATTTATCGCTACATTGACCAATCACATACTTCAGCTTGACCAGTAACGCCACCTGTCGCGTCATATCCGGGGTCAAAAGAAAATTATACGGCTATGCCGAAAAATCGCAAGATTTCTCCAGAATAAGGTTTTTGATGGAAACTCGCAAGCGCCTGTTGCTTATACTTGAATAAAATCTACATGTACTTGTACTATTTTCACAATGAGTACATGCGATGTCGTTATGTCTACTATAGCAATAAACTTTACATACTATTTCCCAGCTGCTGCAACTCGCACATGCTGCTTTATCTACACATTGTATTGTCCAGTTTATTTGCCACCAGATGGCACCAGTCCGCTCCAATGAATTCACCATGTTCCTTATATCGAACACAGCAACATTCTACTGTTTTGATAGATTTTGTTTTATTTCACCAGAGTAGGTCAACATTTTTTATGTATAAGGATCAATTTAGATTTTTTTCTTTGTATATAAGAACAATTCACATAGATCAAGAGCGGGTTTAACTTTTAACAGTCCAGTAAACCAGAGCCTCGCTAACTCTGATATAGGGTAAAAATCAAGCTGTCACAAAGTATAAACAGTTCATGACGTTTCCAGTTCTGTGTTATCAAGATTTCCTAATTACTCTAGTTTTATAGATATTTCCTAATTACTCTAGTTTTATAGATATTTCCTAATTACTCTAGTTTTATAGATATTTCCTAATTACTCTAGTTTTATAGATAATTCCTAATTACTCTAGTTTTATAGATATTTCCTAATTACTCTAGTTTTATATAGATAGTTTGCGGGAGGACGGGGATGTGACTCGACACGAGAGTGAAGACTACTAATCAACCTACCGTCTCAATACGGGGAGGCGTATATGTACAAGATGGCGTCTCCATTATATATCTGTTTAAAAATAAGACTTTCAAAGTAATCAAACGTCTTAAAACAGACTCAATAGAATCCAACGTTTTAAGATAGTCTGAATGTAGGCGTCTCAATATCGTCTCAGTCAAAGCAATTAGAGTCTGCACCTTTTTTTCACCTTACCATTGATATTTGTGTATAACCTAGCGTCATTATATATACCATTTCAGCACAATCAAACGTCTCCAGACTGATTCAACATAAACAGGCGTCCCAATGTCGCCTCAATAAATTTCTGGTGCCTCGATACTTTATATATACAGCTGTATATATATATCTAGCGCCTCGAAACTGTTTTGATGTTATCTCGGTTTAAAGCGTCTCAGTAACTTTGTCCGTGTATCAGCACGTACTGCATCTTGTCACACGATCTTGGAAGAGGCGACAAATATAACACACCTGTTGAATCAGAGTCCGTGATCGAATCCCATTCTATTTAGAATACATACCAACATTTCTTGTCTTATATTCATATTTTATACGCGGTTTATCTAAATACTATTTATCTTACATTTCCATGTATACAAACAACGATACAAATGGTGCACGAACAGTAGGCATTCAATACTAAAGAATCTCATTGCGTGGGACACACTGCACAGTTCAACACTGTTATAGAAGTCTTTAATTAAATCCCTGTCGATAAGCTTTGCGTGCAGTATCAAAAGTAATTACCAAATACGGGCGCTGGTCGCGTTATACTGTCTCAGCTACAGTTGTTTTAAGTTAGACTGTATGTGTTTTACCGTACTGCAAATCGACATTTAAGTCGGTAACCTTTCAAGTATACTCGCCTGGACCGACAAGAATGGTTTGTAAGATAGACTTACAGTCAGTTCTGTGGCGTTTTTGTCAAATCAATGTCTGAAACCATTCGGTTATGTTGTTTTACTTCACGGTGTCGTTAATAAATTTACACAACTCTTTTCGCATTAGAAAATCAACCTTTCCATCTAGAAATTCTGAATACTGACGGAACGGCCCGAATGGGTTTTCAATTGTCCTTTACACAAGATTTTAGAAGACGCACAACTTGACAACACATTCAAATATACAAAATGTAGATGAACTAATTACAATATAATAGATCAAACTGCCTCTGGTAACGTGGAACTAACCAAAATGTCAATATAAACAAAACACATACTTAATCAATTAGCAAACTTTTGGATATTGGCGAATACCCTAAACCTGTGTCAATCTTCATAAGAGTTTAAAAGTGGTTTTCTTGGTTACGGGAACTGAAGACTGATGATAACAGGTGGCTATGGAGCGAAAATGTGTCAACATGGATGGTTTGTCTCCATTGATGGGGCCATTCCAACGGTTTCTTACGCCAAGGCCACCGATAATGTACGTTCGTCTGACATGCGATTGCACGGATATTGTCGAACGTTCGTTTTAAGCTCAACATGTCAACGTCAAAAGACCATATTTATGATGATTGGATTTCAAACGGGTTGTTTAGAATAGGAATTCATAATCAAACGAGACAAGAGACACGTGGGCCTTAACGGTCAGTTGAGTTCTGATATATTTCAGTCAATAATTCAGTCATTTGGCCCATTTTAGCTCCACCAATCAATCCATGGGGTCAATCAGGTCAAATATGTGCATACCATCAAACTTCCACGCCATTCTGATAATTCTAAACTATGTTTGAATCATTTTCAATGGCAATCCAATAAATGATACTCAATAATGTAATTTCCCTATGCAATTATTGTAAAGTTTATCCCCTTCCCAGAGGGAAACGCGAGACCAGGGTCATGAAATCCACAATTTTGGTCAAGCATCTTAAAAAACCATTCCATCTATGGAAAGTATTTGCGTCTACCCTATTTATGTCTTGAGAAGAAGATTTTTAAAAAAAATCAGTCAGTTTGACCCCCTATTGGTTGACCTTTGGCCGTGCAAGGTTTCTGCAAAATTTTACTGAATTTGGTTCAAGGGTTTCTGAGAAGAAGTCGAAAATTTAAATTGTTTACATGTGCACGACGGACGACGACGGACAATAGTATTAGAATAGGTCACTTGAGACTTTGTCTGATGTGAACTAAGATAGTTTGTAATCATCTTTAATATCTCCTTTCTAGAAAAAAATGTAGTATATATACATACATGTATATAGTATTAAGCCAATAGTGAAAATAAAATTATGACACGTATACATGACCAATGACATCTGTTCGTTTACGATCTCTATTTGCAATTAATGATTTTTCAGATGGAATCTCACTTTGTGGTGAAACGGCTGAACCAAACCTTCTGAAGATTGATGATGCCCTTGTACATGTATGACCCAGGCCACTCTCCGAAGCAACAGTGGGACGGTGCAATTAAGAAGAAATGAGGATCAAGTGACAATATCAAATCAGCATTGTCCCAGAGCCCCGATTATAATAGATTAGATGTATCCACCAATATCAGTTACGCCGCGTTTATACTGGTGTAAAGGAAGTTTAATCCCTTAACACCACAGGATATATGTGACGAGACTGTAATAACGGTGAAACGGCAATTTTATGCCTAATCACCACTGGACTACAGGCAACCTGGTGGCTCTGGTGACGTTCACTAAAACTGGTAGTTATACTTTATCAATAGGGTCGTTTTATACTATATGGAAATTGTTCCATTATCGGTTATATATTTTGTTATTATAACTAATTACCTAATAGAGCAATACAGATGCCTGACAGGAATTTTATACAGCAATATCAAGGAACTAAAAAAGCACATTTGGAAGTTAACCAGACTTAAGGCAACTGCGACTGCCACACTCCCGATCGATAAACAGGAGCATTTATCCTCCGCCTACAACTTGACGTAGATACTTATTGAACTTCTCTCAATGAAATACAGGCAGGTTGAGTTGGTAGCCTTACGCTTAACCAACCAAATCAAAAAAGACTATGATTGTCCTATATAGAACGCTGCTGGTCTCCAGATGAATGAGACAATGATAGGGCGACAAAACGATCTCACAAATCAAATTTACGCACAAATCGATTGTGATTGGATGTCGATAATCATCGGAGATTGTCCGTGTGTCTGTTCTCGGTAAATATATATATGTAGGTAAAGCAGACTAGGACTAAATATAACCTAGAGGCGGGGCAGTTTTATCAAATATACACACGGCTGAGAAGAAAGGGAAAATTGCCGCCACAAAACGCCTACTACATAAACCCCGTCGTTACTTCCGCTTCTTGTTCCTGTTTACCGGATCCGATTGCTCTACATCTGGTTCAAACTTTCAAACTGGTCACGTGACTTTATATCATATCGCTTACACAAGTGAGCGAGTTTTGCTTAATTTAAAGCATCTATAATGAACTGCGTTCATATACCTACAAAATCTAACAATGCTTCTGACAAGTCGAAAGCTGTTGAGCCTGGACATTCTCATCTTTACGAACGTTGGAGGTTTCTCAATATAAGTTTAATTTGAAAATAATAATCGCCATTCCAAACGAGTATTCGACCATACATGTTTCCTAGGGTTCAACATTATTTTCGTTGTCGGTTTTCTGGCTAATTTAGTTCATGAAATATTGATCTTGTACATGAAAGAAAGAAAATGACAATTCAACATAAACAAGACCTGAAGCAGACGCATTTCGAGTGAAAAAGCGTCAATATACACTTAATTCACCACAGTTGAATGTTGTTTTCATTGATCCTGTATGAATAGCACGAACGATGTGGAAAATGACACGTTGGAATCTCTAATGAAGTTATTAGCAGTTTTTTTTTTACAGTCCGCCATGACATAGTAGACACAGACCCATTTGTCACGCCAGAGGGCGCTGTGTTATAGAGGGAGCCACAACACACGATGTCAACACCATGTTTGATTAGAAAAGATCGTTGAACTCTGTATTGTTGTTACACGTGAACTGCCAATATCTACAACAATGTTTGTCTAGTCAATATGAAATAATACGTTATGTTGGTCGGTAATCATTTTCACCAGCTATAGGCATAATATTACATTATTATTTGTTTTGATATGTCCATTCTACTAAGATAATCGAAAGAAGATCATCAAAATGTATCACTGGAACCGTCCATCTTCATATAAACTTGTCCAGTTGTTGTCTGTACGTAACAGTAAAGAACTTTGCAATTTAGGGAAGCACTTGAAATTGTGTTTTACAGCACGTTCTAGATCTCAGCTTTAGCTTATTTTGTTTTCACTCCTATCAGTTTCTAGGTTTACCGATATTATAGCCGTATATCCCCTGACTAAATATTGTATACTCCACTCAGCAATGTCATAACATCAGTAACCTTACTGTAATAGATCTTTTCATATATTTGTATAGCTCTGCTGTAAAGAAATTACATAAATGCTGTCCATCTTCCGTTAATTTGTATTACATATCAAGGAGTCAATATTGTATGATGTAGTCTTTAGTATGCTTATGAGCCGTAGGGCTAACGTTGAATAAACATTGAACATTGAACATTACGAAATGAATTTTATTAAAAAAATAAATTACTGGATCAAAATAACGATATAATTCTGACAACAATGTTCTACTGTTGCTTGTACAATGTTTAACGTCTTCGCTACAGCCAGAGAAATATGATGAGGGTCGAGACGACAGAAGAAAATAATGCAGCGAAGGGAGAGCAGACAGGATACGGAGAAAACGATCATGATCCCAAGTGTGAAATTGGGGTAACATGCCATTTCCGCCTTTTGATTGTCTATTTGATAGAAGACGTAGAAGAAGTCCTCGATTCTGCAGAATACCTACTTCTAGTCGACCCCTATATGATCAACAGGCCATAGACTTCATAAGGCTGTGTTCTTGTATATACTCTTATGTTAAATATACATGAGAAGACACTTCCGATGCCACATGAGGTTCCGTAATCGGTCGTCTCTTGTAATATACAGTGCGAGACAGCAGATTAATAGAATCTAACATGGTCTGTTCAATGGACAGGGATATCTCAACCCCAGTGTAAGAGTTTGCCGAGTGCTGGTCAGACTAACTCCTACACGAGAGTTGATATGTTTGATTATTTTTCTCACATACTTGCAAGCAAATGTAGGCTTTTATGGAAGTTTTTCATCGCGCCATGTACAATGCTCCTTGGAATGTGCGTCAAAATTAATGACGTCATAATGTAAGACATGGTTACTCAACGTAAAATGATGACGTTACGTTATTGTGAGAAGCGTCATTTAGCACGTGCCCCTGTACCTGCTGCTCCCTTCTTAACAACTTTCTTCTCCCTAATGTCTCCCTTGACACTACCTCCATTTTGGCATGCAACAGAGCATTCGCCCCAGCGAGCAAAGACTAGGTTCTGTCCCCTAGCAGAGAAATACCAGAGACTTAGGATAAAAAATGTAGTTTCTACTCCTGCTTAACGCTCAACATTTTAGGAGTTGGGCGACTGGTTAGCCCATTGTCTGTACAATGTGACCGAGTGAAGTATCCTGCTGGATGTTGTCGGCAGTGTGTTTGAAAAACGCAAACATTCCTCAGCCTCCCAAAATAATATATACATACACTACATGCATGCATCTTGCACACAGGGAGGCCGTCCTTAAATGACCATATCTATTGTTAAACAATACTACACCGAGTCAAGCCAAACCAAACCCTCGCTCCTGCAAGGATTAAAATTTACGATCCGATTTTCCAAATGCTAAAGATGATATTTATTCTTCTTCTTATAATAATAACTCTCCTCCGTCAATAATGACGATTATGTGGAGTGCTGGGTGCACAGGGGCGAGAGAGTTTTTTCCCATTTCATTAATGATACATTGTATTCCATTTCATTGACATTGTATTGTATTCCAATTCTTCCGAAAATCTAAATGTGACAGTTCAAATATTTGTTTTAAGCTTGTTCGTTTTTTATGAAATTAGTAGGTCTGGTTTGTAACACACGACTGTCTCGGTCAACTGGACGCTTGATTCTCTGTAGGCGAAACGTGTGCAGTCAATAAACGTATAGTAGAACGAGACTCAATTGACATTTCTACTCTATTGTCGATGATTGCAATGTATTATGGGAGATATTCCTGTTCACTATACATCGTTTGTGTTATTTAATCATAGAAAACATTAATATTCAATCAAAGGAAAGTCGATCAGTAAGTAGATCATATCTGATCAGGTGTTAGCTTTTATGAAACAGGCTTTTGTTATATTTCGTTTCCATTTAAACTCCCAGTTGAGTACACACGTTCAAGGACGCTATTCATTTTTAATTGGCTTGATGGTCACATGACCATACTTAACAGTTTAATGTAATTCTGTTTTTATCAATATATGCCTGCTTCATGAGTCCAAATTAATGGCACATGCGTCTTTAACCAGACCTGCACAGTAGTACATTTGTAACCTGTTACCATATGAGTAAGCTATGTTATTTGCTCACCCAGGCTATCGAATAGTGTTATTCTATATTACAATGGGGACGATGTTGTCCCTGGACGTAAACAATAGCGAGTGTATCGGGTATCCAAGCGAACTAACATCGGCCCAGACCTCGTTCAATAATAGGGCTTTTGTTCTAGTTAAAATCTGAGTCAACAAATTGATAGATTTACCTGACCGCCTATGACGAATCCCAAACCACCAAAGTCGTTGTTTACAATAAATACATGTAACGTTATGAAGGTAAATCTTCCAGAAGGAACAAAAAATATAGAATCTTAGATTTCTTTATTACTATATCAACAAATCGTTTTGTTATTATCGTACTGTTTTTTATATGATTTAGATTTCAAATATGCATATTTCATAACAGATGTGTGTAAATCATATACCAAGATATGTGTTTCAAATTCAAATTAGTTTTATTATCTTTCCATAAGAGAGAGAAAACATATTTACAACATAATACATACAATTATTGCAGTGTTCGTAGTCGATACACAGCAATGTTTCAAAATATTACATTTACATTTGTATGAAGGAAGACAAATGATGTTGTTAATTATTTGTATAAATATACCCATTTTCATTAGTGTTTTAATGATATATTCATCAGTTCGTTAAACTTAATAATATTTGGTCTTGACCAACAATATTTGTTTATGTATAAAATTCTATGAAAAGACAATGTTGTACATTCAAGTAAATAATGTAATTCGTCACTAATTTGTTGACTAATGTACACTATTTTGCCTGCTGTGTTTACCATATCATACCAAATCATACAAAGTGATTGATATACCTGTGGCTATCACGAAGACCTACTTGAACTCGAACTTTTAGAAGAAAACACGGAGAACAAAAAAGGAATGCATATCGTGAACGTTACCTAAAACGTCTACCAAGAACAACATCAGTACGAACAACCTTAAAGAGAACCTAATACAGTCGAGCACCTATCAGTTACACCTACAATGAACACTCGCAAGAACTCGAATATTCATAAGGAATGCCCTTTATGAACACCTACAATGAACACTAGGAACACGAATATCCATAAGGAATGCCCTCTATGAACACCTACAATGAACACTCGCAAGAACTCGAATATTCATAAGGAACACCCTCTATGAACACCTACAATGAACACTAGGAACACGAATATCCATAAGTAATGCCCTCTATGAACACCTACAATGAACACTCGCAAGAACCCGAATATCCATAAGGAACACCCTCTATGAACACCTACAATGAACACTCGTAGGAACACGAATATCCATAAGGAACACCCTCTATGAACACCTACAATGAACACTCGTAGGAACACGAATATCCATAAGGAACACCCTCTATGAACACCTACAATGAACACTCGTAGGAACACGAATATCCATAAGAAACATCCTTTATGAACACCTACAATGAATACTCGCAGGAACACGAATATCCATAAGGAACATCCTTTATGAACACATGGAACAAACTCGAATACTAACCAGGAAACACTTTCTAGGAATGAAAAAAGGATCACTATCAAAATGTCGTGCGAGCTTGTTATCAGTTTAAAGCATAGTCTTCTATTTTAAGTGTTGTTTCAAACACAGCAACCACAGGTTATCAAATTGAAATAGTTCCGTATAGTCTACACTATATATTGATAAACGATATAGTTGTTCATCGGATTTGTCCTGCGGAAGGGTAATGACCATATGGAAATCCTGAAATCTGAATATCTAATCGAAGCTGTTTGCCAATGACAAGGATCGACCTGTAATCCACCTGACAGTTAATGCCACTTTAAAAGACCAAGCTGCTTACGTACCGAGTGAAGATTTGATCTAAAGTCATAAGGGATCAACCAGATTAAACTTAAGGTCTTTATATGTTTACAGATGTGCTCCGTAAACAAAGATGGATAACATCGTTCGGCATCAATAAAAAATGCTTCGTCGCACACACACCCAAATATTGCTAGTTTAGAATTGTTAGATATCTAATTAACGTCGCCGGTATTTATCACACAATTGGCTTATTCAGCAAAACACGCCAATACCAGTAACGCAGATGTGACGTAATAATTAATAATGTCGCATAATAGTTGAGCCATGCTGGATTCTGACTCTGTCTTATAGGGAGAGTGAGCGAGTTATATGATAAACAGAATCATAAACGTGTGGTGCTGTTTTAAATGAATTTTTAACTCGTTAGATATTCAGAAAGGAATGCAATTCAAAATGCACTTATTGATAAGTTCCTGTCGTATAATATAATGAAAGAGAAAAGAAGCGCAATTAGTGTCTGTGAAAATTTCATCTATGTACGTTTATTGGCCTCGTCGGGTTGATATAGGAAGAGTTGGACAGAATGACTAGACGAAGGCCGAACCCTCCAATCAACGTCGCTCAGTTGACACTGGTGCTTGACGAGGAATGGAACCGTATACCAATGAAGAGGGTTAATAATACCCTGACCAATTCAATGCACAAAATAGTTCGTGCATACACTGCAACTCATGGGGGCGTACAGTTCGTGCATTCACTGCAACTCATGGGGGCGTACACGATATTGATGAGTCTGGATTGCTATTCAGTTTGAGAGGGGTACCCTTGGATCAACCTAAAATCTGACGAGAGTACTAAACGTTCACAGATGATTTTTTTCCCTTTTAATATATTATTTGGACTCGTGAAGTCCATATTACCTCGACCTCCATGTATAGTCCTCTATGTTCACCACAAAATCATACGTGAAACAATGTTATCGTATTTCCCGGACGCTTTCGAATAGTCAAGCCTTTTCTCCTTTGTTTGTTTGTTTGTTTTTGTTTAACGTCCTATTAACAGCCAGGGTCTTTTAAGGACGTGTCAGATTTTAGAGGTTGGGGAAAGCCGGAGTACCCGGAGAAAAACCACCGGCTTACTGTCCCACGTAGGTTTCGAACTCGGAACCCAGAGGTGGAGGGCTAGTGATGAAGTGTCGGGACACCTTAACCACTCGGCCATCGTAGTGGTGATATTAGATATGTTATCCTGAGTCAACCCGACCTCCTTCTAGATTTAGTTACCCCACCAGTTATAGTAGTGATATTAGTTATGTTATCCTGAGTCAACACGACCTCCTACTAGATTTAGTTACCCCTACCAGTTATAGTAGTGATATTAGATATGTTATTCTGAGTCAACACGACCCCCTACTAGATTTAGTTACCCCCACCAGTTATAGTAGTGATATAAGATATGTTATACTGAGTCAACACGACCTCCTACTAGATTTAGTTACCCCTACCAGTTATAGTAGTGATATTACATATGTTATCCTGAGTCAACACGACCTCCTACTAGATTTAGTTACCCCACCAGTTATAGTAGTGATATTAGATATGTTATCCTGAGTCAACACGACCCCCTACTAGATTTAGTTACCCCACCAGTTATAGTAGTGATATTAGATATGTTATTCTGAGTCAACACGACCTCCTACTAGATTTAGTTACCCCCACCAGTTATAGTAGTGATATTAGATATGTTATCCTGAGTCAACACGACCCCCTACCTAGATTTAGTTACCCCCACCAGTTATAGTAGTGATATTAGATATGTTATTCTGAGTCAACACGACCTCCTACTAGATTTAGTTACCCCCACCAGTTATAGTAGTGATATTAGATATGTTATCCTGAGTCAACACGACCCCCTACTAGATTTAGTTACCCCACCAGTTATAGTAGTGATATTACATATGTTATCCTGAGTCAACACGACCTCCTACTAGATTTAGTTACCCCACCAGTTATAGTAGTGATATTAGATATGTTATCCTGAGTCAACACGACCCCCTACTAGATTTAGTTACCCCACCAGTTATAGTAGTGATATTAGATATGTTATTCTGAGTCAACTCGACCTCCTACTAGATTTAGTTACCCCACCAGTTATAGTAGTGATATTAGATATGTTATCCTGAGTCAACACGACCTCCTACTAGATTTAGTTACCCCTACCAGTTATAGTAGTGATATTAGATATGTTATCCTGAGTCAACACGACCTCCTACTAGATTTAGTTACCCCTACCAGTTATAGTAGTGATATTAGATATGTTATCCTGAGTCAACACGACCTCCTACTAGATTTAGTTACCCCACCAGTTATAGTAGTGATATTAGTTATGTCACCAGAAACTCAGGCATATGCGAGCCATAAGTGAAGTGATACACATTGTACTATTGTTTTGCCAATGCGACACTCCGTCTTCCCTCGTCTGTCCATCATCATAGACTTGTCCCTGATCATAGACTTGTCCATCACCATAGACCTGTCCCTGATCATAGACTTGTCCATCACCATAGACCTGTCCCCGATCATAGACTTGTCCATCACCATAGACCTGTCCCCGATCATAGACTTGTCCATCACCATAGACCTGTCCCCGATCATAGACTTGTCCATCACCATAGACCTGTCCCCGATCATAGACTTGTAGATCATCATAGACTTGTCCATCACCATAGACCTGTCCCTGATCATAGACTTGTCCATCACCATAGACCTGTCCCCGATCATAGACTTGTAGATCATCATAGACTTGTCCATCGTCATAGACCTGTCCCTGATCATAGACGTGTTCATCGCCAGAGTCGCAGTGATCTACTTTCAGTATTTATGACATATACCGCTATCCTGAAATGGGATCATAGACCCAAGATAAAATACAATTCTCGTAATAATCAATATACATTTGTAGTTATATTATGGCAGCGTAAAAAAAATTCCCAGGTTACGGTTTGGTGTATCTAACACCAGTGCTTTAGGTGACTGTTTCTCCCCTTAACCACGACTTGTCTTCCGTTTACCCTGTTCAAGAGATTTCTCTATCAGTCCCTAGACGTGACCGCGGTGGCCGAGTGGTTAAGGTGTCCCGACACTTTATCACTAGCCCTCCACCCTGAGTTACAAGTTCGAAACCTTAGTGGGGCAGTTGCCAGGTACTGACCGTGGGCCGGTGGTTTTTCTCCGGGTACTCCGGCTTTCCTCCACCTCCAAAACCTGGCACGTCTTTAAATGACCCTGGTTTAGACAACTGGAACACATCATATCTCGGGTTAGACAACTGGAACACATCACCCCTCGGGTTAGACAACTGGAACACATCATCTCTCGGGTTAGACAACTGGAACACATCATCTCTCGGGTTAGACAACTGGAACACATCATATCTCGGGTTGGACAACTGGAACACATCACCTCTCGGGTTAGAACTGGAATATCACCCCTCGGGTTAGACAACTGGAACATCACATCTCGGGTTAGACAACTGGAACACATCACCCCTCGGGTAAGACAACTGGAACACATCATCTCTCGGGTTAGACAACTCGAACACATCACCTCTAGGGTAAGACCACTGGAACATCAATCCTCGGTTAGACAACTGGAACACATCACCCCTCGGGTTAGACAACTGGAACATCACATCTCGGGTTAGACAACTGGAACACAACACCTCTCGGGTAAAACAACTGGGACATCACCCCTCGGGTTAGACAACTGGAACACATCACCTCTCGGGTTAGACAACTGGAACACATCATCTCTCAGGTTAGACAACTGGAAAACATCACCCCTCGGGTTAGACAACTGGAACATCACCCCTCGGGTTAGACAACTGGAACACATCACCCCTCGGGTTAGACAACTGGAACACATCACCTATCGGGTAAGACCACTGGAACACATCACCCCTCGGGTTAGACAACTGGAACACATCACCCCTCGGGTTAGACAACTGGAATATCACCCCTCGGGTTAGACAACTGGAACACACCACCTCTCGGGTTAGACAATTGTAACATCACCTCTCGGGTTTGACAACTGGAATATCACCCCTCGGGTTAGACAACTGGAACACACCACCTCTCGGGTTAGACAACTGTAACATCACCTCTCGGGTTTGACAACTGTAACACATCACCTCTCGGGTAAGACAACTGGGACACATCACTTCTCGGGTTAGACAACTGGAACACATCACCCCTCGGGTTAGACAACTGGAACACATCACCCCTCGGGTTAGACAACTGGAACACATCACCCCTCGGGTTAGACAACTGGAACACATCACCCCTCGGGTTAGACAACTGGAATATCACCCCTCGGGTTAGACAACTGGAACACACCACCTCTCGGGTTAGACAATTGTAACATCACCTCTCGGGTTTGACAACTGGAATATCACCCCTCGGGTTAGACAACTGGAACACACCACCTCTCGGGTTAGACAACTGTAACATCACCTCTCGGGTTTGACAACTGTAACACATCACCTCTCGGGTTAGACAACTGGGACACATCACTTCTCGGGTTAGACAACTGGAACACATCACCTCTCGGGTTAGACAACTGGAACACATCATCTCTCGGGTTAGTCAACTGGAACACATCACCTCTCGGGTTAGACAACTGGAACACATCACCCCTCGGGTTAGACAACTGGAACACATCACCCCTCGGGTTAGACAACTGGAACACATCACCCCTCGGGTTAGACAACTGGAACACATCACCCCTCGGGTTAGACAACTGGAACACACCACCTCTCGGGTTAGACAATTGTAACATCACCTCTCGGGTTTGACAACTGGAATATCACCCCTCGGGTTAGACAACTGGAACACACCACCTCTCGGGTTAGACAACTGTAACATCACCTCTCGGGTTTGACAACTGTAACACATCACCTCTCGGGTTAGACAACTGGGACACATCACTTCTCGGGTTAGACAACTGGAACACATCACCTCTCGGGTTAGACAACTGGAACACATCATCTCTCGGGTTAGTCAACTGGAACACATCACCTCTCGGGTTAGACAACTGGAACACATCATCTCTCGGGTTAGACAACTGGAACATCATCTCTCGGGTTAGACAACTGGAACACATCACCGCTCGGGTTAGACAACTGGAACACATCATCTCTCGGGTTAGACAACTGGAACACATCACCTCTCGGGTTAGACAACTGGAACATCACCTCTCAGGTTAGACAACTGGGACACATCACCTCTCGGGTTAGACAACTGGGACACATCACCTCTCGGGTTAGACAACTGGGACACATCACCTCTCGGGTTAGACAACTGGAACACATCACCTCTCGGGTTAGACAACTGGAACACATCACCTCTCGGGTTAGACAACTGGGACACATCACCTCTCGGGTTAGACAACTGGGACACATCACCTCTCGGGTAAGACAACTGGAACACATCATAACTCGGGTTAGACAACTGGAATATCACCCCTCGGGTAAGACAACTGGAATATCACCCCTCGGGTTAGACAACTGTAACACACCACCTCTCGGGTTGGACAACTGGAACACATCATCTCTCGGGTTAGACAACTGGAATATCACCTCTCAGGTTAGACAACTGGAACATCGCCCCTCGGGTTAGACAACTGGAATATCACTTCTCGGGTTAGACAACTGGAACATCACCTCTCGGGTAAGACAACTGGAACACATCATCTCTCGGGTTAGACAACTGGAACACATCACCTCTCGGGTTAGACAACTGGAACACATCATCTCTCGGGTAAGACAACTGGAACACATCATCTCTCGGGTTAGACAACTGGAACACATCATCTCTCGGGTTAGACAACTGGAACACATCATCTCTCGGGTAAGACAACTGGAACACATCATCTCTCGGGTTAGACAACTGGAACATCACCTCTCGGGTAAGACAACTGGAATATCACCCCTCTGGTTATTTCACAATCATACCCTCAAGGTAGGGGAAGATTATATTTATCAATGTACCCGGTGTTTACGAACACTCTATCAATAGCATACCAGGCCCCTGTGTCTACATGTTTACAACCATTGTTTAATTGTAACTTGCCTGTAGATGTGTTTTACAGTTTTATGGCCATTTTATGGCAGCATTATATCGTTTTCTTAAGTTGATGGGCTGGCGACTATTGTATGGTATATAGGCCATGTATTCAATGTGTACGGCTATTGTAAAGTACTTTAAATATTAGTTTACATCTGCTACGTCTTTGGCTACCTAGACATTAGACATTATAAAACTAGGATAAGATATCCTTGTTAAACTTGTTATTTAAACATGCAGATATACTCCAGTTCTATTCTTTTTACTGTACGAATTGTAACAAAATCAAAAACTTCCTTCGTATGATCGCAGCATCACAGGGAGCTGAGAATCTGTTACAGTCTGTGTATTTGGACCGTCCCTGGTGTATAAAACACATTTTAAGACGTTTTGGGGGCTGGATAAAAAGTCTATAATGAACACCGGGGGTGGGTGTCATTTATACCAAATTTAAATCTAGCCCCAAAAACATCTGAAAATGTGCTATGAACAATAGGGAAGTTTCCAAATACACATAGACTGTAACTCAGTCTCAGGTCCCTGTGGGCAGCATTATGGTATTTATGTCAGAACAGCCACAGGGCGTCACCATTTAGATAATAGCCACACATGCAGTTTGTTTCTTGCTCATCACGAAATGTTTCATGGATTGTCAAAATACATCGGCCACTTGTATAGATTTCGGGATTCTATCACGTAAACTCGCCATGTGAAACGTACTTGTATACGACATACTGTGTACTATTTACCATGCACTTTTAAACGTGTTGCTCAACAGTGAACTAAACACTACCTGACGATTATATCACTTAAACGCCATAGAATTCAACATACATAAGTGGTTTTTTAACAAAGTTACTTCGCTTCATGAACATTCTCTTGAACTGTTAAATGATGTCACGTATGTACACATATAGGATAAAAACTTGTAAAAGCGAGTGCACGAATGACCTTGAGAAGCTCGCGCTAGATACTGCACTACATTGTTTACCTTGGTGCCTCGCATACTAGTGTAACTCCACAAGTTTCGACCCGAGAAAATGGAGCAAGTATTTAACAAAAACACATTCATAACACACATACAAACACAAGTGCGGAATACGTAAATTTTCATCGTATTAGTTTAGTCATCGTCGGCAAATACTTCGTTTGAAAATTGAAAATTTGTGTATAATTTTAATCGACTGTTCCAACGTGTGTATACCCAGTGTTAGCGTTATTAAAGCATCGCTCGTGCGTTTTCAAGTGTGAACGTCAGCGTCCATTACACAATCCGCAGGAATGAGTGCGGGAACCGGTGATCCTGGAGCTGTTGTGACAGGTATGTGTACAGCTAGATATTTATAGAAACAGTAATTCATATTCTATGATTATTTTTCTTGAATATTTCAATTTATTGTATAAAAATCATTCCAACAGGTTTCTGATGGCCAACTCTATAGTGAATTAGTGAAGTGGTGATGATTCCAAATATACCTTATAACATCACGCATCGCCCCATAAACGTAGATGATATATACTGCACTGGATTTATGTTGAAGTAGTCCTTGAGATTAGGAAGTGAAGCATTAAGGTATACAACTTCAGAAGTGAACACATTTATACACACATCCCATACCCTAGTCCAGGTTGAATTGAACCCCGCTCGTGTACCTGGCTCTTGTACGCAGTTACAATAGTTATACGCTAGCTAGTACTTAGGTCATACCCTGTCGCCTCCTTTCCGGCCGACAATACATAAACTCGCTTCCTTCTCACAAGCTACAATATCGTGGTTAATTTTGCACCAGTTTCGAGCGATACAGCAACAGGACATAAGTGACAGTTGGGTAGCAGTGGAACCTGTCAAAAGCGAATTTCAATGACAGACTGTTAACCACTTTTGCTATTATAAATCAGTCTGTGTATCCAGACAAACAACCAAACATAGCCCGAGTACATCGCAAACTGAAGTAATATAAATGCTTGGAAAGTAGCATAGACTGAATCAAAATATTACAATAAAATCGGGTCACGTGACTTTCAGGTAGCTTTGCTATCATATGTATTTATCATATACCGTATAAGTATTAATATGGTTGTAACGTTATGCCTGACCACTGTCAACTGATTAATTATGTCCCGCTGAATGACCGGAAGGTTTGACTAATATAAAAACCCCGTGATCCCGCTGAATGAACCCCGTGGTCCTGCTGAAAAAACCCGTGATCCCTCTGAATGACCGGAAGGTTTGACCAATATAAAAACCCCGTGATCCCGCTGAATGACCGGAAGGTTTGACCAATATAAAAACCCCGTGCAAGGTTTTCTTCTGTGATCTCTTCTTAGGAACACAGAAAAGACCAACATTGATCTCAACACCTGTGCTATCTACCTTTCTTTTCCTTACTGTTGTGTTTCATTGATATCTTGTCAGCATCGTTTGTGTGATCTCAGCCTGGTAGAGTTCCGTACTTCCGTATTGATGTCGTGACGTTTCAGTGAGATGACATTTTACCATAGACAATAGACTGTGCATTTTTGCTGTATATGCATACAGCTCATAATCTGCTAACACCGTGTCTTTGTCATACTGTCTGTCACAAGGACGCTAATCATTAACAAAACAGACCGCTATATTCGAACTTTCCACGTAATCTGGCTCCGAGAGAAAGAGGTTTCACGTTATGTGGTCGCTTGAAAGTCAAAATAAGAAAATTAAGCTGACAATGGTGATGTAATAGTGATCCAATAAACAATCAATACAGCTCGTGTAGTGTCTAGGCCACCACGGAGTATATGACGGTCTGCCGCGGAGGTGTTCGCGCCGATAGATACATGTAGACGGAGGCTGAGCTCTGGAGCATAAATTGTCGTACTAAATCCCTGATCCCAATATTCTATAGAAAATATTGATGACTTTTTTAAACTCGCTAAAGACGCACTTCTATTGCCCATTCGTTTGCTTTACAAAGCTCCATTTGCTGAATCTTTTTATAAAATGTGTATTTTCCAAACATTTTGTCAGATAATTCACCATATTGCATCATTTTCGTTTGGTAAATACGTCCCTCCTGCCATCTCACACCCTCAACACCCACGCGCGGCCCACCCCAACCGCACACTAAAATTCGCTCGTCAAATTTTTGAATTGCTCAATCATCTTTGTCTGTCTTATATCTTATATATGTATTTGCATTCTATATCAAGTAAAACATAAACCGTGGTAATAGATTTTCTGCTGACCCTTTTGATCGGTTATGCAAATCAGTATTTCCTATTGTTTGCAGTAGGATTTATCTTCCGTCGCCAACATGAATGGAAATGTAATGGAGAAGTGGAAGCATGAAATGTAATCCCAAGTTGTGTACGAATAACGATCAATTTTTGGTCTGTTGAATGTGGGTATATAATCATATAACAATGGTTTCTGAAGTCATCATGGAGCGCTGCTCTACAATGAATACTAGTAGTATACCACCGGATAGTCTTCGGCATCGCCCGGCCAAGCACAGGAACCCATTATAAACTTTCTTTTAGTTTAACTTTCTGGTAATAGCATAACGCGATAATCTTAGTTGTACTAGCGGGTACTAACGCGATACTCTTAGTTGTACTAGCGGGTACTAACGCGATACTCTTAGTTGTACTAGCGGGTACTAACGCGATAATCTTAGTTGTACTAGCGGGTACTAACGCGATACTCTTAGTTGTACTAGCGGGTACAAAAGCGACACTTTTAGTGGGTACTACCAGGTACTAATGCGATAATCCTTGTTGTATTACCGGGTACCAACGCGATAATCTTAGTTGTACTAGCGAGTACTAACGCGATAATCTTAGTTGTACTAACGCGATCCTTTTAGTTGTACTAGCGGGTACTAACGCGATAATCTTAGTTGTACTAGCGGGTACTAACGCGATAATCTTAGTTGTACTAGAGGGTACTAACGCGATAATCTTAGTTGTACTAGCGGGAACTAACGCGATAATCTTAGTTGTACTAGCGGGTACTAAAGCGATAATCTTAGTTGTACTAGCGGGTACTAACGCGATAATCTTAGTTGTACTAGCGGGTACTAACGCGATAATCTTAGTTGTACTAGCGGGTACTAACGCGATCCTTTTAGTTGTACTAGCGGGTACTAACGCGATAATCTTAGTTGTACTAGCGGGTACTAACGCGATAATCTTAGTTGTACTAGAGGGTACTAACGCGATAATCTTAGTTGTACTAGCGGGTACTAACGCGATAATCTTAGTTGTACTAGCGAGTACTAACGCGATAATCTTAGTTGTACTAACGCGATCCTTTTAGTTGTACTAGCGGGTACTAAAGCGATAATCTTAGTTGTACTAGCGGGTACTAACGCGATAATCTTAGTTGTACTAGCGGGTACTAACGCGATCCTTTAAGTTGTACTAACGGGTACTAACGCGATCCTTTTAGTTGTACTAGCGGGTACTAACGCGATCCTTTTAGTTGTACTATCGGGTACTATCGCGATCCTTTTAGTTGTACTAGCGGGTACTAATGCGATCCTTTTAGTTGTACTATCGGGTACTATCGCGATCCTTTTAGTTGTACTAGCGGGTACTAACGCGATCCTTTTAGTTGTACTAGCGGGTACTAACGCGATAATCTTAGTTGTACTAGCGGGCACTAACGCGATAATCTTAATTGTACTGGCGGGTACTAACGCGATAGTCTTAGTTGTGTGTGCTACCGAGTACTGACGCGAAACTATTAGTTGTATTACCGAGTAATAACGCGGTACTCTTAGTTGTATTGCCGGGTACCAACGCGATACTTTTGGTTGTACTAACGAGTGCTAACCCGATAACCCAGTAGTTGTATTGCCGAGTAATAACACGACACTCTTAGTTGTACTACCGGGTACTGACGCGAAACTTTTAGTTGTACTACCGGGTAATAACGCGATAACCTTAGTTGTACTACCCGGTACACAATGTCTTGATAACTCGAGATTGGCATTTCAGTAGGTAACCAACATAAAGAAGAACTTCTGCCATGGTGATGACCTGGTCAGTGAGGTCTAGCGGACAGCGTGTGGATGTCATCTCGTAATGTATTAAATGATATATTGCGATTAGATAATGTTAAAGGGCCCACAGCCCTTATCATATCGCTGTAACCATTGCATCAGGTTTGGTGTGAGATCACTGTATATATTGTACAATGTTTGTCGTTGGATCACTGTATACATTGTACACGATTTGATGTGTGATCACTGTATACATTGTACAAGGTTTGGTATAGGATCACTGTATACATTGTACAAGGTTTGGTGTGAGATCACTGTGTACATTGTACAAGGTTTGGTGTGAGATCACTGTATACATTGTACAAGGTTTGGTATAGGATCACTGTATACATTGTACCAGGTTTGGTATAGGATCACTGTATACATTGTACAAGGTTTGGTGTGTGACCACTGTATACATTGTACAAGGTTTGGTATAGGATAACTGTATACATTGTACAAGGTTTGGTGTGTGACCACTGTATACATTGTACAAGGTTTGGTGTGTGATCACTGTATACATTGTACCAGGTTTGGTGTGTGATCACTGTATACATTGTACAAGGTTTGGTGTGTGATCACTGTATACATTGTACCAGGTTTGGTGTGTGATCACTGTATACATTGTACAACGTTTGGTGTGGGATCACTGTATACATTGTACAACGTTTGGTGTGGGATCACTGTATACATTGTACCAGGTTTGGTGTGTGATCACTGTATACATTGTACAACGTTTGGTGTGGAATCATTGTATACATTGTACAAGGTTTGGTGTGTGATCACTGTATACATTGTACCAGGTTTGGTGTGGGATCACTGTATACATTGTACCAGGTTTGGTGTGAGATCACTGTATACATTGTACCAGGTTTGGTGTGAGATCACTGTATACATTGTACAAGGTTTGGTGTGAGATCACTGTATACATTGTACAAGGTTTGGTGTGAGATCACTGTATACATTGTACAAGGTTTGGTGTGAGATCACTGTATACATTGTACAAGGTTTGGTGTGTGACCACTGTATACATTGTACAAGGTTTGGTGTGTGACCACTGTATACATTGTACAAGGTTTGGTGTGTGACCACTGTATACATTGTACAAGATTTGGTGTGTGATCACTGTAAACAGTGTACACGTACAAGGTTTGTTGTGAGATCACGGTATACATTGTACAAGGTTTGGTGTGTGACCACTGTATACATTGTACAAGGTTTGGTGTGTGACCACTGTATACATTGTACAAGGTTTGGTGTGGGATCACTGTATACATTGTACAAGGTTTGGTATAGGATCACTGTATACATTGTACAAGGTTTGGTGTGAGATCACTGTATACATTGTACAAGGTTTGGTGTGTGATCACTGTATACATTGTACAAGGTTTGGTATAGGATCACTGTATACATTGTACAAGGTTTGGTGTGAGATCACTGTATACATTGTACCACGTTTGGTGTGTGATCACTGTAAACAGTGTACAAGGTTTGGTGTGTGATCACTGTAAACAGTGTACAAGGTTTGGTGTGAGATCACTGTATACATTGTACAAGGTTTGGTGTGAGATCACTGTATACATTGTACCACGTTTGGTGTGTGATCACTGTAAACAGTGTACAAGGTTTGGTGTGAGATCACTGTATACATTGTACAAGGTTTGGTGTGTGATCACTGTATACATTGTACAAGGTTTGGTATAGGATCACTGTATACATTGTACAAGGTTTGGTATAGGATCACTGTATACATTGTACAATGTTTGGTGTGAGATCACTGTATACATTGTACAAGGTTTGGTGTGTGATCACTGTATACATTGTACAATGTTTGGTGTGAGATTACTGTATACATTGTACAAGGTTTGGTGTGTTATCACTGTATACATTGTACAAGGTATGGTGTGAGATCACTGTATACATTGTACAAGGTTTGGTGTGTGATCACTGTATGCATTGTACCAGGTTTGGTGTGAGATCACTGTATACATTGTACATGGTTTGGTGTGTGTCCTCTGTATACATTGTACAAGGTTTGGTGTGTGATCACTGTATACATTGTACAAGGTTTGGTGTGTGATCACTGTATACATTGTAAAATGTTTGGTGTGTGATCACAGTATACATTGTACAAGGTTTGGTGTGTGATCACTGTATATATTGTACAATGTTTGGTGTGTGATCACAGTATACATTGTACAAGGTTTGGTGTGAGATCACTGTATACATTGTACAAGGTTTGGTGTGAGATCACTGTATACATTGTACAAGGTTTGGTGTGTGATCACTGTATACATCGTGAAAGGTTTGGTATAGGATCACTTTATATATTGTACAAGGTTTAGCATAGGATCACTGTATACATTGTACAAGGTTTGATGTGTGATCAATGTATACATTGTACAAGGTTTGGTGTGTGATCACTGTATACATTGTACAATGTTTGGTGTGAGATCGCTGTATACATTGTACAAAGTTTGGTGTGAGATCACTGTATACATTGTACAATGTTTGGTGTGAGATCACTGTATACATTGTACAATGTTTGGTGTGAGATCACTGTATACATTGTACCAGGTGTGGTGTGAGATCACTGTATACGTTGTACCAGGTGTGGTGTGAGATCACTGTATACATTGTACAAGGTTTGGTGTGAGATCACTGTATACATTGTACAAGGTTTGGTGTGATCACTGTATACATTGTACCAGGTTTGGTGTTTGATCACGGTATACATTGTACAAGGTTTGGTGTGAGATCACTGTATACATTGTACAAGGTTTGGTGTTTGATCACGGTATACATTGTACAAGGTTTGGTGTGAGATCACTGTATACATTGTACAAGGTTTGGTGTGTGATCACTGTATACATTGTACAAGGTTTGGTATAGGATCACTGTATACATTGTACAATGTTTGTCGTTGGATCACTGTATACACTGTACAAGATTTAGTGTGAGATCACTGTATACACTGTACAAGATTTAGTGTGTGATCACTGTATACATTGTACAAGGTTTGGTGTGAGATCACTGTATACATTGTACAAGGTTTGGTGTGTGACCACTGTATACATTGTACAAGGTTTGGTGTGTGATCACTGTATACATTGTACCAGGTTTGGTGTGTGACCACTGTATACATTGTACAAGGTTTGGTGTGTGACCACTGTATACATTGTACAAGGTTTGGTGTGTGATCACTGTAAACAGTGTACAAGGTTTGTTGTGGGATCACGGTATACATTGTACAAGGTTTGGTGTGTGATCACTGTATACATTGTACCAGGTTTGGTGTGTGATCACTGTATACATTGTACAAGGTTTGGTGTGGGATCACTGTATACATTGTACAAGGTTTGGTGTGAGATCACTGTATACATTGTACAAGGTTTGGTGTGGGATCACTGTATACATTGTACAAGGTTTGGTGTGGGATCACTGTATACATTGTACAAGGTTTGGTGTGAGATCACTGTATACATTGTACAAGGTTTGGTATGTGATCACTTTATACATTGTACAATGTTTGGTGTGTGACCACTGTATACATTGCACAAGGTTTGGTGTGGGATCACTGTATACATTGTACAAGGTTTGGTGTGGGATCACTGTATACATTGTACAAGGTTTGGTGTGGGATCACTGTATACATTGTACAAGGTTTGGTGTGAGATCACTGTATACATTGTACAAGGTTTGGTATGTGATCACTTTATACATTGTACAATGTTTGGTGTGTGACCACTGTATACATTGCACAAGGTTTGGTGTGGGATCACTGTATACATTGTACAAGGTTTGGTGTGGGATCACTGTATACATTGTACAAGGTTTGGTGTGTGACCACTGTATACATTGTACAAGGTTTGGTGTGGGATCACGGTATACATTGTACCAGGTTTGGTGTGAGATCACTGTATACATTGTACAAGGTTCGGTGTTGGATCACTGTATACATTGTACAAGGTTTGGTGTGTGATCACTGTATACATTGTACAAGGTTTGGTGTGAGATCACTGTATATATTGTGCAATGTTTGGTGTGTGACCACTTTATACATTGTACAAGGTTTGGTGTGAGATCACTGTATACATTGTACAATGTTTGGTACGGGATCACTGCATACATTGTACAAGGTTTGGAATAGGATGACTGTATACATTGTACCAGGTTTAGTATAGGATGACTGTATACATTGTACAAGGTTTGGTGTGGGATCACTGTATACATTGTACAAGGTTTGGTGTGTGATCACTGTATACATTGTACCAGGTTTGGTGTTTGATCACGGTATACATTGTACAAGGTTTGGTGTGAGATCACTGTATACATTGTACAAGGTTTGGTGTTTGATCACGGTATACATTGTACAAGGTTTGGTGTGAGATCACTGTATACATTGTACAAGGTTTGGTGTGTGATCACTGTATACATTGTACAAGGTTTGGTATAGGATCACTGTATACATTGTACAATGTTTGTCGTTGGATCACTGTATACACTGTACAAGATTTAGTGTGAGATCACTGTATACACTGTACAAGATTTAGTGTGTGATCACTGTATACATTGTACAAGGTTTGGTGTGAGATCACTGTATACATTGTACAAGGTTTGGTGTGTGACCACTGTATACATTGTACAAGGTTTGGTGTGTGATCACTGTATACATTGTACCAGGTTTGGTGTGTGACCACTGTATACATTGTACAAGGTTTGGTGTGTGACCACTGTATACATTGTACAAGGTTTGGTGTGTGATCACTGTAAACAGTGTACAAGGTTTGTTGTGGGATCACGGTATACATTGTACAAGGTTTGGTGTGTGATCACTGTATACATTGTACCAGGTTTGGTGTGTGATCACTGTATACATTGTACAACGTTTGGTGTGGGATCACTGTATACATTGTACAACGTTTGGTGTGGGATCACTGTATACATTGTACCAGGTTTGGTGTGAGATCACTGTATACATTGTACAAGGTTTGGTGTGAGATCACTGTATACATTGTACAAGGTTTGGTGTGAGATCACTGTATACATTGTACAAGGTTTGGTGTGAGATCACTGTATACATTGTACAAGGTTTGGTGTGAGATCACTGTATACATTGTACAAGGTTTGGTGTGTGACCACTGTATACATTGTACAAGGTTTGGTGTGTGACCACTGTATACATTGTACAAGGTTTGGTGTGTGACCACTGTATACATTGTACAAGATTTGGTGTGTGATCACTGTAAACAGTGTACACGTACAAGGTTTGTTGTGAGATCACGGTATACATTGTACAAGGTTTGGTGTGTGACCACTGTATACATTGTACAAGGTTTGGTGTGTGACCACTGTATACATTGTACAAGGTTTGGTGTGGGATCACTGTATACATTGTACAAGGTTTGGTATAGGATCACTGTATACATTGTACAAGGTTTGGTGTGAGATCACTGTATACATTGTACCACGTTTGGTGTGTGATCACTGTAAACAGTGTACAAGGTTTGGTGTGTGATCACTGTAAACAGTGTACAAGGTTTGGTGTGAGATCACTGTATACATTGTACAAGGTTTGGTGTGAGATCACTGTATACATTGTACCACGTTTGGTGTGTGATCACTGTAAACAGTGTACAAGGTTTGGTGTGAGATCACTGTATACATTGTACCACGTTTGGTGTGTGATCACTGTAAACAGTGTACAAGGTTTGGTGTGAGATCACTGTATACATTGTACAAGGTTTGGTGTGTGATCACTGTATACATTGTACAAGGTTTGGTATAGGATCACTGTATACATTGTACAAGGTTTGGTATAGGATCACTGTATACATTGTACAATGTTTGGTGTGAGATCACTGTATTCATTGTACAAGGTTTGGTGTGTGATCACTGTATACATTGTACAATGTTTGGTGTGAGATTACTGTATACATTGTACAAGGTTTGGTGTGTTATCACTGTATACATTGTACAAGGTATGGTGTGAGATCACTGTATACATTGTACAAGGTTTGGTGTGTGATCACTGTATGCATTGTACCAGGTTTGGTGTGAGATCACTGTATACATTGTACATGGTTTGGTGTGTGACCTCTGTATACATTGTACAAGGTTTGGTATGTGATCACTGTATACATTGTACAAGGTTTGGTGTGTGATCACTGTATACATTGTAAAATGTTTGGTGTGTGATCACAGTATACATTGTACAAGGTTTGGTGTGTGATCACTGTATATGTACAATGTTTGGTGTGTGATCACAGTATACATTGTACAAGGTTTGGTGTGAGATCACTGTATACATTGTACAAGGTTTGGTGTGAGATCACTGTATACATTGTACAAGGTTTGGTGTGTGATCACTGTATACATCGTGAAAGGTTTGGTATAGGATCACTTTATATATTGTACAAGGTTTAGCATAGGATCACTGTATACATTGTACAAGGTTTGATGTGTGATCAATGTATACATTGTACAAGGTTTGGTGTGTGATCACTGTATACATTGTACAATGTTTGGTGTGGGATCACTGTATACATTGTACAAGGTTTGGTGTGAGATCACTGTATACATTGTACAATGTTTGGTGTGAGATCGCTGTATACATTGTACAAAGTTTGGTGTGAGATCACTGTATACGTTGTACCAGGTGTGGTGTGAGATCACTGTATACATTGTACAAGGTTTGGTGTGAGATCACTGTATACATTGTACAAGGTTTGGTGTGTGACCACTGTATACATTGTACAAGGTTTGGTGTGATCACTGTATACATTGTACCAGGTTTGGTGTTTGATCACGGTATACATTGTACAAGGTTTGGTGTGAGATCACTGTATACATTGTACAAGGTTTGGTGTTTGATCACGGTATACATTGTACAAGGTTTGGTGTGAGATCACTGTATACATTGTACAAGGTTTGGTGTGTGATCACTGTATACATTGTACAAGGTTTGGTATAGGATCACTGTATACATTGTACAATGTTTGTCGTTGGATCACTGTATACACTGTACAAGATTTAGTGTGAGATCACTGTATACACTGTACAAGATTTAGTGTGTGATCACTGTATACATTGTACAAGGTTTGGTGTGAGATCACTGTATACATTGTACAAGGTTTGGTGTGTGACCACTGTATACATTGTACAAGGTTTGGTGTGTGATCACTGTATACATTGTACCAGGTTTGGTGTGTGACCACTGTATACATTGTACAAGGTTTGGTGTGTGACCACTGTATACATTGTACAAGGTTTGGTGTGTGATCACTGTAAACAGTGTACAAGGTTTGTTGTGGGATCACGGTATACATTGTACAAGGTTTGGTGTGTGATCACTGTATACATTGTACCAGGTTTGGTGTGTGATCACTGTATACATTGTACAACGTTTGGTGTGGGATCACTGTATACATTGTACAACGTTTGGTGTGGGATCACTTTATACATTGTACCAGGTTTGGTGTGAGATCACTGTATACATTGTACAAGGTATGGTGTGAGATCACTGTATACATTGTACAAGGTTTGGTGTGTGATCACTGTATGCATTGTACCAGGTTTGGTGTGAGATCACTGTATACATTGTACATGGTTTGGTGTGTGACCTCTGTATACATTGTACAAGGTTTGGTGTGTGATCACTGTATACATTGTACAAGGTTTGGTGTGTGATCACTGTATACATTGTAAAATGTTTGGTGTGTGATCACAGTATACATTGTACAAGGTTTGGTGTGTGATCACTGTATATATTGTACAATGTTTGGTGTGTGATCACAGTATACATTGTACAAGGTTTGGTGTGAGATCACTGTATACATTGTACAAGGTTTGGTGTGAGATCACTGTATACATTGTACAAGGTTTGGTGTGTGATCACTGTATACATCGTGAAAGGTTTGGTATAGGATCACTGTATACATTGTACAACGTTTGGTGTGTGACCACTGTATACATTGTACAAGGTTTGGTGTGGGATCACTGTATACATTGTACAAGGTTTGGTATAGGATCACTGTATACATTGTACAAGGTTTGGTGTGAGATCACTGTATACATTGTACCACGTTTGGTGTGTGATCACTGTAAACAGTGTACAAGGTTTGGTGTGTGATCACTGTAAACAGTGTACAAGGTTTGGTGTGAGATCACTGTATACATTGTACAAGGTTTGGTGTGAGATCACTGTATACATTGTACAAGGTTTGGTGTGAGATCACTGTATACATTGTACCACGTTTGGTGTGTGATCACTGTAAACAGTGTACAAGGTTTGGTGTGAGATCACTGTATACATTGTACCACGTTTGGTGTGTGATCACTGTAAACAGTGTACAAGGTTTGGTGTGAGATCACTGTATACATTGTACAAGGTTTGGTGTGTGATCACTGTATACATTGTACAAGGTTTGGTATAGGATCACTGTATACATTGTACAAGGTTTGGTATAGGATCACTGTATACATTGTACAATGTTTGGTGTGAGATCACTGTATACATTGTACAAGGTTTGGTGTGTGATCACTGTATACATTGTACAATGTTTGGTGTGAGATTACTGTATACATTGTACAAGGTTTGTTGTGTTATCACTGTATACATTGTACAAGGTATGGTGTGAGATCACTGTATACATTGTACAAGGTTTGGTGTGTGATCACTGTATGCATTGTACCAGGTTTGGTGTGAGATCACTGTATACATTGTACATGGTTTGGTGTGTGACCTCTGTATACATTGTACAAGGTTTGGTGTGTGATCACTGTATACATTGTACAAGGTTTGGTGTGTGATCACTGTATACATTGTAAAATGTTTGGTGTGTGATCACAGTATACATTGTACAAGGTTTGGTGTGTGATCACTGTATATATTGTACAATGTTTGGTGTGTGATCACAGTATACATTGTACAAGGTTTGGTGTGAGATCACTGTATACATTGTACAAGGTTTGGTGTGAGATCACTGTATACATTGTACAAGGTTTGGTGTGTGATCACTGTATACATCGTGAAAGGTTTGGTATAGGATCACTTTATATATTGTACAAGGTTTAGCATAGGATCACTGTATACATTGTACAAGGTTTGATGTGTGATCAATGTATACATTGTACAAGGTTTGGTGTGAGATCACTGTATACATTGTACAAGGTTTGGTGTGGGATCACTGTATACATTGTACAAGGTTTGGTGTGTTATCACTGTATACATTGTACAACGTTTGGTGTGGGATCACTGTATACATTGTACAATGTTTGGTGTGAGATCACTGTATACATTGTACAAGGTTTGGTGTGAGATCACTGTATACATTGTACCAGGTTTGGTGTGTTACCACTGTATACATTGTACAAGGTTTGGTGTGTGATCACTGTATACATTGTACAAGGTTTGGTGTGTGATCACTGTATACATTGTACCAGGTTTGGTGTGTGATCACTGTATACATTGTACCAGGTTTGGTGTGTGATCACTGTATACATTGTACAAGGTTTGGTGTGTGATCACTGTATACATTGTACCAGGTTTGGTGTGTGATCACTGTATACATTGTACCAGGTTTGGTGTGTGATCACTGTATACATTGTACAAGGTTTGGTGTGAGATCACTGTATACATTGTACAAGGTTTGGTGTGTGATCACTGTATTCATTGTACGAGGTTTGGTGTGAGATCACTGTATACATTGTACGAGGTTTGGTGTGAGATCACTGTATACATTGTACAATGTTTGTCGTTGGATCACTGTATACATTATACAATGTTTGGTATAGGATCACTGTATACATTGTACAAGGTTTGATGTGTGACCACTGTGTACATTGTACAATGTTTGGTGTGTGACCACTGTATACATTGTACCAGGTTTGGTGTGAGATCACTGTATACATTGTACAAGGTTTGATGTGAGATCACTGTATACATTGTACAACTTTTGGAGTGGGATCACTGTATACATTGAACCAGGTTTGGTGTGAGATCACTGTATACATTATACAATGTTTGGTATAGGATCACTGTATACATTGTACAAGGTTTGGTGTGAGATCACTGTATACATTGTACAAGGTATGGTGTGTGATCACTGTATACATTGTACAAGGTTTGGTGTGTGACCACTGTATACATTGTACAATGTTTGGTGTGAGATCACTGTATACATTGTACAATGTTTGTCGTTGGATCACTGTATACATTGTACAAGATTTGATGTGTGACCACTGTATACATTGTACAAGGTTTGGTATAGGATCACTGTATACATTGTACCAGGTTTGGTGTGAGATCACTGTATACATTGTACCAGGTTTGATGTGAGATCACTGTATACATTGTACAAGGTTTGGTGTGTGACCACTGTATACATTGTACAAGGTTTGGTGTGTGACCACTGTATACATTGTACAAGGTTTGGTGTGTGATCACTGTATACATTGTTCAAGGTTTGGTGTAAGCTCCTACCTGGGATACACACTACGCCAGACAGATATACAAGTAATTTGTCAGCACACATACAGATATGTATAAGATAATGACTGTATACAAAATGTTCCACAACAGTGCTCGTTCGTGTTGTAATTGATTGTTATCACGATTACTGTGGCGCTGCACGTGTGGACTATTCACGTGATGAGCCATGTACATAGTAATTATCCGCCATAGCATCGTCAGCATGGTTTTCCGTTACCTACATTCCGTACATTATAGTAAACTTATGACCAATATGGCCACACGCGATAACAAATGGTCGCTTTGTCGCATCAACACACACGTATATAGAATGAAACGATTATCAATTCATACTGATACAGGTATTATTAATGTGAAGGATATACCCAGTTATAAATGTTTACCAGAACCGTTAACAATACTACCGGCGAGATGAAGTATTGATCTATGTTTGAATTAAGTCGTTTCCTAATAATTCTCAATATTTACAATTAATCACGGTTAATTAATTGATATAGAACAAACACACGTGTTTGTTTACTTTATATTAATCTTCCGAGTAACGATTTCATCACTGTAGGATATGTTGCGGGGACTGAATCGCCTGGAATCCGCTGGAGCCAGTTATCGGTATTACGATATTGATGGGAAGAAAATGTTTGAAATACGTATTCCTGATACATAATTGTGTGTTAAATTTGATGTCATCAACAACTTTAGGTCCCTCTCAATAATAGAATACTATTTTATACCTCCATCCAAAGTCACCTACAGATGGCAGAATAGTAGTATTGGCCATTATCACAGTCAGACCAGACTGTGTGTATCTAGTCCAGAGAACACTTTATTGTACTATTGACAGAAACTAGGCTCAACACGAAACAAAAATATATAATCGGCAATATATAGAGTATATTCACGGGTAGTATATTAAAGTATCGCCGGCCGAGACTTCAGATACCAGATTAACCAGTCTACTCCACAGAGACACCGTTAATGTAAAGAAAACAATGTGTTCCCTACATCCGTGTTCAAGGTCAGAAAACAATGTATTCCCTACATCCGTGTTCAAGATCAGAAATCTGTGTGTATTTAGGACGCGGACCATATAGCTGTATTATACAAGTATGCATATTCAGATTCAGAGGTCATGCTATGTCGAGGTCAGATAAAGTTGTGTTTATCATCTTTGCAATATACCTTGAATATTGCTAAATCTAAAACGTAGATATCATATTGCAGTTGCTTGGCAATAACATGTGTTCAAGTTCACAGGCACTGATTGTCTCGTATTCTCAAACTTCAAAGTAATGAAAATACGATATCATAACATGTATACAACTGTGCATTCTGTATAATTTAAGCAGTGGTTCGTTTGACTTCTTTAGGCACTTGCCAAGGTATTGTCTTAATTGTATCTGAATGTTGACAGGCACTTGGTTTTATCAGATCGAGGCTGCTATATCAGGGTAACAGACGTCGCGAGAAGACTAAGTAACACTATACATACCCAGTATTGCGTGTTATCGCTGAGCAATCCATGTAAAGTTGTTAGGTTGGACGAATTTAGAGTTCTCAGTAGAATCTGTTCATCGTGTTCCGCTTTTTACAGAACACTGAACACTTTCTAGACGTAAGGAATGTTCACATACAGGTTTTATATATCGATGCCCTCTCAGTTTACTTATGATATTAAATACTATGGTGATTGAAGAATCAATTTTATTTGATGTCAGCTAAGGAATTGTGCTAGTAATCTGAATTTGGATCTCTTCAATTCACATCTAAGTGACAGTCCCGCCTGCTAGTGTGGTTTCCAGTTTAAGACCGTGAACATTATACCCTCCATTGTCCTCGATATACCAACCAAAGACGACTCCTCCGCTACTCAGTACTAAATGATAATATCCCACTTACTACACAAACCTTTTTAACGGCTTACATATACAGAATATCGATATTAATATGATGATATTAGAGAGAAAGTTCACAGATACATCAGATACTAGACACTTTAACTAGTTAAAAGAACTATCTTGTCAATTTGGTCTGCCAGTCTACTATCTAGATTGATTTGGTTTAAATAAAGTGTATATAAGATTAACTGATTATCAATCACCCGTCAGTAATAATGTTGGCCAACCAATTGATACTTATGTCTTTTCTCTTGTTCAGATCTATTTACTTTGCAATAGTAGAAATTGAGTGACCTAATTATGATCTAATAGACATACATGATGCGTATGTACTGTTCATGGAGAGAACTGGTATAGGCTACGTCTGATGACTTATTCCCATTGTACTAAGATCTGGGCAATAAAGAATGATCTGAAATGAAAAAAATACTACTACCTCTTGTTGCATGTCGACCACCACCCCTAACACTACCCCCACCCCACCCCAATCACCCACCTGACTATCAAACCGCACCCCCACTTCGCCCACTCATGCCACCCCCCCACCCCAATCACCCACCTGACTATATCAAACCGCACCCCATCTCGCCCACTCATGTCGACCCCGACCCCCATCACCACCTGACTATCAAACCGCACCCCACCTCGCCCACTCATGTCATCCCCTTCCTTCACCCCTAACACTACCCCCACCCCCTCATACCAAAACCCCGTCCCACCCCGCCCATTCATGTCAACCCAATCCCCCACCCTACCCACTCATCCCCCCACCCACCCCAACCCACTCATGTCTGCCCTGAGGTCTAAACAACAGCGTCATGTGGCAAAGGAAAGTCCTAGACCAAATTATGTTTAATGCTATATATCCAAACGTTCGTTACTTAACGCTCAATGGTGAAAACACCAAAAATAACGTTAATAGTAAAATGTTTAAAGTCCTCGGTCTAATACTTAGTAGAGGTCTAGTTCTAGTCCCTCAAGCATACTCAATACGTCATTATGACCTACAGAAAGAATGTTTTGTTAACTGTAACACCACTAGTCATTTTTGTGTATGTCTTGGACATTGAATATCAAAAGAATTCCGTTGTAGATACATACAGGTATTTACTATGTATGTTAATGTATAGGTCCCGTGTTCTATGTAGACCAGGCCGTTTTATCTGTATTGTCTATGGTATACAATGACACCGGTTGTAGATGTGTTGGACAGTCTTATATAGCGCGGATGCCTTCATCATATGATAAATGAATAAACACACTATAAATAAATGAATAAATTAATGAGCAGATAAATAAATAAATAAATAAATAGATAAATAGTATTTATTCATTACAAAGTCATTGCATTTTCAACACCAGCAAGGTAGAATCCATTGTTTTCGATCTAGTCATTTTATAGGATACTATCTAGATTATTATGTTTTATAAACGAAGAAATCAAGCGTTAATGATCACTAAAACCATAGCCTTCTGTCAAATATAACAAGATGTAAACAATAAATATAAGTCTAATATAAGTTTATTAATGTATCTTGCCTTTATGAATGCGGGCTAAATATATCGGAATAGCCACTCTGGAATTTTGTAGATTTGGGGGAAAGATAACAAAGAGCAAAAGTGACAGCAAAACATAAAAAAAAATTCATTAACAATTTGTTGCAACTATTTGTATATGTTCGTTGTCCGGAAGTTGAAATAAACATAGCTGTGTAAAGCGGAAGTGATAGTTTTAAGTAGGAACATCCTCAATCATGGTGTACGAGCATAGAAACAGGAAACAGGTGTTTGTAGCCCCTATCAACTTGCATTCAGCTCTTGTTGATATTTTTAGTGTAAATCTCGGGGATACACGCATTCTTAGGCATGTGTAAAAACAGGTTTTGACAATGCATGTCAAAATTGTATCTAAAGGCGCCTTTGTTGTCTCATACATGTCTGGAACACAAAAATCATATTTACAGTCGGCGATATATAACAACCGACATTTATATAGAAAACCGTTCGGTCGATGTTTCGTTGCAATGTCTGAGTTGAATTCAAGCATCCTGAAGAGTCTAGGTCTAATCAATGAATACATGGTGCCTATAGGGAGATCAAAAGTGATCAGTTTTTGCAGTATCTATTCAAACTTGATTGCCTACCTTCGAACACAGGAACTCGTCACATTTTCATTTCCCCCCTAAGAGCTGCTATGTATGTAGTAAAATACATATATGCTTATGATAACTCATAAAAATCTGACAAGTGGAATATACATGTGGCTGAATAGTTAAATATGTTTCTAATCACTTCAAACTTTCAGTCACTATAGAACAGCTGGTATAATGTCTACGTATAATAGTAAGCATATCTATAGTTTCTCAAGTTAGGCTGATTTTGGGAGATCACACAGTTACAAATAGAGCATAAACTTGCATATAAGCTTACTGCACGCTACATTACATTTGTACATTACTGTAGTATATCTGTGTCTGGTAGAATCACATTGTCAGTATGAGGTAGTCTGACTATATTACTGCCTGGCATTGGTGCTGGTATAGAACTAGGTTACAGGGACATGCTACCCTAAACTTGGCTCCAAACTCTTACACCCAACACTACATGGAAACGTATATATGATTAACAACCTTTCGTCTGGAATAACTAAACGTGTTGAGGGTGCATATCTTTCAGGACAGTGACCTTGTCCGTTGTTCGTGTTGTATAGCTGGGACAGTGACTTGATCGTATTGTGTGGAATTACACTTTAACAGTTATTTCTGCTGCAATTGTGCATGGACATATTCGAATTAAAGTTCATAGATATATTTCACTACATTAGTATTTCAGCACGCAGAATGTTACTTTTTCTAGAGTAACGAGGTCCTGGGGGTTTGCATTGTTCCATAATTCCCCAGTCGGTGTTTGACCCGTGAACGTGTTTGTATAGGAAGGCCGGTGTATATTCACTGTACTTCCGCTTTATCCTACTTGTAATTACCAGACTTTACCATGTAGATGCTGTAAGATTTCGACAGTTACTACCGTAGATTGAGTGTACGATATTGTTAACCTTTGCCTAAACTTGCGCGTGCTTTGTGTGGCGAAACGACTTAGCACAGAGCTTTCCTGTCGACATCATGTTCTAAATAATATGTTTACAAAGGTGACCTTTATAGTTAATAAACCCCTGGACGACTTCCTGTAACATCGTAACGACCGTGTTCACACGTCATGTCATCCACGAAACACCATGTCAGTTTCCTTGTCCCTTTAAAAGGATATCTGTTATATTGGTGTAAAAGGATTGTGACGTAAGCATCACATGTTTTCTGTTTCCAGTTAGTCTTGTACATCATTAAATCACAGATCAAGGTCGTGACCTTAACTGTGGGTGAAAGACAAAGTCTTTTGAACACAAGTATTCTGTCTATGCCCTCTTTTTATACCGCGCGCGACATATTGGAGGGACTTTAGAGTACTTGTATTTCCGTTCTGACGTCTCCCTGTCTGACGTCATTCAGATAGCCCAATTGCTTTCATACTAAGTGCAACAACCGTTAAAGTTCGTGTGTGCTTACATATTACACTGCTCTGCTGGTTGGTCATACTGTTGTCCCCATCGTATAATTCGTAGTGGCGATTTTTATATTCTATATACTATATAAACAATTTGACACTGTATCACTATTGGACTTGTGAGGAAGGCTATGGGTTCTGTCCTCAGGCCGTGTCATAGCAGAAGCCTTTAAATGGCATTTGATATACAAGTGTACCTTGACACTCGGCACTATACCAGATGCTTAGGGAAACATAGTTGGTCCGTTCTGGTAACCGTGTAATAGACCAGGAAAGATTTCCTGCCAATGTACCTTTTCTATTCAATAGGTTTCATTTCCTGTTACCATACATAGTCCGTCTTTAAATGACCAAGATTGTTGATGTGACATAAAACAAAACAAAACCATACAATGGCCGTCTTTAAATGACCAAGATTGTTGATGTGACATAAAACAAAACAAAACCATACAATGGCCGTCTTTAAATGACCAAGATTGTTGATGTGACACAAAACAAAACAAAACCATACAATGGCCGTCTTTAAATGACCAAAATTGTCGACGGGACATAAAACAAAACAGCACCATATAAAGTCTGGGACATGACGTTCCAATGTTATTGTGCTGCATGGGTCAACTTTTACATTGGGTTGTCTGAATAAGAGCAACAGCTAACAAACACTTTGTTTTAATTGTAAAAGGTTCAAATACCTCAACGTGACTAGAGTCATGTGAGTACAGGTGTAAGGGAACACCCAACATAAGGAAATAAAACAGAAGACAACAGCAAACAGGAAATGAACAAGTTAAAAATCCCATATATCTTTTGGTCGCACCCCTTCAATGCTCGGGGGTGGGGAAGGAGGGGCACGTTTAGTCATCTCCTATGATCAACATACAACGGGATACAGCGGGCCCTATCCTTTTGGTCCCCAATGTACCCTAAACAGAAGACTTAGTAAATATGCGGTCTTGTAAGGGGGCGGTAAGTCACTCCTCATACGGGCTAACAATTAGTGAAGATCCTGGGTGTCCTTTAGCAAGACGATTCACTCAAATTGATTTGAATGGTCAAATTACTGTTGATGTCATGCGACTGGACCTCGTAATGTTCATTAGGTAGCCAACGTTTACTACATGGCGATCCCAGGGCATGCTGTTCGTGGACGATGAATCCTACAAACACGTGTCACTGGTCATTGTGTTCATCAATATACAATGTATGTGATGACAAAATGTTCACCAGATTTTGGGATGTAAGGTTCCAACTTTCTGGATATACAAAATGCATTTATAATGGTATGAATATAGCAAAACACCACGTCATTGCTCGAAAAATTGAAGTAAAAATAGTTCAACAATAAACTAAAAACAAGCAGTAGCAGACTTTTGAAGGCCCGTCGATGATCATTTTTTCTACTGCCAGTCTAAGGAGAATTATCAACCGACAATGATATCCGATACCAAACCATAAAACCACTTAGTGAGGATCAGTTTACATTGGAGGATTAGTGGTATTTTTGTTTAATTGCTATTTCGGGTCGAAAAAAACGCCATTTTACAATGTTTTAGCGAAAAGTAAAACGTCCATATTAGACAATATTTACATCTCTCCCTTCTTCAGCTTAGCAAACTCGGACTGCGAATAAATTAGCGCAGTGAAGTAAAATGGCTTAGCGGAATCGGTAACATATAATTCATGACGTCTCTAACTGACGTTACGAAACGTCAACTAGACGGTACGATTTTGACATGACTGATCAACGCAATTCTAGCGTTTCCCCAATGATCTCTATATAAAAAGCTAACGTCAAGTGAGCATTTTGTCAAAAATTAGACTGAATATTGCGGAAATGCATGTGTGAATATTCAACTTCTTCACGAGGTAGGCTAACAACAAACGGCTGAAGCTAGAAAATCCGACCACTTCACTACTAAATCTATGTTAATACACGCTGTGCTTGACAACCATAGTTAATCCAAGGCAGAAATTGTGGATTGTGAATATATCAATTAATTAAAAACGTAAAAGATAATAAACAAAAATGTTGAGTCCTTTTAATTTTGTTAACTATACAGTACTGGTTTATTTACGTAAATTCACTGGAACTATATAAACTTAACAATTAACCTAACACATCCAGACTTTTATTTTCTTCATGCGGTATTTCAACGATTTCTTTGATGTAAATATAAAGATTGTACATCATCGCGCTAACCATAGAAAGTATGCATTGCCAATTGCGGGCATACTATCATATACGCAGTCAGAATGAGGAACAATCCTTAAATATATCTCTAGACCGCGCTTATTACTTGGATATTCCATTTTCATAGAAGGTAGATGAGGTTATAGTTCAGTCGAAGGAACAGGGAATAACGTGATCGGAGTTTAACCAGATCGGTAAAGGATTAAAACATTCGTGAATGGTGGAAAGAAAGAAATCGACGCCTCTTTCTAAAGAAAACAACGTGCGAACTCGATATCAACAGACGATTTGTTGGATTTAACGAGTGCAGGTGTTTGTTGGGAGACCCCTGGCAAGATAGACTCTGAATCCAGCAATCCGATTTATGGAGTTCTTAGACTAAGGCTTTGTAAATTGGGTAGTCTAATATATAAAGTAATATTTGGAAGAAACAGTCAGAAAAAAAAGTCTGAAGTCAAGATAATACCTAAACATTGAGAATAGTAAGAGGTTTTAATTCAAAACAGTATACAGACAAAAACAAGTCAGAGGTAAATGTCATCAGTAGATTTAAGACAAAATAGTCGGAGAAAAAAGAGTGTTTAGTATAAGTAAGGTTGCATATATACGTTTCCATTGGGCGTTCCACATGTTGTTCTGGGTTGTACTCACAAAAGGATATTTACATCCCGAGTGTTGATTCTTTATATGAACATTACAAAGTGAAAACAGCAATCATTTGACCATGAAAACACCATGAACATAGTATGAAAACATCGTTTCACGTGCTGGTTTTCCACACAATACATCAGTTAAATATTAATACGCGCATTCAGGGATATGTATAGATAGAGCTCTACTGTTCTTCATAGCCGCAATTAAAATTTAAAAATCCATTCAATACTTATATAGATCAAATATGACGTCATTATGATACCATGTTGATCAACGCAACATTAACATCAAGTACAAGTTACACATTCTTAAGAAATTTCAAAATAACTTTGATTGTGATTGTTTGGTTTCATAACTTCTTCCATTACATACACATAACGGAAAAAACGTTCACTACTTTACTAAATGTATCTAATAGATACGGGATCGTTTTGACATGATAATCTCTGATATGTTAATTTGGTGATGAACAGTGACCTAAATAATCATGATGGGCGTACGTAAGTTGTATTATTGAATGAAATTAGCAACATGATGATAAAATGCATCTCGATAAATGGAGTCTTATTTAAATAAAAAAAAATGTCGCGAATGTCTGTTTTCTTTTTCTTTATTATTCACTGGTCTATGTTAAATAGTTTCAGCTAAACAAAGCAAAATGATGTCATGTTTAATATGGCGTGTACGAACAATCAAAGGAACCATTTATCTTAATCCTTATGGGGATACAGATGTGTTTACCTTCATTTTGAACCTTTGAGATAACAATGTTAAGTAAGTTGTTGTTGGGGTGGGTGACCACCATCACCAGTGTGTAAAAGTTGTAATCTTGTTGATGTGAATGAGTTTTTAATCTACCTCTGCATCATTAATCATGTAACTATATAAACTGTATCCGAACAATTCGTTATAATGACATCAAAACCTAATACGTAAATAGTTTAAATATATCAATATAGATATATTTTATGTATTATTATGTTTAATTATATTTAAATAAATATGATCATATGTCAATCTATGATTTACATCTCTTTCTGTGTCTACTAATAACGCGGATTTGTTTCCATTTATTCTAAATTCTAAGAACTTAATCATTCAAAAATGTCATTTATTCTGTTGGAACGATGTACCAGATTTTAGTATAACAATAACTTTATTCACATATTGATGTTTTTTGTTTGTCTTTGTTTTTAGTTTGAATTTCGAAATATTGTATTGTGTGCTGCATATTATAAGTATATTGTACCTTTACTTGAAACCAGACTTAATAAAAAAGGGACTTATATAGATATTGTTCATAAATTTGTACTACAAAAAAAATCCACATTTTAATTTTAAATATGCTTAAGTCAAAGTACATGTTTATTTGATTATAAATAAACAAGCCTTAAGTTTATAATGAAATGTAACTTTGTGTTTATTTCATAATATTATGTCCAGCACTCATTCATGTGCTGGAAATAATGTCACAAAAACTCAAGCTCACTGTTCTGTGGATTGTGTGTGTGTGGTGTGTGTGTGTGTGTGTGTAGCATTATCGGTTAGTTAGACCTGGTAGCGTCGCACCGGGCGTTGGCAAGGTTGCGCAAATTTCTGCGCACACTGATAGTTTCGTATGCAAATAAGATGTTGTTAACGCCATCTTGAAGGAATTGTTTACCATCGGGAAAATCGGAGCAAATCACAAAAATTGTGTGCCATCGAAGGCACATCTTTATGATTATTTCCCATTTAAAGCCACAGGATGTCTACAGATTCCAAATTATCGACGACGGAAAGAGTCGTCAAGAGTAAGTATCCAGGTACTTTGCGACAAAAATAGCAAGATCCGCCATATTGGCTGTCAGCCATGACTGGGGTATCTGATACCCTTTTACGTCAGGTTGAAAAATTATTGATGCGCTTTTGCATAGTCTTAAAAGTTGTCCATAGATCACTATTGTTAGAAAATGATATGTTTGTGTTGTTATATATATGCATAATTTGTGGATATTGCAACCAGCATTACGTTATTCACCCCATCTTCATCCTGCTGCTGTTCAGGTGATTGACAGTTATGTTGTTTACATTCCTAAACAAATTTCCAAGACCGTAATGTACCACCCAAATGAGAGGTATAGTCCTCCGAATGTTATTGGGTCTACTTTCAGAAGGATACTACGGAAATAAAAGCTGTATTTTGAAAGAACGCATGAATTAATACAGCTCTGTGTTGTTCGATATATTAGTTTTTATGTCTGTGCCCATTTTGGTTGTTGGATTTCTAACACAGCTGAGGCAGAGTCGTGGCCAATGACTTAAAATATATTTTTCATGTTTTATTTGCGATACAGTCTTTTTCATCACGTTCTAATTCGCATAGGATCTGTTCTTAGTAGCTTGTAGGCACCCTTATTTCTTTGCTTCATGATTAGGCTAGTGCATACATTGTTATGTTAATAATAATATGGCGATGGCCTACAGTACTCGCAGTATTTTCATCTTCACAACATTATATTGTTTCCTGCTACTTTTTGGTTGAATAATGTGAATACATACTACACTGAAAAGTACCAAGTGGTTTGACCTTGTAGTATTTTTAAATCTAAAGTATTTGATTAACCCAGTTCATTTTAAAATTGTCTCTCAATGACTCAAATGGTTTTTCATCACAATGGTCATGAAGAACGTTCCTGTTTTTAAGTTGTGCAAACTTCATGACTGTTTATGTAACAAAAAATCTGTGCAAGTGTACTTTGTATGGGTAAGTAATATGAAAATCAGGCATACAACTCCCATGATGCCTGATAAACTAGTCTTTTCTAAACAGGTTGGGAGTTTGAACTCCTGTAGAAAGTTGAAGACAGCAAAGCAACTTTGTATTTTATGTGTGCACCCTTTATATAGATATAAAGTTCCTGATTTTTAAAATATTTAAGTTACTGATCAGATACTGCACCTCTTTACTTTTTATGATATGAATATAACTTTTGTTCACTGATTTTATAACATTAAAAATAAAGATCACTGTGTTTTTGAAAGTGTAAAAACTGAAAATTTTGTCAAAAGCAGAAATCGTTCAAACAAAACATCAGTAGAAGTGAGAGGTGCAGATATTGGACAAAAATATTAGGTGTTTTTATATAGGCTGCGCTCAATCATAAATACAGTTTCAACTTTGTCTTGCAAAATTGAGTGTATTAAAGCTGATATACTCTGTTAAAAGGAAGGACAAAAGAGACTTTGAATCAAAATATATTTTTAAAATGAGAAACATTTCACTCCTGGCTAGGATACTGATCAATCTGTTAGCAGAGTGTATGAAGCTTAACCAATTTATTTATTGTAACAGCATGCATATATATTTATAAGGTATACAATTTCAAATCACTCCATGCTCCTGTATACCCATTTGTTGATTTATTTACAGGACAGAAGTTAGTAGTAACATAGTGTATGTGATGAATCAGACCACAGAAATGATTGGAAAACAGATCAGCTAAAATATTGACTGTAACTCTTTATTCAATGTTTCATATATATATACCAATTGAATTTTGCAGATGCACCCTTTCCACCAAGCCACAAACTTATTATGAGTGAAGTCTTTGGTGCTAATGGAAAACCTAAACCAGAAGTTTTAAAACAGCACTTTATTTTGGAGGGTCGTGTGACAGAAGATGTAGCATTACGAATTATAAATGATGGTGCTGCCATGCTGCGCCAAGAGAAAACCATGATTGAGATAGAGGCTCCTGTTACAGGTAAAACACAACTGCCCTCTTATATATATATGTGTAACTTTCCCACAAGAGTTGAGTTGAGGTGGTTACAAACCATCATATCAGCAATTGCTTACACACATTATGAATGTATTAAGCTAAACTTGTTTTGTTGGTGAACTGAACTAGTACACATTGAATAAACCTGATAAAACATCAGAAATATCATTGGCACTGAAGGCAGTCCAAACACTTGCAAAGTCATTTGAGATTGGATTGAATCTACTACTGCTAGGCCTACATTATCTGGTGTGGCTGCAGCTGAGACAGAACCTACTAATGTCACAAAAGAAAATAGATAATTCTTAGGATTATTATTCAAATCAACCCCACTGAAATAAATAAGATATAGCTCCATAGGAATTCATAGCTTGGTCTTCAAATTGTAGTGACCTGTAGTGTAAGTTGAATATTGGAAGATTCCCCCCAAATGTGTGTCTCTTTTTTGTGTGTGTGAATTTTCTCCAAATTTCTTAAAAGTTGGTTTTTCCCAAAATTGTTACACTGAAGGCACAAACTTAGAAAGTAGATTTTGTGTTTGTTTGGTAAGGCGTCGGGTTTGCCAGAGAACTTCCTAGTTGAGGCCGAGTGGTTAAGGTGTTCTGACACTTTATCACTAGCCCTCCACCTCTGGGTTGTGAGTTCGAAACCTACGTGGGGCAGTTGCCAGGTACTGACCGTAGGTTGGTGTTTTTTCTCCGGGTACTCCGGCTTTCCTCCACCTTCAAAACCTGGCACCTCCTTAAATGACTGGGGACCCTGGCTTTTAATAGTTAAACGTTAAACACATAACAAACAAAAATCCTTGTTGGAAAAATATATTTCAAAGTGGCATACTGCTGTCAGAAATTGCCAGAAGTGATACACACATGTATGCCAACTTGATACTTACACCTATTATGAACTATCACCTAACTTTACAGTATTGCCACCTGTGCAATGACATTGGTTTGTGAATATTAATGCATGTTAAAAAACTTCTTATAAACCGAACATATACCATGAATTAGCTCATTGATATTGTCAGATGTGTATTTAACATTTTCATAATTATTTTCATTATAATTTATTTACTTGCAAACAATCATTTGTGTTCTCCTTTTCAGTCTGTGGTGACATTCATGGACAGTTTTATGATCTAATGAAACTTTTTGAAGTTGGTGGCACACCAGCAACAACTCGCTACCTCTTTTTAGGAGATTATGTAGACCGAGGATATTTCAGCATTGAAGTAAGTATTGTACCTGGTGACCCAATGGCATGATTCGTAAGAGGTGACAAAATTTGGGATCTGTTTTGTCACTCTTTTCTTTCTTAAGAGATTGTTTCTTGCTGATCATACATATCTCTTGGCAATGCCTCACTTTTCGCCTTTAGACTAGTGAGTGTTCGCCCCTGTGAGGAAGACTTTGGGTCCTGTCCCTGACAGAGACATACATGTACCGGAGTATTACTTACTTACCACATACTCCTGCTTTGCACTCAGCATTTTGAGAGTGGGGCGACTAGGTCATCCACCTGTTGTCATTATAATATGACCAGGTGTCTTTGGCAGTATTTATAATGATCATGAGGTAGCACTATACATTGGGCATCGTTTGTCAGCTTAGATATCACTAGGAGACAAACACAAATATACCACAGCCTCCCAAATTACACACAGAAATGCACCTCGCAGACAGGGTAGGCTGTACATATCCTTAAATGGCCCAAATTTTACTCATTCCAAGTCCCTGTTGATATTTTTCTTGTCAAATTAAGGCAAAATGATACCGATACATTTATCATTGTGGTTTACATCTTGTTAGTTAATGGGAAAATGTTCAATTAATGTCTTATAAAAAAACTCAAAAATGAAGTGAAATGAAAATGGCACATGATACTATCCTTTGGCCTGATGACCTGACTTTCTTTCTGCTAGCTAAGGGAATTGAGCTGTTGTTACACCCTAGGTTAATTTGTACATACATCTTGATTCCTGCTTTGTTTTCTAGAGCAACATTTGGTTTACCCTCTACTTGTTTGTAAATATCTGATAAGGATGTACACTTTAATATTTGGATCAGTGCATCATCACACTGTGTGCTTGTTGATAAAAAGTGTTTTGACCCATATATTAAATGGGATACTTCTGTCTGATTAATTCATGAAAAAAATGTGAAGGGTGGAGAAGTTGAGATGAGAAAGATTTAACCTGTGTCTGCTCGCTGGATTTGTGAACAGATTTTTTCCTCTTTAGCAGTTCTCTCTGCAAATGTAAATATTTTAGAGAAGTTGTCATGTCGTCCTTGGGATATATAGAAATGGTGTCAAATGTCATTAGTTTGTGGAAGATGTTGTACCAGGTGGTAATGAGCTATAGTCATAAAAGATGTACATGTTGAATTTATTAATATCTATTGCAACTGGAGTGCTTTATCTGATCATCAATGTCAAACTATAGTTGAAGTAAATATTTGTTCTTGATTAATGCAGTTATAAAAAATGTATCCCCTTGTGACCAGTGGATGAGGGGACTTATAATGAGCAATAGGCTTGCACGTACATAACCAAACATTCTACTGACTTAATGATCCAATTGTCCTGAAACTCATCAATTTACTCCAGTGATTTTTTCATCCCATTTTTACAGGGGCCTGTACCTTTTCAATTGGGAAAATACAGCAGTATTTTTCCCCGATTGGGAAAATTTGCTGTCGGTTTTAAATGCAAAAAATAAATAAATAATAAGTCAATAACACATCCAAATATTTATTCATCTGTTAAACTTTTAACATTCATCTGGCCTAAGGATTCTTAATAGCTATCTAAAGGGCCATTTTCCTTGTTTTTGTCCCTTGAACTTGTCCACCAAAGTCAGTCCAGGTCAGTGGTCATGTTTTTTCAATTTTCTTGAAGGATGTGTCCCAAGTTTTACACCCTTTAATTTGTAACAAATGGCTTACAACTCGAATGTGCACCAAAACAAACAATTCTCAAACAATTCTCAGTACTTGCACATGTAGCCACATGTCACTCTACTGTGATAAAGCCAAGAGAAGGCCGATTCATATTTTGCAGCATTAAATTTTCGTCTATCGACGCTGCTTCTCTTTTTTTCCCCGATAAAGTTAATATCAGACTTTCATCGCGGGTTACATGTACATTGATTGTTGCTACGGGTAAACATTCCGTCTGGACGGTTGATAAAACAGATTCAATGTTGGATGATGATTCATTGGTTGACGGGTTGTTTTTGAAGAAGTCACTCACTTTCGTAAGGCCTTTCCTATCCTTTTTTGTCAGTCTTTTGACATAATACTTCGAGTTGTGCGGCTCTTGTTTACATGATCTTAAACTTTCAAGCGCTTGTCATAGCATATGTGAGACACGTGTGCAATTAAAACACTCGATCGACACAAACTTTCGCGGCGCGCTCAATTTGAAAAAAATGAGGAAAACGACATCAATTAATTCAGACACGGAAACAGAAACCACGGGAATTTGCGATATCGAACGCGACCAACATAGAACGAGAACATCGGCGTTGAAGATTTCTTGTGAAATACATTTTGATCAGCATTTCTTTATACCAATTGATGTGAAGGGATATTTTCTGAATAGGAAAATATGAGCAAGAAATTGGGAAAATACAACAAAATTTCTCTAGGGGAAGGGGCCGAAATTCGGCCCCAAATCGACCCTAAAAAAAACACTGTACTCACAAACATTACCTTTTGTCTCAATGTCTGTGCTGTAGCCTTTACTGACATCTTTGATGATCTGATTAAGTCTATGCTTAACAGACTTCATTAATTACCTGACTGTTCTGAAAGTGGTACACTTAAATTACTCATGACCATCATTTTGTATGAGTTCATGTTTCATTCACCTGGAGACAAAAATGGAGGCTTCATTCACATGGGGACAAAAATTGAGGCCGCTGTTACTATAGATCTTGCCCTACCGACTTCATTAATTTTCTCACATTCCTGGAACTTAAGCACTTTCTCATGACCATCGTCTTTTTGACAAATTTGGATTTAAATCTTCTGGGGTAAAAATTGAGGTTACTCTTACTTTGAAGTTTGAACTGATTTTTGTATTCTCACTCTACCAACTCATCAGATTAACAATATTTTCATGAGCGACATTAGATGATTTTAAGCTCACTTATTGAAGCGAAAGTGAGCTTAAATGCCATGGTGCGTCATCTGTCCATCGAGCCATCTGTACCTCATCAACTTTTTCCTTGAAACAACTTCTTCTCAATAACCATGAGATTCAAGAGACCTGATATGGGTTCTGTGGCATGTTTGTGTGAAGGGCTACCATGATTGTTCAAATAAATTATCTTGACCTTCATTCAAGGTCACAGGGTTCAAATAGGCTAAAATCTGAATGTTACTTCTCAATAACCAAAATTTACCAAGGGACTTGACATTGGGCCAGTAGCATGCTTGGATGAAAGGCTATGAAAAGTGTTCAAATGAATGCTCTTGACCTTCATTCAAGGTTTCAGCAAAATGTCTTTTAAGAATGTAGAATTGCGTGTTTACCTTATAAGGTATCTTTTAAATATACTCTCTGAGGCTTACGTCAAAATGTGTAAGAAGAAAATCACCAGAATTAAGTGTCCAGAAATTGAAATCATGATGCAATGTTATGATGCAACATAAGACAAGTTTTTTTTCTTTCTTTCAGTGTGTTCTATACCTTTGGTCCCTAAAGCTTCTACATCCAAACACATTTTTCATGTTGAGAGGCAATCATGAGTGCAGGCACCTTACAGAATATTTCACATTTAAACAAGAGTGTAAGTATACTTGTAATTATACAGGCCTGATTTAATTATTAAGTTTCTGGGGCCATTTATTGAAAAAGTTGTGCTAGAGGGAATTGCTTTTTATTATCATTTTTATAGTTGAATTATTGATATGCTTTTAAAAATCTTAGTTTCAAATAAATTGCACATTATTTCAAAATATGGGAGGTGGAAGAGCCAATGTCAATGTAAAAACTACAGATGTTGGATCTCGCATATATCCTACTTTTCTACTGGAGATCCCAGGCGTCCTCTCTATAGGATTCGTCCTTGCCGACCTGAACGAACCTCTGTTTGGTGAACTTCGAATTACACCAAAGAATTGTTACCAACAGTCAAACTAATGATCCAGAACCAATGGGGAGGACCAGGAACCCTCCACTATTATGAGAAAGTTGGGGTTAGGGGATGTTTTGGTTCAGAACAAGGAGAATACTTTGTCTTTATGTCCATCTCATGAACACAAGCAAAGAATTAAAACATCACAGAGAGGATCTGAATTATTGTATATGTATTCACACAGACCAGGCTCCGACAACATATAGGACAAAGATACATTATGAGCGCCGACAGATTCTGATTAACAACATTACTTACAGTATTCTATTTGAATGGGAAAAAAAGCAAAAGAAATAACTGTGAGGACAGAATTAGGATTATTCAAGCAGAAATCATTAGCAATCCAACAGCTACTATCCGAGGCTGCTTTAAAGGAGCAATCTGCTATATCCATGAACTTGTGGCTGTGGTGAAAATGAGCATTCTGAACTGCAAAAAGCAACAGCATTTAAGAGTCAATTACACTGTTATGTCTAACGCTAATGTTTAACTCTTGTATATAGGTATGGGAACGAAATATGTGACGAACTTTGTCGTTCTATTCATGAATGAATTTGAAACAGACTTCCTGGGAACCTCCATCAGCATCTGGGCAATGTGTTTGTGATTTGGACTTTCTTGTGCGAGGACCTTATTCCTTCATGATTAGTCTTAACTGATACTAATGTTGTCCCCATTATCGATTATAATTAATATCTTATCGGAAAGGCAACCAATTCTCAATGATGGATTGTGAGATGTCAATATTGATGATTGTTTTCAAAATCGAAAGTGCAAGTTCTACTTTCAATTTAAAAAGAGAATGGAGGTTCTATGTAATTTTACTCCTAACTACAACTTCTTACCAGTCATGCTATTTAACTATAATTAATTGCAAAAAACTATATATATATATAACTGTTTATCAATTAAGATTATAATGTTGAAACGGTATGATAGAAAAATTAAGATATGAAACTACTCTGGAGTAAAGCTACTAGCATAAAATCAAAATAGCCACTAACTCTGCTTCAGAGATAATATAGGCTTATTCCATCCAGGAGTAATGAAAATGTAATATCTTTTAAAGGATTGTGTAATGGTACGCTAACCATTAAATCATGGAAAATTGATTGATTGACATTAACATATTTTATCTGATCATTGATGTTGAAATTTTAATTGATTCCCATCTCTAAACCGATAGCATTGCACAATCAAATGGACTAGTGGGAACAGTTCCGCCCATTATTTCTTGGATACTATATGCTATAAATATGGCATGCCAAATTAATAACTGCATTTCTTGTATACATGCTTTAATGGAATAATTACCTAAAATGTGACTTATCATGTCTCTGTCTCACCTGAAACAGGCTGTTATATATACCACCAACGATATCACCAACAAACTACATTTTGCATTGTACTAATTTACTTGTATCTTATACATACATGTGACTACTTATGGTATTTAATTCTATCGATAGCTGTTATATTCTCTATGTGGACTCTATAAAACTATAGTTTTATGAATTTATTATTAGATTAGAATTTATTTTCTGTTAAGCATGGTACAGTTAGTATAGACTATGTGTAACACATAAGGAACACCTTGACATAATTATCCTACTGTTATTGATCATGATGATGTCATTTGATTGTGTACTTTCCATTTCGTCATTCATAATAACTTGTTGTTATTGTCACTAGGATGGGCACCACATTTTATACTTTATACCTGAATGTTTGTATTTTAAATTTGTTCTGATTTTGACATGCCTTAGTGTCAAAAGCAGTCAATATTTGATTAAAGCTGATCCACCCAGCACGTTGTTGTTTACCTTTTGATTATTTCAAAATGTACATTATGATATTTTTTTCTACTTCAGGTAAAATAAAGTATACTGAGAGAGTATACGATGCTTGCATGGATGCGTTTGACTGTCTGCCACTGGCAGCACTAATGAATCAGCAGTTCCTCTGTGTTCATGGAGGTCTTTCACCAGAAATCCACACATTAGAAGATATAAGAAAAGTATGTAATTCATTTAAATTCACTCTTCAAACCACCTTTCATACCTTGTCCACTGTATGTCAATAAACAATTGTAATTAAGTATTAGATGAGTCTTTCTCAAAGTTCAGCTAGGGTTCCCTTTGGTTTGTAGCTGTGCATATGTTTTTTAGACTGACTGGATGAACAACTGTGATTTAAGAAGTAGCACAGATATTTTCCACCAAATTTCTGTAGACTAGAACAAAGCTGGCGGGCAGATATCAAATCTTTATTCTACATTTACCCATTCTATATATAAAAGCCACATGTCTGATGTTAACTGAGCTCACTTTCAAAGGACAAATACAAACAACCATTCTGTATCTATGATATCTGGTTTCTACTTTTTTAGCCCACCATCATCAGATGGTGGGCTATTCAAATCGCCCTGCGTCCGTGGTCCGTGGTCCGTCCGTCCGTCCGTAAACAATTCTTGTTATCGCTATTTCTCAGAAAGTACTGAAGGGATCTTTCTCAAATTTCATTTGAAGGTTCCCCTTGGTGCCTCGTTATGCTAATTGCATTTTGAGATCAATTGAGAAACAATATGGCCGACAGACCGCCATCTTGGATTTTTAGCCCACCATCATTAGATGGTGGGCTATTCAAATCGCCCTGCGTCCGTGGTCCGTCGTCCGTCCGTCCGTCCCTCCCTCCGTCCGTCCCTCCGTCCGTAAACAATTCTTGTTATCGCTATTTCTGAGAAAGTACTGAAGGGATCTTTCTCAAATTTCATATGAAGGTTCCCCTTGGTGCCTAGTTATGCATATTGCGTTTTGAGACCAATCGGATAACAACATGGCCGACAGGCAGCCATCTTGGATTTTGACAATTGAAGTTTGTTATCGCTATTTCTGAGAAAGTACTGAAGGGATCTTTCTCAAATTTCATATGAAGGTTCCCCTTGGTGCTTAGTTATGCATATTGCGTTTTGAGACCAATCGGATAACAACATGGCCGACAGGCAGCCATCTTGGATTTTGACAATTGAAGTTTGTTATCGCTATTTCTGAGAAAGTACTGAAGGGATCTTTCTCAAATTTCATATGTAGGTTCCCCTTGGTGCCTAGTTATGCATATTGCGATTTGAGACCAATCGGAAAACAACATGGCCGAGAGGCAGCCATCTTGGATTTTGACAATTGAAGTTTGTGAACACTATTTCTGAGAAAGTACTGAAGGGATCTTTCTGAAATTTCATATGTAGGTTTCCCTTGGTGCCTAGTTATGCATATTGCGTTTTGAGACCAATCCGAAAACAACATGGCCGAGAGGCAGCCATCTTGGATTTTGACAATTGAAGTTTGTTATCGCTATTTCTGAGAAAGTACTGAAGGGATCTTTCTCAAATTTCATATGTAAGTTTCCCTTGGTGCCTAGTTATGCATATTGCGTTTTGAGACCAATCTGAAAACAACATGGCCGACAGACCGCCATCTTGGATTTTGACAATTGAAGTTTATCTCTATTCCTCAAAGTACTGAAACGATCTTTCTCAAATTTCATAAGTAGGTTCCCCTTGGTCCCTTGTATTGCATTTTTGGACCAGTCTGTCCTTAAAACAACCTGGCAAACAAACAGCCATTATCGTTAAATCTCAAATTTCTTATATAGCTAGGATTCCCTTGTTTGAAAAATACTGGAGGGATGTCTCAATTTGCACAGATTAGTAAAATGAAGGGAAAAGTAGAGAAAAGATCAATCTGACATGGAACCTATGAAGATCATTCAATGGTGGGCGCCAAGATCCCTCTGGGATCTCTTGTTACAATTGAAGTTTGTTATCTCTATTTCTCAAAGTACTGAATGGATCTTTCTCAAATTTCATAAGTAGGTTCCCCTTGGTCCCTTGTATTGCATTTTTGGACCAGTCTGTCCTGAAAACAACCTGGCAAACAAACCGCCATTATCGTTAAATCTCAAATTTCTTATATAGCTAGGATTCCCTTGTTTGAAAAGTACTGGAGGGATGTCTCAATTTGCACAGATTAGTAAAATGAAGGGAAAAGTAGAGAAAAGATCAATCTGACATGGAACCTATGAAGATCATTCAATGGTGGGCGCCAAGATCCCTCTGGGATCTCTTGTTTAAATATCTGGGAATGCAACTATAGTCATGATTAAGGACAGTGTGAATTCCTTGAGAACCAGTTGATTTACTGAGAATCTGTACTTTTGTTATTTGTAAGGGTAATTGAAATGCACTTTTTTGTTTCAGTTGGACAGGTTCAAGGAGCCTCCTGCATTTGGCCCCATGTGTGACCTCTTGTGGTCTGACCCCCTGGAAGACTTTGGAACAGAGAAAACATCAGAACACTTCACTCATAATAGTGTCAGAGGTTGCTCATATTTTTACAGGTGAATAATTAATGAAATAAAACTTTTACATCCTAAAGATTGATATAGAATATGCAATGTTAATAGTTAACTGGTGGCTGTTGATTTAAAAAAAAACAATATTTCAACCAGATTCACAGTTGTGTGGAAAAATCGTGGTGATATCATATCAGAAAATGAAATTTAATTCAAATTTTTATACATTTTTTGTTTGTGCCTTTCCCCATCTTCGTTGCTCTCCTTGTTATACTCCCACTTTAGTAAGGGGGTATGTGCCTTATTTTACCGGGTATAAGCCCAAAGTCGCGGTTGGGCTTATCCCCAGATAAGACCCTATGCAAGAGAGGAAAAAATTGGCCCCAATCTTTGATTATAATACAAAATAGGATAGCCCAATCTACATCAATGACCTATGACTGAATTTTTTTTAGAAATAATGCAAAACATCGTTTATTTCATTCGGATCTTGTCAACGAATTGCACGGGACATAATTGTAAGTTACAAGGTTCGGAAAATGTGTTCAATGTGTTTGAAGTTATACTTATTTGTCAAAAATTGTGACACTGTTTTGAAAACAATTAGCTTGGATAGAGAGCAACAACCTCCAATCATGGCTGTCGTGTTTACGTAAATAATGTGGCATGGATAACGGATTTGTTTCTGTAACGCGAATCAAGAAAGTATTGGTTATTAATGCTGTACATCGACTTGTTATAAACAAATAATTTCCAAATTAAGTCTTGAATAAATGCTTGTTTGCGTATTTGAGCTGGATTAAGAGAAATACACTCGAGAAAATCAAATAGGAATTTTACTGTGTCAATCCGTTGTCCATTCTCTTTGTAGCCTCTTTTTGAAATCTACTCTGTCCATATAATATTCGGACCATTGGGCTTTGCAACAAAAAACAAATGTTCATAATATGAAAAAGAGATATATTCAAGTTTAAAATGTTTGTTATTTATCCAGAATAAAATAAATTATCAATGATGATCTAAAAAGATTGTTTCATCCGGAAAAAAAACCCATTAATTAAAAGGCCTAGAATTAAGAAGACATTTGGCAGGTCAGTGCTTGGGACAATACTCAATAAAGTTTGTAAGAGGAAATGCCTTTAACACTGTCAAGGTAACAAGGGTCAGATTTGTTATAACAGTCTATTTCTTCTTGTTCACCATACATCTCCTAGAATCAAAATATTTGGCTGGTAGGTTTCTTAAATGATGCCTAACAAAATTTGTAAGAATGAATTATCTTTACCCATATACAAGGTCACAATGGTATAATTTGTTAAAGCACAGAAACAAGCTCTTTTGATTAACTAAAAGACAGAATCATCAAAGAAGTGAATACCAGGTGAGCAATGCAGTCCCATCAGGCCTTTGTTAAGTTTGAATATGGAATTCATGAAAAAAAACATAAGCCAAAGGTTAAGTTTGAATATGGAATTCGTAAAAAAAAATTAAGTCAAAGGTTATTGGCACTTACTAAAATTGCAAAGTTGCTGTCACACTTTTTGATCAATAGAGTTGGTTGAGAAGGTTGGTGGTTACTTTGAGTCTTGTTCACTGCAATTATTGAAACTAAAAAGAAAAATTTCATTTCTTTTCAGCTATGCAGCATGTTGTGATTTTTTGTCACAGAATAATTTATTATCAATTATTAGAGCACATGAGGCACAAGATGCTGGGTAAGTATTCTTTGATCACTGTTACCTTCTTTAGCTTGTTAGACATGAGCAAGTTATAATTTACATGTTCAAAAATTTGTTATGCTGATTCTGGTAAAATAATAATGAGAAAATGTTTCAACTTAACCATTCAACCAGCTGGAGAGAAATTTCCCAAAAAAGTGTGCCATCTTTTTCGCACAACTTGCCCCATCGATTACCTGTTTTGTTTTCTAAAAACTGTTTGTTGAGTATTCTGTAGTAATAGTGTTTTCATGTCTTATTTCTGAATTATAGGAAGAACATTAATTTGTGCATTCAGCGTGGAATCAACCCTAAAAATACTAGATATGTAGTAACAGGATTATTAGAAATCCGAAAGAAAAAAAATCAAAAAAAGTTGTGGTTTATCTTTCCTCATCACTCCTTATGATTGTAAGTGAAGGCATGTCAAATCTAATGGTTTTGTTTTTTTTCATTCCAGATACCGCATGTATAGGAAGAGTCAGACAACAGGTTTTCCATCACTAATAACGATATTTTCAGCTCCAAATTACCTAGATGTTTATAATAATAAAGGTAAGAAAAAGATCTTTGGGACATCAGTAAAAACAGTTTCCTAGATATTTTGTATTGTAAGCCATGGCGTGTACAACTTTTAACTAAACAAACTACTGGCCTGTAAATTTTAATTTTGGGACAAAGGGAACTAAACGAACTACTGGCCTGTAAATTTTAACTTTGGGACAAAGGGAAAGTATCTATATTTGCATTGAAACTACATGTTGTGCTAGTAGTAATTAGTTCACTCAAAGTATGAAAGTGTATATGTATAGACTTAAATTTTACGTATTTAAAAAAATCATGCAATTTATTGATGTATAATAACTTAAACTATAATAGTTACAAGGAAAGCAAGATGATTATTCAAATGTCATGTAATGAACAGATATTATTGTTATTTTGTAGCTGCCATATTAAAGTATGAAAACAATGTGATGAACATCAGACAGTTCAACTGTTCTCCACATCCATATTGGTTGCCCAACTTCATGGATGTGTTCACATGGTCACTACCATTTGTTGGTGAAAAAGGTAATTTGTACATGATTTGGTTTGAGTAATTCTGGGGACTTGTAAGGCTAAGGAAATAGCCGATTTAAGATTTTTTGTGCATTGTAGAGATATCAAGTTTTGCCAAAAGCACTTGTTCACTCATCCTGACAGGGAAAATGACATGTGCCGAGTTTGTCAACCTATCTTTTTTGTTTCATATGCTGGTTTTGATTCCGCACAAAATGCAGTTCACTATTAAGATTGTCAATGTATCGTTGATAAAATTTAATTAGTAAACCAAAACTTGAAAGATTTTTTTCGATGGTGGATTAAGGAATTTTTCACAGTGACCAGATTATGATAACAGATTTCATTAGTACTATAGACAATATCATTTGCTGATATATACAGTGGAACTTCCCTAAACCAATCATGCAAGGTACATAAATATTTAGTTGGTTTGGACAGGGTTCGGCTTGGAGAAGTGATCCATTTTGACGGGTCAGGATCTGGGGATAATATTGATCGTATCATGTGTCGTATCTGTGAAGCAATGTTAATATTGTGGAAGTTAATGGACTAAATTCATTGAATAAGTTCTTTTACTGATTGCAAATGTATACCATAATCATACCATTTCACTTATTACTTAATAATGCTGTCATCTGCATTGACCTGCCTCAGGCCTGTTGCTACATCTACACCTCTGTACTTATGGGGCACGATATGGGGTATCTATTTCATTCCAATCTAGAATGGTTTTACAAATAAAAATAAGAACAGTAATTTTTAACATTAACCAGGTCCTATTACCTTATTCAGGCCATTGATATTGCATTTTAAAAATTGAACCAGATCTATGTCCTCATGCAAATTAGATGCGAAACACTTGATGGTAAACAGACTGTACCACTTCGATGATGCATGGTTTCAGCTTGCTCATTTTGATTATTCCACAAATCATAATGCTCCTCTAGTCGTAGGTGTTTTGCACAAATTAACCTACTACATATGTATGCCCTAAGACAAAGCCTACGACAAAATGTTTGCTTATGGATGTAATTTGGGGTCTATTTTTACTATTCTGGACACAAGAGCGGTTCAATATTTGGAATACAGAAGGATCGTTATTGGGAAGTTTTTTATTACTATAATAAAGAAGGATCAATTCCTTTCATTGCCCTTTCGATTAGTTTCAACAGGTGATTGGTTTTGAGAAGGAATGGTTTTAGTAAGTTACACTGTACTTGGTTTTGAGAAGGAATGGTTTTAGTAAGTTGCACTGTACTTTGTTAAAAAATTACAAAAAAAACTACTTTGGAATATCTTGGGGACACCAAGTCATCCACCAGTAAAGGAATTTTATTCACAGAACTGAATCACATGAGGGGCTGGAAAGGGGAAATGAAATTTGCAACTTCCAATTTAGTGCTAATTGTCTCTGGTCCATTTGGCTGTCATACAATTGTGTTATTATGAATTGTTTGATTTCAGTGACAGAGATGCTTGTGAATGTGTTGAGTATTTGCTCTGACAACGAGCTGACAACAGAAGATGAGGAGGAGGAAGAGGAAGGAAGTGAAGGTATGCATTCAGTACACTTACCTACAATTGATAAGTATACCTGTAACATATATATACATATACGTCTGTGCAAATTCTATTCCTTCTCTGTGCAATGACTGCAAATCAAACGTTTCACTTTTATTTCTTCAACTATTTGAAGACAAATGTTTTTCAGTAAATTCGGTTCATCAGTATTGCTTTGGCCAAACAAATCGTGTGATAAGGGTTTCCAACCAACCTTCCCCTCTGAACAATGAACATCAATAACAGCTTGTCCAGAATTTGGTATACTGTTAGAAAATTAAGACACTTTAATTTCAGTAACAATGCTTCATTCTATTGAAAGAGTTCTTAAATTCCTTTTGAACAAAATTAAGCTTCTTCCATAAAAGTCTTATCATATAGATTCATTCACATTTCGTCAGAAAATTATACAGGTCAAAGTCACAGCTTTGGAATTACATGTACCTCAAGATCCATACATTTTACTGATAGCAGATATTTTGGATAAAAGAGGATATTCAGATAACAATGGACAAACATTCTGATTAAAAAGGTGAAAGATAAGATAAACAAGAAAAATGGAAGAACAGAGAGAGAGAAAATCTGAAGTTGGTTAAATTCATCAATGAAACATTCTAACAAGTAATAAATGAAACAGCAACAGGTGGGGAAATGGACAAAACAAATTTCCTTGGGTTGATGTGAACCTGTGATAGGGATTTGGCATTGCATTCCTAACTTCACCATTATGAATAATCTACACCCACCTAACCAAAAAAAGAGTGACAAATTGCATTCCAAACTGTTACCCCTGCCCAATTTTCAATTTGTAATCTTAAATACACTTGTTGTACTTCAATATTTGGTCGCAATCTAAAATCATAAACTGAAATGAAAACCTGCATTTGTGATGTAATATTAGTTAGGTGCTGTAGGACAAATGCACCCCCTAGTTTGCTTTGTAATGTCTGTTCTATTTGACAAAGCAAAATGCCCTTAGTTTGCTTTACATTATGCCTTGTCAAAAACCAAATAAATCTCCTTGGCTTGCTATATAATTAATAGCCATACCATATTTGAGATATATCAATATTATATTGGATGCCAAATGCTTTATTACATGACTTGACAGTTTGTTCAAATAAAAATGAAATAAGTCCAAAGGCTTGTTCAGCTTCCAAGCAAGCAAGTCTTAATTTGATTCTTTACTCTGATCTGATCTTATTTTGTATGCATGTTATTGTCATCCAAACTTATCTATATTGGCTTGTGTTATTCAAAATTGTGTGTTATTATTATTACACTTGTTTTTGATGAATTAACTCCACATATCGATGGTATGGTTATTAGCCGACTCAATTAAGGTGTAGTTATATGTACAAAGCAATTGTCAGATTCAGCATTTCTATACACTATGCAGATACTAGAAAAACAAAATCATATAACTGGTATTAAATTATGGAAATTGAGAAATTGCCCATAGAGATTAGCATATATGTTACTGTACACCTGTACTGTTGAGTGTTGATACTGAGATAAATATTCATCTACTTTAAATTAAACCAGTTTTGTTTATCTAAAAATATTGTAAAAGAAAGTATATATCGTTTTAACAATGTTATTCCTACCAGTAAAAGAATGGGTGTTTTACAATTGCTTGCTTATTCAGAAGAGTAGATTGCATTGTCAGATTACTGCAGTTAACAATGCTACTTTTCCATCAGGCAATTAGAATAATTATATTTATTTATTATATATATTTTCAACTAGTTAATGTATGCGTCGACAAATGTTGTAAATGATGCACCTGTCATCATCATCAATGATGTTTGTCTACCAGAAGAAAAAGCTTACAAAGTGCACTTAAAATGTACTTCTGTGTATCTGTGGAAAATGAAAGATAGAAGACAGGAAGAACAAATGAAGTGAGACTGAAGATGAATGCAGGATATTGTCATTTGTAATGATTCAATTCAACTCATTCTGGTAACTCCTTGTGTGGCACAGTCCCACTACACCCGGCAGACTTTGTTCTGGGCATGTCTTCACTTGGACCAACATCATGCCAGCATCTTCTCTATGGATCTGCATTGGTCTCCATAACATTTGCTTTCTCCCGAGGATTCAAATCCTGTCTGATGCTTATGGTTAAACCTTGGTCAGGTTATATCTGATTTCTGCAGTGCCAGGCGACATGAAACAACAACAACAACAACAACAACAAAAGACAACAATATGAAACTCATTACATCTGGTCTTGCGTTGTTTGTCCCGAGATAAATAGATCTGGTGCATATATTGTTCATTATTAAGTTAATGGACGAGTGTTTTGTTTTGGAAAACATACTGGAGAGTGGAAATGTCACTAGTACTGCAGCCTGATGTTACAGGTGGTTGTGCAATTATGTGCCATGCTTTAGTCAACATGATTTTCAACTGTAAAGAAAGCTGAATTCAATGATGTATTTTTATATTCTTTTCAGAGGGATAACACTTCTTCTAAATCTCTTCCAATAGAGTGTATTATTCTTTTGTTTTTATGAAACTGTAATTATTTAAAGAGAAACTAAGGTAGACCTGCGCCACAAAAAAAGGGCCAATCTCCCAGATACATTCATAGTCTGTCGGCAATGGATAGTGTAGGGTCCTGTGCATTTCGGCCAATCAGATTCGGGAGATGTATCTTTGTATGATACTCAAATGACATCCATACAATTTAAGAATGAATGAAGTTCAAGTTATTTGTTGAAATAAGAAATGCAGATCTGCCTGCTTTACAGGGAACTCCAGAGTCAGATATAAAAAGAACAGGAAAAAACGCATTTGAGTGTCCCTGACAAGAATAAAACCCTGGTGTCCAGCATAAAATCCTCAGCTCTACCAACTGAGAGAAGCATGCTTCATAATTAGCTGATTATAACAAGATTTTAGTAATTTTACATGTACAAGCAGCATCTACCCATTCTTTTACACTATTCATGTTTTTCTTGAGATTTCAAAAACTCTACCAAGGCTAAAATTGGTATTATATATAGTGGTTTAATGCCACAATGACAATTCTACTTGAAGTTTATGTATTATATTAAATGAAGTACTCCTTCTTCTGACTAGTTTTCTGAAACTTTACACACAGTTGTGCTTTATTCTTATTTGATAGGAACTATGTACACACCCTTAACACCTCTGATTTTCTGTTTATGATTTTGAATGATTGATCTGCAAAAAGGGAATGTTTTATGGTTTGTTTTGTACACTCCCTACATCTTAAATATTACCTATCCCATACACAGTCATGCATCTTTAAATTAAGTGCTAAGGTGCTATATGTCATGGTTTAAACACTGATCAAATTTAAATGAACTTAAAAGTGTGCTTTGATTATTAAGTACATCTTTTTAATTTTGAATGAAAATGGTTATAGGGGAGGCATTGGATATATGCACATAAAAAACATACCTACATTTTTGCAAGTTTTGTTTATTTTTTCTGGTTAGTATTTTTGTTGCATTTTTATCGTTACCGTTTATATTTAATGCTTTTATATTTTTTGTTCATTTTCTTCATGGTTGGTCTCCTTGACTTGGTTACGTTGCATGTGCTAACCTAGGGCCCCGCATAGCTAATGGTAAGTGGAGCCTCCAGATTATTATCCATCAGCGTTCATCCTTTTAGCACCAAATTTATCAATTTAATATTGGATGAGTGATTGTAGTGCTCCTGCTAACTTACTCTCTCTAAAACCTACCTCTTGGTGTAAAAAGAAACCTGTGTTGCTTGTTCCACTTTCAGTGTTAACACTGTAAAGCTTTCCTTAACTCACTTATTTGATGTCACTTATGTGAACTCTTTAACAATTAGTTATATTTAATTTAAGTAAACTAAAATATAAGCCACTGGAGAGAATTCCTATTAACTTTTAATTCCTAATGATCATATTATACCAAATGGATTTCTCTTATTTCTCCATTTATCAAAGTCAAGCATGCAAATAAACCAAAATTTTAAAATATTTCACAATTTTATATTGGTATATTTGGTTTGGTTCCATTCATTATCTATGAGTCCACATTTCTTAGCAAAGTACCTAATTATTTAACCTCTTTAGCTTTCCTCACAGGTGACTAGTCAGATAGCAGATACATAGTTACACCGCAAAATCTTTTAGCTAGACATTTGCAGCTGATGGTATAGCAATTAAGGCTTGTTGCTGTATTAATTTGGACAGTGATGCTGTATAATGTTTTCATGTGTAATAATTAAGATAATTTGTAAATTGCCAGTCCGTCACAAACATGCTGGAAGTCAAGTACTTGTAGTAGACAGAGAGGCAAGTAAGTCAACAATTTTGCATGTCAATCAGCCATTTGTCATCAAGGTGGATGAACCTTTGAGATATAATCAGGTTTTGTAACATATTTTACTACTTCAGAATGAAAATCATAATGTTTCTCTGGTTTCATGTACAGGAGTGACTGAAATGTAAATCTTGTGTACATTTCATTGTGTGATTTGATGAGTTGTCCAGTGTGTGGCCAATACCTGCTTTTTACCATGTCCATGTATTCAAGTTATGAAAGGTGTCATTTGTTGTTATGTACAATATCAATTTGATACATTATCTTCTGAATTAGAAAGTATATTTATATGTAAATTTTAAGAATACCGACATAAATCTGGTAAAATGTTTATTGTTTGAAAAATTCCAGCAAGTAGCTAGGTCATTTGAAGTTAAATGTTACTATTGTTCCTACAAGTAGTTTGCATAGTGTTTGTATTGTAATAGGATGTTGTTGTCATGTGTTCATGTTTGTGTTAAGTATATATATATACTAACATGTTATAGTGTAGTGCTGCACTCCTGTCAATTTAAAGGTAAGCTTTTTCAATTATGGAAAACAAAAGAGTTATTCCTTCAGGTTTTAACATGTACAGTTTAACATAGAACAATTGTGTAACAAATTTCTATCAAATGAAAACTGGATACTTGTGGTTTTAGTTCTGAAGTAGTAAAAGTATGAATTGGTTGGCTGCTTCATTATGACATGCAATATATATCTATATATACACGTGTTATTATTTAGTATTAAGTCACGTAGAGTTGATATATATACCCAGAAATTGGTTACAGCGTTATAAGTTGAGCGCTATATTGTGAATTACACATTTGTATAGTTGGATGACTAACAATAATGTATTGTCACATGCTGCTTGACTCTCTGTCTGTACTACTAAACCATGTTGATAAGACCTTGCTAACATGCCACTTGTTATATATTTACAGTGTTGTCAATAACATTTGGAGGATTTCAGAAAAAAATCTGGGGCCATTTCCAGAGATATTCTGAGACTATACTATCTGTATAAAGTGTATACTTTGTTGTTGATGTAGCCATGAAATGGCAGAGCACCAGGTGACAATTCACTGGATGCCAGAATTTATTGACAACACTGTATTGGCCTATTGTTTTAATTTTTGCCTACTGTTTTGCCATTTTTTTGAATGGCGTGTGATATATTTTGTCAAAACTACATGATAATTCGCCATAGTACTAGATTGAGTTTTTGCATGATGTGTAGCATAGACTAGATCTCTTCAGTTAAAATTAATGTGCAATACAAGTGTTGTAATCCCAACATAAAATAGTGTAGATGTACTTGAATGGTGTTAGTTGTTGTTATAAGGGTCAATGTGGTGTCAGTTATGCGGGCAAATTAGATATTTCTTTGGATATTGTACGTTCATTATTGATGATTTAAGCATTAAATACAAAATCCCACCTTCACTGGGAGGGCTTATTCCCTGTTAAGAACTTATACAAGAGGGATCTATAACTGAAACATTTATACAATAATTCAATGCATCGTTTATTTTATTCATATCTTGACAATGAAATTGCAGACAAGAGGTAAAATCTTAAGTTCCAAGGTTAAGAAAATGTGTTGTGTTCAGTCACCGTATAATTTGTGAAGACTAGACCTGCATCGTGACTTGCTATATTTTGCACAATGTGGTAAAGACAACAGACTCTTTTTCTTTTAAGTATTATTTCCAAGTATGGGCTTACACCTGGTAAAATACAGTTATAGTTATATTAAACCTTGTTCACATAACTCCCAAATCTAACTTATTACAATGAAAGTATGAGAGATTGATAGTTTGGGAATATTAAGAAATAATATGTAGGGGATACAGAATATGTATTGAGGAAATATTGAACAAGAAACTTGTTTTTAGGGATTAAAGATTTAGCATTTGTTAGCTTCTGTTGCCTTCAATTGACTGAGATAGTAAGTAGCTGCTCAGTTCTGTTCAGGATAAATTTGTTGACACTTGGTTGGAGAAAAGATGTGAGGTCACCTGCTGATTATCTGTATTTTTCTGAACCATAGAGTTTAGGAATGGTGTAAAGAACATCCTTGCATCTTATATTACATATATACCAACATTCAGATCCCTGTTCCCTTGTTAATTACTCCCTGGGTCACAACATGTAAAAATGTTTTAGATACTCTCCCTATATTGATGAATATGAAGAAACCCTGGGACTTGAAACAATGTTGGAGCAAACATAATTGCCATCCGTGATTCACATCTATAATAAAATTAACCAATCCAATAATCACTGAAATCCAATGATTCAATAGTGTTGCAGTTGTTTTCTTGTGGAGTTGTATACCTGTGTCATATTGTAGCTGGTTACAAAGTCAGAGACATGTACAGCATGTACCCGGAATCCGAATGCATGTCATTGGACAGTAGTTGGTATTTAAGGGCTTGGTTTGCTGTTCTTTGCATTTAAGTAGTTGGTGTGCAGTGGATTTTATATAAAGGTTTATATTTGTCTTCATTAAGTATGTAAAACATGATTTCCACTATCCGTAGAGTTGTTGAGGATTCAGGATTCCTGTACTTCATTATGGGTTTATTTCACATTTTGCAAGTATACGTAGTGCATGCTAAAACTGTGAAAAATATCAAAGTATCAAATAGTTGTTTTAAGAATTTTAGTTAAAAGCTTTTGCACAAGAATTTATGTAATTTAGATGCAGTTTAATTAGATTTTTACGAAACCATGTCTACTGTGTGTTTAGGTAAAAATAAATGCCATGCAGCATGCAGATATTTTCATATTTCAGTCTTAATTTGTTTTGTGGGTTCAGCGTGATCAATTGACAAACATGCCTGTGAAAATATATAGATCACTATATATGACCTTGGTAAGTTGATTTATATTTTTTGTACAAATTTGATACCACATGCACAGTGAAATGTCAGTCTGTATGTAGAATGCAAGGATAAAGTGATGTGAGTCAGTGGGCTGTTCTCAAAACGTAATTGTTTTGTTGGATTTCAGGTTTTTCAGTAAGGCAAGATGATGATTTAGAAACAGGTTAGTCATTGGCAAAATGGCTAGAGTCTTCACATAATTTGCAAATGGGATTGAGGATTTGTGTTTTAATCTGGATTATGTATGATTACATTCCAGATGGAGCTGCTTCAAGAAAGGAGGTGATCAAGAACAAAATCAGGGCCATTGGCAAAATGGCAAGAGTCTTCACTGTCCTCAGGTAGGCAAACATTATTTGTTCTGTAATGGGGGAAAAATGGACTAACCTCTATCTGTAAAAAAAACCTACAAATGCTGTGCAAATAGGTCTACAATTTCAATTATATGTTGACTGATTTTGAACTTGGCTGAACAAGTTTATAATAACATACCGGGTTAGCCGCTTTCAGCAAATTTGTTTGTATCTATGTTATAATCAAATATGGTATTTTTGTTGTGTTTTACAGAGAGGAAAGTGAAAGTGTACTACAGCTGAAGGGTCTTACTCCAAATGGACTTCTTCCCTTGGGAGCACTGTCAGGAGGAAAGGATACATTGACAAGTGGTATGCATCCAACACTTAACTGAACTTAGCTAACAAGAACATAATAAGTACATGTGGCTGAATACCAATCACCATAGATTAATTTATGCTTATAGAAGTCAAGTTTTACGTGCTATTTTTCTCTAAAATTTGCTGATGTGCAATACAGGTTTAAAAAGTCCCCAAGGTTAATGTTGCTGTTACTTAAAATAAAACCTCAGTCATGAACTTTCGTTTGTGTGGCAATCTCCTACAATTTTTGACCGATCTCTTTCAAACTTTGTGTACATTATAACATTATGATCCTGATAAATATTTTTCTCCTTGAAAAGAATTCCAATTCCATTGTTTTTGTAAATATTATTGCCCTTTGTTTATTTCAGTATTCTTTTTTTTTTGTCCCAAGTTATTGCTGTCAATTTCTGATGTTGAATGACTTGACAACTTTAATTTGTTTTTCTCAACCTGTCAGAAAATAAAATATTTACTTTAATAGTAGTGAAAAGTGACCAGATACCAGATAGCCTTTCTTAAGGTGATGCAAATCTTATTTTAATACAAGATAATTTTAATACAAGATAGTAAGTAACAATATATGGCAATCAATGAATGTATATTGTTCCACCTTGTGGTTTTCTTGTTTAACCAAGTGGTTCATAAGTATATATACTTGTGTTTTATATGAAAACACATGATTATTTGTAAATGATGTATCATCTGTTGTTTCAGCTCTTAGCGGTTTCTCACCTTCTCATAAGATCAGCGGCTTCGATGAAGCTAAATGCTTGGATAAAATGAACGAGAGGATGCCACCACGTAAAGACGCAGTCAACAATTCTCATAAAAGCTAAAGCTCTGACAATGTGATATTCTGTTGAGCTGGTCTCTTTTCACATGTGACCCTGAAACAAACTTATTACAATTGTCAGATCATGCTGTGTATGTGGACGCATATGCATCTCTGGCACAAAGCTGGCCCTCCTGACCTTGGCAACAGATGGATTCTGTCAAGGTTCAACCCCGAAGAGAGAGCATGTTCTGGTATTTTGATTATTTGTAGGAAGTGAAATGATGTCTGCTGCTAAATCAGTGGTTGACATAAACCCTGACTTGTCATATCATAGAAAATCATCTAATGCATACACTCGTACAAAATATATACGACAACCCTGCGCTTTCTGTCATTTCCTGACAAAGATATCTAGTCAAGTGTGGAGAAGTGTCTCTTCTAAGTCGGATCATGAAAACTTGTTTGCAGGAACAAAGATGGCCAGCTTTTTGCTAGAAGTGCAGTGTGCATGTGCAGTCTGGTCAGAAAGAACTTCACATGGAATGAAGGACGGCACATTACAAGCCATTTGAATAGTTCACTATCCAGGCTGATAGCCCACATAAGGCTAACCAAGGCATTACCCTCTGTGTCGGACAGTTCCAACTCTGTAAGACAGTCCAGTAGATTTAGCTGGTACTGTAATGGATTTAAGTTCAACAGTATTTGAGTTGTGAGGACACATATGTGAAACATGGAACTAGGCAAGGATCATGTGGCTGTCAGGTCAATATTTAATTGTCATCGAGGTTACCGAAAAGGCACAGATGGTGTTGCCTCAAGTTAGAAAATGAAAGTTCACCTGGAGGAGATGTGTCATTGATTAAATGGTTATTATAGTGGCAAATAATGCATCTGATGCTGGTGATTGGGAAAATAGACCCGAATGATATATGTACAATATATCGAGATGAAGATCTTAAGATCTGCATTGTTATTGAACAAATAATAGCTCTCTCTTGAGATATTTATTCAAAGTAAACCTCCACTTGATATGGAGGGTAAATCTGCTTCATCAGGATTGTTGTTACTTCTGTTGTTGACTTTCTCATGTTGATCCATGAAAATGCTGGTGGTGTATACCCCCTGCCAGTGATATACAAATTTTAAGTTTCCATATGAAATTCTCCTCCCAATTTAATATACTTATCCTAATTGTATAAAATATTGTTTTCTATTCCCAGTGAGTGCTTGAATTTTTTTTATAGTAAGAGGTATCCATCTTCTAGAATGTGATGTTGTCGTCATAATTTTCCATATAAAGTTACATTTTAGTTACTTTTCTTTTGTTGTTTATGTTATTAATTTAAAGATAATATATTTGTGTCTGGGTGTTTTTTGCTTAGGCAAATTTTGAAGATAGTATCTCACAAATGTTTGTGTGTGTGAACTAATACAGGGAATACTTGCAACAAAGTATTACATTTGCAGTACACTGTATGTACATCTGGTTGGCTTTAGGTACTAGAAATTTACCAGGGTACGATATTTCGAGTTTGTTTCAAACAACCAATTCTTATTCCATTTATGAAAAAGGACTGTCTGGAAGAAAATTCAAAACATGTTCCATTCATGAAAAAGTTGTGTCTGGAAGAAAAAACTTTCAGTTATATTGGTGTTGGTAAATGGTAAAAGCTTCAAATAAACCGGATGTCTTTCAGGTTTGAATCTCTTCAATGACAATACTGTCAATCATGAACAACCTTTGATTCATGTCCTTGCTAATAGTAAAAATGCTAATAAATTTTAACTGAAAACATCCCCGACAAATATTTGTATAACAGAAGTATATGTTGATGCACCAATGGACATCGCTTATTAATAATTTTGATCTAGTTTTCATGTGGTCATATAAAGTTGCATTTTGATTGACAGCTTTGAGCAATAAGAAAAAAATTCTAATTGGTTGATTGGATGTTATTAAGCAATGGAAGAATCCTATATCTATTCTGTTTCACATTGGTGATATGCCTTGCTCAAGTTCAGTAATACTGTAGTGCTTTTATGACTACTGGTGTACAATGCCATTTATTTTCGCCATTACTTTATATTAAGCCTGTACATTTGGTACTATTTAAGATTATACATCTGTAGTGTGCTGTAAAATTGAACTGTTAAAACTGTGCTAATTTGAATGCAGTTGTAACTGCATTATTTTAAAACATTTTCTAATTCATTCAAATCATTCCCAGATACATGATTTATATGATTTGTCATCTTTGTGAAAATTGTTGACTAGAGCATTGTATAATTCTGTATGTTTATAAGAAAAAGACTTGGTATTGTTGGAGGGGAATACAAAATTTAATGGGTACTAAAAAAACCTTGGATGTTATTCTTTCCCAAAGATTGTGAGTCAAAGTACTGAAATAGAATGAATGTTTCCAACATGTTTGGTGCTAGGTTTAAAATGCATGCACAGAAGCAACAGAATTTCTATCTTGTTTCTACTTGTTCAGAAAGGTTATATTTACAGTCAACTGAGAACATATTAGTACATAAGTGCTGAAATTCATTTTATTTAAATACCATAATGTTCTCTTAAGCATGACTGAACAATGATACAATACAAAAAACATTTCTAATTACCAACTTACTTTGACGCAATTACATTTTTGTATATGCAAAATAGCAGTTTGAAAATCAAATAAGAATGTACGCAATGAGCTTTTGCTTGACAGACAATGAAACCTATCTTTGATCTTTTTTGGTAATTGCTAACATCCCATGTACATTGTATAGTAATACTTATTTGCTTGAAGCATACTGGAGATGAATGATGATAGAAATGTTGCGTGTGCAATAACAGTGTTGGTATTTATGCTAAATGTTCTTAAAACATGAATATGATTTGGATCCTTGATCTAGAGTATAAGGAGTACACAATGCTTCTGTGTAAGTATGGCTTTATAGTATAGGAAGCAAGTGTTTTAAGATTTGAGCAAATCCTACTATTGTTCTGTTTTCAGTTTAATATTTGCTGTCCATAACATTCAAGTTCAATGAAGACTTAACATTTGCTCTCCTTTTTAATACTCATTCTGTAATGATGTAATGCATATATCGCCCATGTTATGAACATATAATTATAATGAGTATGTTTTTTAAAATAATTATTGGTCCACCTGATCATTCATTTATGAAACTATTTATTAAATTTTGTTAAAAAATCTCTTTTGTTAATAATAGACAGTTTACTAGTCTTGGTATTCAAAATGTTGTATTTTCAAAATGTCAGTCAAGCTCAGAAGTTTTGCTTCAGATTTACATTTCGTTTTTAAATTAAAACTGGTAGATAAACGAAAATTTGTTGTTCACTACTAAGCAATCAGATGCCAATGAAATGGAGACAGCTTTTTGCATGTGCTTTAGGCTTCAGTCATTTTGAAAACAATGAATATAATCAAAGTGTACTAGGCCTATTGAGATTTGTAATGTAAAATAGAATGTTTATGGCATATGAAAACATTTCTTTTTGTATATGTGTTGATGAGTTAAAATGTTGATAAAAAAAAACCTTTCATGTGAACATGCATGTAGTATAAAATATGAAATCCTATGTTGTACATGTATTCGTTTTTTTCTACATTCTTTGTTTGCTGTCACTGTTGTTTTTAGAACAAGTTTATGCACCCTTTAAGTACAGTTGCTGGCATTCCATAACAGCAACTCGGAGCATGAGCTAAGAAAATTGATCTGTTGAAATATCAAATTGATGTGTATCAAGCTGTGATTAATAATATCATTTCTAGTGATATTTCAAAATCTAAAAAGTCCCGTCATTGATAGTACATGTGAACAAACTACATTATAGATTTATTATATTGGGGAGTGGTTTAGTTGGGTATTACATTATATATTAACATGGCATTGGTTTGATTGAACAATAGATGTTAGAATTCCAAAATTTAGCATTTCAATGACTGTCTATAAACATTGAAGTTTGAATGAAGTGTTTGATGATAAAAAGCTGCTTGTGATGTCTGGTTTTTGTTGTGTTGTCCTGTAAAAGACCCCATCAATGTCAGGGATATGCTGATATGGCACATGTTGGTAATTAGAAAAATCAGTTCTTTGGAAATATAAAAGTTGTCTTAATAACACAGTGAATGCCATATCATTGTAAATTACTGGAAACCCCATGTCTCACTTGATAGTATTTTATGACCCTGATGATTATTTTAACAAGCTGCGATAGTTGTGTATGGTGAGCTCTTGCTGTTTTATGGTAGCATCTGTTTTGAATGTGTACAAGATTAAAAAAAACTGTATTAACATATTTCAAAATTCTAATGGGTGTATGATGTTGGCGAGATCCCGGAATTTATATATATTTATGTCATCTGTTGTTATGACTTGCACACAGATGATATATTGTAAAATGTTGTGAAACCAAAAGTTGCTGTAGTTGCAACCGATAGATTTTTTTTTCTTATCAATTCATATACTACTAATAACAAAAAAAATGTTGACATTGTACACTCAATTTATAGTTAGATTACGTATTTAAACATTTCTTTATTGACTGATTGGGAGAAAGAAACCAGGCAGTGAATGAAGAAATATTTTTCTGCATTCTCACAATTTTGGCAGTTTTAGGTGTTGTTCCAATTTAAGGTCTTGTGCTTGAGTCGAGACTCTTATATTGCCCTTCACATAATTTTCTCTACCACCAAGATCTTTTTTATACTTAATAAATATTTACAGTGTTACCATTATTATTAGGCTTTTATTTGTTTTTTGAAGTATGATGACAACATATACAATGCTGTACAATATACAATTACATAACCATCACCTTCGTTTGTCACATGATCACAGCTAAACACAAACCCAGATCAATCTGTGTTATGAAGTTTCCTCATAGAAATGACCTTGACCTATTTTCAAGGTCCAAAAGGTTCCAATGATGTTGAAAACAAAGAATCTTCTGAAGATTTAGAAGAACCAAGAAGCCCAACATTTTTCCAGCAGGCACCTAGGTTGATGTGCTATGAAGTTTCTGAATGCACGTGACCTTGACCTATTTTCAAGGTCTATTTGCTATTATTCATTACAAATAATAACTAGCCTTGTGAGCAATTCAGGCCTTTAGGCTCTTGTTTCCACTTTGAGTTCTTACAGTTGCTCATTGATACTTTCATATAATTCCCGGTTAATGCATTGCTAATTACACCAGAAGTATTAAATATTGTAATATCAATCAAAAAGGATACAGAGGCTTACAGCCTGCGTCTATTATTTATCGTATAAGATTATATTTAAAATAAAACGGTGCACAAGTGATGTTTAAAAATATCATTTGGTATGTCGGATCATAAATATATAAAACAAGTCAGACTTGTGCTGCTTTAAAGATGGCAGCCATCTTGAAAATGATAGTATATTTCGAGTGTTTCCTCAAAATCGAAAGTTGTTTCGAGAGGTACTTTCACCAAGTTCCATATGGCCCAAACTGAAATCCACGCCTATGTGGCATACAAGATGGCAACCATTCTTGAAAATATTGCGTGCCAAGGCCTTGCTTTGGAACTCCTGAGCGGGAAGTTGTATCCAGACGGAACGTGTATGAGGACGGATGTCAAGAGCAAAATCCACGGTCGTATGAGGATTGGTGTCAATGAGACTAACAGCCAGGGTTATATGTATAAACGGGTGACAAGGAGATTGAGACCAACATCCAGGTTTATATTAGGACAGGTGTCAAGAACAACAGCCAGGGTCGTATGAGGATAGGTGTCGATGAGACCAACAACCAGGTCTGTATGAGGACGGGTGTCGAAGACACCAAAGGACGGTCATATGAGAATAGAGGTCAAAGAGACACTTACATTCATGGTCGTATGAGGACTAGTTTCAAGTAGACGCCAACAAAGGGGAGAATCGCAGAAAGAAGGGATAAAATTAAGATATTTGTGTTTCACTCTTCGATATCTCTGTAGAAGTGGGAAAATAACCATAAATCTTACTAATCAGTCACTTCTTACGACAGGCGGTAAGATGCAACAGCAATGGTTTTTTAGCCCACCATCATCAGATGGTGGGCTATTCAAATCGCCCTGCGTCCGTGGTCCGTGGTCCGTCCCTCCGTCCGTCCGTCCCTCCGTCCGTAAACAATTCTTGTTATCGCTAATCCTCAGAAAGTACTGAAGGGATCTTTCTCAAATTTCATATGTGCGTTCCCCTTGGTGCCTAGTTATGCATATTGCATTTTGAGACCAATCGGAAAACAACATGGCCGACAGGCAGCCATCTTGGATTTTGACAATTGAAGTTTGTTATCGCTATTTCTGAGAAAGTACTGAAGGGATCTTTCTCAAATTTCATATGTAAGCTCCCCTTGGTGTCTAGTTATGCATATTGCATTTTGAGACCAATCGGAAAACAACATGGCCGACAAGCAGCCATCTTGGATTTTGACAATTGAAGTTTGTTATTGCTATTTCTGAGAAAGTGCTGAAGGGATCTTTCTCAAATTTCACATGTAGGTTCCCCTTGGTGCCTAATTATGCATATTGCATTTTGAGACTAATCGGAATTCAACATGGCCGACAGGCAGCCATCTTGGATTTTGATAATTGAAGTTTGTTATCACTATTTCTGAGAAAGTGCTGAAGGGATCTTTCTCAAATTTCACATGTAGGTTCCCCTTGGTGCCTAGTTATGCATATTGCATTTTGAGACCAATCGGAAAACAACATGGCCGACAGGCAGCCATCTTGGATTTTGATAATTGAAGTTTGTTATCGCTATTTCTGAGAAAGTACTGAAGGGATCTTTCTCAAATTTCACATGTAGGTTCCCCTTGGTACTTAGTTATGCATATTGCTTTTTGAGACCTATCGGAAAACAACATGGCCGACAGGCAGCCATCTTGGATTTTGACAATTGAAGTTTGTTATCGCTATTTCTGAGAAAGTGCTGAAGGGATCTTTCTCAAATTTCATATGTGGGTTCCCCTTGGTGCCTAGTTATGCATATTGCATTTTGAGACCAATCGGAAAACAACATGGCCGACAGGCAGCCATCTTGGATTTTGATCATTGAAGTTTGTTATCAGCTATTTCTGAGAAAGTACTGAAGGGATCTTTCTCAAATTTCATATGTAGGCTCCCCTTGGTGCCTAGTTATGCATATTGCATTTTGAGACCAATCGGAAAACAACATGGCCGACAGGCAGCCATCTTGGATTTTGACAATTGAAGTTTGTTATCGCTAATTCTGAGAAAGTATTTAAGGGATCTTTCTCAAATTTCATATGTAGGTTTCCCTTGGTGCCTAGTTATGCATATTGCATTTTGAGACCAATCTGAAAACAACATGGCCGACAGGCAGCCATCTTGGATTTTGACAATTGAAGTTTGTTATCACTATTTCTGAGAAAGCATTTAAGGGATCTTTCCCAAATTTCATATGTAAGTTTCCCTTGGTGCCTTGTTATGCATATTGCATTTTGAGACCAATCTGAAAATAACATGGCCGACAGGCAGCCATCTTGGATTTTGACAATTGAAGTTTGTTATCGCTATTTTTGAGAAAGTACTGAAGGGATCTTTCTCAAATTTCATATGGAGGTTCCCCTTGGTGCCTCGTTATGCTTATTGCATTTTGAGATCAATTGGAAAACAATATGGCCGACAGACCGCCATCTTGGATTTTGACAATTGAAGTTTGTTATCTCTATTTCTCAAAGTACTGAATGGATCTTTCTCAAATTTCATAAGTAGGTTCCCCTTGGTCCCTTGTATTGCATTTTTGGACCAGTCTGTCCTGAAAACAACCTGGCAAACAAACAGCCATTATCGTTAAATCTCAAATTTCTTATATAGCTAGGATTCTCTTGTTTGAAAAGTACTGGAGGGATGTCTCAATTTGCACAGATTAGTAAAATGAAGGGAAAAGTAGAGAAAAGATCAATCTGACATGGAACCTATGAAGATCATTCAATGGTGGGCGCCAAGATCCCTCTGGGATCTCTTGTTTCATGTTGTCAAGGGTCCATCACACTGCAATGACATCTCCCTGGAGAATACCTGGTCTCGAGCCATGCATGGTTAAAAGCGAATGTGCTCTCCGATCATTGATTGAAGCTATAGTAGGGTGTGAAACTGGGGAAATCCCCACTCCACAAATCCATGAAGTAGGGGGTACAAATGTATGTGCCTATATCACTTCCTCAGGCAAAACGATGCTATAGTTTGGATCACTGATTAGTCGATTTATAGGGAAATATGACGTTACAGAATTTCTTTTTAACAATTTTAATGCACATATATAATTTAATACGGCAACAGGCTCGGTCTATAATAATCTTCAATGCGAATATTCTTTAAAAGAAATACACATTTGAAGATAAATTATTTCAATAACAGAATGATACCCATGAGTCGGAAGATTCCATTGTTATAAGGTACTGAATCGTAACCAATCCAAGTACTAATAGTAAATACAACTGATGCACACGTTTTACATTCGTTTGTTTATATCTTATTCATGGAATAGGACATGTATTGACTCGGTTAATAACCACAAAATTCACAAACAACTCCATTGATTACACTCAAATGAAGCCGACTGGAGCACGATGGAATGTCCCATTCGATGAATTATCAAAACGCTTCAATTAAGTACGTGAAGCAATTTCGATACGATATATCTCGTAAAAGATACAAGGTATTTTAAAAAGGCAATTAAATGAGATATCTTAGATAATTCGTTTATATCTTAATAGAACGATATTTGAATTTGAGATCAGGGAACCTTCCCCCACCTTCCGTGAAGGAGTTGAGAAAATCTTGTCGGAACATGACAGAAGCTGAAAACTACGTAAAATGGTTTGTATACAATTTCAAATTGTCACATTTAATATATGTGATCATTTTATTCAGTGTGAAAAGTTTATGAGATATCTCATAAAAGACATATCATATAATATATAAGATATCTTATATATCCTATAAAGAAAAGTTTCTTAATGCGGATGAATTAATATAAAACAACCTTTTCGATACAATATTTTGTTTTCACTGTTAAAAAATTATGATTTTTTAATTAAATATATAAATATTGACGATTGTTTTGAGCCAATACCTACCAATGACCAACAGAATAATCACATTTTTCGTGTAATAGTCAAGGTAAAAGAAAATCGTACGTTTTTTAGGTCAGGGTCAAGATGACCTATAGTCATCGTGTTCCGTCCGTCGTCGTCCGCCGTCGTCCGCCGTGCGTAAGACTTTTTATTTCAAAATGCTACTCCTCCTTAACCCTTGGGTGGATTACTTCCAAATTTGGTGTGAACATCTTTGAGGAAGGGCAATCATTTCTTATATAAACGAGGCTGGTGTGACCCCTGGGGGCGGGGCCCCAAAGAGGAACTTTGGTTAATTTTTGCTTTAAAATCCAACTCCTCCTTAACTCTTGGGTAGATTACAAACAAATTTTGTGTGAAATATCATTTGGGGAGGGCAATAATATTTTATATAAATGAGGCAGGTCTGACCCCTGGGGCAACAGTGGCGGGGCCCCGAAGGGGGAACTTTGGTGAATTATTGCTTTAAAATCCTACTCCTCTTTAACCCTTGGGTGGATTACATCCAAATTAGGTTTGGAACATTATAAGGGGATGGCAATCACAATTTATATAAATGAGGCTTGTGGGGCCCCTGGGGACAGAGGGTCGAGGCTCCAAAAGGAGCACTTAGCAAAACTTTTGCTTTAAAATCGTACTCCTTTTTAATGCCTTTATTGATTACAACCAAATTTGGTTTAAAACATCTTAAGGGAACAGCAATCATAATTTATATAATTTAGACAGGTCTGAGCCCTGGGGAAAGAATGGTGGGGCGCCCAATAGGAGCACTTAGATTAAATATTGCTTTAAAATGCTACTCCTCATTAATGCCTTAATTGATTACAACAATACTTAGTTTGAAACATCAGTGGGGAAGGGAAATCCCTAATTGATATAAATAATTAAGGCTTGTCCCACCCATTGGAACAGACGGGCATGCCCCAAAAATGGGAACTTGGCTGAAATTTTGCTCTAAGATGCTGCACCTCCTTTAAGCCAAATTGGAAAAAAAACAGATTTTATCTGAAACATAACTGGCTGCGTATAGATCATTTATGGTAATGATGCTGGATTGAGGGGTGTGTCCCTACTGTAAGTGTTTGTCAGATGACCGTTAAAGCCCATGGGCCTCTTGTTTCATTATACATGTTTTATCAATGATTGATCAATGGATGATTACCTTATTATACATTGTTATAGTGGAAACAAATATCATTTAAACGCATAGGTAAAAACTGATGGGCACTCAAGCAAGTAATGGAATTCGTCACCAATTTTCTGTCCGTGCTTAAAAAACATTTTCTTTCATTACACGAAATGTAAAACATGCGAGAGGCCCATCGCATGACATGCAGAACATGCGTATCTTTATGGCGCGGGAAGGATGTCATAATTAAATATTTTTGCCTAGGCAAGAATAAAATATTACCTAGGCAAAATTATTTCTGCCTAGGCAAAAATCGAATATTGCTAAGGCAAAAATATTTTAGCCTAGGCAATATTCGATTTATGCATAGGCAAAATTATTTCTGCCTAGGCATAAATCGAATTTTGCCTAGGCATAAATCGAATTTTGCCTAGGCAGAAATAGAATTTTGCCTAGGCAGAAATCGAAATTTGCCTAGGCAAAATTATTTTTGCTTAGGCAGAAATATTTTTGCCTAGGCAAAAATATTTAATTATGACATCCTTCCCGCGCCATATATCTTATCGTAGGAGACGACCATCCCCGGGATACAACACATTTCCGCTGGGCAGGGATCGTCGAACCATGCACCTCGGATCTTCAATAAAGTTTTAATTAGCCCTGCTCTACCGACTAGGCTATTGTGACTATTGTGAAGTAGTATATGGCTTTTACATTGTGATCCTCCCCGAGATTGCTCTATGTAGTCCTGTCGATCACCCGTATCTTGTTTCTTCCTAATGTATGGGTTTCCTGCGATAACTATGAATAATTAAGCCTTTACAGGAAAAATGGACATAGTTGCTTCGAAAGTACGCGTGAATTATTTCGTAATTAAGGCTAAGTTATACATATAGTAACTATACGAGTGAGCAAAATTAATTATGATATTATATCAATATCACCTCGTAATTACGACAAAATTGTCACATAATTAAGATGGCGACAGCTAGTTATTGTCACTACGACGTATAAAACATAATTCTGGTGTATTTTTGTCTGCTCTAAACAAAACCAGAAGAATAAAGAATACCGACCAGTAAACTTTATTATTCAATTCTAACCGATAATTGATAAAACAAGGGAAAATATTTACAAAAGTGTACAGGTCACGGATACCCTAGAAAACATACATGGAGAACAAGACCGTGTGTTCCGGTAGGGCCAGCGTCTTTTGATTCATCTGTCAGATTCATACACATGACTTAACACTAACGTTACGTCCGTCGTCCAGATCGAGCTGTAGGGTCTAACGTTATCGCAGCTGTAGTTATCAATCACCTTGATCATAACACTCATCATACTCTTACCATGATATTTTTGGTGGGTTAAAATGGAAACTCTAAATTTGTTGTTTTTTTCAGAGGCGTGCAAAGAAAGTGATAGCCAGGCGTTAAATGCAGTGGTCTAAGGGAGATAACTCGACAGCCTTTCGATAGCTACTCTACTGTACATGCGTCAAAACTAACTTCCGCTGTAAATTGATGATCAAAATGGCGAACGAGATCACTCACGCACCAAACAAAACATGGGAATTGAGTCTGTACGAACTCCACAGGACACCACAGGAGGCTATTACAGATTCAACGGAGATAGCTGTATCTCCAAGGAGTCTACACAGTGAACTCATGTGTCCAATTTGCCTAGATATGCTCAAAAACACAATGACAACAAAAGAGTGTTTGCATCGTTTTTGTCAAGATTGTATCATCACAGCCCTCCGAAGCGGCAATAAAGAGTGTCCGACGTGCAGGAAGAAACTTGTGTCAAAACGTTCATTGAGACCTGATCCTAACTTCGATGCGCTTATTTCAAAAATTTATCCTAGTCGAGACGAATATGAAGCACATCAAGAGAGGGTTCTTGCGAAACTGAACAAGCAGCATAGCACCGCTGCTTTGACACACAGGTAGGCCTACTGACAGTATAACATCGTAACGTTATACAGTACTTGGTATTGTAACATTTCTTAATAATATAACCATTAATGTATGATTCGAGTACTGTCACCGCCAACCAAAAGTATCTCAAGTTATTTTTTGTAATGTAAGACTAGACGTGTCACTGTCAGTCCCTGTGCCCCAACGGATATATACAGCGTAAGTTTTATACGTATTTATCAGAAAAAAAGTCTTATCTGTATTGATAAAACATCTCATTCCTTTCATATAATGAAACACATGCTTACCCGGTATTTTATTACACACTATGACGGGCTTACTAAATTAGCACACAAAAACATGCAGACTATAGTCACTATACACGGCAGTCTGCACCTTATATTTATATTAATTACCATCATTTAAAACAGGTGACAAGTTAGACTTTTGGATTCGGTGATGACTGCTAGTTTAGTGTAGTAATTGTATTATATAACTACACTAACACCTTATTCCTCATTATATGTTATGGATCACAAGGTGTATTGTCAGATAAAGGGAATACAAATCATTTTGATTATGTATGAACCATGACTATTCTGTTAGTGACTCAATGATTCAATTCCAACATGTCTTAATGATATCTTTATTTTCTCCTTCACTTAGCATTGAAGAAGGGCTGAGATTACAAGCAATGAACAGAGCTCAAAGAGTAAGAAAACATGCTACAGAGCCAGATCTTTCCCGTCTGGAGACAGCCAGCACCACATCCAATGACGCAACACCTAAGAAGAGACCCAAACCATACTCGGATGACTCAAGTACTGAAAATTCAGTAGGGGAAGGTGGTTCTGAACTTGGGCATCCTATCGAGCCAGTGGAAAGAGAGGTGCCAGTTAGTGACATTGAGTTAGTGTTTAGGCCTTTGCCTATTGACTCTGAGTCACAGGCAGCTAACTTTGATGCCTCACAGACACGATACATCAAGACTACCGCCAATGCTTCAGGTGAGGGAACTCATTTTCATACAATGAATGTCAAAATCAAAAATATCACTGAAAGAAAACTGTATCTGTAATTTGTTATGAATTACATAAGAATCACCTTATAGACAAAGTACAGTAAAGTAGATCTAAATCTAAAGAAATTTTAATGCATTTGTAACATTAGTTATTATTGTTGTCTATTTTTCTAAGATATACCAATATGTATTAAAGAATTATATACTTTATTAAATATTTAAAATTTGCGACATGGTATTCAATTTGTAAATGTACTTTCTTTTTCAGTGGATCATTTGTCAAAATATCTTGCTATCAGACTGTCATTGGAATCACAAAAGACCGATGGTGGTAAGAAAATCTTGTTTCTTGTGTCTGACAAGAGAGCTCAATTTTTATGTTCATTACCTGATCTTTGTTGAAGTCTTTTATTGTAATATCAGTTATAATGGTAACATTTCTCATCAGAGTTCCTTCCCCTCATTTACTTTACCAACTTAATTATCCCATGTTTATGTTTGGGTAATCAGATGAGAGTGTTAAAAGTATGGTAATTAATTATTAATGATTGAAGATACCTTCAGTGGTTATAATTTTATCTGACACTTTGTGAGAATATAACAACAAACAATCAGTAGAGAGGGTAATTATGACATCTTAGATTTCGGGTCATTTTAAGAAAAAAATATCATTGAAATCTGCTCCTTTGTTTAAATCTGAAATTGGAAAGTTGCATGTTGAACTTTTTATCATTGCTGATGCCAATATGATTGAGCATGTGTGATATTTAAAAAATTGATGCCCTGGCAAGAAAAACCTGATGCGTTAAAAAAGTTGACAATGCCTTTTAAAAAAAAATGTTTTCAGGTGGTGCCAGTAGTGACACTAGATACAGCATCCACATTGCCAGTACACCAGGGTGTTACACATTACTGAGTGGAGTTATGACACTGGACCAGGTCAACGAAAAATACTGGCGAGTTAACAAGCCACTGGAAATGTACTTTGCCACTATGAAGAAGGCTGGAGAAAGCACACCCAGTCATACACCTACCAAGAAAGGCAGTGAAAAGTGATTCAACAGTGAAATTTTCATCACTTGCTCTCCAAAGAGAATTTTGAAGAATTCCAGTTTTAAAAAACACTTCATAGAATGGATAAATTAATGTGACTGGTTAAAAAACTTAAATATTTCATTGAAATGATTCCAAAACTAAATCCTTCCAAGATTTTGCCTACAGGTTCAAATTCATTTAAAGTTGCTTTTGAGGTTACAAAGCACTTATAATTTTCATTTACTGTTTTTGTGATTTGATGTAAATGTTAGAATCAGATATAAATAAACTAGTCTACCTGATCAGAATACACAGGTTAATTCAAATAGCTGTTCTAGACAAAATAGAAGCTAAAATGTGAACTAGTTTTAAATAATGTCTGCTCTTTTGAATTGTTCTGTAGAATCATAACTTAAAAAAACAAAGATTTCATGCTTTAAACAAGTAAACTTCAATTCAGGCACTAGGTATGCATCCTGGAGATATATGCAAGCTATTGATGACCATGATGGACTCACAAAGACAGATGTGCTGTTTATAGAGCCATTGTCGATATTCATGGAAGGGAGGTAACTTATAAAGTGAATATATTTTTGCTTGGGGTCAAGACCCTGTCATATTTTGCTGGATTTTATCATGGCTAGAATAACTTTCTAACTTATTTTAGTGATGGTTGTTTAAATTGATATTTTGTTGTCAAAAAGACTATTGCAAATTATGAATGGAGCGACTGGTCAGTTAATAAATCATGGGATCTGAAAGGATCGTTATTTCTACTACTTATTCACTTTTGAAATGTCAGAAATTATCATCATTAAAGAAATTGTCATCAATTGAAAACTTCATAAACCTCATAGCTAGAATTAGATGACATATGTTAATATTGGCAAATCAAATTGCTATTTATGTCAACTTCATTCACATCCAGAGACATATTAACATATAAACATAGATTGTTTTGTTATATATCTTTTTAGTATGTTTTTGCTTCAGAGATTAAGGTTTCTATTAAGACAAGTTTGAAATATTAGAATATGGCATTAAAGACTGTTATGAAATCTCCACCTTTTGCAGGCAGAATAATTAAGGTTTCGTAAGTACATAATGAAACTTTTAACATGTTATAAAAAGAAAATTTTACCTGTGAAAACCAGTTTTATTTCACTTGTATTCTACCGTCATTGTGAAGTATGATATCCAAAGAAAACCACACTGCTGTCAGACGGACAAATCTTCAGTAAACCTTTATCAATCCACAGATGTACACTCCTAACTCAATTTTAGTTTTAAACACAATTTTTCCTCTGTAAAAATTTGGATTAACATGTTACAGATATAGATGTATGTATATTTGTTTATAGATAACTTTTGTTACTTACTGTCTAGTATTATTGAATGTGTTATACACTGCCAAAACAATAGATTAAAACAAATTTGTGCAATTATGTTATGCTAATGATACATATATTTTGTAGGTGTGTATGATATCTATTGTTTTTGTTTGTACAAGAGAAACTGTACAATGTATATAATCAGAAACCAGTTATCAAAGGGACCAAAGTGCTTCTTGTCCCCTGTAGAAAACAAAATATTCTGTAGGTATCTGTGTGAAGTCTGTAGTAGAATTGTCTGATTTTACATTGTCACTTAATTTATTTAATGCTCCATTTTCGGAGTAATGTTTTTCGCAAATGCTTCATTTACAGATGTTACAAATATTTCCTGATAATCAATTTCGTGTCGTTAGGTGTAAGTTTAGGACAATCTTAATTTGCTGTTAATTAATCATGAAGAAAAATGATTGAAGCTGACCTAGCACATTTTGTACATATTTTAAACTTTATCCTTTTGATGTTTTGTAATGTATCGTGTATGGTATTGATTTGGAATTTTCGTCTAGAACTTTTGTGTTAATATCATCGTTTATGAATTAAAATAACTTTGATATGTTTTCATACAAAACTACAGCATCCCATTTGTTGAATTCTTCTTTTCATAACACTGACTGAAAAAAATTGAAATCATGTTCATCATGTGACCTGGTCACAACTTGTTTAGCAAGAAATACTGTGCTGTTACAATAATTTAACAATGTAGAGTGCATGAAATTAACGTAAAAGAAGTTTTTGTGATAATAATCTAATATCTAATGTTGAATTAATATGTTATGTATAAATGCTCTTTTTAAAACAATTCAAAATTAATTTTGTAATTGACATGTATTGGCAAGATAATGATAGACATATGTTAACCATCATAAGAATATAAGAATTCCTTTCAGTTAATTTTTTTCTTCAGGTTATCACTGTCTAGTACTTCTGCATCTTCACAGCTGTTTTTGTGTAATATCACAGGCTAGTCAATATAAAACTGTAAATAAATGCTATTCAGGAATACATGTATAGATTTCTTGTATTATTGTTTTGTTGAAATAGTGTATAATAATGAGCTTCTTGATTGTTTGGCATGAGTAACTTTGTTGTAAAAGTATAAATGTTTTTCAATTTTGGTGCATATCATCAGTGTTAGGATATTTTGTGTTAATAATGTAACCATCTATTCAATATAATTACACATCATATGAATATTTTGGATTTGAAAGAATACCCATAAGGGATCGCAAGTAACGATGAGTAAATGGGGATTTGGCCAATGGTGAAAAAGATCTGGTAGTTTTGTGACATTTTTCACAACTGTTTAAGCAATATTACAATGTGTTAATTAACAAAGTTATGTAAATGAAATAATCAGAAAAAGTAGTTATGAAATCAGCTGGTTTTTAGCCCACTCTCATCAGATGGTAGGCTATTCAAATCGCCTGCGTCCGTGGTATGTCCATCCTTCCCTCCATAAACAATTATTGTTATGGCTATTTCTCAGATAGCATCAAAGGGATCTTTCTCAGATTTTATATGTATGTTCCCCTTGGTCCCTAGTTGTGCATATTTCATTTTACGACCGATAGAATAATAACATGGCCGACAGACAGCCATCTTGGATTTTGACAATTGAAGTTTATTATCGTATTTCTCAGAAAGGACTAAAAGGGATCTTTCTCAAATTTGTAAGTTTCCATTGGTCCATAGTTGTGCACATTGTATATTGGGACTGATCAGAAAACAACATGGCCTACATTCATGTTACATTCATATGTAAGTCCCTCTCGGTCCCTAGTTATACATGTCACATTTTGGGAGTGGTCAGAAAAAACAGCTTGGCCGACAGGCAGTCATCTTGGATTTTGATACTTAAAGTTTGTTAGTGCTAGTTCTCAAAAAGGTACTGAAAGCATTTTATTTCCAAATTTCATTTGTAGGTTTTCCTTGGTCCCTAGTTATGCCTATTGCATTTTGGGACCGATTAGAGAACAACATGGCCAACAAGTGGCCATCTTGTATTTTGACAATTGAAGTTTGTTACTGCTAGTTTTCAAATTGCATATGCAGGTTCCCCTTGATCCCTAGTTATGCATTTTCCTGTATAGGACCAACCTGACAACATGGCCAACAGGCAGCCATCTTGAATTTTGACAATTGAAACTTCATTAACAATTTCTTAAAGTACTTAATAGCTATTATGGGTCTTTCTCAAATTTGAATGTAGAGGTTCCCCTTGGTCTCCAGTTGTGTATGAAAGTCTGATTGAAAGAACTAAATGGATGACGAAAGATAGGGCCATCTTGGATTTTGACAATTGCAGGTTGCTCCTGCTATATAGTGCTGTATAAAATTATTAAATGTTTTGAGGAAGAGTGAAAGAAGGGAAAAGAAGAGAAAAGGTTAGTCTTTCATTTGACTGATATGGATCATTCAATGGTGGGCGCTAAGATACCTCTGGGATCTCTTGTTATGAAACATACAGAACTAGTTTCATAAAAAGCATACTGTGTGTATTGTCTTAGGGAACCTCAGTTAATTATATGAATATGAGGTATATATTGTGACTAGATACAGTCAGTTGTGGAATTGAAGATACAGCTTTAAGGACTAATTATGTGGATGGGTATATCACACCGATGTATGTATATCACACCGATGTATGTATATCACACCGATGTATGAAGGTGTTTTTGTTCTAAATGGCTGTACAAGTCCATGCTGTGTAAAGAAAATATGTAGGAAGTGTTTGCAGCATGCGTTTGTTGTAAATAAAAAAATCCTAATAAAGGAAGATTTTATATAAAAACTGTGTAGTTTTCATGAACTGTTTTAAACAAAGGGCGTGACTTCGTCGGAAGGTGAGGTGTGGGGCGATATCTGAGATAATTGTGAATACATGTGATTAGAATTAGTCTTGTATACAGATGGATATGGATGGGACTGGAAGTTCGTAGGACCGGTGAAATGTGGTGATACAATACCGCAAATATATAGGGTAGAATCCAAAGTGAGCTTAACTTCATTGAACCAAATGACTTGGTTTATTTGAAGATATTGTCGTACACTGTAGGTGGATAACACCCAATAATAATACAAATATAAAATCCTACGCTTTCGGAAGAGCTAAGGGAAACCTAGAACGAATATTCATACCCTGCCTACACTGCTATAACGGCCATCTGTTAGAAATTGTCCGTCCGTCGTCCAGAGCTACGTTATGGCAGCTAAGGAAAACCTAATCCATTTGGTACTGAGCATATTTGGGCCAAAGTAAATCGCCGTTTTAAAAATATGATAGAAGAGTGCGATAAACGTAACCCGGGTTGCAGTTTAACCCTATCCTTTCTATGGTAAGGAACTATATGAAAATATTTGTGTATTAAAATATTACACAATGTTAATTTTTTCAGAATTCATTTTTAACTTTATATTGAATAATGATGCTAAGTAAAATATCATTATATATTGTATCTATCCCCCAAATAACCCAACCCTCGCCCTAGTGTAAAAGTTTACAAGTGTTGAAAAGGTGACATACAAATGTATATCTATTTCTAGCAATACGCATCCAACATTTGTTTGTTAGGATCCAGTACCTATATTGGTTTATACTGTCGTTATTACTTACTAGACCCTATATATTTGCGGATAGATATTTATGTTTAAATGTTATGGAATTTAACTAAAATATAAAGACCTGAACATTCACGAATCACTCGGAAAAGAGTTATATATAGATAAAAAACTGTCCCCGTTGTGAAAATTCATATGAAAGTATGTACCCCATCTCGATTCCTTCGCGTCTAGCTGCAAGCATCCCTGACGAGACCTATACGCAGATCGAAACAGCTGCATATATGGTGTAGTTATATATATCTACATGTAATACTACATGTAAATTCATTTATAGGCCTATATGTTCTATTTGCTTGTGTGTCTTCTATACAAGTACTAACGAACTTGGTTGACGTCACGGTTAACTTACCTTATCGATTTCAGTTTAGGTACATAGTGACCCAAACAATATTGACTTTAACAGGATGAAGACCGTATGTTATGTCTATATGTAGGTTTTGTTACATTTCCTTTTCATTTATGTATATCTAGTATTAGACGGTATAAAATCTGACTGGTATAATGACTAAACCAAATACATTATGAAGTACAGGCATATGTTGATTTAAGAAATAAACTGCAGACCTAGGATTGTTAGTTTGTAAAGAAAATGTCTAGGTTTATTTTTGATCAACATTAAAACATTACTGTAGCCATGAACATGACGCTCACTTTTCACGCTGTTTTAAGGTTTTGTTGGTACTGGATCGAAAACACTTGTCTAGACCAATGAAAAACATTTTACGAGAAAAACATTATCCGGTATATTGTATCCGATACTAAGTTAATATTTTAATGTGTTTTTAACGCATTCGTCTTTTGTAAAATCTTTTCTGATAGTTCTGTTGTTGGCGCTGTTGGTATAGTTTTAAGTGCCCGGGGTTTGTCACAACCTTTCATGACAAGTCTAAATTCTTGAATAACGACAACACTTCAAAATATGGTTGCATGATATTGTATCAAAACTTCTCCAATATCCAAATTTGACCGAAGTTGTTAGAATTATGCGAGGTAGTACATTTCCCCCTCTATATTAACCATTGGTTAGACCCATTTTTATTCCCCTTATTTCCTTCGGGATATGCTGACTTTTAGCCTCTTATCATCACTGGTGAGTCCTAAAATGCACAAGTCTATTATTAATTCCACTTGTAAAAAAATATGCACATTTAATTATTCCTACATGCATGTCATTCAAATGTATTTGTATATACACTTATGTATTTATTCTGTTTATAAAATCTTCATTTTGGAGGAAATAAAGAGAATAATAATCAAAAAGTGCAAAGAGAAAACCACACAATTTAAATGTTTGCTTCTAAGTCATTGTTTTTATAAGAGAGTGTATTCTCACGCAGAGCACAATTAAGACCATCAGATCGATGACCGCTTTTCAAAGTACAAACTTTTTAAAGCCCCACACCGCTAGTGCCTATGAAATATGTACCACAATAATTGGCTAGTCTATTGATTGCCCAACAAGGTCCGAATTATCACGATAGTACTTGTAAGGTGTGCGTCGTTTGTTTTCGTGCTAATCTGTTGACGACTCGTCACACCGGGATTGCTTTGTAAGAGGTGAGACTAAAATAGATGAAATATATTTATAGATGATGGCTGTTACACGCATTGATGCTATCTAGAACTGTGGACTTGGCACACAACCCAAATTAATGGTAGATACCTGTATACAATACGGCCGTGGGATTAGGGAATTGTGCTCACTCCACGTGGCTAGAATGCAACAACAACGCATCTCCTCTCATTCTGGCATGTGATCAGTATGGAAATAAAGAGTATCATCTATACAAGGCCGGATTGGCCTTGTTGGGGTAACGGAAGTTCACACAACCGTTTGCTTCCTTTTTCATTTCGTGTCTCTTTAATAGTTTTTGCACATCATATTAAAAAAAGAAACATAAAAATAGCGATATGCAAACGAAACCGTGTTCATATCTAAAAATCGATAAAACTAAGACAAAACAGTGCCGAAATATATATTTCTACGGAGGCCCTTGGGACAGTACAAGTATAAGACTTCTGTTAAATCGACGACGCCCAACATTCAAAGCTAGGTCAACTCCTCAAAACAAGAAACAGGGTGGTACTTATGCTGACTATACATATCGCTTTTCATTTGGATTCAATTCGGGGTTAGGATAATGTTTTGTAGTGTATGTATAGTAGAATATCAACTGTCAACTATTTCTATTTGTTGTACCTTTTATATACATATTAGCAGATGTAGGTTAAAAGGGGAACATTTTCTTCATCACCAGTTTACCGATGAATTACAGACACTGGATAGTGAGGTATTTAATGTAAGACGTAGCCATTCTTTGACACTTGTTGAATAAATAATAGATCATTTACACGGTACATTGGAATTTAATGTCATATATACGACAAAACGAGCGTGTATTATTATAAACCGAAACATAAAACCTCGAGGAAGTCTAACTTCTACCTTTCTGTATTAAATCTGCATACCGATAACCTTTTAAACAGAGGTTGACGGGCATTCTTTGAACCTGATCCAGGACGCCATGGCAAGCTTGCACGACACAACTCGATCGTGTATTGCAAGGCGTTAATAAGTTAGAAAATGCAGTAAAACTCCAATAAATATGCATTATGTATTTAAACTTTTTTTACTCGTGTATGTTATTAGTAAGACGTTAGTAAGATTTTAAACGTACTGGGCGCTTTGATGGTTTAATCGCCATTGAACGTTGCTGTGATTTGAATCTCGAACTCTTCAGTAATGGTTTGCGTGGAAAATCTACGACCCGATGTGACACATATATATTGTTTTATAGAGTAGCTGATCAAAGACAGAAGTGATTAAGTAAGTATACCTTATTTGATTATCTTTTTAATAGGCTTCAGCCTACGACAGATACATCTAAATTTATGAGGACAGTAAAAGCAAGCTATTGAGTATATTTAAACAATCATTTATTACATATAACAAACTTGTACATGTATAATACTGATCGCTTTGAACGAAATGTATGCTTACACTTCATATATATCGCCGATAACATAAATAGTGATTTTATATTCATACACCGAAAGGAAAAAGAAACACAAATAGACATTATCCGCTTTATTACCAGGAATATAAAGATGGTATAGAATGTAATAATGGTGTAAGATAGAGAACCACTCTGTCGTCTGTGGAAATTCCATCTGTGTACGTTTAGAACCCTCGTCAAATTTCAGGTGGTCGGGCTTCATGTTCAGTGTCTAGTATTGTAGTACATTGTTTATTAAGACTAATGCTAATAGTGTCAACTGATATCAGTTTTTTTTCTGATGTCGTCACAACGGTTAAAATATCTAAAGTAGATAGTGAACGGATGACAAACCATCGGGCGTTGAAATTTTAGTGAGCAATTGAACAAAATATGTTGGCTGTATCTTATTGTCATTGTAAGAATGGGGACTGCTTTCAGAGATAATTGCTCTGTTATGAAATATGTTACAAACCAAGAATAAGACCTTGATAAAATAACCTAATGTTGGATTGTTACACCAAGAAAACATGTACCAAAATTGACACTTGTAATCTCTGTCTGTCTGTTTGTAGCGTCCCTTTTGACACCTCATATCACCATTGGTTATTTATGTCTGTTCCCCTGGCTGGGTTAATCCGTCGTCACACACAGTCAGACTTCCCTATTACCTCCATAACTAAATATGAAGACACCAACATTGTGATTATTACACGCACCACATACAACTAATGCACACCATTGGTGCATTCATTCTACAGAACGCATATGCTGGCCATTTATTGGTTAAAAAACCTTATATTTGTATGCAACTAATAAGTTTACATATACGGTATGTTAATAGCACCAGAGGAATTAAAACTTGCTGGTTCTCGTAAACCCATAAATAAAACATGTGGAATGGATCCTTTAAATGTTCGACACATCTCGCTGAACACCATGACATCTTTGCTCGCCGAACACCTACTGATATCAAAAACCTTCTGTAGAATTACCACATAATGTTCCAACTCGCGTAATGAATTTCTCACTTATAATTTGACACACCACTGAGGATTCACGCCAAACTAAGATAATATTTCAATGACAATTATAGAGCATTATGATTAATTTACATTTTAAATTAAATTTAGTTTCAATTATAATTTGATATTTTGTCAATACGAACACTATTTAAAGGGAATGGAAACGATATCTGTAAGAATTCTTCCTATTTAAAATTTGAGATGATTTCGGGTTTTTGTTTATGATTTTTTTGATACTGACATTTTGATAACGTTCATTCATCGTCTTGTATGGCTATGGTCTTATATTATTGAATATATGTAATATAACACGTGTGTATCGATTTCAATTACAATACAACATGGTATAATTTCGTTTCGTAGGATTTATGTTAGGAATAAACTTAATGTTTTTAATCAGTAAAACATAGAAAAAAGAGAGGAACATGACATCGACAATAGCTGATATCAGTAGATTGATTACTATAGCGCAAAACTGTTTATATTCTAGTTAAATGGCTTCAGTTAAAAATGTTGCTTCACCTGTCCAGTTTAAGAGAAATATATCTGTTCCACACCGCTATCATTTACGACAATACACTATTGCAACCATATAATATAGCATCTGTCTTTACAATGTATATTATATTTATCAACATCTTAATCAAGAGGTGTCCCAATACTTCTGTCAGTCGGGATTTCAACTGATACACACTCATTTCTCATGGAGCTGAAATCACTGGTTCTCACATGTGACTTTGTCATTGGGCAATACACTGCTCTGGATAACATGCAAAGGCCGAATCAAAATAAACTCTTTGTTCAATCTTATATGAATCTGATCATTGATATTTTTTACATGGTGAATGCTGAGTACTGAAATACTTAAAATACTGATAAATCTATTGAATTTTACATTAATGAACCATTAAACGTCTTCAGCAAATCAAGTCATACTCATACTTATATGTTCTTTTGTTGATAAAGATTACATCAATATATCACTGGTGTCGAGATGAAGGAGCCGGAACCTCCGCCAGGTCGTCTGCTATTTGAATCCCCCGCCACTCAGGCTGTCCTGGCCTACCGCAAATTCAGACTGGCTTTCTCTAAGCGGATGAAGGTAGTAAAGTTCTTTGTTCTGTTGCTACTTAAGATATAGCCCGTGCAGGGAGCATCGTCAGAAGCTCAAGAGATTCTGCTCTTGTCGTTTGACTCAACGAGATTTTGCTCTAGTAGTTTGATTCAACCGACAAGAGCAGAGTTTCCTTGGCTGCCGACGATGGTGCAGTTGCGACGAAGGGATTTATTTCTGTATCTAACTTTATGCCACATGGGTTCCTTGAAGGTTCCTTGCGGGTTCCTTGTGGGTTCCTTTCGGGTTCTTTGCGGGTTTCTTGTGGGATCATTGAAGGTTCCTTGCGGGTTCCTTGTGGGATCCTAACCTTGCGGGTTCCTTGCGGGTTTCTTGTGGGATCGTTGAAGGTTCCTTGCGGGTTCCTTGCGGGTTCCTTGCGAGATCCTAACCTTGCGGGTTTCTTGCGGGTTCCTTGCAGAATCTAGTTTATCTATGCCTTGTCTTCAAGGGGCATTTGAGACTTGTTCTATACCACAATATGCGATCTTAAGAGACCAATATACATACACGTATATGGTATTTGGACTATTTGTTGAATAAAATGTAAACAAATGTAAACAAATGTAAAACAATCAACAATAAAAATATATAAATCACCTTTTTTCCAGAAGTTTTGCAACTTTATAGTTTGACATTTGATTATTTTATAAACACTCAAGATGTCGACTTCGCCGGAATGTTATACGAAGAACCAATATATCTAGGTATACCTTTTGTAAAGGTGTGTAAAAAGTCACTCAAGTGAATGCTACATTCAAATGCATTTAGAAATATATAAGCAACATGCCGAATGATATTTGTCCTTCGTCATTGATGTTAGGTACCAAAAGCGTGGAAAACCAGAAGAGATGCTTGAAAAATCAAAATAGACCAATGCACAATAAGTCGTTAATTATGTCTTACGGTCATTGTTCGTCCTATTGTGTGTTTACCCAATGATATCAACTCTAAAAATAACATAATTCTAGTCGCGGTTCAGTACTTGTAGTGAATATACATTATTGCATTCATTTATCAACATTACCATAATTTTTCTCTGTCACTATCTAATGATAATCATGCTTCTTTCCCAGTTGTTAATTTTCCAATTCAAGATACATAGTAACATCCGTGACAAATGTCGACTACGAACAAAATGAAGGTCGTGGTCGCCAATCGTCATCTCAATGAAAAAAAAAAACGACTTTGGATGCTTGTTGACATGCGCAGAAAACTAATTTTTACTACCCTAGTTATCGCTTTAATAATGTGATCTAACCCAGATTGGACCTATATATTAGTATGGCGGATTTCATCGTGAAGCAGAAGACGCTTACCCCCCAAAACACATGGTCTTTTCATACCTTTGTATTTTCAAGAGTCTCCACGCATCTATTTATTTTGTTATCATTTTGCGATCCCGTTTTGACTATTTTGAGTTGAACCTAAGGTTTCATTTGAATGTCGGTGTTCTGTGTTGTTGTATTGAAATAACATCTTCAGTATTTATACCATAGTGTATTTCAGGGCGATTATACGTTTACGCAATCTACTTAACTACAATCACTTGGTATATTGTAATACTGACCTGGGTATGCTACCTTAATTCATTTCATATTCATGAATTTGCATAAAATGACGACAAGTAAAAGTCAATCTGAATAATACCGGGTAAACTATTATTCTGATATTCTCCCACTCTATATACATATAATAAACGTTTATTGTCACTGCTGTTTGAAATGTTTGAACACATAGATTAAGATACGTGTTCCGGGAAGATAATTTAAATAGTTTTGTGTAGAGATGTTTATCTAGGTATTGCTGTAGTTTACACCCGGAAAGTCGACGCATATAATACAGTGGAATATATCGTGAGAGCATGAGATAAACTTAGGGTTCACATAACAGGGAGACTACTTAACTTATCATTAGAATTAATACAAACAAAAGTCAATGTACGTATAGTCTATGTTATGGTGGGTCAACTTCCGGTTTATTGGTCAAATAGAAGGTGAAAGGAAAGCTAGGTTTGGTGAGGCTGTAAATATTTGAACAAAATAAATGGACGGTATATCAAATTCTGGTAAGTCAATACATGTGTTTAAAATACTTTCCTGGATTCACAGGATATACCATGTAGGTCGTCACACATGGTTCCTTCCTGTTGTTGTCGTTTTCGTTCCATTTTGACCTTGAAGTTGTTATGTCTTTCTAAAAACATTCAAGAAATGATCTACAGTTTAAAGATGAAGCTGAGCAGGAAATAATCTACGGTTAAAAATGGAGTTGAGTAGGTATATAACCTGCTGTTTAAAGTTGAAGCTGAGCATGAAAATTTACCTACTAGCATCACTGAAGAGAAGAGTATTACCGGGACAAATCAGCTTGATGATGCAGTATTATTGAAAATAGGGAATATTTAATAGAAGTATTACTCGTGGAACAGCTAAGTAGAGAATTAGAGGGCCATATCTATCTATATCTATAAGTCTGCTATGGTTTAACTTAATTACTACTCACAGTATCTTTTGAATGCTCTAGTGGTTGGAAGACCTCACCTGGACACTGCAACTTGAACTTTACCCAGAAACATTGATTTAACAGCAAACAACCAGGCCTTTACCGTCAATTGAAAGCTGAATGCCAAGCAGAAGGTAATACGTGTCAGTCAGATGCCATATCCTTGCTTCCATGGTTGAACGTTCCACATCCAAGTGAGGTGTTGCCATGTAATGTAGCAGCAAACCTGAACCTAGACGGAAAAAAGAAAAGATGAAAAAAGAAAGGAAATATAGGAGTATTCAAATGACAATATAGAATAACGCTTATGAGTAAAATTTAGTAATGGATAAAACAACATTATACAGCTGTTTTGTCTTAGGTCTGTGGTACAAGCACATGGTCCATATATATGTATTATAGTATATAGTTACACAATTGACGAAGGAAGACAACTTAATTACTCGTGCCCCGAACTCACGATCCTCGGCACCCAATCGCCTAGCCAGAAATACCCACAGCCTATACCACTGCTCCACATCGGCATATACATGTATATATATAGACAGTTGATTGGTTATTAGTATCGAGTGCCTGTGGGTGCAAGGAGCCCTTTGATATAAAAAAAATCCAGAAGGGAAGCCGGGAAATTAAAAAAGTATCTAAGCTAAAATAAATATTGAAATATAGAAATGGAGGTGATTGACCCCACACTTTTGCGATGTGTAGATTACATAGGAATCCTGTCTTCAAGTACACGCTTCATGTTCCTGATATCTATATATGGAAAACACGATTAATCTGGTATGATCATTATAATTTGAGTGTTGGGGTTTATTATATGAGACCACTCACATCTCAAGAAACAGATTACGTAACGCATTCAAAAATTAAAACCAAGGGCACGTTAATACGAGAAACGAAAATTGAATATAATGTAGAACTTTGGGATAATTAATGGCGGTAGTAATTCGGATACAAGCGTATTTACAATGGATTAATTTGTTTTATACTATCCATCAGTGTGTGTGTTTAATTACATACGTAAACAAGTCTGACATAACATATTACACTAGTCTTGTTTACAGAACACTTTTTGTCTGAATGAAATCTTTCAAACTCTCACCATCTACATATCCGAGGACACCTTACTGTCGGTCTAGTGGTCAATTATTTATAGAAAAACATATGGAATCTTATAAAATAAATACAAGAAGGAAAAACCTTAATATCAATTAATTATGTACCATGCAAGATGGCCACGTATATGTGAAGGATTTTCAGAAAAATAAGCATTAATAAGGTTGCATTTATGTTGCAACAAATAAGTTTGATTGATTTAGGCTTGACAATTCGACAACGAATATTGGTCATCTTGAAAAGAGGTGACTATCACATTAAACAAGTATTGTACTAATTTTCTTGGAACCATAAGCTCCTGATTCAAGGCTTATCAGCATGTAAAAAACTTTGATATCGCATCGGTTAAATGTGTTGATGACATAATTCTGTAATTACTCACAAATTATAGCATCTCGACCACACCCCTGCAGATCGGATATGTAGAAAAGAATGCATGCTACTGTTGTGTAAGAGTCGACTAATGCGGAAATCTGTAGCATTGAGGATTTGCTTTCGCGCCCTCTGCTTGGGGACCATTATTCATCTGCTGTACTCGTTGCAACCTTTGGAATTTACATTATTTTCTCTCTTCTGGACAAGTACCATTTTCGCTTCCAGCATAAATTTGAGCTTCTACAAAAACGACGAAGGTTACATATAGGGATATTGGCTGTATCCCCTTGAAGGACAAAGTCTATAAAAGCAGTACTTGACATTGCTTGACAGTCAGTTATTAATCATGGAAGTAAGGACTGGCCACTACCAGCGAATGTGGCTATGGTGGAACTGTATTCATGTGTCAGTTCAGTGAGTTAAGCGCTATAAAATGTCAACGTTACGTGTCCATATGACTTTAGATACGACTTGAATGGACAACCCGAAATAAATGAAACAAGTTAAAAATCCTGAGACTGTTAAATTGTACTTTAAAAACGTTCGTCAGTGGTCCCACATTTCTTGGACACCATATTGGTATGACCCTAAACAAGCAAACAAACAAACATACATACATACATACATACATACATACATACATACATACAAATAACAAACACATACAACATTATACCTTCGTTGCGACTGTGGTATTAACTGCATGATATACATGCACTTTCTATAGAGTAAATTTTAATTGCCTAAAAGTCAACGCTATTGCTTTAAAGGTGTACTCCGATATTGATAATTTAGATTGAAACCCTCATTTAACTTCTTAAATCCACTAAAGATAATGCAACACAAGTAAAAATAATTGGTAAGGATCATTATACCTATGAATTCAATACCCTATAAAAATATCCTCTAAGTAATTTGAAATTCATTATAGTATAATATTGGGTTTTATTTAAAGTAGACCAACACCGGTAATTCTTTTAACATGAAAGTAATACCCCACACCAGTGTACTATTTCGTTCCTTGTCTAGCTTGCAGTTCTATCAGATGTGATCACACGACAGGAGAGAGGCGACAGCTCTCGTGTGTACTACACACTACGTAAGTACAGGCTGTTCCGAAGTGATACCAATGATTTTACTTTGAAGTACGATTCGTGAGGAAATTCGTAATGTATGATGAATGACGAAGGAACTTTAATTATTGATGTAGAGTCGTTGTTAGGGTAGCAAATATCTAAACAGCCATATCACGGCGGGGAAATTACAATAACAGACGGAGTGTTAGTGTTTAATAGTTTAATATATCGTTTGGGATTCAGTACTGTTCTGGATTATAACGTGTTATCACGTGAACGTTCTCACTTCTATAATAAAGTAGCTACACACCGAACAGAGTATTCACAGTGGACTAACAGGGAAGGAATATCTATGTGTATAAGGTATTTTACAGTAAATGGGTTATAGGGAAACACAACCTCCCTCCATTATGGGCGACAGTCGAAAAGGATTTTATGACATAACTTTCGCGAAGATGGCATCTTCTGCTAGACGTAAAAAGGTGAGTGATAGCCAATACATGTATATAGTAGTAAGGTCCCGATCCAAGTGTGCTCACTTGGTTCATTCATGCTTTTTTAATGTCAAATATCCAAATTATCAATTAAATAAATGAGACAGTTTGTGTTCCATCACTTCTATACTGTAAACGTGGTTATTTTCGCGGGTGGTTAATTTCGTGATTTCGGTACGTAAACTATACGCGCGGGGGTAATTTTCGCGATTGACCCACCTTCGTTTGTAGTTCGAGTTTACTCAAATTAATATCAAAAATAATACACGTGGTGGAACTTTTCGCGATCAAAAGGGATCCGCGTAATTAGCGGAAATTTCCTCCTCGCGTAAATTTTCACGTTTACAGTACTCCCTCACATTCCAACAGAATTTCCACAGCTTAAGTCCCTAGTATCTCTGTCGAGGATGGCGAAATTATGTTCACAGTCGTTATTCGTAACTTACCGTATCTATTACTACATTCATATATTAAGGTGCTTTTATAATATCTCTTTGTATAATACACAGACGATCATTAATTAAAAAGAACTATTATCAAGTATTTACTATAAAGCATGTGTAGGAAGTGTAAATGTAGATAAAGAAAATAGATGATATGGAGTGAATGGGATAACACGTGTACACTGTATACGTTTTCTATTTCCTCTTCTAACCGGGTTTACTGTTCTTATAGCAGTAAAAATCATATAAAGACGGAGTCATGTTGGGGAAAACAAGAACAAAAGCGAAGGGGAGACAATTTGGTTTCAATCACAGAGATTAGTCCAGAGGTGTTGTTTTGTTATGTATCAGTAGCCTTGGTAACTATACATATGCGTGTTATATTATTGTTTTTTGTTATATATTGCAACAACTTCCTGTAAACCACTAAATAACCTTATCACATATAAGGGTTATCTATCATTGAAATATGTCCCGTGTGGTCACATACTCCTCACTTTATTGGGTGGTTTCTAAATCGTTTAATTTTTCTACTTTTTACGCTACCATTCCCTATTCTAAACCTAAAGAACGTCCTTGTGATGACAGCTTTCTTTACCAAAAAAGGCGCATGGCGCCATTAGTATGTAGTTTTGAAGTATACGGGAGCAGATTTTCTTCGTTGAGTTTGGTGATTGGATCTTCCAACAGACTATTGAAATAGCCCTTGGAACAAACTGGGTCACTCTGTTTTTTTTAAGAGACTGATTATGTTGAAGATCTTATCTATCAAAAATTTCTTTGCAGAATCCTTTAATTTCACCCGTAGATACATAGGCAATATGTTATCGTTAAATAAAAGTTTAATTGACCTTGACTCTTCAAATCAGTTACTAGTTTCAATCTTTAATTATAATGTAACCAGCAGGAAATCTTACATTTATGCTCTGTGATAAGCGTGATTTTCCATTTCTAGATAGTAACACCCCTGCTTCGCCTAACCAACGATTGTTATATATTCCAATTGATTCGATGCTCAGGGGTTTATTGCTATTGTCCCAATTTCCTTGACAGACGTCGATTACTGACAGAGAAATTCACAACACAAGGTTTCGAGAGATGCAGGATAAAAAAGACCATGGACACGTTTTATGGGCTGCATCATGTATTTCATTAGGACATTTATTTATTTTGCTGTAAGATATGAAGACATACATGTTCAATGTTACTTGATATGCCTAGTGGTTCTGCTGTTGCCGCTATTCCTCAGTCTGAGAATGTGACGTGACCTAGATTTGTAGATGGGGGTGTCGTCGACGAAGCAAAGACGCTGACTCTCCCAGAACACCTGGTCTTATTTCCCTTGTACTTTTTGAAGGGTCTCCATGCAAATCTTTATTTTTGTTCATAATATTTTGCATTCGTTTTATCTATTTTGAGTTTCATTATTATGTCGGTATTCTCTGTTTTTTTTTAGTGAGAATTATGGTTTCGTTATCATTTTGGTATTCTCTGTTGTTTTAGTTAGAATTATGGTTTCGTTATTATGTCGGTATTCATTGCTGTTTTTAGTTAGAATTACAGTTTCGTTATTATGTTGGTATTCTCTGTTGTTTTACTTAGAATTATGGTTTCGTTATTATGTCGGTATTCTCTGTTGTTTTAGTTAGAATTATGGTTTCGTTATCATTTTGGTATTCTTTGTTGTTTTTAGTTAGAATTATGGTTTTGTTATTATGTCGGTATTCTTTGTTGTTTTAGTTAGAATTATGGTTTCGTTATTATGTCGGTATTCTCTGTTGTTTTTAGTTAGAATTATGGTTTTGTTATTATGTTGGCATTCTCTGTTGTTTTAGTTAGAATTATGGTTTCGTTATCATTTTGGTATTCTTTGTTGTTTTTAGTTAGAATTATGGTTTTGTTATTATGTCGGCATTCTCTGTTGTTTTAGTTAGAATTATGGTTTCGTTATTATGTCGGTATTCTCTGTTGTTTTTAGTTAGAATTATGGTTTCGTTATCATTTTGGTATTCTTTGTTGTTTTAGTTAGAATTATGGTTTCGTTATTATGTCGGTATTCTCTGTTGTTTTAGTTAGAATTACAGTTTCGTTATGATGTCGGTATTCTCTGTTGTTTTAGTTAGAATTATGGTTTCGTTATTATGTCGGTATTCATTGTTGTTTTTAGTTAGAATTATGGTTTCGTTATCATTTTGGTATTCTCTGTTGTTTTTAGTTAGAATTATGGTTTCGTTATTATGTCGGTATTCTTTGTTGTTTTAGTTAGAATTATGGTTTTGTTATTATGTCGGTATTCTCTGTTGTTTTAATTATATTAAGACCGAATATGTAACTGGTAGAATGGTGCCTGAACTTTCCTCTGTAGTTTGTTGTGTAAAGCTTATGAAATGACATTATATATCATTAATATCGTTAACACAATTATTATGTTCTTTTCCAAAAGAACTCAAAGATATCACAGATGCTTTGCCACCTTTTTAATTTGCACGTCCACACTACAAATACATTATGTTCTTCTAACGAATCTATTTTACGTTTATAATGATATTTTGTATAACATGTATTTAACTTTTGCAATTGATAAGTGATATAGGACATTTTAACTTTACGACAGATTATATACTGTTACATAACATCATTCACATTCGATATAATATCTATTATTGAATTTGCATTTTAGATAACATTTGTGATTCAAATAGAATATATGACGTTTTTGGATTGCTGAATAGATGCTATCTTGAATAAACGACATTCCTTTAGTGTCAGACTGAATGTTTCACTCGCTGTCGACTGCGGTATTTCAATGGTCATCAGGTTTTCTGTATTCATTACATAAGTATAATTTACCATGCTACTAAATGCGTTAAGTAATCGTGATACGTACTTTGTCTATCATATAAACGTTAATGATAACATATACCAGTGTGATATTTTAAATCCTCTCAATTATATACGGCACTTCTGAAATAAAGATACAACAAGTACATCTGCAGTAATCACAATGTGCGTTTTACTCGGATTTGAACCTTTTTCTACAAATATTTTATTACTTCTATCGAACAATCAATCGACGATGTACCATTGTCTGAGCCGCATTGTAACATGATATATAACCATGTGGAATTCAATTTTCACTTCCAAACGCTAAAGCGACGTATCAGTTAAGTTTAATTCGCAAGCATTGTTTGTATATCAACCGTCTACCATAATGACCTGATTCTAGGTATTAATTGGTGGGTTACCGTCTATTATAATGACACGAGTATAAGTATTAATTGGTGGGTTACCGTCTATTATAATGACACGAGTATACGTATTAATTGGGGGGTTACGGTCTATTATAATGACACGAGTATAAGTATTAATTGGCGGGTTACCGAATATCATAATGACAACGAGTATAAGTATTAATTTGTGGGTAACCGTCTATCATTAGACACAGGTCTAGGTTTTAATTGGTGGGATACCGTCTATCATAATGACACGAGTATAGGTATTAATTGGTAGGTACAATGTACTGTCTATCATTAGACAGGAGTTTAGGTATTAATTGGTAGGTAGTGTCTATCATTAGACAGGAGTTTAGGTATTAATTAGTAGGTGCTGTCTATCATTAGACACGAGTTTAGGTATTAATTGGTAGGTACTGTCTATTATTAGACACGAGTTTAGGTATTGATTGGTAGGTACTGTCTATTATTAGACACGATTTTAGGTATTAATTGGTAGGCACTGTCTATCATTAGACACGGGTTTAGGTATTAATTGGTAGGCACTGTCTATCATTAGACACGGGTTTAGGTATTAATTGGTAGGTACTGTCTATCATTAGACACGAGTTTAGGTATTAATTGGTAGGTACTGTCTATCATTAGACAGGATTTTGGTATTAATTGGTAGGTACCGTCTATCATTAGACACAGGTCTAGGTTTTAATTGGTGGGATACCGTCTATCATAATGACACGAGTATAGGTATTAATTGGTAGGTACAATGTACTGTCTATCATTAGACAGGAGTTTAGGTATTAATTGGTAGGTAGTGTCTATCATTAGACACGAGTTTAGGTATTAATTAGTAGGTGCTGTCTATCATTAGACACGAGTTTAGGTATTAATTGGTAGGTACTGTCTATTATTAGACACGAGTTTAGGTATTGATTGGTAGGTACTGTCTATTATTAGACACGAGTTTAGGTATTAATTGGTAGGCACTGTCTATCATTAGACACGGGTTTAGGTATTAATTGGTAGGTACTGTCTATCATTAGACACGAGTTTAGGTATTAATTGGTAGGTACTGTCTATCATTAGACAGGATTTTGGTATTAATTGGTAGGTACTGTCTATTATTAGACACGAGTTTAGGTATTGATTGGTAGGTACTGTCTATCATTAGACACGAGTTTAGGTATTAATTGGTAGGTACTGTCTATCATTAGACAGGATTTTGGTATTAATTGGTAGGTACTGTCTATTATTAGACACGAGTTTAGGTATTGATTGGTAGGTACTGTCTATCATTAGACACGAGTTTAGGTATTAATTGGTAGGCACTGTCTATCATTAGACAGGAGTTTAGGAATTAATTGGTGGGTTACCGTCTACCATTAGTCACGAGTCTAGGTATTAATTGGTAGGTACTGTCTATCATTAGACACGAGTCTATGTATTAATTGGTAGGTACTGTCTATCATTAGACACGAGTCTAGGTATTAATTGGTAGGTAGTGTCTATCATTAGACACGAGTCTAGGTTTTAATTGGTAGGTACTGTCTATCATTAGACACGAGTCTAGGTATTAATTGGTAGGTACTGTCTATCATTAGACACGAGTCTATGTATTAATTGGTAGGTACTGTCTATCATTAGACACGAGTTTAGGTATTAATTGGTAGGTAGTGTCTATCATTAGACATGAGTCTAGGAATTAATTGGTAGGTACTGTCTATCATTAGACACGAGTCTATGTATTAATTGGTAGGTACTGTCTATCATTAAACACGAGTCTATATATTAATTGGTAGGTACTGTCTATCATTAGACACGAGTCTAGGTATTAATTGGTAGGTACTGTCTATCATTAGACACGAGTCTATGTATTAATTGGTAGGTACTGTCTATCATTAAACACGAGTCTATATATTAATTGGTAGGTACTGTCTATCATTAGACACGAGTTTAGGTATTAATTGGTAGGTAGTGTCTATCATTAGACACGAGTCTAGGTATTAATTGGTAGGTACTGTCTGTCATTAGACACGAGTCTATGTATTAATTGGTAGGTACTGTCTATCATTAGACACGAGTCTATGTATTAATTGGTAGGTACTGTCTATCATTAGACACGAGTCTATGTATTAATTGGTAGGTACTGTCTATCATTAGACACGAGTTTAGGTATTAATTGGTAGGTACTGTCTATCATTAGACACGAGTCTATGTATTAATTGGTAGGTACTGTCTATCATTAGACACGAGTTTAGGTATTAATTGGTAGGTACTGTCTATCATTAGACACGAGTCTAGGTATTAATTAGTGCGTTATCGTCTATCATTAGACACGAGTCTATGTATTAATTGGTAGGTACTGTCTATTATTAGACACGAGTTTAGGTATTAATTGGTAGGTTCTGTCTATCATTAGACACGAGTCTAGGTATTAATTGGTAGGCACTGTCTATCATTAGACACGAGTTTAGGTATTAATTGGTAGGTACTGTCTATCATTAGACACGAGTCTAGGTATTAATTGGTAGGTACCGTCTACCATTAGTCACGAGTCTAGGTATTAATTGGTAGGTACTGTCTATCATTAGACACGAGTTTAGGTATTAATTGGTAGGTACTGTCTATCATTAGACATGAGTCTAGGAATTAATTAGTGCGTTATCGTCTATCATTAGACACGAGTCTAGGAATTAATTAGTGCGTTATCGTCTATCATTAGACACGAGTCTAGGTATTAATTGGTAGACACTGTCTATCATTAGACACGAGTTTAGGTATTAATTGGTAGGTACTGTCTATCATTAGACACGAGTCTAGGTATTAATTGGTAGGCACTGTCTATCATTAGACACGAGTTTAGGTATTAATTGGTAGGTACTGGCTATCATTAGACACGAGTTTAGGTATTAATTGGTAGGTACTGTCTATCATTAGACACGAGTTTAGGTATTAATTGGTAGGTACTGTCTATCATGACACGAGTCTAGGTATTAATTGGTGAGCTACCGCATTCAGAGCAGCCTTAGTGTAGAATGGCTACTGGTTTTAATGTGTTCCTTCAGTTCTAATTATTTACCAAGCTCACATTACTCGTTAGTTAACAATTAAAACGAAAACCGGAAACATGAAACATTAGGTTTAAAAATCATGTAATACGTATTACAGGGTTCTAAGCTATCTAGGTGCTGCCAGTGTTATCGATTTGGAGTTAAATGAGGATTATACAGATGATACAGGATGTCGTTAACGTCAGTGGTCGGTAAAGTCAGGTTTCACTGTATAAACCTGCTTAGTGTTATTGACCACAACCACATCCAGGGTATTCACACGGATAAAGATATACTAGAAGCTATTCTTGTATCGTTAGAATTAATTATTGACAGTATGATTACTGAGTGAATCAAACACTCTTATGTAGTGACCGGCGATATAATGGAAGTGTTTGTCGTCAGATAGTATGTAAATTTACGTAGCTAAAATCACAGTTTGAACTGGTATACACAGACTTCATTTAGACTGAAGTCATTGTGGTTCATTGGTCAATTGTCCAGTGAGACCGCGGTTAAAATCATTCACACTACTTAATCAAACAGTATCCCTAGGCATGACAGGACGTCGTGAGTTCACAAGTCAATAATATCTAACGTGATTCCTTCACCTATGTCAAGCATTATTTTGGGTATTATTCTCGTTTTGAGCAACCTTAATTGAACCTCCCAATTTTGTATTCCTTGAAAGTTAAGGCAATATGAGTTACTTAAAAAGACTCAACATATTTTGTTTCTGTTTAGCTTGTATACTTTCATATACAAGATATATCTACTTTTATGATGTTGTCAAAATGTCATACACCTGTGTTTTAAAGCAATTGTATGTAATCAATTTATTTCGGTAAATTTAACAACAGGTAGTGTATTTCATGCATGTATATCTATGCATTGTAAGCTATATAGCTTTTCACCGTCTTAGTAAGCTTCTCCAATTCACCAGTACAATCTTTGTAACCTCTTTTTACTGTTACACGTGTTAACATATACATATATATTACTACATTTCAACGTTTCTATTATAATAATCACGAATAAGGTTTTATCTAATACTGGTGTATTACCCGATATGAAAATATTCCAGCGATTCTAAGATAAGCTTTTCTTGAAAGTACCACCAAGTGGTTCACCTATGTATTGATTTCCCGGTGTCAGTCGGTGTTGTTGGGGTGTCTATAAGTTCAAAGCTGATCTTTTAATGACCAATATCTTTAATATGTATACTGAATCGATAGATAAGTTGTCCAGTTTTATACAATTAAATCCAAAATCAATGATATTTTAACGGTATCTGTGAGAAGTACATAAAAATCAATGTCTTCACGAAAGTCTAGCCATTGAAGATGCAGAAATGTACGAGGAAGGTCGGATTCAAATACTTAATTTTGCTTTTCAAAGTTTGTCCGTGACAAATAAATGAACGGAACAAATAAGCGTCTTTATATCCGAGAAAATGAGTTTTGTTTGCCAAGGTATTTAAACACTGCCCGACCTTCCAAATGGAGGGCATTAAGAAGTACATGGCGATTTATTCAAAAAGCAAAGGTAAGTTTTTATAATTTATATAAATACAACAATTCACAGTCTATCTGATCACAAAGCTAAATCTTTAAATGCATTTTTGCTATAGTGGATCCAAACGAGGATGATTAAGCTAAATTTGTCAAAAGTATTCTTTTGACTTTTTCCTTTGCTGTCAAACAAAAAATATGATTTTTATTTCGCAATTGTAAAAAGACGTGTACCGGTGTAAATGTTTTAACGAGGGTGTTCGGTTATTAGGTGGGTATGGTCGACGGTGTGTGATAACATTCCATGTTAATTGGTGTAGGTGTATGAATACATGTTTAAACTGAAACTCCATAATTATTTCTGTCTTCTCTTTGTTAAACATCGTTTGACTACATGTTCTGTTAAGTGAAATTTATGAAATTTATACTTTAACATGTAAATATAGAAACAATAATAAATAGTTTAATGCTCTTGGATGACTTAGAGCCGAATCTAGGAACATCTGTCCATGGAGTTTTTATCATCATTTAACGGACTCCAGTGCACCACTGTATCAACATTAGTTGTATGCTGACTATATATCTCAGTGAGTGGCCTTGGGAGCTAATTAAAAGAAAGTTGATAGATTTCTCGCGTTATAATCCTTTTTGTACTTGTCTGTGAACACGAGGATATGTAAACACGAGGATATGTTTGGTTAGATAGGTAGGTAGGTATATACTGTTTGTTCAGTAACGAAGGTGTATTTCATTGATTGACCAACCTAAAAATGGGAAGTGACCACGGATTAATATTTAAATGCCTGCTCTTTCTCCTAACTATTTGCTCCAGCTATTCGTCATGGATATCTAACAGTTATCCCCGTACCAGAACCGATCAGGACTAATTTCAAATGGGTGTGTTTATGTTGAAAGGGAACTGGAAGTTGAATTAAGTGAAGAAGTACGTTATGATTGTTTGAGCAAACAACATGCGTCAAACCTTTCTATTTTTGTAAACCCTGATAGTGTCAAGAACCTTTACGCGTTGGATGTGTGGTGATGTGTAATTATATATCAAACATTTCAAATCTGGACTAAAGTTATATACAGATCAATAGCGAAACTACAGAGAAGACAGTGAAAACACAGGATGATTATTATACTGTAAAACCAATAGCATACATAGCCAGTTTTGACGACCATGGGGAAGATTGTGGACGAGATTTTTGACAGTGGATTATATGAAGTGAATTTAACAGCGTTGTTTCTAGGCGCATTGCTTCCCTTAGACAAGGTATTTCGAATATGTATGAAATGTTTTACTTTTGTTCTTGCACTACGCCTACCAAGATGATATGTGGAGTCCGAATAACCCTCTGGTACTTAATAAGAAAACGAATATATTCTGTATTGGATGGAACACATTTTTCGCGAAACAGCAAAAAATGCTGTAAAATGTTAAACATGCTCTAGTCAAATTGCTTCGTTAGATAAGCTGAATATGTTGAAAAGATGAATCGTGTAAAATCAAATCTCATAATTACGTTCTATTACATATACAGCTATTTGAGCTATAAGTAAAATTTTGTTTTTGCTGTAAACAATAATGACAAGTAAAAGCTCGTGGTTTTGGAATAGATTTTTAAGGTTTTACTCGCTTAGTTGGTGAACATTACTTTAATATTACTTTAAAACACAGAAGTATGATGCATAAATGAAAAAAAAATCTAAATCGCATTGAATACAGCGGTATCACCTTCAATGTGAATGAGGCTCTCATGGAGGGATATTGAATGTTCCATGTTTTTGTAAAAAATGTCAAATAGATATAGCAGTAGTAATAAACAATACTGTAATACTGCTTGGGAACAAAATGATACCTTGAATCTATGGTAGGTTGACTAATTGATATCTTTGTGATAAACGAAACATTTCGTTCCCAATTTCACGATTACGAGATAAACACCGATTGGTGTTGACAGAAGAAATTGAAACACCGACTCTGAGAGTTGTATGCTGATGAAGGCATTATTATTTGGTTGTCTTAGTATATTACCTTGTGTGATATGATGCTAGACAGTCTCGATAATCGTAGGTATACATGTTGTTCCATTGTTATAACTTGTCGACAACACCTTAATTTTACTTAACTTTATATGATGAGGTCATCGATGAAGCAGAACACTACCTTCCTGAACACCTGATCCTAATCTCCTCGTGCCTTTTCTAACGTCTCGTTATATATATTAAGTTCATATCTTGCCATTGGTTTTGAGTTGGGATGAGGGTTTCCTTCAGAAGATAGAATCCTCTTGTTGTTTTTAAATGCGATTTCTGTTGTTTTTTGTAATGTGATTTATGTTAATCACCACAATAATTTCACAAATATGAGGATTTTGTCAGTGTTCCTTGTCGTAGATTATGTTTTTTCCAAACATTACTTTCCGATCGAAACTATAATAGAAAAAAAGTTTATTCAATTAAATTGCTTGATCTCATAGCGTAAGAGACAACCAGATACATCGCTATGGTGCAAAGTCAATTAGAAGTAATCGTATAGGTCATCTTCTGTACTACTGTAAATCACTTATATTTCGCGTGGGATTTATTTTCGCGTTAATTCGCGAGGAGAGTCAAACGCGAATTCAAATCCCTCGCGAATATTTATATAAGAATGGCAAGAATAAGTGGCGTCCATTTTGAATATACCGTAATCTTTAGATGGTGAACAGACATCGCCGTTAAAGTAATAATAGGATGATAAATAATATTCTTATATCAGAGTGTAATTGTGAGACTACATTACGCCACACTTCAAGGAAAACACCTTTAACACACTGACAACTTGATGCATCTATTTTTATCATCAAACGTCAAACATCTAAGGGAAACCAATCAGCAAGGTAAACGAATCAGTGTTTGTGTACAGTCGACAGCCATCAGACTAATACACCCCTACGTGTATAGCTCAATCCTAAATCGGAACGGTTTACGTCACTCAAAAAAACGTAGCCCACAGACTGTCGCCTGTATCTTCATCGAGGAAGCCCCCAGCTGCTACAAGGAGATCCCGCCTCAATATGACTCTATGCTATTATTCTTTATCAAACATTATCATGTTTTGATTATTCTTTACCAAGGTGTATTTCATTGTTTATTATTTGTAGTAACGTAGACTAATTGTAATTTACAGAAACATGTGCGCCCTGTGGTGAAGTTTCGACGGATAGCTCGTCTGGCTGTTATATGTTGCAGACTATGTCAAGAAAGCCGGGACAGGTTTGTATTTTGTTTTTTGTTTTTGTTTTGTTTTGTTTGTTTGTTGTGTGTATGTGTTTTTTGTTGTTGATTTTGGTTTTTTGTTGTTGTTGTATGTTTTTTTGGGGGGGTGGGGGTGGGGGGTGGGGGGTGGGGGGGTGGGGGGGGTGGGTGGGGGGGGGGGGGGGGGGAGTCATGGGACAGAGTTGCTACCATGCCAACATACTAAATATGCATTATTAGTCCTCCTTACAAGAGTATTTTTTCAGTGAGTATTTCTAATGTTATAGGTATAACAATGACAATTTGATTGATATCTATTTATATGTATTTCTATATATCTATTTAAATACTTATATTGAGATCTCCAACGTAATTATACCAATACGCCGATTTATTTTAAGTATATATATGTGTATGTTTTAACACATGACAACAACCAGCATATATACACCTATTTCGTAGTCCATACATGTTTGTACAAATCGATGAAACAAACAGTACTTTCCATTTATTGTATTTTTAGCACATGTAACGAAGTATTCATTTTATCTTAATAATAAGCTACAGTATCGATTTCTATTCAGCTTTATATGCTCACTCCTGAGATTGATTTTGTATTTCCTTTTCGCAAACAAAATTAATACTTCATAAGTATTCAATAATTTTATCGGATACGTAAAATACACTATTGACATAGGTAATGTACTATATTGATAAAGGAACTGCATTGTGGGATGTTCATTTCTGATCCCTCTACACGTCCTATTGACCTATTTGCATGATGAAGTTCTATGATAGAATACAATACAACGATATGTTGACTTAAACCACATTTTTGTTACATTTTGAGTGCTATAATGTGGCATCGTTCTTTTATGTTAAGTTGTTACATGTTCAAACATAGATAGAACATCAGCGGCATAATGAATTATAATTAAACCTCGTTTAATCATTTTTGGTGTGTAAAAAGCATTCATTTACAACATTATTTACCTAGCCCGGCCGAAACAGGACGGCAAGTTAACATTGATTTCTATGAAGCGTGTCGAAAATAGTTACAGTTACCTATAATATTTTAGATATACAATGTATACCCTTTCGAGATATCTTTAAATAAAATGCTTATAATAAAAAAAAAAAAAAAACACACAACAATATTTCAAAATATATCTTAAAAGCTGGTTTGCCATTAAACTGAATCTACATAACGTATGTAATTGACGACTAATTATGTCTCTCTGTAAGTTGGGGATGGTTCCCCTATTGTCTTTCGTTAAGAGACAATTGGAGAAACCAGGAATACACCCTATTCCAATCCCACTATGTGCGATTGTAGAAAGAGATATTGTTGGTTTGCCTCTGTTTCTTCTAGTTATGTGACATTGGAGGACGAAATCTGATCGTATTCTCTACTTTTTTCTGGGCGTTGTTTCCCATAGGACACTGGCCGTTGTTGTCCCCTAAATAGTCATTCCCATATAACCCTGATCGATGGTTTCCCCTAAATGGCCGTCCCTATACGACCCTGACCGTTATTATTTCCTAAACAACTGTCTCCATATGATCCTGATCGACGATTTCCCTCAAACAGCACTCACTATATGACCCTGACCTTTGGTATTCCCTAAACCACTGGTCCTCATATGTTGATGACCCCTTAACAGTCGTCCCAATATGACCCTGGCCGTTGGTGTCCCCTGGACAGCCATACTCATATATTTACCATTGTATGGCACTGCCACTATATAACCCTACCAATTCAGTTGCGAGTTCACCAGCTTATGAACTGCCAACTGAAATTTGAATTCGAAAATTTCAAAAACAAATCGCACGACAAATAAAAAATCGCAGATGGTAAATATAAGCATTGAACGGCATTCAGTTGGCATTCATAGTCAATATGAATGCCAACTGGACAGAGGTAAATTCAACAAGAAGCGCTAGCGCGCTTCATGGAATTTGCCTCTGTCCAGTTGGCATTCATATTGACTATGAATGCCAACTGAAAGCCGTTCAATGCTTAAATGACCCTGGCTGTTGGTGTCCCCTAGACAGCCATACTCATATGATCTTGGCCGTTGGTGTTTCCCGGACAGTCGTCCCAATATGACCTTGGCCGTTGATGTTCCCCGGACAGTCGTCCTCATATGGCCCTGGTCGTTGGTGTCCCCTAGACAGCCATACTCATATGACCCTCGCCATTGGTGTCCCCTTGACAGCCATACTCATATGACCCTTGCCTTTGGTGTCCCCTAGACACCCATACTCATATGACCCTGGCCGTTGGTGTCCCCTAGACAGCCATACTCATATGACCCTCGCCGTTGGTGTCCCCTGGACAGCCATACTCATATGACCCTGGCCGTTGGCGTCCCCTAGACAGCCATACTCATATGACCCTCGCCGTTGGTGTCCCCTTGACAGCCATACTCATATGACCCTCGCCGTTGGCGTCCCCTACGCAGTCGTCCTCATACCTGATATAACCCTAGTATTGATGTCCCCTACGCAGTTGTCCTCAAATGACGACACTGGCTGTTATGAGGACGTTAAATAGCAACACATTATGATAATATTCATTTCTCACCTTTATGACTTTAATATACGTAATTATTATTATCTGATTGACAATCGTGTAACTAACATCTTCGGTGTCGTCACCCGAACGTCAACATGCAATATATCACATGTTATCTTGACATATCATTTCAATAGAAAATTAATCGGAGTGAGAAGGGGAAGCTTAATAACTATCTGATCCTGAAACTTAAACATATTTAAAGCTCGAAAGTAGTATGTTGATTACTAAATGTTTGAATAGCTTCTAACTGTCGTGATTTTGAAAAGTAAATTGGAAGCATTTTAATAACAAATATATCAAATATGGGGACAAGTTATGCATGACAGAAATACGAACCTGGAGGAGTGAAAAAAGACCCTCGTATTGTCCCATTTCAATTATGTACTATATATAGATTTCGAATTGTCATTAGGTTCTGTATATGGGATATATACAATGAACTAAAAGTTGATAAATCAGATATAAGGTGATCTAATTATCACTTTTGTATCGCAAACACTCGTAGTACATTGATCCAAAAAGATTACTTTTATTTGACCCTAACATTAAAGGTAAAACAAGCTCAGATTTAAAAAAATGGGATCAAGGCAAGGTTATATGTTACATACTTTAAGTAAATTATCATGATGTTGTTAAGGTCACACAAGACGAAATCTTATGTTGTGCTTGTTTTAATTTTAGTTGATAACGATGCATTTGGAATAAGGATATCAGGGTTATTTTCTTTCTGTATTTAGTGAGCATGAGTACTTTTACCCTGTCAGTTTAATTATATATATTACGGTACGTATCCTTGACCATTTACATAGCAAACAATGTACAAATATACAATCCGTCACGTGGATTGTTATATCCATTTAAAACGGAGTACCAGGTATGCCTGCGATATCAACACTCGGATTAATGTTCGACCTGCTCTTCACTTTATCTCCCTAAATTAGCTCGTGAAATAACACGATATCTCTGATCAGGTAAATGGGACCTGACCTGAAAGCGATAAATCATATCAGATCCCAGTGCTAAAAGCATTGGTGAACTTTTGTTCATTTAAATGTAATTTAAGCTTTCTGTAAATTGTTAGTTTAAAAATGGAAACTATACGGCTAATGCTGAAAGGACATTACCTTTAATTTCGTTGCTGCCGCACTTCAATGGTTCATTCCCATTTTGTTAAAGGGAAAAGCTAAATTTATTATTTCCGTGTGTGTTTGGGATAAAGAGCTCAAAAGCGCCATTATTTTGTAAATGTTGGCATTTCGTCATGATGTTATGCAACATAACCAGGGTCAAGTCATTAATTTATCATATATTTCCTACATTATCAGTGATAACACAAGATTAGGGTTCATCGTTATATCAGTAATTTGTGCTACAGGACATATGAGACATCAATTAGTCCTATGTGGTGTGAACAGATATAACACTAGTTTAAATCGTTAAAGTTTTAACCTACGCGATATGACATTTTTGAGGAATTTCTGTTCATATCACACCGGAGTTTCTTATTCTTTTTCACTCGCGATTTCCCATTGTATTTATCGTGTTCATCCAAATATGTATTGGTTTAGACATAATCACGTAATACATGAATTTGCGATAGAATCGTTGCTTTACTAGTGATTTACTATGCTAAAAAGTTTAAGTGATTTTATATCTAAAGCAGTATTAAAGTTCACAGGTTTTTACTGGTGTTTTAAAACGTTTCTGTGTCTATCTAATAAAGCGATTACCAACAATTAATTTTATTAGTGTTTAGTGTTACTAGAATGTCATCTTTTATCAAATGACGTTCTGAGCTCACATTTGGTAATACCTTGTGGAACATATATATGGTGTCGAAGTGTAATAACGTTATTGTGGTATAAAAAATAATAAATATAGGAGTTAAATATCGATACCTGTTATTCTAAGTCACACTGAACAGCTGTATGATAAAACGAGTGTTATATTAATTTTTATTTCACGTTCAAAGCGAGAATTATCTAACTATAATATAAGCCAACAAAACATGTTTCATGATCATTTAAAGACGGGAATCCATGCCGGATATACTTTTTGAACGACTAGCTGTACTTCTATCGGTGATCGGTTTTCCTTAACTACAACACGACAAGATAAGGCCGACGAACTACTTGAATTGTATGCTAATGTTTATTGTAATGCTTCTTAACTTAACTAGAATTACCAAGTACATGTACGTGTATACATATTCAAACACGGTGAGTGTGTGTGTGTTTACGTACCCTTCTGTATGTACATTTCTACATAAGTATTTGCTTAGTGCAGTATATACATAATGATAAACAAATTTTTGTTCCTGGTCTTAAACATATATACCAGTACATGCTATAGGTTATTTCATTTCACGGCTCTCTATATGTCTACTGTAAATTACTTATATTTCGCATGGGATTATTTTCGCGTTAATGCGCCGCGAGAAATGTCAATCGCGAATTCAAATTTTTCACAATTATTTGTACGAAAACAACACCTATGACTGACGACCAGGATATTGGTTACCGATACAGGTGTCCAGGACTCTAACAGCCCCTTATTGCGAAGTTAAAGTGATTTCTATATCAGCCCGTGCGAAATCATTTCTTCTCGATATTGTCTGAAAAAGTAGGCTCGCGAAATAAATTATTCGCGAAATCTAAGTGATTTAAAGTATTTCATTCAAAAGCAAACTTTTATGTTTGATAAAAAAAAACAAACCGGCTAATCATTGACACTGAATGGTGACTTGCGTGGCGTAAATGTTTGTGCGATTTGGAGATTACAAAAGGTAAATTGTCATGAACGAAATTTTTTTTATTAAATGTAAACGGGTTTTTAACTATGGTATGTTAATTCAGAATACATGGACGGACATCAACTTTTTACAAGCTTTTGAACAATAAAGTAACTAGTCAGTTTATGTGGTAATTTTATTGTTTGTATGGGTGCTCATTAGTAAACTACTAATCGACATTGTTCAAAGTAACTCGGTGTAGCTAAGGAGGCTATCATTCAAGGTTAGGCTATTAAACGCTTCATTTAGAATTACTTTGACGCTGATTTGACATACCATACCGATTTCAAAATAATTTAGAATACAAGAACAGTGAATGGTTCGGCTCTATACTTCAGAGTTACACGTCTACACTAAATAATACATACAATAGAAACATCGCTTTAAGGTTTCTATTTATCACATTCTTACCAGGGAAATATCGAAAATTATTCATTCTATAGAAGTTATGTTCTTTCTGATATGACCAATCAAAGCACATACTTGCAACAGAATATCTAACAGTCTTCAGTAATTCCAAATATATTTCACATATGCGGTTAATATTTCTAATATTTTTCACTCGAGCTGCGCACTCGGGAAAAATATCAAAAGATTAGCCCCATTCGTGAAATATATTTGGTATTAATGCAGACACTGTTAAATATCCTCTCTCTATATCTATCAACATCTGGTACTCGGAGGGTAATGACGTTACACCCTTTTTTATATAAATTGTATCCTCTAATTACACGTTTGTAAACGAAAAGTATTATACTTAAACCATAAAGTAGAGAGAAACTTTTGATTATCTCGCGGTTACAGGAAGTGATTTTTCTGTTTTCGTGTGAGTACAATCATATTTGTGTCTTATTTATATTAAAGTCACAGATTTTTTAAAACGTGATCGATAGGGCAGTGGACTTGGCTTAAATCTCAAGATTTCCGGTTAATATAACCCAGCGGTGTAAAGGAAAATGTATTAAATACATTGACTGATTTTCTGATGATTATTTGCTTTAGAAATTATACTTCTTGTATGATATTATTTCATTTCAGTATTACATCAAACAATATCGTATGATAACAAGCCTAAACGATCTGTTCAACTACTGTTTTTAACCTCTGAAATCGAACATTCAATAGTTTTGGAATAACACGCCATACAAAAGAATGGACATACGTGACCTACAATGGGGTCATTGGACATACACACCCAGTCTTTATATCAATAAGGGTAAAATTACGCTGAGGTACTTAAACTATTTGGAGGAAATGTGAACTGAAAAAACACGACTTCGAGTGATTCTGACGTATGTAGAAGTTTAAGTGTCATTGTAGGGATATGGAATTGTCACTTTAATTCGCTTGATCTCACCTTTGATATCAACGATATTGTAATTACAGACTTGTCTAATTTGGTCGAGTCCTACTTAACAGAATAGTTACTAATGGTACACCAGTCCACTTATATTTACGGGTCTTAGTATAGGCTATAGTTAAGTGTAGAATCATGATCATAATTCATACAAATCGACTCACCTATTGAATCCTATATAATGGAATTGGTCACAAAGTCTTGAGTGCATAACACTATGGTTATCTTATGCAAAATACGTTATCCATATTAGCTTACTTTGTTCTCATGAATCTTGCATTTTACGCATGTTTTGCCGAAATTAACAGACAGCTTAGAAGATTAAATATCAACAGCAAGATCCATGGTTAGGCATGATACATGCTTAGCTTGTAAAATATCACTGGATATGCTATTTAGATTACTCCGAACGTTGGCATACATTGTATATCGAATGATTAGTCTTGTTTTCATTATTATGTCGGTATTCTTTGCTATTTCTATAACAAGAAAGAGTTCATGATTTTTCTGCAAAGTATTCAAAATAGAACAAACAGCTTTTTTGATATTAGGTTGTCTGTCATCTGTATTATGGTCCCCGAAGGTTAATTAATACGTACATATATACATATATATATTATCTATCAGACTTGTTTTTTGACATTTGGGCTTTAGAAGACATATTCATTCTAATAGAATCATTGTATACTAGTGTTACGGTATCGACTGTTAGGATTTTTTTTTTTATATTTTAAACTTCTGCCGTTCGATCTGAAATGATGCGTGCGGTTTTTGTGGAAGTTATGAAATGATAAATCATACGATTTTATATCGAATTTATTTCCAATGTGGATTTTGTTTACCATTTCATTTAATCCTCGAAAATAGCGAAAGCTATAACCACGTGATAATGATACCTGTATAGTTTGTTGTTGTGTGTAACAATGTAACTATACAAGTAACCTATATTCTGTTGTTGTGTTTAACAATGTAACTATACCGGTAACCTATATTCTGTTGTTGTTTTTAGCGATGTAACTATACCAGTAACCTATATTCTGTTGTTGTGTGTAACAATGGAATTATACCAGTAACGTATATTCTGTTGTTGTGTATAACAATGTAACTATACCAGTAACCTATATTCTATTGTTGTGTTTAGCGATGTAACTATACCAGTAACCTATATTCTGTTGTTGTGTGTAACAATGTAACTATACCAGTAACCTATATTCTGTTGTTGTGTGTAACAATGTAACTATACCGGTAACCTATATTCTGTTGTTGTGTGTAACAATGTAACTATACCGGTAACCTATATTCTGTTGTTGTTTTTAGCGATGTAACTATACCAGTAACCTATATTCTGTTGTTGTGTGTAACAATGGAATTATACCAGTAACCTATATTCTGTTGTTGTGTTTAGCGATGTAACTATACCAGTAACCTATATTCTGTTGTTGTGTTTAGCGTTGTAACTATACCAGTAACCTATATTCTGTTGTTGTGTTTAGCGTTGTAACTATACCAGTAACCTATATTCTGTTGTTGTGTTTAGCGTTGTAACTATACCAGTAACCTATATTCTGTTGTTGTGTTTAGCGTTGTAACTATACCAATAACCTATATTCTGTTGCTCCTGTTTATTTCAGTGTGAATGCATCAAAGGCGGAGTACCTGTCGGTCATTCAGGTGTCCCAGGACTACGCCCAGCTGGATAGAGGCGGACTGTTCTTCGACCCTAGTGAATTCAAAGCCAACAAACAGGTAGGCAAAATATTGTAACATGCAATATTCTGCCTAACTTACCAAGAAAAAAACTTTTGTGTGCATAATTCATAGTTTGAAAATACTTATTTGAAATCTTCAGAAGGAATCCGGCACAAACTTTAACAACTAATGTAGTCCTCTTGCGAATAACTTGATTATGGAATAATATTACTTTACCCTTATGAATATAAATCAATTTCATGTTTCATTAAACACACGCAATTCCAATTTGAAATTTACTACCAACGGTAAAAACTGTAAAGAAGGACTTTATATCGTTATATCGTTCATATGTCATGGGAAAGGGTAAGGTAGAAACAAAAGCAGGTGACGTTTATTGACAGGTTATTATGTAGAGATGGCCTTTATTGACAGGTGATTATTATGTAGAGGTGGCCTTTATTGACAGGTGATTATTATGTAGAGGTGGCCTTTATTGACAGGTGATTGTAATGTAGAGATGCCCTTTATAGACAGGTGATCGTTATGTAGAGATGCCCTTTATAGACAGTCGGTTGTTATGTACAGATGGCCTTTATAGGCAGGTGATCGTTATGTAGAGGTTGCCTTTATAGACAGGTGATTGTTATGTAGAGATGGTCGTTATATACAGGTGATTGTTATGTGGAGGTGGTCGTTATAGACAGGCGATTATTATGTAGAAGTGGTCGTTATAGACAGGCGATTGTGTTGTAGAGGTGGCCTTTATAGACATGCGATTGTAATGTAGAGGTGGTCGTTATAGACATGCGATTGTTATATAGAGGTGGTCGTTATAGACAGGTGATTGTAATGTAGAGGTGGCCTTTATAGGCAGGCGATTGTTATGTAGAGGTGGCCTTTATATACAGATGATGTTTATCCTGGGTGACTGTTATTAACAGGTGATTGTTATGAAGAGGTGGTCTTTATTGACAGTGGTTTTGTAGAGAGGCCTTATCAGCAGACGATTATAATGTAGAGGTGGTCGTTATAAACAGGTGCTTGTTATGTGGGGGTGGCCTTTTTTACAGGTTATTGTTTTGTAGAAGTTATCTATATAGAGGTGCATATTCGACTGTTTATTCATGAAACCGAATTTTATATTGAAATTTGATGCATATTCCTTGCTCGTTTCACATCTAATATATACAATTAATTTAAAATGATTTACGGCAAAGTTAATGTTACTAGTTTATCGAACAAAGAAAAACTGTGAATGTTGAAGTTGGGTATTGATTCAAAATCCAAAACCACAGAAATTTATCTTTAAAAAATGCAAGACTTATCGTTGAATGAATCTCCACATAGGCTTAATGACATCGCGGCATTTAAAAATAACACGAAAAACATAGTCATTGTTTTATATCTTAATGTTTTAGATATGTTCCGTTGACTTGTTCTCTCCCAATTGATATATAAATAGTAATAATTCTAATGATCTAATGGGGTGATGTGATCATTGAGGGAAAATGATAGGAAGTTACTGTGTTGTATATTATTTTACCAGATACGCATGCCACAAGAAGCCAAGCGAATTTTGCATGACAATCCCCGTAAAAGAACAAAGAAGGATATTGAATATGTGAGTATTTACTTTGATATGTGGTGTTAAACAACTAAAAACGCATTTACGTCATTCATATTCTATATGTAACTGAATGTGACGTATATCAAGGTCATTTTTTATTTACTGAAACATCATATTGAAGTATTCATTTGTTGAATAGTTGTCATGTCGCAACCTCATTGACCTTCCTTCCGTTAATTATATTGTCACCGAAATTTGTCATCTATGTTCGATGTGCAGCCTTTCAGCGCACACATTTGTGTTACTCATCAATTATCGTCTAATGAAATTTCAATCAAACCTTAGAGATCAAGCATAACCTGCAATAAAGTATCCACCAACTAAAAAACAATCATCAGGCTCAAGCAGTTAGCGCACGAAATGATTAATGGTATGATAAAGCTGTATGTCAAACACCACCAAGGTATGTAAGGTCAACATGATAGAGTGAATACTCTGAATAAACAGTGTTTTTACGACAGTTCTCACATATTGATGTCATTTTTTGTCCATAATGGACAATTCTGACCCATTCTTGGTTTCATCTTCAGCTTCGTATCGTTCTGAGAGGAATCAAAGCCTTTGCTGAATATCCAAAGAAAATGCAGCGACAACTCTGTCATGTCGGCTGGTTTGAATCGTATGTACATATTTCCTTAATTGCTCATAATTATATGCCATAGTACCCTGAGCGATGAAAGTAATTCAGGTCGACTGGTTTGTATCAGACATATTTACCATACATACTTAAGCTATGAAAGTAGTCCGAGTTGTCTCGCTTACTGGGTTATTTAAAAGGGAAAATGAACCATTGAAAAAAGAGTTACGCACCTTACTCTGCCAGTATTGAATCGAAAGGGTGTACATTTCACATATTGTAATGTACACCATCACCATTGATTCTCATGTGTAGACCTTATATCTATACCACGCACCTGTAGATTTTTACATGATTTATTCATTATTATGGGCATTCAACTCACGTATATTATAAAGATACGAAGTTGAACGACACCTTAAATTACATTTTATTTCGCATGGCATGTAATTTGGTTCAGTATTTATAGCCTATCACATGAATCGCCACTAACACTGCTTTGCAAATTGATATCACAGGTATTTCGTTGTTGTTTATTCTCATTTGATATCCTGCTCCAACAAAGTGTGCATTCACACATCACATTATATATTGTATTAATATTTTGTTATTTCAGGTACGAGCCGAGACGTGCAATCATTCGACAAGGGCACCGCCCCCAATCATTTTACTTCATTCTTAATGGAACAGGTACGTGCTTAATGTCATAAACTTAAGGCAAATGTCAATGATGATCAGGTGTTCATTAGCAAATAATTTATCAAAACGAAGGCGTGGATCCACTGATTCAATAACCCAAAACACTGAATACTAGTATTTCTTATTCCAGATCCGTTAATACACTCAGTTTTTTTTAAATCATGTGGGCAATTCGCCAGTATAGCTATAACGGTCTCCGATTTTGTTTTAATAGTTGTAAATAAAGTGTGTGATTATGGTGTGTATCGACAGGAACTGAACATGACGTTTATTTTAAGTGTACTCTCTTATCCGACTTACTGAAGGAGGCTATGAGAATGAAGTAGACTCACGTAATTGTTCGATGTTCTTTACTTAGTTTGAATTGCACTTTACCTAAGATTAGACATCTTGTCCTTTTTGGTTGGTATTCACTTTAACCGCTTTTTAAAAAATTGAACCAGGAGAATAGACAAATAGTTTTTTATTCGTAAAATATTTCATGAAAAATGTAAACAATCTAAGCTCAAAGTTCTTTGCAATCAGCAATTTTGAAATAAATCATACTAATTCGGTTTTGTAACATTTGTAAAATAATGGTTGAGTACTAAGACTTTGTCTTTTATCTATGTAGATGGTTCAATTTTCTTTCATTTACAAACTTTTTATCCATTAGTGTGTTTTTCCTTGATAAGTTCCCTATGATGACGGAAAACGAGAACAAACATTGATTGTAGACAATTCAATGTTTAAATAAATCACCTGCAGACAACTAGGAGCTTATTAGTCATCTACCGATCGATATTGCTAAAATATAGGTTAATGTAACATGTTCAATAAATAAATAAATAGATAGATACATGAATAAATACATCAACAAGTAAATAGATAATAAATAAGTAAATGTTTATCCTCTTTCATAAAAGGGATGCAATTATATAAATAGAGGCTACACAACAAGTGCTTGCTATATGATATTTCTTCCACTCGAATTAGCTCTTTTTCAAAAGTCTCAGAAACACGAGCTTGAGTGAGTGTTTGTTGGTAACTTTGTAAATAAATCTAACGAGAGTGAAAGAAATACAATATGCAACAACCACGAGTTTGTATGACCTGTTTCTAACAAAAAGTTATTCTGAGGATGAATTGACCTGTTTTGTGTCAACGTGTGTTCTTTTCACAAGTGTGGTGTAAGGATATGACCTTAATTGAAATGCCTCTAATTAATATACAAAATTTACAATATCGGAAATGTATGGAAATATCACAAGCGGCCTTCAAGTGTTAGCCACACAAATCGCATTGAATCACGTGATTACAAAATAGTCATGGTCGAAAGTCACCGTTTCAATCAATCAAAACGGAAGTGTGGTATAAATTGGATGCTATTCAACAGTTGTTATGATTATTTCGTGCCTTGGGAAATAAATAACACTCACCTATTGTGGTAGAACTGACAATTCACCATTCGGTTCGTATTGCAGTGGCATTTATAGACTAGTCTTGCATTATCAATATCATAGTTCAATATTCCACCCTAAGCCGAGGGCTTCTATAGGCATTTTCCCTATCCAGTGGTTTTGTGAAATGAAATGAACTAGATAAAGTTTTCTCTCAATAATTTTTATATTATAGTGAAATAAATTAAACGAAATATTAAATAAAATGACGCATGATGTATTCCTACCAAACAATTTATCAGGAATATGTAACCGTGGGTTGGTCTACAGGTAATAGAACACATTACTGTTGAATTGCCATATACACCAGCCAAATACGAGTGCTGTTTGTCTAGATTGCCGTTCATACTATATATATATCCAGATTTTTGTTGGGTAGAAATGTTTGGATAAACATTAAATGGCCAAGTCAAACACAGATAAGCTGTATCAAATAAAGGCTAAGACACGAAATGACCGGAGATAGGAATGTTTGGGATTGTTTGTAAAATTAAAGATTTAAGATGTCAATATGTAAACAAACTCGGTACTTACAGAGAGAGAACTCATTACAGTTTAGTGTTCGAACTTTGAACAGGAAACATATAAACGATCACTACATAATCACTAAATTCTACTGAAATCGTTGAATCTTTAACATTTTTTTGAATTTTAATTATTTTTATGTATGATCCATGTGACTAAATGATATACATTGAAGGACGAATCAATTATGTGATATATATTTCTTAATTGCCCAACATATATGGTATTAATTAAATGGTGATAGTCACATGTGTGTGATCATTGCACAACCGCAAAAGAGATGTGTAGAATAACAAGTTTTTTCTCTCTATTATTTAACAATTTTTCTTGCTTTCACATGTGTGTGATCATTGCACAAATACGAAATTGTTCTGTTGAATTACACGTTTTTCTCTCTCTATTATTTACCCATTTCTTTTATTTCATTTATGATAAGCATAAAGCGTACATGATCAATATTTTTGCTGGGTTTTTGCATGGTAAACTCATTGGCTCTTTAAATCATGTATTTGGCCAAAAAAAAATCTTACACAGTTTAACTAATTATTTCTACCGATACTATTGAGGCAATAAATTACATGTTTTATCAAATTGATGTTTTGCAGTAATCGTTACGGCATTTGATAAAGACAATGGTGGTACCAAATTATTGGTTAGTCTGCACAGAGGCATGTCATTCGGGGTAAGTTACCAGTGTTTGACAGGGGTATGTCATTCGGTAAAGTTACCAGTGTTTGACAGTGGTATGTCATTCGGGTAAGTTACCAGTGTTTGACAGGGGCATATCATTCGGGGTAAGTTCCCAGTGTTTGACAGGGGTATGTCATTCGGGTAAGTTACCAGTGTTTGACAGGGGTATGTCATTCGTGGTAAGTTACCAGTGTTTGACAGGGGTATGTCATTCGGGTAAGTTACCAGTGTTTGACAGGGGTATGTCATTCGTGGTAAGTTACCAGTGTTTGACAGGGGCATGTCATTCGGGGTAAGTTACAATTGTTTGACAGAGGCATGTCATTCGGGGTAAGTTACAGGTGTTTGACAGGGACATGTCATTCGGGTAAGTTACCAGTGTTTGACAGGGGCATGTCATTCGGGGTAAGTTACCAGTGTTTGACAGGGGCATGTCATTTGGGGTAAGTTACCAGTGTTTGACAGGGGTATGTCATTCGGGGTAAGTTACAGGTGTTTGACAGGGGTATGTCATTCGGAGTAAGTTACCAGTGTTTGACAGGGGCATGTCATTCGGGGTAAGTTACCAGTGTTTGACAGGGGCATGTCATTCGGGTAAGTTACCAGTGTTTGACAGGGGTATGTCATTCGGGTAAGTTACCAGTGTTTGACAGGGGTATGTCATTCAGGGTAAGTTACAAGTGTTTGACAGGGACATGTCATTCGGGGTAAGTTACAGGTGTTTGACAGGGGCATGTCATTCGTGGTAAGTTACCAGTGTTTGACAGAGGTATGTCATTCGGGGTAAGTTACCAGTGTTTGACAGAGGTATGTCATTCGGGGTAAGTTACCAGTGTTTGACAGAGGTATGTCATTCGGGGTAAGTTACCAGTGTTTGACAGGGGTATGTCATTCGGGGTAAGTTACCAGTGTTTGACAGGGATATGTCATTCGGGGTAAGTTACCAGTGTCTGACAGGGGTATGTCATTCGGGGTAAGTTACCAGTGTTTGACAGGGGTATGTCATTCGGAGTAAGTTACCAGTGTTTGACAGAGGTATGTCATTCTGGGTAAGTTACCAGTGTTTGACAGAGGCATGTCATTCGGGGTAAGTTATCAGTGTTTGACAGGGGTATGTCATTCGGGGTAAGTTACCAGTGTTTGACAGGGATATGTCATTCGGGGTAAGTTACCAGTGTTTGACAGGGGTATGTCATTCTGGGTAAGTTACCAGTGTTTGACAGGGGTATGTCATTCTGGGTAAGTTACCAGTGTTTGACAGGGGTATGTAATTCTGGGTAAGTTACCAGTGTTTGACAGAGGCATGTCATTCTGGGTAAGTTACCAGTGTTTGACAGGGGTATGCCATTCGGGGTAAGTTACCAGTGTTTGACAGGGGCATGTCATTCGGGGTAAGTTAACAGGGTGTGACAGGGGCATGTCATTCGGGGTAAGTTACCAGTGTTTGACAGGGGCATGTCATTCGGGTAAGTTACCAGTGTTTGACAGGGGTATGTCATTCGGGTAAGTTACCAGTGTTTGACAGGGGTATGTCATTCGGGTAAGTTACCAGTGTTTGACAGGGTATGTCATTCGGGGTAAGTTACCAGTGTTTGACAGGGGTATGTCATTCGGGGTAAGTTACCAGGGTTTGACAGGGGCATGTCATTCGGGGTAAGTTACCAAGGTGTTGACAGGGGTATGTCATTCGGGTAAGTTACCAGTGTTTGACAGAGGCATGTCATTCGGGTAAGTTACCAGTGTTTGACAGGGGCATGTCATTCGTGGGCAGTTACCAATGTTTGACAGGGGCATGTCATTCGGGTAAGTTACAAGTGTTTGACAGGGGTTTTTCATTCGGGTAAGTTACCAGTGTTTGACAGGGGTATGTCATTCGGGGTAAGTTACCAGTGTTTGACAGGGGTATGTCATTCGGAGTAAGTTACCAGTGTTTGACAGGGGCATGTCATTCGGGGTAAGTTACCAGTGTTTGACAGGGGTATGTCATTCGGGGTAAGTTACCAGTGTTTGACAGGGGTATGTAATTCGGGGTAAGTTTCCAGTGTTTGACAGGGACATGTTATTCGGGGTAAGTTACCAGTGTTTGACAGGGGCATGCAATTCGTGGTAAGTTCCAAGAGTTTGACAGGGGCATGTCATTTGTGGTAAGTTACCAGTGTTTGACATGGACATGTAACAGAAGATGGCTGTTGATGATATGTTGTCCAGAACTTACAAACTTCTTTTCTGGTTGTCCTTATCAAAGACAACAAAGTCAACTTGAAAGATATTATAAAAAGACATTGAAGTTTGTACACGTAGAACTTTATTTTGTGACAGTTATTTTGGATTGGACCTACATATACCGCACGCTACTGGGTGGTTCAAATAAAGGAACAGTACATACATATTTCATAAGTACAATTTGCGGATTCCTTCATCAGCCAAAATTAACATCACGCGTCATGCGTCATTGAGATGCGTCATTGAGATGAGTCATTGAGATGAGTCATTGATATGAGTCATTGAGACGAGTCATTCAAATGAGTCATTAAGATGAGTCCTTGAGTCGAGTCATTGAAATGAGTCCTTGATATGAGTCATTGATACGAGTCGTTAAAATGAGCTATTAAGACGAGCCATTCAGACGAGTCATTGATATGAATAATTAAGATGAGGCATACACGGATTACAAACAATTTTAGCAAAATATGATATACCTAGATCCGTAAGATGCATTCCACATCCAATCGTGTATTATATAGGAATAATCAGAAAACACAATATATATTGATAATATTCATTTTAAGTGTCTTTCACACCGTTTTGATGTTATATTCAATGATTCGAAACTAAATCATATTTACAACTCCTTTTTAATGGATTTTGTTGGAATATAGGATTTCTGGTCATAATAGCTCAATAATTAAAAACTAATAAATTTATTACCAGAGGTAGATTTCAGAGCTTTAAAATTCCTCGTCTATTTCTCAATGAAGAATGTTATATTTAATGAAATATATCGAGAGGAAGTAATAATGCCATAATGTGCACGCCGATAATGGGCTGTATAAATCCTGTTATGAGGTGAACCAGACCACTCCTTTGAAGATGAACAGTCAATATTCTTGATTTTGTGTGATTTAAGTTTATCAATAACTATGTTATGGCTGCACCTCTAATGTGCCTGATAAGAACAATATTGACAAGTCATCTTCCTGTCATGAAACTCTGGCTACTGTCCCTTATGTAAAAATCTTTGAGACTATTTTATGAACCATGACCAGGATGTGTACTCATGTGTCTAACGTTCTGTAATCATTTTATCGCTTCGATCTTTCTATTGATATAACCTGTTGCATTCCGTTATATGAGGTTATATAGTCAACATAACGCATTTCAAAACCTAATTAAGTCAGTATCGCTACCAATCGTTAAAGATGTGATCTGTGGTACACATATCGGCCATACGTTCTAATGTTAAATCATTTTCATAGTACATGATCTAACACAAACTAGTATGACAGGTACCAACTGTACAGGACATGACACAAACTAGTATGACAGGTACCAACTGTACAGGACATGACACAAACTAGTATGACAGGTACCAACTGTACAGGACCTAACACAAACTAGTATGACAGGTACCAGGTGTACAGGACCTAACACAAACTAGTATGACAGGTACCAACTGTACAGGACCTAACACAAACTAGTATGACAGGTACCAGGTGTACAGAACATGACACAAACTAGTATGACAGGTACCAGGTGTACAGGACCTAACACAAACTAGTATGACAGGTACCAACTGTACAGGATCTAACACAAACTAGTATGACAGGTACCAACTGTACAGGATCTAACACAAACTAGTATGACAGGTACCAGGTGTACAGGACCTAACACAAACTAGTATGACAGGTACCAACTGTACAGGACATGACACAAACTAGTATGACAGGTAACAACTGTACAGGACATGACACAAACTAGTATGACAGGTACCAACTGTACAGGACATGACACAAACTAGTATGACAGGTACCAACTGTACAGGATCTAACACAAACTAGTATGACAGGTACCAACTGTACAGGACATGAAACAAACTAGTATGACAGGTACCAGGTGTACAGGACCTAACACAAACTAGTATGACAGGTACCAACTGTACAGGATCTAACACAAACTAGTATGACAGGTACCAACTGTACAGGACATGACACAAACTAGTATGACAGGTACCAACTGTACAGGACCTGACACAAACTAGTATGACAGGTACCAACTGTACAGGATCTAACACAAACTAGTATGACAGGTACCAACTGTACAGGATCTAACACAAACTAGTATGACAGGTACCAACTGTACAGGACATGACACAAACTAGTATGACAGGTACCAACTGTACAGGATCTAACACAAACTAGTATGACAGGTACCAACTGTACAGGACATGACACAAACTAGTATGACAGGTACCAGGTGTACAGGACATGACACAAACTAGTATGACAGGTACCAGGTGTACAGGACATGACACAAACTAGTATGACAGGTACCAACTGTACAGGACCTAACACAAACTAGTATGACAGGTACCAGGTGTACAGGACATGACACAAACTAGTATGACAGGTACCAACTGTACAGGATCTAACACAAACTAGTATGACAGGTACTAACTGTACAGGATCTAACACAAACTAGTATGACAGGTACCAACTGTACAGGACATGACACAAACTAGTATGACAGGTACCAACTGTACAGGATCTAACACAAACTAGTATGACAGGTACCAACTGTACAGGACATGACACAAACTAGTATGACAGGTACCAGGTGTACAGGACATGACACAAACTAGTATGACAGGTACCAGGTGTACAGGACATGACACAAACTAGTATGACAGGTACCAACTGTACAGGACCTAACACAAACTAGTATGACAGGTACCAGGTGTACAGGACATGACACAAACTAGTATGACAGGTACCAACTGTACAGGATCTAACACAAACTAGTATGACAAGTACCAACTGTACAGGACCTAACACAAACTAGTATGACAGGTACCAACTCTACAGGATCTAACACAAACTAGTATGACAGATACCAACTGAACAGGATCTAACACAAACTAGTATGACAGGTACCAGGTGTACAGGACCTAACACAAACTAGTATGACAGGTACCAACTGTACAGGACCTAACACAAACTAGTATGACAGGTACCAGGTGTACAGGATCTAACACAAACTAGTATGACAGGTACCAACTGTACAGGACCTAACACAAACTAGTATGACAGGTACCAGGTGTACAGGATCTAACACAAACTAGTATGACAGGTACCAGGTGTACAGGATCTAACACAAACTAGTATGACAGGTACCAGGTGTACAGGACATGACACAAACTAGTATGACAGGTACCAACTGTACAGGATCTAACACAAACTAGTATGACAGGTACCAACTGTACAGGACATGACACAAACTAGTATGACAGGTACCAGGTGTACAGGACCTAACACAAACTAGTATGACAGGTACCAACTGTACAGGACCTAACACAAACTAGTATGACAGGTACCAACTGTACAGGATCTAACACAAACTAGTATTACAGGTACCAGGTGTACAGGACCTAACACAAACTAGTATGACAGGTACCAACTGTACAGGACATGACACAAACTAGTATGACAGGTACCAGGTGTACAGGACCTAACACAAACTAGTATGACAGGTACCAACTGTACAGGATCTAACACAAACTAGTATGACAGGTACCAACTGTACAGGATCTAACACAAACTAGTATGACAGGTACCAACTGTACAGGATCTAACACAAACTAGTATGACAGGTACCAACTGTACAGGATCTAACACAAACTAGTATTACAGGTACCAGGTGTACAGGACCTAACACAAACTAGTATGACAGGTACCAACTGTACAGGACATGACACAAACTAGTATGACAGGTACCAGGTGTACAGGATTTAACACAAACTAGTATGACAGGTCCCAGGTGTACAGGACCTAACACAAACTAGTATGACAGGTACCAACTGTACAGGACATGACACAAACTAGTATGACAGGTACCAACTGTACAGGATCTAACACAAACTAGTATGACAGGTACCAACTGTACAGGACCAAACACAAACTAGTATGACAGGTACCAACTGTACAGGACCTAACACAAACTAGTATGACAGGTACCAGGTGTACAGGACATGACACAAACTAGTATGACAGGTACCAACTGTACAGGACCTAACACAAACTAGTATGACAGGTACCAGGTGTACAGGACATGACACAAACTAGTATGACAGGTACCAACTGTACAGGATCTAACACAAACTAGTATGACAGGTACCAACTGTACAGGACCTAACACAAACTAGTATGACAGGTACCAACTGTACAGGACCTAACACAAACTAGTATGACAGGTACCAGGTGTACAGGATCTAACACAAACTAGTATGACAGGTACCAACTGTACAGGATCTAACACAAACTAGTATGACAGGTACCAACTGTACAGGACCTAACACAAACTAGTATGACAGGTACCAACTGTACAGGATCTAACACAAACTAGTATGACAGGTACCAACTGTACAGGACCTGACACAAACTAGTATGACAGGTACCAACTGTACAGGACATGACACAAACTAGTATGACAGGTACCAGCTGTACAGGATCTAACACAAACTAGTATGACAGGTACCAACTGTACAGGACCTAACACAAACTAGTATGACAGGTACCAGGTGTACAGGACCTAACACAAACTAGTATGACAGGTACCAGGTGTACAGGATCTAACACAAACTAGTATGACAGGTACCAACTGTACAGGATCTAACACAAACTAGTATGACAGGTACCAACTGTACAGGACCTAACTCAAACTAGTATTACAGGTACCAGGTGTACAGGACCTACCACAAACTAGTATGACAGGTACCAGGTGTACAGGATCTAACACAAACTAGTATGACAGGTACCAGGTGTACAGGACCTAACACAAACTAGTATGACAGGTACCAACTGTACAGGATCTAACACAAACTAGTATGACAGGTACCAGGTGTACAGGACCTAACACAAACTAGTATGACAGGTACCAGGTGTACAGGACCTAACACAAACTAGTATGACAGGTACCAGGTGTACAGGACCTAACACAAACTAGTATGACAGGTACCAGGTGTACAGGACCTAACTCAAACTAGTATGACAGGTACAACTGTACAGGACATGACACAAACTAGTGTGACAGATACCAACTGTACAGGATCTAACACAAACTAGTATGACAGGTACCAGGTGTACAGGACCTAACACAAACTAGTATGACAGGTACCAACTGTACAGGACCTAACACAAACTAGTATGACAGGTACAACTGTACAGGACATGACACAAACTAGTGTGACAGATACCAACTGTACAGGATCTAACACAAACTAGTATGACAGGTACCAACTGTACAGGACATGACACAAACTAGTATGACAGGTACCAGGTGTACAGGACCTAACACAAACTAGTATGACAGGTACCAACTGTACAGGATCTAACACAAACTAGTATGACAGGTACCAACTGTACAGGATCTAACACAAACTAGTATGACAGGTACCAACTGTACAGGATCTAACACAAACTAGTATGACAGGTACCAACTGTACAGGATCTAACACAAACTAGTATTACAGGTACCAGGTGTACAGGACCTAACACAAACTAGTATGACAGGTACCAACTGTACAGGACATGACACAAACTAGTATGACAGGTACCAGGTGTACAGGATCTAACACAAACTAGTATGACAGGTCCCAGGTGTACAGGACCTAACACAAACTAGTATGACAGGTACCAACTGTACAGGACATGACACAAACTAGTATGACAGGTACCAACTGTACAGGACCTAACACAAACTAGTATGACAGGTACCAACTGTACAGGACCAAACACAAACTAGTATGACAGGTACCAACTGTACAGGACCTAACACAAACTAGTATGACAGGTACCAGGTGTACAGGACATGACACAAACTAGTATGACAGGTACCAACTGTACAGGACCTAACACAAACTAGTATGACAGGTACCAGGTGTACAGGACATGACACAAACTAGTATGACAGGTACCAACTGTACAGGATCTAACACAAACTAGTATGACAGGTACCAACTGTACAGGACCTAACACAAACTAGTATGACAGGTACCAACTGTACAGGACCTAACACAAACTAGTATGACAGGTACCAACTGTATAGGACCAAACACAAACTAGTATGACAGGTACCAGGTGTACAGGACCTAACACAAACTAGTATGACAGGTACCAACTGTACAGGACCAAACACAAACTAGTATGACAGGTACCAGGTGTACAGGACCAAACACAAATTAGTATGACAGGTACCAACTGTACAGGATCTAACACAAACTAGTATGACAGGTACCAGGTGTACAGGACCTAACACAAACTAGTATGACAGGTACCAACTGTACAGGATCTAACACAAACTAGTATGACAGGTACCAACTGTACAGGATCTAACACAAACTAGTATGACAGGTACCAGGTGTACAGGACCTAACACAAACTAGTATGACAGGTACCAACTGTACAGGACCTAACACAAACTAGTATGACAGGTACCAGGTGTACAGGATCTAACATAAACTAGTATGACAGGTACCAACTGTACAGGATCTAACACAAACTAGTATGACAGGTACCAACTGTACATGACCTAACACAAACTAGTATGACAGGTACCAACTGTACAGGATCTAACACAAACTAGTATGACAGGTACCAACTGTACAGGACCTGACACAAACTAGTATGACAGGTACCAACTGTACAGGACATGACACAAACTAGTATGACAGGTACCAGCTGTACAGGATCTAACACAAACTAGTATGACATGTACCAACTGTACAGGACCTAACACAAACTAGTATGACAGGTACCAGGTGTACAGGACCTAACACAAACTAGTATGACAGGTACCAGGTGTACAGGATCTAACACAAACTAGTATGACAGGTAACAACTGTACAGGATCTAACACAAACTAGTATGACAGGTACCAACTGTACAGGACCTAACTCAAACTAGTATTACAGGTACCAGGTGTACAGGACCTACCACAAACTAGTATGACAGGTACCAGGTGTACAGGATCTAACACAAAATAGTATGACAGGTACCAGGTGTACAGGACCTAACACAAACTAGTATGACAGGTACCAACTGTACAGGATCTAACACAAACTAGTATGACAGGTACCAGGTGTACAGGACCTAACACAAACTAGTATGACAGGTACCAGGTGTACAGGACCTAACACAAACTAGTATGACAGGTACCAGGTGTACAGGACCTAACACAAACTAGTATGACAGGTACCAGGTGTACAGGACCTAACTCAAACTAGTATGACAGGTACAACTGTACAGGACATGACACAAACTAGTGTGACAGATACCAACTGTACAGGATCTAACACAAACTAGTATGACAGGTACCAGGTGTACAGGACCTAACACAAACTAGTATGACAGGTACCAACTGTACAGGACCTAACACAAACTAGTATGACAGGTACAACTGTACAGGACATGACACAAACTAGTGTGACAGATACCAACTGTACAGGATCTAACACAAACTAGTATGACAGGTACCAGGTGTACAGGATCTAACACAAACTAGTATGACAGGTACCAACTGTACAGGACCTAACACAAACTAGTATGACAGGTACCAGGTGTACAGGACCTAACACAAACTAGTATGACAGGTACCAACTGTACAGGACCTAACACAAACTAGTATGACAGGTACCAACTGTACAGGACCTAACACAAACTAGTATGACAGGTACCAACTTTACAGGATCCTAACACAAACTAGTATGACAGGTACCAACTGTACAGGACCTAACTCAAACTAGTATGACAGGTACCAACTGTACAGGACCAAACACAAACTAGTATGACAGGTACAACTGTACAGGACCAAACACAAACTAGTATGACAGGTACCAGGTGTACAGGATCTAACACAAACTAGTATGACAGGTACCAGGTGTACAGGACATGACACAAACTAGTATGACAGGTACCAACTGTACAGGACCTGACACAAACTAGTATGACAGGTACCAACTTACAGGATCTAACACAAACTAGTATGACAGGTACCAACTGTACAGGATCTAACACAAACTAGTATGACAGGTACCAACTGTACAGGACCTAACACAAACTAGTATGACAGGTACCAACTGTACAGGATCTAACACAAACTAGTATGACAGGTACCAGGTGTACAGGACCTAACACAAACTAGTATGACAGGTACCAGGTGTACAGGACCTGACACAAACTAGTATGACAGGTACCAACTGTACATGATCTAACACAAACTAGTATGACAGGTACCAGGTGTACAGGACCTAACACAAACTAGTATGACAGGTACCAGGTGTACAGGACCTGACACAAACTAGTATGACAGGTACCAACTGTACATGATCTAACACAAACTAGTATGACAGGTACCAGGTGTACAGGACCTAACACAAACTAGTATGACAGGTACCAGGTGTACAGGACCTAACACAAACTAGTATGACAGGTACCAACTGTACAGGACATGACACAAACTAGTATGACAAGTACCAACTGTACAGGACCTAACACAAACTAGTATGACAGGTACCAGATGTACAGGACCTAACACAAACTAGTATGACAGGTACCAACTGTACAGGACATGACACAAACTAGTATGACAGGTACCAACTGTACAGGATCTAACACAAACTATTATGACAGGTACCAGGTGTACAGGATCTAACACAAACTAGTATGACAGGTACCAGGTGTACAGGACCAAACACAAACTAGTATGACAGGTACCAAGTGTACAGGACCTAACACAAACTAGTATGACAGGTACCAACTGTACAGGATCTAACACAAACTAGTATGACAGGTACCAACTGTAGACATTGTACACTGTAAGGATCGACTAATGTGGGAACCTCCTGAATCGGAATTGTTGCTTTGTCCGAAATATATCACCATTCAAACGTACATGATCTATATCTTCTGTCTAAGTTTGTTCCCTCTCTTTATGCCTCACCTGGTCTTTTGGGTGTTAATGCGAGAAAGGTTTTGGGGTCGACACACTGACAGAAACAAATCAGGCTATGAAACCGATACCAGTTGGTGGTAAGAACTGATTAAAAGTTTCAATTTGATAGTTATAAAACTGGTCTTTAATGGCCTTATCATCCGTGAACTCGATTTTTATATCATCCAGGATGTTTTGTCGAGAATGTTAGACCCCAAGCAGTGTGATTTCTTGTGTAGATAGGAAGGTATATATATATCACAAAACGCAAATTATTTTCAATGCATGCACGATTTTTAAAGCCGTGAATTGGCTTTAAATGGATTCATAAAAACTCGATATACAATCATCGTTTTCCAAGCAAAATGTTGGCATATTAAAACATGTGAGTTGTTTATTAAGAAAATTTGTCAGGAAAGGAAAAAATCAAACTTATAATAGGTCGACAGTCAGAGAGGTTGATGTTATTCGAGACTTTATATCGAGATTAAACTGTACAAGTAAAGGGCGTTATACTGATTAGTAAGGGTTTATGAAAAGGAACATTGTATCGATATTGTATCTATAGATAATTAGGTATTGTTGTGTGCAAGTCATAGACATAAAATTGAAGATTTACTGTATATAAACGTGGACAATTATAACGAGAATTATATAGAGGTTTATTGTATCTGAACGAAGGACAGTATATCGAGGTTTACAACATATGATAGAAGGGCTTTATTATGATTTAACAAGATATAAAGGAGAGTCATTATATCGGTATTTTATTGTATGTAAAAATGACTTTTTATAATTATTTATTGTTTATAAGTGAGGGGCATTCAATCGAGGATAATGGTTTTACCGCTTATAAACAGGGGACCGCATACCGCGAGTTTACTGTATAAAGTGAGGAATATTGGAGAGAAATTTTATCCTACACAATTGGTAAAACTGCAGCTATATCAGTCAATAATCCTGAGATATTGTATTAGTATCATTTCACTACCATTAGATACATTTAATGCGTATCTTATGTAAAAAGACTGATTTTAATTCTGTATTCTTATATTAATGTAATAATATGTAAACAGCAGATAACATCCGAGAGATACATATTTAATGCGATGCGTAGTTTACTGTTGGGTATAGTATATGAAGTGTACCTGATGGAAATCTGTCAACTATTGCCCGTGTAAACAGGAAACTGGATACCAATGTAATCGGACGTCAATATATCGACTTAATTTATTTTTAATGTACTCAATCATTAAACGGATTTTAAAGTGGAATAGGTGTGTTAAAAGATTAAGTTATAAACTAGATGTGTATGTACATGTTTTTGTAAAGTATGTCGTTTTAACATACTAAATCTATGTAACACACTCGTGATATTTTGTTGGTTTTGTGTACACAGGAACTAGCTGTGATCTCCCAGAGTAGGAGACAAGCCACAGTCAGCACACAGACTGCTACAGAGCTACTCTGTATATCAGGCGAGGTAGGTACATCACCAATATGTTATGATTCTCGATATTAATATTTATTAATGTATTCATATGTATATTAAGTACGTCTAAATATTTTTACAAATAAAATGGATGAATGGATGGATGGATGGATGGATGGTGTATCTGTTTGTAAAATACTTTGTGTTTCCATTACAGGATTTTGAAGATATATTTATGGCGGGTGGTAAAAAGACTGTGACTGACTCCGATCACAACACCTTCATTAAGTAAGTGTTTCTGACCTCATGCTTTAATTGTGGATTTAGAATGTTTTTTAACACCATATCTGTGTTAACCACGTATCCCTCCGTATCAGCAAAGAGTTCTTTTTCAAACCACATTATGAGCTTCTTGAATAAGTTTTGATAAACGTTTGTTCCAATTATACGTATAACGATTTTATGTAATTTGAAATTAATTTCATGACAACGCATAATGCAATTTGCTCTTACATATAATAGGCACGCGCTTGATTGTCAATGTGTGTTGAATGGTCTGAGTTTGCTAAATAATTGTACGTTGTATTTGATAATGATGGGAACTTGAGCTGATTTATCACTGATGTTACTGAATGTTACATCAATATTTTGTATCATGTGTGATAATGTCGTATTTTGAAATATTGCCATGTAGCGAGACGTGACTTTAAACGTCCCACTTAGGTTATAACATCTTACATCAGGTTTTCGTCCGATGGGAAAAGATTTGTCAAATCATGGTTTCGTAGGGCAATCATATTAGCGGATTCCTTCTTACTACTGGAGTATGCTAGAGGCGATTATATAGCTTCTTCTCATTCGGTAGATTTCCAGACTAGAATTCCATAGGTCTTATTTGCTTTTATTTCGCTGTCGCTAATATCATCAGGCTTGAATTCAGAAGTACCACTGGTACTCTCGCGTGGGTCCTATATTGCTTGGGAGTAAAGCATCATGTTTAAACACTAAACGATTCCCACAAAACCAAACATAATTAGATATGATCCAATGCAGTGTGTTTGTTTTCAAATAAATTGTACACTTAATACACTCGTGAACAAGTACATAGTACGTTGTCAATCATTTTGTGTCCATTATGTGCGAACTGATTGGCTAACTCAGCATATTCAGTATTAGTGTATATGGACACACGGTTAATGTTTACATAGTCCGTGGAGGTGGAAAACAAAGACCAAACATCAATACGGCAAATGTTGATCGTTTCGTTGGTTCAATTTTCAAATTTTATCTAAACGTTTGTAGCAAAAATTCATACATATCTTGGCGGAAATCATGACACGGACATTTATTTCTCCTTTAGTTTTGGTTTTCTATGTATCTAATTTTTGCGATTTTACTCTATCCTAGAACAGCGAAAATTGTAACCGGGTGCGAAAAATATTTACAGCATCCTCAATACACGCTAGTTTTCACTCTGTATTTAACGTCTTTAGACCAGATGAGGACATAACAAGAAAGGGAAAGAGTAGAGAGAAACACAAAAGTAGCATTCAACTGATCACAGTCAGAACGAATGCTTCCGTTCACTTTAACACAGAGTTACAAACGTAAAGCTGAGGTCTCACAAAGATCAATTTGTGTGAGAATACGTTAAACAATATAATGTATATACCAGTATATGTACCTATGGAATTTTTTTTTTTTGGGACTTTGTTATTATTTTTTTTGTATACAAATATTGTATACAAAAGTTTATGTTGCGACTTTGAATCACAGATAGACAGTTGTTATTGTTGTTTATTCTGTATGTAACCAGGAAATATGATGTCAGTTTGTTGATATACACATACATAATGTTAACATATTTTATTGATCATATTTACTGACAAATATCACTTAAAACTTCTTTGGAGTGTAGATACATTCATACGTTCGTATTTGATTGAAATCTGACGTATTTTTCTATGCTATAGATTATATAGTATTTTTAGTATAAGTTTGTGTATACATTAGCCTGATAAATTGACTCTTAGTATAGCCGGACAGGTACACAATCAATACATTATCGTCCCGTCTATAACGCGAGGTTAAAGATTCACGTTCTGAACATACTATCAAAGGAGTAGTGTCAAGATAAAAACATTACACCATGTGTAACAATGATATTTCTACCCCATACGAGCGTGTCTGACAATACTTTGTAATGTTGTTTTATGGAGTTTCAAATTTAATATTTTAAGAGTAAGACATGAAATGGAGCGTCTATTTCAGACCTCGCGTTAGGGATTACCAGAAATATTTATACATTAAACTATGTGGAAAGTTGTTGTCCTATAATTCTCTTAATTATTCTTGTGACGTAACGAGTACAAGCGAGCGCTCCACAAAACTTAATAATAATAAAATAAAATAAATAGTTCGTGGATAAAAACACAAAAGCATTAATTTAATTTCAACATTTAAATCAATATAGATATTCACCGTTTATACCACAGAACTACATAAATTATTGCGAATTATTTTGATCAATCGGGTTTTTAATCAGTGGCACGAATTTCCGTTGACGACACCTGGATGAGTTAATAGTTTACTTTATACCATACCAATTTCACACATACCATTAAATAAGGAACTAAAAAGCTAACAAAATATGATCAGCATTTAGTTTTTTTCTTATTTACCTGCATATTGACCAAAAGGATATGTTTGTATTCTAGATAATTTCGCCTAAACGTTATGGAAATTTTGTATGTCAGTACATTGTCCCTTTGTCATTACATTGACGACATGGTTCCTGAACAAAAATGTACGATATTGGCATCAGGTCGCATTTGGTAAATATACTAAAAATTCTATTCTAATAATCATTTTTTATAGATACATGTAAGATAAATTATAGGGAATGAGGTTCATCGTATATCTAATATCATTACGAATGCATCCTTGAAGTCCCATATTAAACTGTCAAATAAATCCATAAATCAATTATTCGCATTATGTTGTAGCATAAAGCTGCGGAAAGAGGGGTTTTACAGCGCTTAATACTTCCCACGTGTCAGAGTATAATAAGTCTTTAAATACACCAAACTCAGGTAGCACCGACTACGTCATAGGCATTCGCCAGGTAGAATCGACCACGGGGGCTACTGTGAATGTCTTTATCTTTGCATTTCAACACTACATGCGACTTATGTTTGATTACAGCTTAACATTGAGAGGAATGTCGACAGTTAGAATCATATGTAAACGTTTCAGATACGGAAATGAAATAGAAATTAATCACCACGTGAAATCTGACTGATGTATTGTAACTTCTGGCATTACCACAGGGACAACCTAGGACCTGTTAACGTGGAATCAATACACACCTTTTCGTATTGCTTAATCAATGTATCGACTCTCAGTTTTAGTGTACACGGGGACACCCTACCACCTACCATTATACGTACAACGTCATCAATAACCTTCAATGAAGAAGTTTTTTTCTTTGCCCTTAGATCTGTTCCGGCGCGTCCGTCCATGAGAACGATATCCCGGTGCGAGTAGCTGTCTTTGTTACCATGATCGATTGGAAACTATACACGAACTTATCAATTTCATACATTTTATCATGAAAATGAAACATTAGAGACAAAAGGCTTGTCAACGTTGTAACACAGTTTGATCGACAGACCATGCGGGTGTACTGACTGATATTGTTCACCGGAATGTCAGGGAACCGTTTCTGATATAGACAGGAATTTATTAGCCAGGCGTAAATTTGAAGTAGTCAATTTCGGATGCACATGATTTTCATACTAGGACTTCGACATTGATAGGTTCCATATTGGTGTTTATGGAATTGATGTGTGTTTCCTATCGACATTTGTCATATTCTGCCGAGTACTGCCGAGTACTGCCGAGTGGTTTGATACATTTGGTGATAATGTCAGGGTCAAAACTTGAAGATTCTTTAAATTTTATCCATTCCAGGAATATTCGATTTCTCAAGAACTGGCCTGTTCACCTGCTTGCCCAAAACCCGAAAGCATGCATGTTCCATTATTTCAAGTAAGTAGTTGGAGTCATCAGAATGTACAGTCTTGGATGTAACTTAACGAATTATCACATGTGTCATTGCATTTCCAACTTATATGATTCAAGATGAACATATTCAGAATTAATATAGACAAATTATCTATATTGCGGCTCACATTTAACATTCATTTTAAAAGTAAGTCATCAAAGATTAATCGTTTCTTATCCGGCGAAATTTCTATGGCAATTTCTTCAGTCATTGAGGTTTTGAGTTTGTAGAACATACATGTAGCAGATGTGTGTATTGTATGATAACAGTCTTTTAATAAGGTCTCGACATGGTTTTATTAACTTGAGGGTAAAAAAAAAAAATTGACCAAAGGACAAAGTCCGAGGTTGACATTATTCAGGCTTATACAATCATGTTGACCGAAATCAAAAGTTTACAATAGGTTTATCATAAAATAACTAAATTTGTTTAAACAAAACAACGAACGTAAGCTATATTTGAACATATAATGATATCACGATAGAGACTGCTATGTGAAGAATATGTATGCATGGAAATGTATTCAGTTCACTAAAACATTGATGGAATATTTGAAACATTCTGACATATTGTCTATATTACAATTTTTAAATTTTGACATTAACGAACAATACTAGGGGGAGGTAAATCACAATATATGTTTGAATATAGAAACACCGAGTCAACCACTTTTTCGAGTTTTTGTTTTTTGTTTGTTTTTATCGCAGCCAGACTTTTGATTGTGAATCACGTCACATTATTTCAGCCCATTAGAAAGTGTGAAAAATATAATTCTATATTTTGTATATCTTCATTTTGGTCGGTACAATATTACATATCGAACAGTGCACTGACGTCTGTTTAAATGATACAGTTGTTCAAAGTCTATAAACAAAGTTTATATACAACAAACTGTATGAAACTTTTTTTTTTCATCTATATTTAGTCAAATCAATTCATTAATACCAGTCTTCATTATATACTAATTTGGAACAGTGAACCAACAGTTTATTGTTAATATTTTCTACATTTGATGCTTTGTCAATAAATTCCTTTCCGGAATAACCAGGGACCCAAACCGATGTCACATTACTTCAACATTGAGTAAATATAAAGGGGAAATTAAAAAAAAAAGATCAGTTAAACTCTTGTATTCTGCATACATTCTGGTACATTGATCCTGATGACGTCCCTACCAAGTTTAGAAGCATGACAGTATCGGTTTTCGGTATTTCGGAGTCTCTACTTCGTCATTCTCATATTTGTTGATAACTAAATTGCTACTGAATACTTTTGATAAAAGGATAACGATTTTCTATGTCTATCAAAAGGGTAATTTATGGATCGCGTAGACAGTATACTTCAAAATAATCCATAAGTGTACACTGTATTTAACTTTGTACAGACGTAACATTTAAAAGCTTAACGATACACTTTTATATTGACTTTTTTAAATAAAATGTTTAATTTGGATTACAGCCAAGAAATGAAATTGTTTTCAGTATATATCTCAAATAAACGTTGTGAACATTACTTTAATTTCGATTTAAAAAAAGAAGATATTTCAAGAGAATGCTTTGTTTCCTTTTCATTGTTTGATATTGTTCTGTTGTAATACATAAAAGAAATACTTATTCCCATGTCAATACATTTTCATTATCCAATGACTTAAACGATGAAATATATATATATGTTGATAGGGAAACCAATTGTAGTTTTCAGCATTTTTCAAAGCAGATTGTAACGTATCTACACGGTGTTCGTTTTCTGTATACAGAGAAATGTTCTGTTTCATGCAAGGTATTATTTTTTTTTACTGATATTGAATTATCTGGGTGACACAAAGATAGAAGGGAGTCCGTTAAAATGTGATGTTTATTTTTTTGTCACCCAGATTGCCTTTATATTGATAACCGCTTAGCATTTATATTTGCGTTTAAGAGGCAATTTTGAAATGATCTTATTGTTTCTTGATTATTCACTAAATGACTTCCCATAAAATCACATTAATATAAATGATGGCTGCAAATTGTTATGTGTATAATGTGAGAAGATTTGTAAAACGTGATGTAGGTCAAACGTGACGTCAAAAGGACCTCCTACTTCTGTTAAATGACTAGAAAACACGATATATTAATGTCGTATACCGGGAGGTAAGTTAAGTATGGTTATATAATCTATATACATTGGTTTTTATACTGCATATGTTCACATATGCTCATTGAGCTTATTATATAAATCTACCAATGATCATAGGTGGCTACGAGAGCATAATTTATGTTTCCTTCTTGATTACATTGTTATTATGATATCACAACAATATATATGTGTACTGTGGGTCTGTTGTATCTAGGTACACTGTGGATCTGCTGTATCTCGATACACTATGGATCTGCTGTATCTTGATACAATATGGGTCTCCTGTATCTTGATACAATGTAGGTCTCCTGTATCTTGATACAATGTAGATCTGCTGTATCTTGATACAATGTAGGTCTCCTGTATCTTGATACAATGTGGGTCTCCTGTATCTTGATACAATGTAGATCTGCTGTATCTTGATACAATGTAGGTCTCCTGTATCTTGATACAATATGGGTCTCCTGTATCTTGATACAATGTGGGTCTCCTGTATCTTGATACATTGTGGGTCTCCTGTATCTTGATACAATGTGGGTCTCCTGTATCTTGATACAATATGGATCTGCTGTATCTTGATACAATGTAGGTCTCCTGTATCTTGATACAATTTGGATCTGCTGTATCTTGATACAATGTGGATCTGCTGTATCTTGGTACAATGTGGGTTTCCTGTATCTTGGTACACTGTAGATCTGCTTATCTTGATACAATGTGGGTCTGCTGTATCTTGATACAATGTGGGTCTCCTGTATCTTGATACATTGTGGTCTCCTATATCTTGATGAAATGTTGATTTGCTGTATCTTGGTACACTATGGATCTGCTGTATGTTAATACAATGTGGGTCTCCTGTATCTTGATACAATGTAGGTCTCCTGTATCTTGATACAATGTGGGTCTGCTGTATCTTGGTACATTGTGGGCCTGCTGTATCTTGGTACACTGTGGGTCTCCTATATCTTGGTACACTATGGGTCTCCTGTATCTTGATACAATGTTGATTTGCTGTATCTTGGTACATTGTGGGTCTACTGTATCTTTGTACACTATGTCACAAGAAAATACCATATTTAGGATTAGGTCATGAGAACTCGTATATAGTTCTAGTATGTTCTAGTTTCACTACAGATTGTTTACCATCAAAGTCGAAATGTTAAGATATCAAGATATTCGATATGTTCCCAAATACACACATAGATTTCGTATGCTGGTAGACAAAAATGTAAAAGCGTCCCTACTTTTTCTTTCTTTCTTTACGAAATATTTCTAAGTTAGTCATATACATACATATTAACCAATAACCAACTTACCTTTCTATCACTGACATGTGTTATCTTAATTGACTGATACGTCTTTGATATGAAGGACATTTGCAGTTACCAGGTCATTCTTGTCTGTTCAATTTCCTTCTGCGTCGTTAATAGATCGTTAAAAATGAATTACACCATGCATATACATGTATAGGACATGTCACAGAAAATGCCGCGTTGAATTAGAAGATAGTTACATGGAATCCTCAGGAAAGCTAATTAAAAGGATCGTGTTTCATTTTAAATATGTCTCATCTTCGGGGAAATCACGATTTCCTGCCACATCACTGTGTGTGTTTCTATTTAAAGGTATCTATACCAACAGTAACCGGGTTATTGGTATATTGTAGGTAATCATCTAAACTTACGTAAATATTTGATCGTTTTATTTCATTTATTTCTTATTTGGCTAATGCCCATTCCCTGGATTATGTGTCAATTCGGTCCCAATCCAGTCCAAACTTTAAATGTAGCGCTACCTTGTTCTGTAGTACACACTAACACAGAACGAAATTATTTCAGTTAATTTGAAAAAAAAACACCGAATTCTCGACAGACCATGATTAGGTTCAGTAAACACATAGTTTTATCGGTTACCCCTTTTTAGTGATTTCCGCGCGGGAATCATGCACTAAATTATGATTGTGCTAATCACACTTTCGATACAGTATTTCTACGGTAAAGAATATAGGTGCGCTTATTCATCATTGCGCTAAACTGTGAAAATGCGCTTAAATTTGAGTGCGTCAAAATACGTACATTTACAGTATTTTTTACCGATAGCATTGGAATCAAGAAATGTGACTTAATTTCACAGACAAAAAATGCTTTGTCATCTTTACTCCATGATATCAACTTAAATAGCGTTTTTATTTTGCCTATCGGTAAAACGATACCAACGCAACTTTCAGTTTAATGTCCAGAAAAATAAAAATACAAAAACACAAGTAAAGAACAACTAGTATACTTCTTAATCGACGTTAGAGATACAATTTCTCATTAAACTTTACGTGAATTATTTCTTTTATGTAAGAAACCCGAACAAATCTAACAAGAGTTTTTAAGACATATTTATCAATTACTTCACCTCGCAAATGTCGCTAGAGTGCATAAATGGAATTTGAAAGTTAATAGATGTTTGCAAAAAAGCATTTAAATGTTACGTTGATAACGCCTAATCTACCTTGATAGTGTTCAAAAGGGCAATGTCACGTCATGGCTTGAATAACAGGAGTCCTATGGTACTGCCTCAAACCTTATGATTAAGCTGAGGTGTACATTATAAGTAACTAAGACATAGTAATAGTTACTTTCGCTATCATGTTTCCTCTCTTTACCATATTTTGTTACCGCATATTTACCTGTATGCCTACCAAAAGTATGATTGCTCTTTGTAACTATATATTTCTTTTAAATAAACACAAAAAGAAAAGAAAAACAAAATAAAAATAAAACATCACATCTTTGTTTTTTTCTCACCTAACCGTTACTACGTTAGGCTTTTTAAAATAAGATTAAAAGGCTTATTTTGATAAATGTTTTAACAGGTGATACTTTTTAAATTTAAATGTTTTACTTACAAGTAGTTTCCAAAGATATACCCAGATAAATGGTGGTATAATAAATACCTGTTTTCACGATTTGTTTTTTACAGCCGTGGTCAAGTGCTTGTCCGTGACAGTAACCATTCGGAATGGATCTATATTGTAAAATCAGTAAGTACGACACCATTCGGAATGGATCTATATTGTAAAATCAGTAAGTACGACACCAATCGGAATGGATCTATATTGTAAAATCAGTAAGTACGACACCACTCGGAATGGATCTATATTATAAAATCAGTAAGTACGACACCAATCGGAATGGATATATATTGTAAAATCAGTAAGTACGACACCACTCGGAATGGATCTATATTATAAAATCAGTAAGTACGACACCAATCGGAATGGATCTATATTGTAAAATCAGTAAGTACGACACCACTCGGAATGGATCTATATTGTAAAATCAGTAAGTACGACACCAATCGGAATGGATATATATTGTAAAATCAGTAAGTAAACTATTACTATACTTTTACTGCACTTATACCTGATCATTGGTTGGAAGGTTACCCAGAGATCATTTGGAAGGAACGTACTTCCCTCTGACGATGTGGTTGAAATCAACTGCTCAGTTATATGTACTTAATTCCAACAAGCTTGATCTCTATTACCAAAATATGTTTTTGAAAAAAACATGTTTTACAATTGGCCAGTTATTATTTGTTCACAATACTATAGAAATGTGGATGCTTGGGAAACATATAAGGGTAGCAACATAAGCAATGTTATCTTCATTCTCTTTACCCTGTCCATGAATACATGTAGATGCTATTCATTAATGGCATCTTTAAAAAAAGGTTCAAATGAAACTTGAAAAGGGACGGAGTTTTCGAATTTCTGATATTTTCATATGTGTAACACTATGGTACAAAAAAGGTGTATCTATATATGTTTTCTTTTTTATATAAAACTGTTTTGGCATATCAAACTCATGAGTTTAACTGATTTCAGGTGCTATATCTAAACCATGTAAACGTTTAACTGTTTAGCATTAAAATATTTGAAAACGTCAATGTCTTTCTACAGGGAAGCTTGTCAGTATTAAAGAAGCTGAAGGAGGTACTGCCACAAACAGAAGAAGAGATCATGTCGTCACATCCTAGTGAGTGGGAGAGTTTTACATCTCAAATAGTTCGATTTGATCAAACTTAATTTTTTTTATTTTACAACATTTATCAACCAATTACATGTAGATATCTATCACTTGATCACCAGTGCTTACTGGTGAAGGAAACATGATAATCTGTGACCCAAGAGATCAGACATTCCTTACCCTTTAATGTCAAAACGAACCATGGCTCTCTTTGTACTGTTTTTACTGTCTGTACAATTTTAAAGCCTTTTTTAATATGTGTTTTGACGTTCAACAATATGTAGCAAGTGTTAATTTAAATGTTCAATACAGACAATAAAAGAAAAAAGGAACGAAAACGACAACCATACGGAACCTGGCAACGGCGATCATATCAAAAGAGGCAGAGGAGTCTTACACTATCTTCTAGGGGATCTGAATCGGGCTCCGCAGAATCCAGGAAGGGATGGGAGTCAGAACCTGAAGTGTACAAATCCCAATATGATATGGAGAGGCGACTGGTTAGTTTCATTTTAGGTCATTTTCATTCAAATTCGTTCCGTTCTGCTTTTTTATTTGTCTGCTATAAACCGCAACATATTGGTTCAGTTGACTTAACTATTTTTGTCAATGGCATGGACACCTTAGTTTATTAAGATGCTGCGTGATTTTGTTAAAAAGAATAAGAAGCTTAACCTCCGTAATATCTCGTCTTATGCTTCATTTAAATCTCTATATGTGTTTCTATTTGATCCACATTTATTGATGTTGAGTTAGAATTCCGGTTTCATTTTAATGTGACCATTCTTTTGTAATGTCTATTAATGTTTCATATCTTAAGCTGAAATCAACATGAGGATGGTCAGGTAAATGTTGTTTTAATTATAGGAACGGAGCCTTCCAGGTCTAAACAATCCAAGTGAGAGATTGGGCGTCCTTAATTACGATACCATCATTAACAAACATAAGGCAAGGATCACTGCCAGCAAGCGTTTGAATGAAGATGAAGACGATTTCAGATTACCTCCCTTACCTAATGATGACGCTCCGTCTAAGGAAAATCATGAGAAAGATGAAGAGGACTCTGAAATAAGTAGCCAAAAAGTGCGGCTACCAAATATACGGAAAACATCAAAGGTAAAAGAAAAAACGTTCTGCCATGCCTTTGTTTATTTTGTTAAGGTTTATGACAGTTTCAGTTTTCATTTATTTTAGATATGTAATATTGTCTTTCGTTTGAAATATAAGCTCATGTTTTTGTGAATGTGTCTTATTGATGTCTGCTTACATTGAAATGTTATGACGGAGAACTCAAGTGAAACGCTCAACACTTGGTCGGTATATATTATGTACGTTATATACCGATATGTAGTTTGCTTCATGGCGTTCAATTGCATTACGGGTTCAGAACTGAAATTTATACAGGATTCAAGAACACTATTTTATGTTTTAATGTGTTTAATTTGACGATAGGGAGCGTACCTGTCCTCTGGCAAGCCTAATAGGAAAATCAGCAGAAAGGAACAGGAACAAAATATTCAAGAGGAAATTCATAAAAGAGAGGAAGGTATTAAAGAAATTGAGATACTGAATGTCAAATCTTAAATAATGCTTTTGGCATAAATACATTGTATATTTTCCTAGATAATTGTAATAAATACTGGTTGGAATTCGGAGTATATGCCGAATATTGTCTTTTTTATTTCGTTTTTTACTGAATGGTTTGTTTTGTTTGAATGAGTATCTGGAGGTGATTTTAATTAATTCGAAATACTATCCATACTGCTTTTTCACTAGCTAAATTGTCTTACAACAAATCGTTTCGCTTGGTGAATTGTTTATCAAATTTAAGTTAGAATACCTGTTGCAATATGTATATATATATCATAGTAACTCAAATGACGACAAAGCAAGACAATCTTATGACTGATTGGGCCTCGAATTCGCCTAGCAATATACGCATACATCTGAACTAACTTCAAAGTGATATTTAACTCATTATTCGATCGTTTCTTTTAGAATTATGGAGGAAAAAGGCAACACAGGAAGAAGGCAGAAAAACCATAGCTGAGGAGTTCGACAACAAACCACTGACAGATTATAAACTCACGGAGGCTGATCTTCACCCAATGTTTATTCTAGTCAAAGTCCTGGAAAGGGGACAATACTTCGTAAGCACTTGTTACTCTTTAAATGTTAATTCAAAGGAGATAGGAGTAATTTCCCTTTAAATACCCTTGATTTAGATACTTCAGCTGAAAATAAAGAAAAACATAACTAAAATACTATAACTATTAACGAAACAGCAACACTGAAAATAGTCAGTAGTAACGCTGACACGAAGTCGGACTAGTTCAGCCGCCTCCAAAAGCCATGCCCTTCTTTTAATTGTGTAGTTTATTTTATGCAGATATATATATAGAGGATATTAAATGGTTTCCCGTTAAATATAACATATATTTCACGAGTATGACAGAATATCGATATTTTCACGAGTGCGAAGCACGAGTGAAAAATATCGAAATATTCTGTCATACGAGTGAAATATATGTTATATTTAACGGGCAACCATTCAATTTTCTTTTTATTGCATTTCATAAACTTAAAAACAAAATTAAAAACATTAAAAATTAATAGCGTCAAAAAGTGCGGGAATCAGTAATGACGCCATCTCTTTGTGACGTTCCTCCACGTCAACTTGAAGGCGCCATTTTGAAAGGACTGATCAACGCAACTTAAGCGTTTTCTGCTGTTATAGTAGAATCTGTGCATGAATAGCAAATGTCAAGTGAGTATTTTGTCAAAAACTAGTCGGAAAATTTCAGAAATACAGTAAAATAACCAATTTATCTATCTCCGCTTCGGTTGAAAAAATCTGCAAGTTTCAACGAGTTGAATACAAGGGTCCGCTCTGATTGGTCAAAAACGAAAACTTTATTTTCACTGCAAAACTTGTATTTTCACTGCAAAATCTTATATTTTCACTGCCTCATCGCTGCAGTGAAAATATAAGTTTTATTAGTTTGATAAATTTCTATATTTAACTGGCAAAAATGCAATAAATATATATATTGATTTTATCCCAACGTTCTTCTTTTTCAGAATAATAATGTTTTCTATTTACCAAGTCATTCACAGTAGCCTTTCGATATATTTAATGTAGTGAATTGATGTGAAATCAGATTCTTGATAATACATTTTACGTGCTTGTTAATGTATAACGTACTACTTTATTTTACAACATTTATATATGCCGGAATTTTATTGGCGTAATCAGAAACCAAATACAATCTCTCCGCATCTGTGCTCTCTGTCTGGCAGAAATTGTCTTGGCATTTATAATGGTCATAGATTTGTTTTGCAAGCTAAATTCTCAAACTGGCTTACTTCCCCTTACTGTAGTTTGAAACTTAGGAATCAAACGTATCTAAGAGAATACTATGAATGTTAAGCTGATTATATATAAATATATACTGACCATCAACCGTTATTATCTGATTTGGTCCTAGTCCTGACACCGGGAAAGATAACATGCGATATCAAGTTGGTATACAGAGTATTATTATACTGTAATTTCGTATTCTTTTGTAAACAGGGTGTTCACAGTGTAATCGGAACAGAGAAACAGACGTCATTTAGCGTGGTCAGTAACGGTGCTGAATGTATAATGATCTCAAAGAAATTTTTCAAGGAAAAATCCACGGACGCCGTCAGACGAAATCTTGAAGAATGCGTAAGTTGATTAAGTGGCGGGTTGTTGGATATTTTTGTTCGCCGTCTATTAAATTTATTCTGTTTTAATGCAATAGTTCCTTAAAGGTTTCTTATTCGTAATGGATTTTAAGATATCCTTTATCAACCTAAATTTAAAATATCTCGGGAAATATATATGTTATTAACTGTAGCTAACTTTACTGGTTTCGTGACGATGTTTTAGCGTTTTTCAAGTGGAAAATAAACATTGTAATTGAAACCCTATCGAAAGGAATCCGCTCCTTCTTTACATCCGAAAAATAATTGTATATGCCCTGAGATCTTTTCGAAAACTTTTCATTTAAACGTTGAAATATGCTATGGAAACCCTATAGTAAATAATCTTGAGTGTCGCGAGAAATACTTAGCGTGAACTGTCAAAGCAGAAAAAATCATTATTTTTCATATTCATGTACGAAATCATTTGATTGACATGCCTTGCCTCAGATAATGAAACAATATTTTCTGTATTAAATCCCTACTTTCTGTATTTCATACATAAAGAGACCCGTTTCTTCAATAAAAATCTTCATGTATAGTTAAGATTTTGGAATGGACAAAATTTGAGATTTCAATACCTTTCCTGTAAATATGGATTATGCCCCATCTAATAATATAATCTAAAAAACAATATAATCAACCTTAAGCAATTACCTGGTTCCCTATATATTCGTTTGGAAAGAGTGACAAGACCGGATATTTAGGGCTTATATTCCACGGCCATGTCTTTTTTGTTTTTTGTTTGTTTGTAGAAGTCATTTCTATGATTAAAATTTAAAATTAGATCTACTATGGAAAAATGAAAATGAGTTTTCTACAAAAAGAAAATCGATTTCCTCAAAAAGATGAATATTTGTTCTTTATCGCCTTTGTACACTGTTTTCAGCACATTTTGTGCTGGGAAATATAACAAGTTGCAATAGGGCAAAAATAGTATGATTGAGTGTAACAGCCTTACTGGTAATAATAATAAAACACCAAAGTAAAACATATTGCGTTATAATGAAGCATTTTGCGAAAATGTCAGGAAATGTGTGTAAAGAGTTAGTTTAACGTTAGTCAGGTCAAATGAAAAGAAGATCATAAAATGAAAATTGATGACATTCTATTAGGATTGAAATGAGACATTTTATCAAGCTTTGATTATATTCTCATATATTTTTCTCATTTCTTTTTTCATCTTTCTTTGTGTTATTCCAAATACTGAAATTAAAATTTCAGTATTTTATCGCACTCCTGGAATAAAATCATCACGCTCTTTTCCTTATTCCCGGCTACTACCTTTTAGGACTCAGACAATTTCCCCTGTATTAAGTCCCTGAAGAAAATGTGTTCTTGGGTTTGTAGCTATTTTCCTGTGTAGATAACATATGAAATGGGTACTTTCTATATACGACAATACCTAGTAGGGTCTTGAGATTTGAAAAATCAAAAATATATACTAAAAATAGAAACACACGGGATTCCCGGTATAAAAGGAGTGGGGGTTCTGCAGTACACTGTAAATGCCAGGGTTACTCTCTTTCGAGTACCCGTGTGCTCTTATTTTTTATCAAACCTATACAATAACATCATTTATCAGTTAGCGAAAACTTCAAATTCGATATGATATATCCTTTCACATCATTTGAACTTCAAATGAACGAATGAAAGGATGGAGTCACTAGTAATAGTCATTAATAAAATATTCCGTTGTGTGAGCCCTTGAAGTAGTATACGACGTAGTAATTACGTTACTTACCTTGTGGTTTTCGTCCTTGCAACGGCAAGTTATGATTTAACTAGAAGAATAAGAACAGAGTCATACTTTATTTTCATACCTTTGTATTAGAGTTACATTAATGCTACTAATAGTCCTGCTTAATTTCTCCTAGGCATATGAATGCTATTATGAACGTGATCTTGAAAACATTCACAAAAAAATCTAGAATAGCAAACGTTAATATATATTTTGAGTGTAAACTCTGTCTTCTTTAACTTAGTCTCTAAATATTAGTGTCGTAAACTATTTCCAACCAAAGCTGGTTCTTACAGTAAAATTGGTCAGCTAGTGGTTATTTCTTATTACATATACAGTGTACACCGTTACAATGAATAAACAATATTGATGATTTATTGGATGTACTCCTATAAGACTGTCGATATCAGATACGATTTATGGCACTGCCTGATCTGTAGCGTATTGATATTAACAGGAAAGCCGGTTTCCCTCTGACGAGGCCCTGCAAAAATCTCTCCAGAGCTATGTTAACTGGCAGGCAGACAGGAAGAAAATGTACCTCAGCGTCGTGAACGATAAACAGAAAAGAAAAGAAAAACGACGCCAATACTTGCCGCAATACACTGGTCAATATTGCTTTCGAACAGGCCCTGTATGATTAGGTAATTTGTTGTAAGCAGAATTTTTAACCAAAGATACGAAAGATAAGTATGATTCATTTTGATATAGACAGAAGTGTTATAGAAGAACACAGCTTCGGAATGTAATACAGACAACAGTAATTTAACAATGACATAGAGGTAATTAAACGTGAAAAATGGCCTGCTGGGCACTGGTCCGGAACTGGCTTCTATTGATTAAGTCACAGGACAATAACGAAAATGGGGCCAACTCGAACAAGGTCAATGAAAAAGAAATAAATAATGCTTGTTATTTTGAAGGTGCTTCAGTACATTGTTTTATACAGTGACATACACACTTACATCGAAGTGACAGGTTATTAAAGAAGTTCGTTCTTCGTAGACAATCTAACGTTATTGAAGAGATATATCATATAGACAGAAGAGGTCATGTCACTTAGTAGATAAGATTTAGGGAGATAAATGCATTTATATTCACGAAAATACCAACAAGTCAAATCACAAGGGATCAAGACAGAGGAAGATATCCCTAGAACAACATATGGATTTGAAACACTAAATACATTGTATAATGTGGGACTTGATATGCATGGAAACAAAAATAAGTGCATCCTGTAACGACCAGCAGAGAATTACGTTGGTCTGATAATTGATTCCGGAGATGAAAAGTAGTAGATTTGGTCTTAGGACATTATGTTTAGCAATGTATCCAGTGATTAAACAAAACTTAAATGTTATAGCAGAAATGTAGTAACTAATACGAATTGGGCATACTCTGTGTTATCTGTTGTACTTAACATATATGATATTTGAACATTACACATTAGTATGATATTGTGGTTCTCAAAAATAATATGGATAGTTCTCCCACATTTGTATGTACCGTCAAAGAGATTTAGAAAATATACTTTTTTATGAAATCATTTGGATAATTATTTCCTTTGTCATATATGTCATATAAAATAACAATGACGTCAGTCTTCGACACACAACAGACTGAGGGGCTGCCGTTGATCAGTATGTTACATTTCAATTTTGATATAATTCATGCATATTTGTCGAGGGTTACTTCACAGATTAAAACGTCAGTTACGTTTGGTTGATTTAATACTACTTTAATATAAACAATCGCTGGACTATGTTGTTTTTGTTATGTTTTATCAAAACTCTGATCGTGTGAATTACAACGGGATTCCACTCTAGATTCAAACCAGATAGGATATTCAACAGAACACAAAAGATAAAATCAAAATAGCAGAAGAGAATATAACAATATATATATATGTTAGCCACACACCGTATTCGACGAAAGTTTGACTGGTTTTGCTTCACATCTCATGTACATATATACGTCGTGTATAGGGATCACGGAACCAAATGATTTCCCATAGACGGTAATGTTAACGTTTATCACTGTACTGCTTAAATGGAGTTTTCAACACTGGTCCAGTAGCAATAATTTTGAAGTATGTCATCTCGGAAACCTCTAAATGGAATTATAAAAAATTCTACCAATTTTAACTTTTTTTATATGGGGGCCGCCATCTTGTATTGAAATCAGCACCAAAAATTCATCTAAATTAACTACAAAATACACACTTACTTACCTCCCCCTGACAAAAACAGGCTAGCAAAAAAATAACTGTTTTTCTATATATTTTAAATCTATATGTATTGCCCGACCCACATATTAAAACTTTGGAAACTTCTCTCACCTTAATATCCAATCAGTAGGCCCCGATGTATTCACCTTCCTATTAAATCTTCTGCCCAAACGGGGAAAACCAACATTCTATTTTTGATTTGGTTCTGTGGTCCCTAAAGCTGTGAAAAATGTGGGAACAAATAAAGTACACCAGACTAATAAACGATGGAAACTATCTGTTCTGACTTATTTACTTCTAATTGAAAAGACACTTGAGATTAAATAATATATTTAAATCTACGCTTCGTACTCTTCTACTGATACATTTCAAATAAAGCAAGATTAACAGCTAGATTTGCGTGGTACTTGGATCAAATGTCTTAAAATGTTTATAAAAATAACCTATTTTTCCTATTAAAGAAACATTATTTAAATACTACGACTTTAATTAAATATTATCTATTTCGTTTAATTAAGATGTCTTTGGTAAAGTGATATTGTGGGGGTACATGTATTTCAGTTTAATTAATTAGATATATATTCCATCAGCTTTAGCGATCTAGAGTTCCAGTCTCAGCATCAAAGAATTCATGGCACACCTATGTTTCACCTACATACAATCTCTTTACCTTCTGATACCCAGGCAAACATGCAACGTTGTTGTCATGGTTCATTTATTGAAGCATATGTACATGGTATCATCATACATCCGTCATCCTCATACATCATCGCAATACAACATTAGAGGAGACTGATAATGTACTCCTTGTAAACGTCTAACAACTCCATTTCTTTCTCACCATTACTCATCTGCTTGTACGTGATCAGCTTATGTTGTTATTCTCGTACTACATGATGCGACCTCAGAAAGTTCCGTGCATATAGCGCTGTTTAAACGATTTGTTGGTATTTATACATGGTAATGATATTTTTATATACGTTTAACCATTGTTTCCACTGAATATCGGTAATATTTCACAATTAAAAGATAAACAATTCCACAATTTTTGCAAAATAATTTTCTTCAAGCGTTTTGGAAAAATCGCTGAAATATTTGTTCAATATCGGTAATATTTCACAATTAAAAGATAAACCATTTTTTTCAGTATTCACGTACAGTCAATTTAAAGTCCAAGTAAAGTTACGGATAAAGCGTCCTCCATCTAGTCATGTTGAATACGACTTTTTTGTACTTATGTATATCTTTTCTCACAGAAAAGGTTACAGCACATATGATTTGTTACAAAATACCAGTGGTAATGTCCTTCATTTGAAAAACTCAACAGGTCATCTCTGTTGTTAGTCTGAGAGAAGATGACAACGTGACGTTCGTTTTAATAGGATGACAGTATTTGTTCTTTTTTTTCTGTAAATCTGATCAGTGCTGGATATTTTATATTGGGTTATATCAAAGTGAACTGAACTGGTAATCAAAAAATGACTTCACCTTTTATGACTATCTTTGATATGTTCATACCAAAACAAAGATCATTTTATTGGACCATACATATTATGACAAATTTAATTTCACAATTTTGGACATCAAGGCTTAAATAACCGACACCAACATCCAACAGATATTTATACATGAATATAAAATATATAATTTGATCACTGAATGATTGGATTGTAGAGTTTAGTCACTGGATCACACATCTTAACTCAGTCCTGTTTCGGTCACTGGCATTTGCTGGTACTTTAGGGGCACTACTGCCAGCATTTGTGCGCATTTGCGCCACTAACAAGTCCGTACGAATACTTGGCCGGCGCACATTTGGCGCAATGGTTCCACACGCGTCTGACATTTTGCGCCTTATTGACATCCCTCGCTTTCCCGACTGTGAACTGTTTCCGCCGATATATGAGGGTTGGACACGCCGATGTAATGACGGACTCATTTCTACGGGTAACTTAGCGAGATCAAATAATGTCTGAAACGATTCCTCAACATTGATGTTCTTTTTTGCTGATGTTTCAAGAAAACCACAGTGATGATATGCTTCCCTTAGCATTTCTGGTTCCGAAGGGTCAATAACTCTGTTTTTATCTTTATCGCATTTATTTCCCACAATCATCATCGGAACATGAGCTAACCGTTTTGTCTCTTTCCGGCATTGGCTTTTGCACTCTTGGATCTGTTTACACAACTTTGACACTTCCTCGAATGAATCTCTGTTGTCGATACTGTATACGAGGACAAACAGGTCACCTGAATTAAAACAAAAATACAACGCATTAATTAATTAGCTGAAAAGCTTTATCAGTATGACATGCAGAGATAAAGAAATATTCGATCCCTTGACACGCATCGTAGTACCTTAATCATGTAAATCCTGGTATTCGTGTCAACGACTCCAGCGACACTATCATGAAAGCATTGTTTTTCTTGTGATATATGAACTGCGACACCAGATGCCGTATATCTTAGAACAACAGATGACAGTGCGTTATTTATAGTAAAGCCATGACATGAAATTTAATCAAAACTTATATCATATAATGCATCGACAGGGAAATGGTTCAAGGTTTATTTAATTTGCATGTAGCGTCCTCGCAACATATAAGGACTTGTGTATTTGGTTTTTCATATCTAAAGTAATATCTGAACAAGGTCATTTATAAAAAAAATAATCATTTAATAACCAATGCATATGATAAATATATTCATAAACTGTGAATAGCTTAACAAATGGTAAACAAAATTGAAACAATATTCTTTTTATTTATTTTATTTTATTTTTTTGGGGGGGGGGGGGGGGGGGGGGGGGGGGGGGCTAGTCATATATTTGTCGGTGATTGATATTTTTAAAATAATATTTACAAAAATGATGTTCGCTTAACATGGCAGTTATCAGTAACAGTAAATCGTTCTTTATTGATTTCAATCCATACCTCTATACCACTTTCAATATTAATTACATGGTTCCTTCCATTTAATTAAATGTTTATCTTCAAAATGAAAAAAATGTGATAAAAAAGCAATAGAAAAATCATGTTTCAGGCACTCCAAATCACATAATTCTAAATCGCTTGATGATACAGCAGCTTGAGGCTGTTTATCCGGTTGCAATTCCAGAGAGAGTTATCAAGATATCAGTGATTTTTTGTAATCACTCTGTTGTTAGTCAATTAGATATAATTACTTGCACGTCGCCCTCTCCCGGTCTCATGACTACAGTAATACTTAGTTATCTGTACCCGAAGATCAATTGCATGAGATGACTTGGACAATCTGTTACCGACAATGTAGGAATAATGCATGGTTTGGTATCACAGACGTTTGATTACGTGTGTTTGTTTCGGGTTTAATGTCCTCTACCGTTAGGTCAGTTCACTATAAGGCTGAACCTTAAGCATAGTGTGTCAAATACAACATTTATTGCATAGACTTTGGTGTTTGTCGCGGTCGGGCACAGAATCCATAATAAAATTCCCCGCCTGAGAGGACGCTTACTTTAACAACAGAAGTGATTTGAAGATAATCGCCACTGGGAGCCAAGCAACAGGGTTATCTGTACATAAGCTGACTTGCTAGTTACATCATAACTCATCGGTCACAAGGCCATGCTACTGATTGCCCCCTATTGCTATTATGTCACAAACGTCTGCTGTTGAAGCCCATTACAATAAGTAATTATAATTCATATCTCGTCCTGTGATTTCGACATCGTACGCTAGGAATCGATCAGTCCAAAGTACAAATAAGTCAATAATGTTATAGTACACTATGATCTAGGGCAAAGCTAAGACAATTACTATATGATAGAATTGGGCTAATTATCAAAGATGCTCAAAGTAGATATATAACGGTACTTATACTTCATTGCGGTGCGTAGCATTGTTTATAAGTGGTACTGTGGCTCATTACTTATAAGATAGTATTAAAGCATGCCAGCATATATTATATATTACCATAATATGTTCTTCCAAGCGGAATATATCTAGTAGATTATCAATACATTGTCTCGTTTATAAATAAAAATGTTGAAACAGCTTCGTTTGATTTTATTGATATTGGTTGAATGTATATTTAAGCTTTGTTCACGTGATTGCATAAGCTAATGAAATATAGCAGGGCCGTTTCCACGAAGGTGGAAATACTTATGACGAATTTTCAGTAACGCCATATTTTGACTGAAGCATCTGGACACATTTTCATGAAAACCTGAATAATCATAATAGTCTGACATCCGGTGACTCAGTTATCACCGAGAGCCACGAATACAAAGTTGAATCATAGACCAAAAAATACTCACTTTTAATGCTTTCACAGGGGAGAGAACCCAATTCACTACTCGAGAAAACAAGCATTTTTACAGAATTCCGAATACACATAACAGGATAATGCAAATGTTTACCGATAAGTGTGATGATTTCAGATTTCCAATTATTAATTTTCCATTTCTAGATAGTAACATTCCTGTTTCCCCAATCTATGGTGTTAACATGTCGCAGGTGATTCGATTTGCAAGGAATTGTTCCAATTATCATGAATTCCATGACGACTGTCTATTACTGAAGGAACAAGCTAACAATACAAGGTTTTGAGAGGTGCAGACCCCGGGAAAAATGTTTTGACGACACCAAATTTACATGGCGGGTGTTTTCGATGAAGCAAAATACGTTGAGCCTCCCGGAACACCTGGTCGTATTCTCCTTGTACTTTCAATGTCATTGTCAATGTCTCAATGCAAATCTGTATTTTTTGTTATTCGCATTTGCGAACGATCTATCGATTTTGAGCTAGAATTATGGTTTCATTTTAATGTGGTATTCTCTGAATTTGTCTGCACGATATAAAGTCACCTGTAAAATACACCCACTTTTCTCAAGCCATTGCATACAATTGTCTGCAGAATATGCAAAGCCTATTTCCATCTAGTGCTTACAGATCATGCACATTGATGCAGATTGTGCCACTTTCTGTCCGCAATATAAATACTAGACGTATCATAGCAAAGCAATCTATAACTTTCTGTATTGGTAAAGCGTTCTATGTAGCCTATCTGGCACCGTAACACGACAACGATCGTACAGTTAATGTCGATGGCTATCAGTCTTGCCATCATACAAGTCAGCAGCCGTTTTAACATCTTTCAAGCATAATGAGAACGAAATTGCTTTAAAACATCTGTGGTTGGCAAATCATAACAATCAATCATTGTTATTGTCCCTACAAAGTGATTGGTTCTTACTCTTGACCATCAACACATTCAGAACAGCTCAAAATGTTCCTGTTTATATGGGCCATTTTATATTGTCGTTTCACTAAAATGGCAAAGGATCTTTCCCTTCCATTTCATTATACCGACATCGAAAATGGCCAGGTTCCAATCTAGAAAGATTTAGAAAGGTATACCTGGTATCAGAAACAAAAAGTGATGAAACTTGGCCACAGACAAGTATTTAATCCTTCAAGGTGAAATAAAATCACGTAAACCAAGATACATAATCAACCTAATGGTAATATTTGATTAAATTTGTAATGTAGACTAGTTCGAGTTCATCATATAAATGAAATCAATCTTGTGTTTAGCTGTTGGCTGAATACCACGACATACCTAATAGTCTAATACTGATACAGTTATTCAAAATTCACTTTAATAATGGACACATCACAAAATATAGGAATTTTTGAAAAGTGCGGGTCCTTCCCTTTAACTTATAAATAATTCTGTACAAATTTGATTGTCATCATTTCTGTAGATGTCCAAGTCTATTTTGCTGCGTTTTAAGAGAGCACCGGTTCCTCTACATCAAAGGCCACGTGGCGATTTGTGTCAAGGGAAACTGGATGAAATTGCATGTATCCTTATTGAACTCGAACCTAACGAAGCTTTTTGTATCACAGACAAATCTAGAAATCTTATGTCACAGCATGTTCGTGACTGAAGTTATGGTTGTTTTCTATTATTTGCATTTCGTCACATGGCGTAAGATTTCCATATAGAGCGGAAACAGTGCGCAGCACGCTGATATGCTCTCTAAGTAACACATAAACGGTCCACTAGCACACTAATCGATACATTTCACCGTAAACACACCAGAGAGTTCGAGTTTCAGTGATTGAAAAGGTACAGGGTAAACCAATGAAAATATCGAAGGTTGTTGGTTATGTCCCCTGACTGACATGCCATGAACACACACGGATTGTTCTCAGTGGTGTCCGCTTGTCCCCGCGCACCTAAACGGATATACAAGAAACATATCTAACCTAGTAAGGTGTCCGTGTAATGGACTGGACCGGAAGAGATGCCATTCCAATGTTCACGCGACATGACAGTCTAGTGACATCGCACTACAACGCTGCCTAAAGTAAACTCCGCCAATGTTACATTTTTTCTTTGAACAAAATTAATAATATAACCAGCGCTGATTTTCAATACATTGTATTTCCATGGGGTGCATGAAAATAAGGCAGGAAAGTAACAGGCTGACAGAAGTTAAACTAACTTGCGAAATGTAGATGTTTTACCTGGGCACTGTAACAGTGTTTGATGTACTTCTTCATGGCCCGGGCGCTCAACCTTATGATTCGTTGTGACAAAGCCAAACGACATTTACATGTTATTCTGGAAACATTTTCTGACAGCAATCTCAACACTCTTTACCAGATGGATTCTTCTTTCCATGTTCACTATATATTACTTTATAAAATGTAATCTATGTTTGACAGTCTGGGGTGTAAGGCTTCTATATCAACATTACGACATTGCAGCGTGATAACACTTTAATATAGCACTTTAACAATCCTATCATTAATTATCATATGTCACGATTCCTCCTTTCGCGAAAATTAAAATAACAAACAAGTACACTATTTAATAATAAAGGATATGAATATTACACCATTTTGCGACATTTGGGTAACTATAAGAGTTAATGACAATAAAGGATGTCAAAAGTACACAAAATGCAAATGATCAAAGCTATATAAAAAACACTAAATGATGTTCTATGGGCATGGCGATCCCCCGCGAATACATTAAATAAATAGTAGACAGCCTGAATATGTAGACATTCATATGGATGTGAGACTAAAGAGATGCATTGTCGGAATTGCTCTCCGGTGAACTGTTCTGAACGTCCGATGCTCTCAATGGTCTCATAGCTGACAACAACTGTAGGCTGTGGATGTTTTCCAATTCTATGTCATGAATTTTGATAGGCGCCGATGATTCGTATTTTGCATGGAACGACATTGCAAGTAAGGAGATGAGTCATCATCGTTCATCGTTCGGCTCCCAGGGACTAAATATAACGTTTTATCAGCCTCTAAGACAATATCACCACTGCAGTTTAATTTGTGTAGAAATCTCATGAAATATCATACTTGATGTTAAGCGTTTTACTTCTTTAAAAAAAATATACAGCCTTACAACTGCAATGTCATAACCTGGACATCACTTCACCTAGTCCTTATATACTGACAATGCTCTGTTAACCAGTCCTTACTTTCACCCATTCAATCCTTTAGGTCAAACAAAGGGCAGTAAATACCCATTTTATTGCCTCAGCCATGGACAGATCTCATGACTTCCATCCGCTTTGACAAGTGCTAATTACTGAGATCTAAAGCAAGACATTGTTAGTGAAGAAATAAAAAGGACGAAATGGAGTGATAGTTTAGATTTAAAATATTGAAATCAGTGATGCAAATGTACAGTTAGATCACTTTGTTGAAGGCTTAACATTCTCGCAATAGCCTTGGTTTTATTGGGCTTTTGAACACCAAAATAACATATGAACGGAAAGAGGGCATTTGACAAAAATACCATCCTCTTATGATCGCTTATTATCGAATATAAGATGTCTTTTCTAGAGCTCTCCAATGTCCTAATTATCAATTAGAAGAATTGACGTTTAGAACATGCAGACCTATTTCGCTGATCAGGCATAGATTGTATTGTCCTCGACAAAGGCTACGATACCATAACGAATTGCCTCCACAAAACTATCAGGAGTGTCCTCTACAACAATGCAAGAGCACTTGGCTCTCTACAATACCACGACACCACATTTCCCTCTACAAGGTAATGATGCCGCACTCGCCTCAACTCTACTGTGATACCAAACTGTGACGAGACCACACTGTGTCTCCACACAGTACGAAACCATAGTGTCCTCCACAACACTACGGTACCACAGTGTCCTCCACAACACAACGATAACACAGTGTCCTCCACACCACTACGGTACCACAGTGTCCTCCACAACACTACGGTACCACAGTGTACTCCACAACACTACGGTACCACAGTGTCCTCTACAACACTACGGTACCACAGTGTCCTCTACAACACTACGGTACCACAGTGCCCTCCACAACACAACGGTACCACAGTGTCCTCCACAACACTACGGTACCACAGTGCCCTCCACAACACAGCGGTACCACAGTGTCCTCCACAACACTACGGTACCACAATGTTTTTTTTACAACACTACGGTAACGCAGTGTCCTCTACAACACAACAGTACCACAGTGTCCTCCACAACACAACGGTACCACAGTGTCCTCTACAACACAACGGTACCATAGTGTCCTCTACAACACTACGGTACCACAGTGTCCTCTACAACACAACGGTACCACAGTGTCCTGTACAACACAACGGTACCATAGTGTCCTCCACAACACAACGGTACCACAGTGTGCTCTACAACACTACGGTAACACAGTGTCCTCCACAACACTACGGTACCACAGTGCCCTCCACAACACAGCGGTACCACAGTGTCCTCCACAACACTACGGTACCACAATGTTTTTTTTACAACACTACGGTAACGCAGTGTCCTCTACAACACAACGGTACCACAGTGTCCTCCACAACACTACGGTACCACAGTGTCCTCTACAACACTACGGTACCACAGTGTCCTCTACAACACTACGGTACCACAGTGTCCTCTACAACTACGTACACAGTGTCTCTACACACTACGGTACCACAGTGTCCTCTACAACACTACGGTACCACAGTGTCCTCTACAACACTACGGTACCACAGTGTCCTCTACAACACTACGGTACCACAGTGTCCTCTACAACACTACGGTACCACAGTGTCCTCTACAACACTACGGTACCACAGTGTCCTCTACAACACTACGGTACCACAGTGTCCTCTACAACACTACGATACCACAGTGTCCTCTACAACACTACGGTACCACAGTGTCCTCTACAACACTACGGTACCACAGTGTCCTCTACTAACACTACGGTACCACAGTGTCCTCTACAACACATACGGTACCACAGTGTCCTCTACAACACTACGGTACCACAGTGTCCTCTACAACACTACGGTACCACAGTGTCCTCTACAACACTACAGTACCACAGTGTCCTCCACAACACAACGGTACCACAGTGTGCTCTACAACACTACGGTAACACAGTGTCCTCCACAACACTACGGTACCACAGTGCCCTCCACAACACAGCGGTACCACAGTGTCCTCCACAACACTACGGTACCACAATGTTTTTTTTACAACACTACGGTAACGCAGTGTCCTCTACAAGACAACAGTACCACAGTGTCCTCCACAACACAACGGTACCACAGTGTCCTCTACAACACAACGGTACCATAGTGTCCTCTACAACACTACGGTACCACAGTGTCCTCTACAACACAACGGTACCACAGTGTCCTCTACAACACAACGGTACCACAGTGTCCTCCACACCACTACGGTACCACAGTGTCCTCTACAACACTACGGTACCACAGTGTCCTCTACAACACTACGGTACCACAGTGTCCTCTACAACACTACAGTACCACAGTGTCCTCTACAACACTACGGTAACACAGTGTCCTCTACAACACTACGGTACCACAGTGTCCTCTACAACACTACGGTACCACAGTGCCCTCCACAACACAACGGTACCACAGTGTCCTCTACAACACTACGGTACCTCAGTGTCCTCTACAACACTACGGTACCACAGTGTCCTCTACAACACAACGGTACCACAGTGTCCTCTACAACACTACGGTACAACAGTGTCCTCTACAACACTACGGTACCACAGTGCCCTCCACAACACAACGGTACCACAGTGTCCTCTACAACACTACGGTACCACAGTGTCCTCCACAACACAACGGTACCACAGTGTCCTCTACAACACTACGGTACCACAGTGCCCTCCACAACACAGCGGTACCACAGTGTCCTCCACAACACTACGGTACCACAGTGTCCTCTACAACACAACGGTACCATAGTGTCCTCTACAACACTACGGTACCACAGTGTCCTCTACAACACTACGGTAACACAGTGTCCTGTACAACACTACGGTACCACAGTGTCCTCTACAACACTACGGTACCACAGTGTCCTCTTCAACACAACGGTAACGCAGTGTCCTCCCCAACACTAAGGTAACGCAGTGTTCTCCACAGCACTAGGATACCATAGTGCCTTCCACAACATTACGGAATGATAATGACCTCCACAATACTAAGATACCACAGTGTCCTCTACAACACCAAAGTACCACACTGCCCTCCATAACACCACGACACCACCTCGCCCTCCACAACACTACGAAACCACACTGTGTCTCAAAAACACTATGAAACCAGTGTTCTTCCATAACAAAAAAGAGACCATAATGATATGCACAACACTACGGTACCGCCATGCCCTCTGGAACACTCCGATATCACAGGGCCCACTAGAACACTACGATATCACAGGGCCCACTAGAACACTACGATATCACAGGGCCAACTAGAACACTACGATATCACAGGGCCCACTAGAACACTCCGATATCACAGGGCCCACTAGAACACTCCGATATCACAGGGCCCACTAGAACACTACGATATCACAGGGCCCACTAGAACACTACGATATCACAGGGCCCACTAGAACACTCCGATATCACAGGGCCCACTAGAACACTCCGATATCACCGGGCCCACTAGAACACTCCGATATCACAGGGCCCACTAGAACACTACGATATCACAGGGCCCACTAGAACACTCCGATATCACAGGGCCCACTAGAACACTACGATATCACAGGGCCCACTAGAACACTACGATATCACAGGGCCCACTAGAACACTCCGATATCACCGGGCCCACTAGAACACTCCGATATCACCGGGCCCACTAGAACACTACGATATCACAGGGCCCACTAGAACACTACGATATCACAGGGCCCACTAGAACACTACGATATCACAGGGCCCACTAGAACACTACGATATCACAGGGCCCGCTAGAACACTACGATATCACAGGGCCCACTAGAACACTACGATATCACAGGGCCCACTAGAACACTCCGATATCACAGGGCCCACTAGAACACTACGATATCACAGGGCCCACTAGAACACTACGATATCACAGGGCCCACTAGAACACTCCGATATCACAGGGCCCACTAGAACACTCCGATATCACCGGGCCCACTAGAACACTCCGATATCACAGGGCCCACTAAAACACTACGATATCACAGGGCCCACTAGAACACTACGATATCACAGGGCCCACTAGAACACTCCGATATCACAGGGCCCACTAGAACACTCCGATATCACAGGGCCCACTAGAACACTACGATATCACAGGGCCCACTAGAACACTACGATATCATCGTACACTCCAACGTACTACAATGCCACATTGACCGAAGAAGAAAACCAAATATTCAGTTCGGAGACAACATATGGTTTAATGTAACATCATGTTATCGCAATTGTCGTTGTTTTCTGCGCTAAATAGGCTACGTACACAGACCTTAAACTATACCGCAGACTAATATAATGTTAACACCAGGTAAGATTTGTTTAAATGGTTAAATAAACTTCATATGTAGAAAACATAAATAGAGGTTACACAACGAGTGGTGTTGCATATGGTATTTCTTTCACTTGAGTTATTTTTCCAAAGCAACAAAAAACACTCACTAAAGCTCGTTTTTGTTTTTGTAAACTTGGAAAAGTAATTAACGAGAGTGTGAGAAATACCATATAAAACAACCACGAGCTAGTGTTACTTGTTTCTACCACAACAAAAAACTTATCTGAGGATGATTTGACCTGTTTTAAGTGAGTTGGTCTTTTCACAATATCAGGATGGATGTAAGGTTATGATCTAGAGAAATGCCGCTAATTAATATGCAAAAATGACAATTCAAGAAATGTTAGGAAACATAACCTTTTTTTTAGCAAATAATAAGCAAGTTTATTCTTTCAAAATCTGTATTTAAAAATATGACAAAAACAACTGCGAACTTCCTATGCGTTATGATTTCCAGCAGCGCGAGAAGCGGCCTTCAAGTGTTAGCCAATCGGTATGGAACCACGATTAGAAGAATATATTATATTATGTATATAATATATAAGATTATAAGAAATATCCTCGGTCAAAGGTCACCGTGTCAACCAATCAAAACGCATAAACTGTTTGTTATCAACAGATGTTATAATCATAAAATGGTAGAAATTTATTTTTTGAGACAAATCCACATTAAACATTGCAACGCAAACTCATTAAGAGCTAAAAAAATATAACGTTTAAATATAGCTGTGTTACAAGCGTTGTAAGATGACTAATCGTAACTTATTGTACTGGTTAGTTGACCGTTGGAAATGTCCATCATCCACATATTAACAATAAGATCAGGCAAGGACAGGGAATATCATTAAACATATTCATGTATGCAGGATAACGTTTTAAACAAAAAGTTATTTGAGTTACAATTACTCTTGTATTTATTTACTAAACAGAAGTAGAGCTGCATCACTGAAGTTGCATAATGCATATCGTGGTGAGACAATAGTGGTGAGACAATAGTGTGTCAGTCTACTTACATGTCTTGTGAGACGAAAATGTGTCTAGTTACATAACGTGATGAGACGATAGTGTGTCTGTCTAGTTACATACCGTGGTGAGACGATAGTGAGTCAGTCCAGTTACATAACGTGGTGAGACGATAGTGTGTCAGTCTAGTTACATAACGTGGTGAGACGATAGTGTGTCAGTCTAGTTACATACCGTGTTGAGACAATAGTGTGTCAGTCTAGTTACATACCGTGGTGAGACGATAGTGTGTCAGTCTAGTTACATAACGTGGTGAGACGATCGGGTGTCAGTCTAGTTACATACCGTGTTGAGATTATAGTGTGTCAGTCTAGTTACTTAACGTGGTGAGACGATAGCGTGTCGGTCTAGTTACATACCGTTGTGAGACGATAGTGTGTCGGTCTAGTTACTTAACGTGGTGAGACGATAGTGGGTCAGTCTAGTTACATACCGTGGTGAGACGATCGGGTGTCAGTCTAGTTACATAACGTGGTGAGACGATAGGGTGTCATATTAGTTACATAACGTGGTGAGACGATCGGGTGTCAGTCTAGTTACATAACGTGGTGAGACGATAGGGTGTCAGTCTAGTTACATAACGTGGTGAGACGATAGGGTGTCAGTCTAGTTACATAACGTGGTGAGACGATAGGGTGTCTGTCTATTTACATACTGTGGTGAGACGATAGTGTGTCAGTCTAGTTACATACCGTGGTGAGACGATAGTGAGTCAGTCCAGTTACATACCGTGGTGAGACGATAGTGAGTCAGTCTAGTTACATAACGTGGTGAGACGATAGTGAGTCAGTCTAGTTACATACCGTGGTGAGAAGATAGGGTGTCAGATTAGTTACATACCGTGGTGAGACGATAGTGTGTCAATCTAGTTACATAACGTGATGAGACGATAGTGTGTCAATCTAGTTACATACCGTGGTGAGACGATAGTGTGTCAGATTAGTTACATACCTTGGTGGAACGATTGGGTGTCAGTCTAGTTACATAACGTGGTGAGACGATAGGGGGTCAGTCTAGTTACATACCGTGGTGAGACGATCGGGTGTCAGTCTAGTTACATAACGTGGTGAGACGATAGGGGATCAGTCCTGTTACATAACGTGGTGAGACGATAGTGAGTCAGTCTAGTTACATAACGTGGTGAGACGATAGTGAGTCAGTCCAGTTACATACCGTGGTGAGACGATAGGGTGTCAGATTAGTTACATACCGTGGTGAGACGATAGTGTGTCAATCTAGTTACATAACGTGATGAGACGATAGTGTGTCAATCTAGTTACATAACGTGGTGAGACGATGGTGTGTCAGATTAGTTACATACCGTGGTGAGACGATAGTGTGTCAATCTAGTTACATAACGTGATGAGACGATAGTGTGTCAATCTAGTTACATAACGTGGTGAGACGATGGTGTGTCAGATTAGTTACATACCATGTTGAGACGATAGTGTGTCAATCTAGTTACATACTGTGGTTAGACGATAGTGTGTCAGTCTAGTTACATAACGTGGTGAGACGATAGTGTGTCTGTCTAGTTACATACCGTGTTGAGACGATAGTGTGTCTGTCTAGTTACATACCGTGGTGAGACGATAGGGGGTCAGTCTAGTTACATACCGTGGTGAGACGATCGGGTGTCAGTCTAGTTACATAACGTGGTGAGACGATAGGGGGTCAGTCTAGTTACATAACGTGGTGAGACGATAGTGTGTCAGTCTAGTTACATACCGTGGTGAGACGATAGTGTGCCAGTCTAGTTACATAACGAGAAATAGCAGACAAACTCAAACATATACTTGCCAATGTGTAGAGCTTACTTACGTGTGATAGAACTGTGACCTTTGTTATACAGTGGTTTCTCTACCTTAACACACTAATATCGCTTTCACTTAAAAATCAGTGTACTTTTAAAGATAAAGTTATCGTACCTGTGATCATGGAAAGTCTCCTCATGGCCGGAAATGGATGGTTCCCGGAAGTGTCCAATAAATCCAAGCGGTAGGCTTCACCTTTTATCCGGTACACTTTCCTGTGGAAATCTTCAATTGTGGGAGTGTAATTATCGTCGAACTTGTTGTACAGAAACCTAGCCACTAAAGATGTTTTACCCACTTTACTAGACCCAAGAACCACAAGCCGCTGACAGTTCTCAGGGGGAGCGGAATCACCTTGTTCTATCAACGCCATTTTCGGTGTTGTAAAATTTGGCGCCCAGCACAAACAGTTGCCTTCGAGGTTGTCGGGGTTACCAGACGTCGAATCCTGGGTACTGATATGGAGGTTCCATGGGCGACTACAAAAAGACAAAGACATTGTCACGAATGATATCAAAAGAATCAACACAACAATTTGGTCATGAAAACCTAACAGAAGGTGTTTTCATTAAACCCTGCCATGTTTAATTATTTTCCGTTTGTAAAATTACTTCCGTGTATCGAACCGATTGGCATGGATCTAGCAATTTTCTGATAATTCCCAAGTTCACTCTGCTAACTCTATAGAGGTTGCTTATATCTCATTCCTTTTGCAATTTTAATTCACTTTCCAAGTAAAAGCTGTTCACTTAAGTCATTCTTGGTATGGGGTACTCTGTAATATGGATGAGCAAGCTTCATCATGGACATTAACTTCCAAAATAAAAATAATGCCATCAAATTGTTGTTTTGGGTTTTCTCTGTAGCCAGTCAAAACACATTGGTATGAATTATATCTCCAGGATATAACTGTTTCGGCAATTAAATTATATACTCCAATATTGATAGATAATCACAGAGTTGTTTCCATCAGAACCACACATGACAAATCGCCTTATGTGCCAGACAGCGTTTCGCGACATGTGCTAACAGGACAGGACCTGTTTACGGTTGATTTTCATAGAGGTCTGTGCGTCGCACAGCCAGTGAGCTGAGCTCGCGTAAAATGGTAATGTTGGCTTAGGGAATTCGATAGTAAGCCAACAAAATACAACTTCGGCTTCTGGCTAATAGAGATGACAAGATTGAATAATTAAAAGATGGATTTATATGTAGAAAATGACTGTCTTCGTCCGGAGCACGTGCCCAGATAAACGATTCCAAGCAATAAAACTCACCGGGCAGGCATTTGAAGGCGGCAACAGGCCTCGGATTGGTGCTCTCGTAATAGTTATGGCTTTAGGCACCCGGGGATTTTTAGGGATATGATAGTCTTTATTTTTTGGTGTGCTATTAGGAATGTATTGGGACCGTAAAGGCCAATTACTAGACAAAAAGGTGTGACAGATCATGACCCAACATCTAAGCAGTTTCCAAACTGCCAGTGAATTGTGCCAAAAGGCAGACAAAAACCGTGTCATTGTTATACAGTATAAAACCCTATACTGCATTAGTGAATAATTTATGACAATTCCAAACTGACCAGTTTTTTGTGAGCTTTTGTCATACGTGAACCAATGCACAGTGAATTTCATCGACCTTGAGAAATATTTCTGACAAACAGATAAAAGCTAACCAGACTCCTATAGATCCAGAGAAACCATCAAGAAACTAGAGCTGTCACCGAGGGGGTGACAAGTATACCCCCCGCTTTTCAATGATTGGTTTGGATACTTTGTGAAGCTGCCTATTTATGGTACTATAATCAAATCAAACATGTTCTATGTTTAGGTAAGAACTAAATGAATGCATAGCCGGACAAAATTTTGCTCGTTTTTAAAGAAAAATGGGCATAACTCTACTAGAACTGGTAATTCGCCAAAATCTTTGCATAGAGCTAAGCCTCATAAGGTCCTCTAACTACATACCAAATTTTAGTAAAATCCATTGAAAACAAAGCAAATGCATAGCCGGACAAGCTAGTAATCATTTTTTAACATAAAGGGGCATAACTCTGTAAAAAGGTTTTTTTCAGAAGAAGCCGTTACTGGAGACACAACTTCATGCCATCCTTCAAGTCTGTATAAAGTTTCAAGAAAAACCCATCAAAAACTGAGTGAATACATAGCCGGACAAAATTATGACACATTTTGTATGAAAAAGGGGCATAACTCTTTTAAAAAGGGCTAAAGTGGCATAATTTGTTTAAAAGGACTACTTGGGGAAAATCACAACACCACATGGTCTTTTAACTATACACCAATTTTGTGAAAACTGAGGAAATGCATAACTGGACAAAATTATAACCATTTTTCAAATGGGGCATAACTATGTAAAAAGCATTTACTGGAGGCATAAGTGCATGCAGTCCTTCAACTGTGTAAAAAGTTTCACGAAAATCCATTGAAAACAAAGCAAATGCATACCCGGACAAGCTAGTAACCATTTTTTGCATAAAGGGGTATAACTCTGCAAAAGGGTTTTTTTCGGAAGAAGCCGTTACTGGAGACACAACTTCATGCCATCCTTCAAGTCTGTATAAAGAAAATCCATCCAAAACTAAGTGGCATAACTCTCTTAAAAAGTGCTAAATTGCAAAATCACTGCAGGGGACACAACTTCATATGGTCTTCTAACTTTATACCTTTGAGTGAAATCCATAAAGAAATGAGCGAATGCATAGCCGGACAAATTTTGTGACAGACGGACGGACGGACGGACGGACAAGGTGATCCAGTTTACCCCCCTAACTTCGTTGCGGGGAGTTTAAAAAAAAAAGCAAACTAGATCCGTTACAGCATTAATTCGACACAAAAATGTGCTTCGTAAGAACGTCACACGACCCAATTAAAGTGATGGTTCTCGTAACAGAACCGCACAGCAAATCATGGTAACAGCATCGGTGTAGATCAACAAATATTGTTCTATTATATTAACATGACTAACAGATAAGTCATTGTATCTACTGACATCTTACTGGAACCTAGACACGTTCACATTAAATTTTAATTGTGGATAAAGCAACATGAGGCATTGTGTGTGGCATTAAGGCAACATGAGGCATTGTGTGTGGCATTAAGGCAACATGAGGCATTGTGTGTGGCATTAAGACAACATGAGGCATTGTGTGTGGCATTAAGGCAACACGAGGCATTGTGTGTGGCATTAAGATAGTATTTGCCGCCGTGATCTCATGTGTTCTTAATAGGTCAACCATTACTTCATGCGATAATGACTATTGCTTTCTCAAGAAGTAGTAGGGTCATATGACACAGGTGTCCACGGACGACTGGGCCACTAACAGACGCTGTAATGGTGTTATCACGCTGTGGTGTTATACTCTGACACGGTAGCACGACTGTCTATCCAAAAGGAAACAGACAACGGACAAGCTAGAATTATGAAACCTCTACTGAACTTTCTGTTTTATAATGTACTATACATTATGGTAATTACAAATTACATGTTATGATCAAATAAAACACTTTCAACTGATTAAATAGGACATTTAATATAAGAAAATAAAACAGACATGGTTGAAGATTGGGATCAAGCGTCGTGATTTTCTTCAACACTAAAAATCAAAACTGTTATCAAAAGACGAAATTTTCAATAGCATCAAAGAGATACAAATAAAGAGTACAGCATATCTATTAAACAAAAGGTGTGTAATGGTGGATTATGGTTACTAATATTACTATTACATTCATATTGTCACTTAATATACAGAACACTACTTATAGACCCTTAACTCAATGTTCCAAATAGTGCTTTGGCCTTTCGGATTACCCTCCCCAATTGCCTTTAATTATAAACAATATCCGTTCTTCTGTCCAAAATATTCAAATTATTCTTTAATTTGTATTTTTTGATACACGCTTTTTAGTCATTCATACGATTTGCTGTAGTTGGTAATACGAAACTAGCGTTGACTTCTCCCAAATCACTAGCTTATCGTACTTCAGAAACATTGTGTAGCACCACCTCTATTATAGAATTTGTTAAACTAGTAAACTCCGTTCGTATACGTTCAGATCTAATTTCCGTTCCCGATCTAAATGAAAACATTAAAAAAAATCCCATCATTTTCCTAATTGAATTGCATTCTTGCAAGATTAAAACTAAAACGAAAAAGCAAATCGATTATTTTAAAGTATTCAAACTAACGATGAATCTAGGTGAATCCAGATTAAAGCTAAGTTATACCAGACTAGACAAATAACCTGGACATATTGTAAGTGTTGGTAAGCCATCGTAGGGAGGAGACAATGGGCGGACTCGGGGGACCTGATTACAACTTACATTAAAGTGACGGTAGTGGTTTCTCTTGTCGCTTTGATAAATCTAATGTCTCATGTACTTGTATTTTCATTATCAAGTGGCGAACAGTGCCACTATACTAGCTGTCAAGTAATCCGAAGGGTTCTGATGTTAATATCGCCTTTCAAGCTGACTTGTGGCGATTTAACATCAGAACCCGACCCATACAGAAAACGAGCAATTTTTTCGACCCACCCTCAGGTCGGCGTTTGAACAACATTTCCCCTTATTCCCTTCAACTTGGCACATAAAATGTATACATCGATTAAAAGGTAAGATAATATGTTATCAGCTTTCATATTTATTTTGCTCACTGATCATCGTTCACTAAATATATCCGTCAACATTCTTTTCAAACCTGTTTTTAGCATAGTTTTGAAAATGGCCGCCATCGTCAGGACACAATATCTCGCGAGATTTCAGTGTAAACAGATCGGGCAAAAGTCTCTTGTGACGAGATTTGGGTCACGTGATTAGCAATGGTGGTAGCTTTGAAGTTCTCTGAAAACGAGATGGCAAAGTATGTGGATGGATATATTTAGTGAACAATGACCAGTGAGTTATATATGTATGTAAGCTAATAAGATTTTATCTTACCTTTTAATTGATGTATACCTTTTATGTGTCAGATTGAGGGGAAATGGAGTAAACGTTGTTCAAACCCCGACCTGATGGTGGGTCGGGAAAATAGCTCATTTTCTGTATGTAAGAAGTTCTGACGTATCTACGTAGTAAGATCGTCAGAAAATTCGGACTAGCTGTCAAGGAGAGACTATGTACTGATTAAGTGTTAACATAGGGCGTGATTTGCCGTATTGTATATAGTGTATATATCATTTTCCAGCTTGCCTGTCACTACATATAGGAGAAAAGAATAGATTTAAACAAATAATCTCTGTTATTATTGCGGTTGTATTTTCTATAACTATTGAAAACGAGATCGATTTTCCATGAGACGTGCAGCACTACTGCGTCTGTCGTCTGTTGGTGAAATCATCGTCGTTAGCGCGCCACTTATACAACTGGTGTGATGTAGAATACTAACGAGATACTTACATCCTGCTTGAAGAAAATGACGAGGCTGCACTGTATTTGGTGTTATCTTATGTATTCTTAATAGGTTATGACTTGTTTCAAGTTTATTAGTACAACACAATCATTATTTCATGTGATAATGTTTAAAGTCTTTATTCTATAGCGGTTATCCGCCGTCTTCTCATCAGAAACGATGCTGTTGCATAGCAACGGAGAGGATTTCCAAATTGTCTTTTCTTTAAAAATCAGCATGCAGCATTTTCGATTCGTAATTATTCATTTCTACGTTCTATAGGCAATAGTGTTTTGTCTTACAAAGCGTGCAATCATCAGAGGAAATGAAATTTTGATACATATCAATATTTCTAAAAACGTTTGAATACCATGTTATGTGTTAATACGAGGTCGTGCAGTTATTGAACAGTGGGGATGTAACATAATTTCCGCTGTCGAGGTAGCGTGGCGCCAAAGAAACAACAATAATCTCTCGATAAAAAAAATCAGGTCATGTTACAAAAACAGTGAATTATTGTATTAATGTGTAGGATGAATATCAAGAGCAAAGTGCTGGAATGCATTTAATTTGTGCCTTTTTAATTGTATCCAACTTGTCTAAAGCAAATTATTACTTATTCTTCCTTCTTCACTAGAGGCATTCTCTGAGTTTTATAGGTACATGTATTTGAAAAGTAGCTAGTTATCGATCAAAAACATCGATATTGTTAAAGTATTATTACAATAGATTCATGGCTTAAACTCCGTTGAATATTACGTGTAATTCACAAGAATGGTTGGATATCAATATTATTTCACGATTGTGTTTTCAAAACAATCGCTATCAAATAAACTGCTCAATGTCATTCACTGTCTTCTGTTATTACTGGTAAATTGTGCCGAACTTAAAGACATATAACAAGAGATCAGACTCTTTCATCAACGCTAGTAAACAGTGATAATGTGAAATTGTATCTATTTCTTATATTTCACCAACAGAAAAAAAACACAGAAAAAACATGGTGTTTACATTTACAAAATTGTTATAACTTTTTTCTATGACGCAATTTTTTTTGAATATGTTCTTCATGAATTTGTGTTCTTACCTCATCTAAGATCAAATGTATATTCTTTAGATTAACCGCACAGTAAGACATAAATGTGGTACTAGAGAGAAGTAATGCAATCGATAACGATGCCACCAATATATAACCCCATCCCAACCCCCTTTCCGGGTTAATCCGATATCTTCTGTTAAGGGAGCATTGGAAAACCGAAGAAATACTCTCCTTCTTGCTATCATAAAACGGACAGAGGTATGAGGACCACATGTTAACGTTTCTTCTGTATCATCGACTCAGAGGATAACAATTTTTGTTATTTGGTTTCTGCTGTTAATCTCTCCAGGTGACACGACGAGGTTGTACTACGATAACGATGATAACGATTTACAGCTGTGCTTTCCTACCTACCCAGAGTAATTGGATCAATCATGAACCCTGCTATATCAAATAACAATTTATTAAGGTTGTTAAGCGGTCAACGACGTCATTAAAGCGACGTCTGACAATATGGAGTCTTATTTCTGTTTTACTACATATATCCGGCATCATTTTTCATCAGATATCTTGCTGTACACAAATGTTATTATCCATTGTTTTCGTATTTTTTGTTTTTTTTTTCTTTTGTGGCCAATCTCCTGATCAAAATTTCTTGATTAGCTAGCGTATTTGAGAAAATGTGAACGATAAGACATTGATTTGTTTGTTTGATTGTACGGGCTTCATGGCCTGGGTGCAGCCAGTGCCATATTAGGACGGCTGTCAATGAGACACAGACAGCAAGGACAAAAAATGACGACAGTCAATGAGACACAGACAGCAAGGGCCATATGAGGACGGCTGTCAATGAGACACCAACAGCAAGGGCCATATGAGGAAGGCTATCAATGAGAAACCAACAGCAAAGAGCATTAGAGGACGGCTGTCAATGAGAAACCAACAGCCAAGGTCATAAGAGGACGGCTTTCAATGATACACCAACAGCCAGGGTTATATGAGGACGGCTTTCAATGATACACCAACAGCCAGGGTCATATGAGGACGGCTTTCAATGAGAAACCAACAGCCAAGGTCATATGAGGACGGCTTTCAATGATACACCAACAGCAAGGGTCATAAGAGGACGGCTTTCAATGAGAAACCAACAGCCAGGGTCATATGAGGACGGCTTTCAATGAACACCAACAGCAAGGGCCATAAGAGGACGGCTGTCAATGAGGCAACGAAAGCAACGACCATACGTGGACGGCTGTCAATGAGAAAACAATAAAAGAAAGCAAAACACAAAAAGAAAGAGTAGATAAGGAAAATCTCGAGTATTTCAATTAGGGCAGCAGATCAACTTGGCCAAATTTGTTCCGTCGGTCCGTCCGGAATCGCTTTCCGGACGATTTCTTTTGAAGGAATGATCGGATTTTGATGAAACATGCTTGGTAGACTTATTACCTAAATCCCTCTCTCAAGTTCGATCATCGTCATATTATGTCATGTGTTTCATGTTTGTATACATGTTGCCCACTTTAATTTCATGTAATACAATATTTGCATGGGAGGGGGATCTTGACGACTATATCCTTGTTTTATTAGGTCTCAGACGACTTATTGTCATCCGTTTTTGTCCGTCGTGTGTCGTCAACGTCCGTACGTTCGTTAGAATTATCAAACTATCATCTTCTAAAAACACCTTAACAGGTTTTAATAATTTTTTATAGAAACTTTCCTTGGCCAATGGTCAAGCAAAATGCTTTTAAAATCGAACTTGTTATCTACGTATGGTTATGCCTGCCTCCAATTAAAAAAAATGGTGCACTTCAAAACTAGTTAATAATATACTTATGCTTACACACGTACTTTAATCAGGTAATTCGTCAATAACTTATGCGATATACTGGAGAGTGGAATTACACAAATCAACAAACCCTTTGACAATGTTGACACTAACCAAGTCGAGTAAGCAAATAATACGTTTTCAAATAGTTAATACGTTGATCTCAATATGAAATGGTTCAAAATAAAATTAAACTCGTCCTGAATATTTCGATAATCCCAATAGTACATGTAATATACTCATAGAATTTTGATGGAACTCACAGAATTTCTGGAGACATTTTAATATAACATCGTTGGACTCATTGTTGTTAACAACATAGCTGAAAAGGACTCATGGGAAAAAAATGTAGATTGATCATTGATCACATTACGTACAAATCGTTTTGCGATTTTCAATTTAACTTCATTAGCGATTTTATAATTACAAATGTAATTTGATGGCTAAAAGTACCGAAAATGTGCACCTGGCCGCGGTGGCCGAGTAGTTAAGGTGTCCCAACACTTTATCACTAGCCCTCCACCTCTGGGTTGCGAGTTCGAAACCAACGTGGGGCAGTTGCCAGGTACTGACCGTAGGCTGGTGGCTTTTCTCCGGGTACTCCGGCTTTCCTCCACCTCCAAACCTGACACGTCCTTAAATGACCCTGGCTGTTAATAGAACGTTAAACAAAAACAAACAAACAAACATCTGGCAACAGCCGATTATATAAACGCATGACCTTTCAACTCCGTATGTAAATGAGGAATCTGGACTGGCTGAGGGAGCCGTTTCTAAAATGGTGCACTGAAGGAGGAATTCGGCAATGTTTTCTGGGAAATTGTGTGTGTGTCTTTTTTTTTATCGTACTGAGCGACACGGTAGGTCAAAGATAAATGTTTCTAGATTACGGTAGTATATAGTATGCACCGTGTCAGTTTGAAGTGAGGTGGGGTGCCGTTTTGCTCGTGGCGGTGTTGCCTCGTAGTTTTCACAGTACCCAGACCTCTGCCATATCATACATTTTTAAATTAACATCTTTTATTGCATTTTTGCCAGTGAATTACATAGAGGATATTGAGTGGTTTACCGTTTGATATAACATATATTGCACGAGTTTAACAGAATATTTCGATATTTTTCACTCGTGATTCGCACTCGTGAAAATATCGATATTCTGTCATACTCGTGAAATATATGTGATATTAATGGGAAACCGCTCAATTTTCTTTATATTTACAAGCGCCTGACTGTCAAATATATGGTCCTCACTCCAAAGCGGCTTGAGGAGCGCATCAACGAAGGGTCAAATTAACTGAAATTACAAAAGTCCATACCCAGGTACATCTGCATTGTAGTATAAAATTCATTAGATGATATCCAAAATCACCAAACTTACCATGGAGCCTCGCGTTTTCCCATAGTGAGGAGGTAATAGCATTTTTGAGCAACAAGAGTCAAATTGATGGAGGCAGACTAAGGGCCATTTTTAATGCTATTTTGCGTTGTTAATACTGTAAAACTGAATTGGTTCGAACACGCTTGAATCGAATACAACTGTACATTGGATAAGTCGAATGTTTTGTTCCGTCCCATTGTTTTCCCTTCTTTATCTAAGTAAATTAAACACAGATGTTTCGAACACTGTTAATTCTGATACCGCGGTCCGTTCCTTCTAAATTATACCAAAACTTCCTTGTTGGTGATATTTTGAATCTTACGAACACAAACCTAAGTTAACCACTACTAGGTAGCTTCTGGTCCTTATCAATGGCCGATTACCTTTCCAGACTAACGCAATACAAATATTTATCTCTTTTTTTATTTAAAAAAAAAATCCGTTCTATGGTAAACATTGAATCCAAACTATATTCATATTTATAGAATGTTGAATATATCGAGCCATAGAAAATGTCATTACTATTTTCATTTGTTTAGGAATTAGAAAGAATCTTTTATTGGTACTATTTTTTTTAATCAAGCTAACCAAGATTGAATGTGTTAATACTGCGGATCAGCTTTTATTTGTTATTGATTCGCAAATAAAATATTTATAGGACTCCGGCAATTTTGCCAATGCATTGCACTTTTTGTAAGAGGCTTTTATTTTTACAATTGTACATGTATTTTTTACATCATTTAGGAAACATAATTCATTATAGGTTCCGCTTTAATTTTAATATATTCATTTATTTTTTGTATGTGTTGTTTTGATCGTTACATTAGAGGATGCGTATTTCCGACTGATAATAACTGCCAAATGAGAGAAACCTACGTATACACCATTGTCGATTGAATGAAGTCATAGCTGAAATGATGTCTGCCTCCAATTACATGTCAGCCATGTTTTAATGTTATCACAAACGGACAATGGCGTACGTGATTGGCTACATTTTGTTTTTGTTAGAAAGTTTGTGTGTCAATGCTTAATGAACTGTTTAAATAAATTATTCATGGTCAAGAAAATGTCCACCCTTACATGACTTTTAACCACGTGATCGGATGTGTGGTAGATGACCGGTGACTTTGGGTCATTTACATTGTATGCCATTGCATTCCCGTACATTAAAACACTTTTAAGTAGAACCACTGGATAAGTCTAATATTTTACTTGGTCCCGTCGACTTATCCGTGTTTTACTGTATTACAGTGCCTACTTTGATATAGCCAATCCAAGGGTTATTTTGTAATGCAATTTTGCGTTGTTCATTTTACAGTGCCTATTTTATAACGCTATTTCACTAAACTACCATGTCCAGGCAGATTAACCCGACATATACCCTGTCCATATGACACAGGTCAAATGTGCTTCCTTGTCCATCCATTCAGTGATTTGCATACGGCAGTGACCAAGTACTATTTTAATACTTTGGTATGACACTGCTTGGGACAAAACCTGTTGTCTTTGGGACAGAACCCACAGTCTGGAAACAGAACCCACTGTATGTGGGCAGAACCCACAGTCTGAAGACATAACCAACAGTCTGGGGCGGACCACACTGTCTGGGGGCAGAACCCAATGTTTTGGGGGCAGAACCCACTTTCTGGGGAGAAACCCACTTTCTGGGGACATAACCCACGGTATGGGGACAGAACCTACAGTCTGAAGACATAACCCACAGTCTGGGGCGGACCACACTGTCTGGGGGTAGAACCCACTGTCTGGGGCGGACCACACTGTCTGGGGGTAGAACCCACTGTCTGGAGACATAACCCACAGCCTGGAAACAGAACCAACTGTCTGGGGGCAGAACCCACTGTATGGGGCCAGAACCCACTGTCTGGAGTCATAACCCACTGTCTGGAGACATAACCCACTATCTGGGGGCAGAGCCCACTGTCTGGAGGCAGAACCCACTGTCTGGAGACATAACCCACTATCTGGGGGCAGAACCCAATGTCTGGAGGCAGAACCCACTGTCTGGGGGCAGAGCCCACTGTCTGGAGGCAGAACCCACTGTATGGGGCCAGAACCCACTGTCTGGAGGCAGAACCCACTGTCTGGAGACATAACCCACTATCTGGGGGCAGAACCCAATGTCTGGAGGCAGAACCCACTGTCTGGGGGCAGAACCCACTGTCTGGGGACAAAACCCACTGTCTGGAGGCAGAACCCACAGTCCGGGGACAAAACCCACTGTCTGGGGGCAGAACCCACTGTCTGGGGACAAAACCCACTGTCTGGAGGCAGAACCCACTGTATGGGGGCAGAACCCACTGTATGGGGGGCAGAACCCACTGTATGGGGGCAGAACCCACTGTATGGGGGCAGAACCCACTGTATGGGGACAGAATCCACTGTCTGGGGACAGAATCCGCCTGCCTGAATGCCTGTCTGATGTACATGGATATACGCTTACACTTATTTTCACATGCAACAAGCAAGGTAGTGTCAAAGGAGAAATATTGAAACAAAAAAAGTGTTTGAAGAAGAAATAAAGATATCGAGTTCAGTTATCTCTTACAGATCAAGCAATGAGAACAACAGATACCATTATAACGACCAACCTGAAGACAGAAGACGGAGGGAAATGAGAAAGATTACCCCAAAACTTAGTCGCCTTTCACGAAGTTTGCTATGGGGACATTCGTTAGTTCTACTCGCAGAGACAACAACAGGCGTTAATCAAATCTATCTGTATCTTTAACATAATCGCCATCACCTTTCGTTACTGCAGCGAACAAAAAATAACAAGATCATAATGATGTTTATGAGTTAACTGTTAAAATACCGTATCATTTTCCAATCAATTTTGCCCGTTTTCAAATCTTAAATATGTTAGTTGTCGTAACATAATTTTCTTCGAAACTTACCTTGTTATTCCGTTACAATCCATTTAAAATAGAAATCGGCTCCAAAAGCCCTGTAGTGGTAAAACCCAACAATTATCTGCCAACGGTCATCCACTCATACGCTTCATCAAATCCTTTGACACAGAAGTGCTCACTCATTGTGCATCTATAAAGCTACCTCCACCAAGATTTTAAATATTAAGGCATGTCCTAGTTTCCACTACTTGGGGAATACCATGGCCAGTCAGATAGACATAGATCCTCTTAATGACGACACCTGTCACCAACAGACGTGGATGCCGAGTAATTGGGCGTTCTTTGATGGCAGCGAGATGAAGACCTTGCCGTGGATGGATATAATATAGCCAAGCTAGTGGAGTGTACGTCTTTTATCGTCTTTTATGCCTTGTCATATTGCTGCCGTAATGTGTCAGCTTTAAGAATACAGAACGGTGACCATAGGGAGATTATAATAGCTAACCCCAATTTTACTGATATGGTTATTCAATATGTATGTCAGTGTTACTTGTCACCTTTGTGAATATCAACGGGGTTTTTGGGATTTTTTCGGTTCAACAGTAAGGTAAAACATGTAAAGTTTAACATGATTAAAACATTGTGTATCGTTTAAATATGTAAACATAAAGAACTCAAAATGGCAATTGCAGTTGATTATCGCTAACGTTTTCAAGTCAAGTACCGGCTATTTTCAGGCGATTACTTATATATACATTTGTATATATATATTTTAATTTTCTGTTTCTCAGTGTCCGGTTTCTTAATTTACACTTATATATCTATATATATTTGAAAATAAACACACAAGAAAAATAAATAAATAATAAACACACAACAAAAAATAAATAAAAACCAAACAAACAAACAAAAGCAAACAAAAAACACAATAACTCAAAATAGGAAAAAACACATTTCAGTGTAGTCTCCAGTTAATACAACATCTTAATTAAGACATAAACTACCTTGCTCTTCCCATGTCACGCATAATGTGAAAGGTCAATTTAACGCTTACTACCCATTTTAAAGACCATGTTGATATTGCGTTCGACAAAGCTCAACATGTGTGATATAGTGCCACTATGATGGATGTAACAGATGCCATGTCTCCATCTCTCTCTTATTGCAGTTTAAGTAGTACCTTTCTAAACTCATAGAGCGTCAAACAGTAACAGTCACATGCTGCATTTACAACTACGCAACACATGCGGAAAAAAATAACAGAATCATTTAATTACGAAGCCATACTCAACCAATGTGAATGAGCTTATCAAGTAATCTTATTGTTGCTGCGAAATCAGGGTCACATTAAGTACAGAACGTGTTACAGTAATCGAGAATACAAAGAAAAAAAGATAAACAAATCTATCGATTGGATGGCCCGTCCATTACTACCATGGACCTCGTAGTGGTATTAACTGGTGCACGTGATCGGGGCGAGATGGAGACATCTGATATCGGCGATGTCTGATCGTACATTTGTTTGTAATCGATTTCTCATAACCTATTCTCTATCCGCAAATCAAAGCAGATAATATACTGAAAGTAATTAAAAGTCAACTGTAATATAACGATAACCCTCTTCATTTCCTCTGGAAACAAAAGATCTCCCTTACTATAAAGCGGAAGTACCACGTCTCTACAATAGGTTTCAATTCACCTACGTGTAATATAACACTTGAATCAATATCGGGGAAAGGGGAAACATATCGTCAGGGGAAACTAAACCGCGAATATATGAAGTTATACTGTTATTAAAGCATGTCTTGTAGCCGTGGTTTAGGATATATGACATTAAACGTGTATTGATGTCAAATAAGTACAATAACTTAATTAGCCCGAGTTTCCTCTGGCCCTGACACCATGTCTGGTGTGGGGCCAGAGCGCACTACTATATGAAAACGTGGAATTATCCGATACCGTTTGGTGTCGCTAAGAATCTGGTGTAAATACAATAAAATCGGGAGTGACATAACACCTACCTTACATATATGGATGAATGAGATATTTATTTACCCCAGAACACCCATTTAGTCCCACTTAGGTGTTTTATTCCGTCCGTATAGACCCTCGCTTTACGCTAGTGAAAATTTCACACTGTTGACCCGCCATTTTGTAAGTGATAGTACGACTAACCACCCGAATCGGAAAGCAATGGACCGAAAAGACCACATATCAATAATTGTGTTTTTCTACTTACATAGTTTAAATCAAGAAAACTAAGCATATTATTTCCCAAAACCTGTTATATTCAATTCAAAAATTCATTATTTATAAATTATAAGCGGTAAAATATATAAAAAATAATTTGTATTTTTTTCCCTTTTCGTTCCATCGCGCACTGATTAGGGTAATTAGGCCGCCCGCGACCTACATAGTTAGCAATATGGCGTCGAGTCAAGTATGAAATTTTGACTAGTGTAAAGCCCTGTCTATACGGACGGAATAAAACACCTAGGTGGGACTAAATGGGTGTTCTGGGGTAAATAAATATCTCATTTATCCATATATATAAGGTAGGTGTTATGTCACTACCGATTTTATTGTATTTACACCAGATTCTTAGCGACACCAAACGGTGTCGGATAATTCCACGTTTTGATATAGTAGTGCGCTCTGGCCCTACCCCAGACATGGTGTCAGGGTCAGAGGAAACTCGGGCTGTAACTTAATCGGTTAGGGAATATAAATACTGTTTAACATACATGTATACCTTAACTAAGAGTAAATCAATGTATCCATAGTTACATGTTTTTGAGTTGTATTTTGTGCTACATAGACATGATCTCGTTTGGAATCTTTGTGTCATATGAAGCTTGGTCTGTTATACCTGGTGATTCCGTTCGAACTAGTCCTATTCTCTTTTTCGAGATTTGACCAATAATTCCGTTCTACGCCAGAACCTGACTGTAATTACTTACATGTTGACGCTTCTTTTGTTGTAGTTGAAAATAGGTATTCTTCATTTTCTTGCATTGGATCAACATTGTTTCCAAACAAAAGCAAGCAAATGAAATGTTTGGTATATATAAATCTGGGATTGTGAATCATGCTTGTTTTCTCGTTTCCGAAGTAACCGAAAAATGCGCAACTAAAACATGTGTATTTGGTACCAGGTTTTTGAGCTTTTCCTTTTGTAGGGTACTCGGGGAAAATATGCATTATTTAACTTCATATCAGAAGGAAAGGCACTCCATATCAGAAGGAAAGGCACTCCATATCAGAAGGAAAGGCGATCCATATCAGAAGGAAAGGCGATCCAAACCAAAGAAAAGGCACTCCATATCAGAAGGAAAGGCACTCCATATCAAAAGAAAAGGCGTTCCATATCAAAAGGAAAGGTGCTCCATATTAAAAGGAAAGGCTTTCTATATCAAAAGGAAAGACGCTCCATTTTCATTAGAAAGACGCTCCATTTCAAAAGGAAAAGTGCTCCATATCAGAAGGAAAGGCGCTCTATATCATAAGGAAAGGCACTCCATATCAGAGGGAAAGGCACTCCATATCAGAGGGAAAGGCGTACCATATCAGAAGGAAAGGCACTCCATATCAAAGGGAAAGGCACTCCATATCAGAGGGAAAGGCGTACCATATCAAAGGGAAAGGCACTCCATATCAGAAGGAAAGGCGCTCTATATCATAAGGAAAGGCACTCCATATCAGAGGGAAAGGCGTACCATATCAAAAGGAAAGGTGCTCCATATCAGAAGGAAAGGCGATCCAAACCAAAGAAAAGGCGCTCTATATCAGAGGGAAAGGCACTCCATATCAGAGGGAAAGGCACTCCATATCAGAGGGAAAGGCGCTCCATATCAGAGGGAAAGGCGTACCATATCAGAGGGAAAGGCACTCCATATCAGAGGGAAAGGCGTACCATATCAGAAGGAAAGGCACTCCATATTAGAGGGAAAGGCACTCCATATCAGAAGGAAAGGCACTCCATATCAGAAGGAAAGGCACTCCATATCAAAGGGAAAGGCACTCCATATCAGAAGGAAAGGCACTCCATATCAGAAGGAAAGGCACTCCATATCAGAGGGAAAGGCACTCCATATCGGAAGGAAAGGCGCTCCATATCAGAGGGAAAGGCACTCTATATCAGAAGGGAAGGCGCTCCATATCAGAAGGAAAGGCGCTCTATATCAGAGGGAAAGGCACTCTATATCAGAGGGAAAGACGCTCTATATCAGAGGGAAAGGCACTCCATATCAGAGGGAAAGGCGTACCATATCAGAGGGAAAGGCACTCCATATCAGAAGGAAAGGTGCTCCATATCAGAGGGAAAGACGCTCCATAACAGATGGAAAGGCGCTCTATATCAGAGGGAAAGGCACTCTATATCAGAAGGAAAGGTGCTCCATATCAGAAGGAAAGACACTCCATATCAGAGGGAAAGGCACTCAATATCAGAAGGAAAGGTGCTCCATATCAGAAGGAAAGGCACTCCATATCAGAAGGATAGGCACTCCATATCAGAGGGAAAGGCACTCCATATCAGAAGGAAAGGCACTCCATATCAGAAGGAAAGGCACTCCATATCGGAAGGAAGGGCACTCCATATCAGAAGGAAAGGTGCTCCATATCAGAAGGAAAGGCACTCCATATCAGAGGGAAAGGCGTACCATATCAGAAGGAAAGGTGCTCCATATGGGAAGGAAAGGCGCTCCATATCATAAGGAAAGGCACTCCATATCAGAAGGAAAGGTGCTCCATATCAAAAGGAAAGGCTTTCTATATCAAAAGGAAAGACGCTCCATTTTCATTAGAAAGACGCTCCATATCAGAGGGAAAGGTACTCCATATCAGAGGGAAAGGCGTACCATATCAGAGGGAAAGGCGCTCCATATCAAAAGAGAAGGCGTCCATAACAGAATGAAAGGCACTCCATATCAGAAGGAAAGGCACTTCATATCAGAGGGAGAGGCGTACCATATCAGAGGGAAAGACGCTCCATATCAGAGGGAAAGGCGCTTCATATAAGAGGGAAAGGCGCTCCATATCAAAAGAGAAGGCGTCCATAACAGAATGAAAGGCGTACCATATCAGAAGGAAAGTCGCTCTATATCATAAGGAAAGGCGCTCCATATCAAAAGGAAAGGCGCGAAAGGCTCGTGGTCGTATGAGGATGAAATTCTAGAAGGACTTTAGTCTAAGAAAGCATGGCATAGGGAAAAGAAGGCAAGTGAAGACAAAGATCACAAGTTCCACGATAAGGACAGCATATCAACGGTCTTGTTAGTGTCCCCAAAGTACTATATACAGAATCTTATATGGGATACCAATAGTTGTGTTATTAACACATATTGTGTTCCACACAGGGCCTGGAAGGTCCACTTTATCGTGCCCAAATCCGTCCCAGGGAGCAGTCCGGCTCTGTGGACGTACCGGATGGATGGGGCATGTATCACTAGAGGGAGATTCAGTCCACGGCGGTCTCAAGTACAGTCCACTCTCTCGTTGCCTGAGCTCAAATCTTTGACCATGATAGAAGACGTAAAACTACCAACCAACCAACCAACAAATGATCTAAACATTAGATATATACACATGTAGACTTAATATCAGTAAGGATTTTAAGAATGCATTATGAGACATTTCTTCGTTAGTGTTTTAAATCATGTATAGTATGCATTGTTTATCCGAAGGATAGGTATGCTAATTTCCTTGTTCGGGGTATAATATGCTATTATATAGCCGATTTGTCACTATGATCATGGTTTACTACGACTATAAAACATCTATATCTATTAAGTTTGTCGCATTTATTCATCTACACTGTTAACAAAAACATATTGTTAGTAATGATGATTAATATACTGTTATGAACATCAGCTACATGATCCGAGCCATTATCGATGTTTTAAAAGTGCACAGAAGCAAACCAACAAAACAATCACGTGACAGGGTCACGTTCGACATGCGAAGAGTAAGGAGAATTACTTAGTAGCGTCTGACATGTACCCGCATGCGTGTGTGGTATTGATAAAAGATTACTTTAAGTAATTACGATAAGTGCTGGAGTTTTAAATAATGGACATCTCGTTAATCAACCCCATGCTCAGTAAGGGGTATTAAATACTTCAATCCGTAGTTAAATATAACATGATAGGGCTTGATTCAAACATTCATCAAGCGCTGACATTAATTTAATTGAGCATTAGTGAAAGTTGTTATAAGAAATCCTTCGACATAAAAATACAAAAACCAATATATTGGGAACTTGACGATTTTAATTATCCAGAACAAGTTCGTTTTTTTTTTTTAAGTTTAAGCTTGTCATGCTTCCTATCAAAGTGTTCACCTCAAGCAGCCGGGATTCATCGATTCGATTTCACTTGATGCTGCCAATACAATTTCCGTTCTCAAGAATATAGGTTACCGTAATCGGAATCATTAGAGGTAAGGAAATCCGAGGTAGAAATAAGGGATAATTCGACACGATTCATTGTTCAGGAAGCAGGTATCCAGATTACCACTGATGTTATTTGTTGGAGAAGTCATCACCGACTTACTTTTCAAGCTTTCGTGTGAGCTAGATTTTTCGAAATCCCCGATGTGTTTTATTTTAGCATGGTGGTGGTAGAAGTTGCGTTAAGTTGCTTTATTTCCTTAGTAATTACCACGTTTACTTCGAAATAATCTTGTCTAATGCGTCATTTTAAATCAGTTAATGTTCGTTCTAGTTTTATGACAAAGCAACGCATTTATCTCAAATTATCTCAAATTTTATCTTATTTTTATTTTTGCCAAAAAATCCCTGAATTTGTAAATATGTAAAAATTGATGGATAAACGCATGTGTAATGTTTATGTATCTTAACTGCTTGCATTATTCGATCAATATTACAGAGGTATTTTACAGTACAGCTAATCCCATGTATTATGATACACTACTTTCCAGAGAAAAATATAACAACTAAGATATAATTTTAACATCCTATAGCAGTCAATTTGAACCCCATGAAATGGACATTAGGCCCATTACAATCATTAGAGCTACTACTAAGTGTGGAAATGATTGGGAAAAGCTGTATAATAACTCAGAAATCTTAATACTGTCCGCCTATAGGTCTAAAAAAAAAAAAAAAAAAAACATAGATAAATAAAATTGCAGAAAAAAATACATTGATATGTTGGTAGTTTACCCTCATACAGCACACAACCAAAGATGCACATTAAAAATGCGAGACATGAAAATATAATGTGGATTCTATTTTTCCACAGAAGTAACAAAACAATCATTACAAAAGTAATTGGAACGCGTTTGGCGTTCAACGGCATTGTCTTATCGGAATAGAAAACCCTTAACGGAATATTTCTGGCATGTCAACTTAAATATATTTAAACCTGGAATCCTTAGAAAAAATTGCGAGGTTTCTTTCATAATGTTATGTTAAAAACGCTAAACATTTTACTGGTTTGATTACTGTGGAATCTTGTTAGAGTTATCTCCCCTACGTCGGTGACTTGTTGGTCGACACATGTATATTGAGAGTAACATTCCGTTTGTAAATCATAACGAAAAACATAAGTGCCCGAATACATATCAACAACAACAAAAAAATGTTGTTGTTGTTTTGTTTTTTTTAATTAAAGGGACATTCTTTCGTTTGAATAAAGTTTATGTCATCAAAATTAAACTTACTACAAAATATTTACAACTTTTTTTTACTCTCAAGATAAACCTTAGTTCTTCGAGTATTAAGTCTTAAAAATTCTTAATTCGACCCCAAGTATCACTAATTACCGCACAAACATACGATATTTGTATACGATAAGCCCTTTTCCTGTACATGTCTGTGTCACTTGTAGACACAGAGACTTATAAAACCATCGTTCTAATATAGATTTCATCAATAGAAATTGCGCATATTTCTTGAGTGCGAACGAAGGGATGTCGCTTTAAAGGTCAAATTGAAGGAACGCCCACTGACGGTTCTGTCGCTCAACGGTTTTTCATAACCTAGACACGATAGGATGATACATCACCCGGTTATATTACAATGGAATATCATAATCTAGACACGATAGGATGATACATCACCCGGTTATATAAGAATGGAATATCATAACCTAGACACGATAGGATGATACATCACCCAGTTATATTACAATGGAATATCATAACCTAGACACGATAGGATGATACATCACCCGGTTATATAAGAATGGAATATCATAACCTAGACACGATAGGATGATACATCACCCGGTTATATTACGATGGAATATCATAACATAGACACGATAGGATGATACATCACCCGGTTATATTACAATGGAATATCATAACATAGACACGATAGGATGATACATCACCCGGTTATATTAAAATGGAATATCATAACATAGACACGATAGGATGGTATGTCAACCTATAATGTATTCTATAACACTGAAGTGGTCATCTGGTTATATTACACTGAAACTGTTTAACAACATGTGTTATTACTCTTATATGATAACATCCGGTTATATTACACTGGAATGTTGCATCTTCTGGTTATATAACACTGGAATGATACGTCATCTGGTTATTTTACACTGGAATGATACATCACCTGGTTATATTACACTGGAATGACACTGAAATGTTGCATCTTCTGGTTTTATTACACTGGAATGATACATCATCTGGTTATATTACACTGGAATGATACATCACCTGGTTATATTACACTGGAATGATACACCACCTGGTTATATTACACTGGAATGATACATCACCCGGTTATATTACACTGGAATGATACATCACCTGGTTATATTACACTGGAATGATACATCACCTGGTTATATAACACTGGAATGATACATCATCTGGTTATATTACACTGAAATTTTGCATCTTCTGGTTATATAACACTGGAATGATACGTCACCTGGTTATATTACACTGGAATGATACATCACCTGGTTATATTACACTGGAATGATACATCACCTGGTTATATTACACTGGAATGATACATCACCTGGTTATATAACACTGGAATGATACATCATCTGGTTATATTACACTGAAATTTTGCATCTTCTGGTTATATAACACTGGAATGATACGTCACCTGGTTATATAACACTGGAATGATACGTCATCTGGTTATATTACACTGGAATGATACATCACCCGGTTATATTACACTGGAATGATACGTCATCTGGTTATATTACACTGGAATGATACATCACCCGGTTATATTACACTGGAATGATACGTCACCTGGTTATATAACACTGGAATGATACGTCATCCGGTTATATTACATTGGAATGATACATCGCCCGGTTATATTACACTGGAATGATACATCACCTGGTTATATTACACTGGAATGATACGTCATCCGGATATATTACACTGGAATGATACATCACCTGGTTATATAACACTGGAATGATACATCATCTGGTTATATTACACTGGAATGATACATCACCTGGTTATATAACACTGGAATGATACATCATCTGGTTATATTACACTGGAATGATACATCACCTGGTTATATAACACTGGAATGATACATCACCTGGTTATATTAAACTGGAATGATACATCACCTGGTTATATTACATTGGAATGATACATCACCCGGTTATATTACACTGGAATGATACATCATCTGGTTATATTACACTGGAATGATACATCTTCTGGTTATATAACACTGGAATGATACGTCATCTGGTTATTTTACACTGGAATGATACATCACCTGGTTATATTACACTGGAATGACACTGAAATGTTGCATCTTCTGGTTATATTACACTGGAATGATACATCATCTGGTTATATTACACTGGAATGATACATCACCTGGTTATATTACACTGGAATGATACACCACCTGGTTATATTACACTGGAATGATACATCACCCGGTTATATTACACTGGAATGATACATCACCTGGTTATATTACACTGGAATGATACATCACCTGGTTATATAACACTGGAATGATACATCATCTGGTTATATTACACTGAAATTTTGCATCTTCTGGTTATATAACACTGGAATGATACGTCACCTGGTTATATTACACTGGAATGATACATCACCCGGTTATATTACACTGGAATGATACATCACCTGGTTATATTACACTGGAATGATACACCACCTGGTTATATTACACTGGAATGATACATCACCCGGTTACATTACACTGGAATGATACATCACCTGGTTATATTACACTGGAATGATACATCACCTGGTTATATAACACTGGAATGATACATCATCTGGTTATATTACACTGAAATTTTGCATCTTCTGGTTATATAACACTGGAATGATACGTCACCTGGTTATATTACACTGGAATGATACATCACCCGGTTATATTACACTGGAATGATACATCACCTGGTTATATAACACTGGAATGATACGTCACCTGGTTATATAACACTGGAATGATACGTCATCTGGTTATATTACACTGGAATGATACATCACCTGGTTATATTACACTGGAATGATACGTCACCTGGTTATATAACACTGGAATGATACGTCATCTGGTTATATAACACTGGAATGATACGTCATCTGGTTATATTACACTGGAATGATACATCACCTGGTTATATAACACTGGAATGATACATCATCTGGTTATATTACACTGGAATGATACATCACCTGGTTATATAACACTGGAATGATACATCATCTGGTTATATTACACTGGAATGATACATCACCTGGTTATATAACACTGGAATGATACATCACCTGGTTATATTACACTGGAATGATACATCACCTGGTTATATTACACTGGAATGATACATCACCTGGTTATATTACACTGGAATGATACATCACCTGGTTATATTACACTGGAATGATACATCACCTGGTTATATTACACTGGAATGATACATCATCTGGTTATATTACACTGGAATGATACATCACCTGGTTATATTACACTGGAATGATACATCATCTGGTTATATTACACTGGAATGATACATCACCTGGTTATATAACACTGGAATGATACATCACCTGGTTATATTAAACTGGAATGATACATCACCTGGTTATATTACATTGGAATGATACATCACCCGGTTATATTACACTGGAATGATACATCACCTGGTTATATTACACTGGAATGATACATCGTCTGGTTATATAACACTGGAATGATACATCGTCTGGTTATATTACACTGGAATGATACATCACCCGGTTATATTACACTGGAATGATGTAACATCTGGTTATATAACACTGGAATGATACATCACCTGGTTATATAACACTGGAATGATACATCACCTAGTTATATTACACTGGAATGATACATCGTCTGGTTATATAACACTGGAATGATGCATCATCTGGTTATATTACACTGGAATGATACATCATCTGGTTATATTACACTGGAATGATACATCACCTGGTTATATTACACTGGAATGATACATCACCCGGTTATATTACACTGGAATGATACATCACCCGGTTATATTACACTGGAATGATACAACACCTGGTTATATTTCACTGGAATGATACATCGTCTGGTTATATAACACTGGAATGATACATCACCTGGTTATATTACACTGGAATGATACATCACCTGGTTATATAACACTGGAATGATACATCACCTGGTTATATTTCACTGGAATGATACATCGTCTGGTTATATAACACTGGAATGATACATCACCTGGTTATATAACACTGAAATGTTGCATCTTCTGGTTATATTACACTGGAATGATACATCGTCTGGTTATATTACACTGGAATGATACATCACCTGGTTATATAACACTGGAATGATACATCGTCTGGTTATATAACACTGGAATGATACATCATCTGGTTATATAACACTGGAATGATATATCATCTGGTTATATTACACTGGAATGATACGACATCTGGTTATATTATACTGGAATGATACATCATCTGGTTATATAACACTGGAATCATACGTCATCTGGTTATATTACACTTGAATGATACATCGCCCGGTTATATTACACTGGAATGATACATCGCCCGGTTATATTACACTGGAATGATACATCATCCGGTTATATTACACTGGAATGATACATCATCTGGTTATATTACACTGGAATGATACATCATCTGGTTATAAAACACTGGAATGATACATCATCTGGTTATAAAACACTGGAATGATACATCACCCGGTTATGTTTCACTGAAACCATACAATATTCGGTTTTAATTACACTGAAACAATGCAACATCCGGTTAGGTTCACTGAAGCGATACAACATCCGGTTATACCACACTGAAACGATACAACATCCGGTTATATTACACTGAAGCGATACAGCATTCGGTTATGCCACAACATCCGGTTATATTACATCGACAACCGGCTTACGTTATTAACGATATTTATTGTTACTATGTAGATATTCATATATAAGCTGTTCTCGTGGCAAGATCTCCTTTTCAATTCTTTAAAAGCACTTTCCTTCTAATTTCTTAAAATTCGTCTACGTGTCTATCATTTGTCAAGTTAGAAAGTTTATGGTTCTGACATACTGAATTCATTTAAAGTGTTGTCCTGGTGCTGATTGCTTGATGTTCGGCACTAAAAAGGAAGCACACTGTATCCATGACTGATCTATCCCAGTGCCAGTATAAATTACTAGGAATAAGGTACACTGATATTCTTGTGACTTGACATTTCAGTAGTTAACCCTTCACCTTTACCACTGAAGTTAGAACTGTCCTCTAATGAGGTAACCGAGCTGACGTAAAGTCGGTAAACCATCCAACAGCCAATGCTTCCCATTTATGTGGACGTCAATCAGACAGTAGAATGTGTCTCGATCAGGAACAGAACACATTCCTTCCTCCTAAACAATAAGACCAAAAGCGAGATATTTCCGAATCAAGTGTTCAGAAACACAAAGGGATTATGTCCACAAGAAGATACAAAATAAAATTCCTCATCCTGAAAGGGCTCATCATAATAACCACTTTGTAATTGATTTCGGATCTACTCGATCTTACGCTCAATTTGTTTTTTTTTTTGAATGATGCTAAAACCTGTTGTGTCATTTGTACAGTACAGCAGGTATACTATGTTTTTACGTCTATCATTGACTTGTACGAATGATCAAAACATTTGGAACTTTTCCCTTAAGTTTAAATATTTCAGGTAATCACTCATTTGGACCAAGGAACCGATGAACTTACCCCATTAGATAGCGCCCGTCGTCAATACCACCTTGTCTCAATCGCTGCATCCCCAGAACGAACTGGTGGTGTTTGATACAATTATGGATTTATTGGAATAAATTATGCTTGAATGTATACTTATCCTTCTTCTGTAGAACTGACATGCTAGTGCATAAAGGTCTTCAGTAATCTTGAATGAGTGGAACTAAATATAGCATACATTGAGACTTATCCGAGGGAGCGACAAAACCAAAAACGGGAAATCAAAACTGACACCAAAATTTAGTTTTTATCAACTAATAGGAAAGCAATATTTTCAAGGAAGGTCCCAAAATGTTAAGTTGTTTTTAATATTACATTAATGAGAGTATTTTACCATGGTCACTGAAATATAATTAGGTGAACGATGCCGACAATTTATGCCTCTTGTATTTAGAACACATCTTTTTTGAGTTACTTTGTTTACATGTGGTTGTTGTTGTTTCAGTATACATGTTGTTGCTTATATGGGTTCATCATTGACACAACATTTATACAATAAGTTGTCATGATTTTGATACAAAGTACCTGCTGTTGCCGTTGTTGCCATTGTTGCCGTTGTTGCCGCTGTTGCTCCTTCTTATAATAATAATAGTTTATACTATAGTCCCTTTTTATAAAGGTATCTCTTACACGATATCGATATAGCTGATTTCATCATCTATTGACTATTTACGCTGTACCAAAAATATACCACTCCTACAGCACAAAACAACCGATATGACCTTAGTCGATAGAGAATTTTGATTCCAAACGGAAATGTAGATAAATCTACAAAAGCATATATCCTTCAGTTCGCGTGTACTTGTAAGGAAACTATGTTTCTAAAAATTACCGTAGTGGAAAGACTTTCTAAAAAAGTGCTTTCCTGCTTAAATATCATGATATTAGTTCACGTGATCAAAGATCATATTTTTTACATACCTGACGCGATATCTTCGTCGAAACATTGATAGACTTAATCCTTATTCTTCTGACATACACTTTTGTTCATTACTTGTATCGAGGACATTGATCGCAATGACGACACCTCAAAGAAACCGAGAAGCTGCCAGAAGACGTGTACAAGCTACTTGATTATTCCTAGCTCTGACCAATGGTAAAGCTTCAACCTGAATGTGACAGAATATGTGTGTTTACATGTTATGTAAAAGCAGGAGAGAAAGTCTAATTGGAGCCAGGCGGATAAAGCGCGAGCTCGTGTTCTATAATTAGAATCGATTTTCTTTCAGACGGATAATACATTTTTTTCTTTGAAATAGCCATTGTAATGATGTTTGCTGATTTCGTTATAACTTTGTCTATTATACTTTGATGCTGCGACATGACAACGATCCATGATTGATTGGACTGGACATAATTAGGCACGTCTTCAAAGAAACCAAGACATATCTTGGAATTGATTTTGTCATTGCAATAAAGCCGCTCATCGTTTAATAATTCACAAACTGATAATGAAAAGGGAAATATTGTCTGGGGAGCACTGTATTTTACATTCGATTTTTAATTGCAGATGTCACTTTTGCGTGTCTGAGAAATGCACTTGAAGTGATCTTGAGTTACTGTGAAAACCCAAATTTATGATAGAGCTTTAGCTATGGGAAGATCATTCAACAATGGAATATCCAAAATGGTCTTATTCTAGAGCTTAAGAAACAGCCCTATTACTTGGAACGCAGATCTGTAACTTTTTTGGTCATCACCCTAGTTCTAACTATTGTTCAAGAGTTTCCATTCATATTTCTTTAGTATTTCGTTTTAATGTGGATATGCTTTTTTTTTTTTTATCTTTTCTCTTTTTTCTTTTTTTTGTCTCGTAATATGGAAAAATAAGTGAAAAATACATACGATATAGCAGTACTGCTTGGCATTGTCTACTTTAACGAGAAAGTTCCGCTCCAATATCTGTATAAAAAGTTTTTTGCATAACTTATGACATTTCCACCACACACTTCATTTAATCGATTTCCAGCTGCCGACTGATCCATTTTTAGTGTTCAAGTAACACTACTTCTTGACTCTATCATTAATCATATAATCATGTCTCTGTCCCTATCCTCTGTTGTTGATCTCAAGTCACACCTAGTGATAATTGTAAACCAGAGTCCGACGACGTGACCAAGCCTAATTCTTAACAATCTGTTGTGACGACAGTTTGGTTTTTCTTTTTTCACGGACGTGTCCTTTGTCCATGTACTCAATTGGTCACTTAGGACAGTGTCAGTGCATGATGTAGTCACTGAATGACCTTCTTTAGCGTCACCAGACTGTTTTGGAGACTTATCGAGTATGCTTTAATTTCCAAACCCGGATAGCTGACCTTCATTGGTTGGCCCAGTGTTACCATTTTATCGTCTGGTTAACACTGTGTGCTGTTGGCTCAGCGTTGGATAAACGGTCTATGGCCAAACAGCAGTTTGATATAGTAAAGATAACGTCTATGTTTTGCGTATGCCCAGTACTGGTTACACGTTATGATACAATCTGTTGACCATCGTGTCATACACGATAGTTCGCTGTAATTGTCTAGATGTTTTTATCACAGAATGCATATTAAAGTTGTATGTGTTAAAAGTATAAACAGGTGGGATTGAACCCTGTAAACATTGTATTACATGTAAAATCTACCTTGTAGTAGGCTTTCTTATGATATGTTGTATCACCTCGACTGGATAGTATTGAGCTTTAGAATATTTATTCGGAAGACAGTATCCGTGTTTGTCAACGTACATGTATGAAACTGTTAGTGAATACCAAGTTCTAACCTAATAGCTACGGAGGTTGATTATGAATTTTACTATTTAACTAGAATCTTACCATTTACAATTGTTGTGTACTAGTTATATGTTAATTGTAATATATCTACATACAGGGACTGAACATCAAAGGATACCGACAGTGAGGTGAATTAAATTATAAAATACTGGCTGAGTATCGGTAATGAGTTTACCGTGAAGGATAAGTAGGAGAAAACGTGGATATCAGAAGAGAGGAGACAGAAACATTCACTGATTAATAATTAGTGTATAACGTATTGATATGAATTACTCTTATATATACAACACTGTTTTTAGTTGTCACAACACTGGTCCAATTTTAGATCTATATATCTCTCTCTAGATTTCTGTTGTGCAAAACTGAATTATTTTCAGTAATCTAAATATTAATATCTATTCTGTTTAATTGTTGTTAACCTGAACAGTTTATGAAAGAACTGCAATACATAGTTTAGGAGTGTGATGACTATTTCAGAATTGTGAAGAATATTCTAAAATTGTGATAAATATTTCAGAATTCTTTTCACTTCATTTTTCTTTTCGAGGACATATCCTGCGCCAATTACTTTAAAATAATGTCTTAGGTATGTTGATCCTATAGAGGATACCGATGAATAGAACCGTGGCCTTCTTGGTCAAAGGCAAATACACAGTCTAACCTCAAACCGTTGATTGGGTCTTTGATTAATTTTGCCTAACGTCCTATCAACAGCAATGGTCATTGGAGTCATTTAATAATGTATGTAAAGTGAGTGTATTTACTAAATGTGTGTGTTTTCGGGAGGCTGCTATAGATTTTAAGAAGAACGCATGTCGTATTGTATGTGGCTTACATACTTATTAGCGCATGTAGGTGTCGTGTAGGTTATAACCTGTTGGAGAAACACGTGATGTTTCCCATTTTTCGACATATATGGCATTTAACCATCGTAAAGACATGCCATAAATACCATTTATTGAAGCACCATATCGTTACCTAGTTAACACTTTATACAAACCTGGTGCCGTATGTATTTATGGATGCCAATTAAGACCACTGCTAATGTAAGGTGTATAGACATACGATCGATCGCTGTATACCAGGGATATCAGATAGGGTCAGACAATTGATACTGACAGCGCCTGGTGACACTTGTCAGTGTAGGCACTCTTGTAATGGTAATGCTGGCAATTAACCGGGCCAACATATTAGACCACTGCCTTACCAGATGAAATTTCCCTTGTCATGGTACAAACTGCGTTTATTCATATTTGGTATTTCTGCGAGTTCGCCACAAAACGGCATGATTTTATCACATTGTTTTACAACATACCATAAGTCGTGACTCTATTTTAAAGCATATTTTACATAATGATTTCCTTATCGATATCATTTATGATATATGAGAAAAGTGAAAGGTATTTCATCTTTTTTCTTCTTCTTTGCTTGTTAATGTATCGCAATTAGGAATAAAGATAAAAATGTATGATAAGAAAGAATCAGGAAGTAGACAGTAATATTGATGAGAGACAGGCAACTGAGGTATACCAATATCGGTTACTACGGGATTGTCTCTTCCATTTCCCCTTGGTAAACTTTACAGTCAAATAAAGTTAAAGCATGCAGACGAATTATTTTTTTCTTTTGTAAATTAGATGTAAATTTTGCATACTCATAAAAGCTAAGATGCTTTATTGATCGATATATAGAATGTATATGGTTACATTTTTTTTTATTTTTTTTTTGAGCTGGTTAAAAAAGGAAATTGAAAATAATACCAAAATTCGTTATCCATACTCCACATTGTGTTCGTATTAACAGTTTGACGTCATCGTAAAGTCTAAAGCCATGTGAGAACGAGTGTCAGGAAAAGAGAAAGGAAAGAAAGGAAACTATCTGAAATGTTAGTTGGGTAGCAGATCAATTACATTTCAACTGCATTTTCACTGATTCCAAACAAGACATTGGTATTTTGTCTAATTTCTCTGAAAACAGGATATGTAGACGACACGAAAATAAAATATGGAGAGAAAACGATAATTTTAAAGACAGGATGTCGTTCTTAAATGTTCTGGTTTTATTTGGTATCATAATACGTCCCAAGAACACAATTAGGAGAATTAATGACGGTGTAAACATGAGCGACGTGGCCATTGGCGGACGCTCTTAATAGCGTGATCCCACAGAAATACCATAGCTGGACACGGTAGCGTGATACAACCATGGAGAACCAGTCCCTTCATTTAAGTAGCAATATAAATCACCGTGAGGGTGAGGGTGCGTGTATGAGGTTGTGTGGGAGAGGAGATATATTCTTTTTTCGTAGTTCTCTTTCAGTAAGCACAAAAGCACAGATAACACATGTTAGCTAAACTGAGCACAGTAATCCCCTATTTATCAAACGACGCGGTAGGAGGCAACAAGTTTTTTTCCTTGGTTTCTTATGTAACTCGCAAAAAGAAAAGCAATAAAACGTCGTTTGGGTTTAAGTTTTGTCTGTATATGTACTTTAAGTTTGTACTTGTTGAGATATATCCTTGTCTGGAGCATTGTATATGTACTTCAGTATGTACATGTACATATATCAACATGTAAACAGAGGACATTACAAGCTCATGTTGCCACTATGTAAGCCAATTCCAGACAGGGATATATCTGTCACTGAATAACCACCGGAACTGCTGTGTGATGCCCCATTTGCTTAATGCATTACCCATTTAACACGTTTACCTTTCATGAGAAAGCTGTGAACTTTTGCTTTGTAAAGTCTTGATACTGCTCTATACATATATATATAGACTGACTGCATGCAATATCCCCAAGACAATCTAACACATTGAAATCCAATTTGTAAAAGAAGAAGGCGAAGTCCATTTCCAATTGCCTGTGGCGCTCAACATTGCGACTGTTCTAATTTCCTTCTGTTCTCACATTTGGTGGTGCAAACCATCTGTTACCATTTCAATTCCAATAAAAATTATTTACTTTAGGAGGTTTTCTGATATTTTGCTTTCCATTGAACAATGAAGGAATGATTCTCACTTAATTGAATTGTTAACCATTTTCTAAACATTTCTAAAATCATTTACAGAATTGTTATCATAAAGTCGGGAGCAGAATTTTTGATATGTTATTCAGCCTTTTGATAGGTGCACGAAATGGACTTATGTAAATCTGATACACTTATTGCAACATTTCGGATCTTAATTTTTCACTTTCCATTCAATCTGGCAGTATCTTGCTTCCTGCATTGGTATGGAGCGTCTGTGTACCACCCGAGGTAGATAATCTGTTTTGCCTCCCTGGCCGAGACCAGTATTTACGTATAATTGCACTATGAAAACGTCCTTGAGCAGTCTATTACGCTTGAGAGACCGTCCTTATATGACATTGGTCATTGTGGGGACGTAAATCCAAACAACAGATTGATCAACAACTACCTGATTTATATACCCATGGATTTCTATCAAATGCAATACATTTACTGATAATAAAGTTACCATGCCATTGGAGCTTAAATAAAAACAAACTCTGTATCTCTTCGAGGTATCACATGCAGCTATAGCCAATTTATAAATGAATGATCAATGTTGGTTGCTTGAAGCCATAAAACGCTTACGTTTCAGAGATATCAACGTAAAATAAAGCACATTCCCGCCACATGTGTTCCGACATAAATCATTTCGACTCAAGTTAAAATCACAGAAAAAAATCACAAATAATACCGTACATGTGCGTTGATAATGATTCCAGAATCACCACGGAGCTTGAGCTTGTTAGCGTGCCTTATACCATCTTTAACTTCACCTAGCCTCTGGTTAAGATACCTTTAGAAGGTAATGTAAATTAGTCTATAGTGAAGGGCAGGTGCGTTATAAACGAACCGTACCTGTAATAATAATTGGTGACAGATATGAGTTAATCTACAATGTACGTATGTTATATACTTAAACAATGATGTCGGCAATGACTAGACTGTTATAACGTTTGAATAACATGTTACCTTAAACATACAAAAACTGCTTGAGTTCTTAGGCAGGAATCATATACGCATGTTCACGCCAAGTTCAAAGCAACATACATTACTTGATCAAAGTGTGTAAAATTAGTTAATGTAAAAAAGAATAATTGTCATCAATATTCACTAAAACTAGGTAGCATCCTCGAATTTTCAGAGTTAGGTCGAAAAATGGAATATCACATCTGCGAACAATAGTGGAATTTTGAATTAACGTAGGGCAATGACTTAAGAAAATGACATTGTCAAATTGTAATACCGCAAAGATAAATTCATATCATGACAATAAAGTCTACAGTCTAACGTCTGCAAGAGATTGGTAAATGACACAAGGAATATCTATAGACGACGAAAGCAAACAGGCAAATAGGATGTAACTCCTAGTACATCCCCATCGATAAGATAGTATGCTACAATATGGAAGTCTACCAAAGCTCAAGTGGATCTTCAGACAAGATAAAATCCTTTAAAAAACAAGTCAACAAATCTTTCTTTGTTTAAATCCTCAAAACGAAATGCTCCCCATATAAAAACAATAAAATACCAAGGTTTCCTAAGATCAGATAACGACTTAGAAAGGTGATATAAACAAGATTACGGGACATGTCATACAGTAAAACGACCGTTAAAACGTTTCAATGGCATATGAAATCCTGATCATGTCAATATATTTGTATGGCGACACTTAATTGTTGCGTAGTAGGCACATCGTTAGTGGATATCGTCTCCAAATGACCTTATTACTTTCAAGGATATATCATCACATACAAACATTCACATACGTAGTGTAAAATTATTAAAGAAATCAGAATTGCTCGATGCAATGTATATACTAAGTACAATGTAATATTAGATTACTTTTCTTATAAATGTCTGATATTGTTTTCCTATTTCATACTAGTTATGATTTTGAAAAATATTCATTTTGATTAAATTATGATATTATTCGTTCAATGCGAGTTGAGCTTAGTCAAACCTGGTGATATTTTATAGGGCTATTCGACTTTGACTTTGGCATAATGTTATGTGTTTGAACACAATGAATTTAAATCTTACTACATAAAAATGTTCTCCGTGCATTTCGTAATAGAATGCCTTGAGAGAAACAAAACATCACAAATAAATGTATTAGCTACATTTGACCTTGTTCTTCATGTCGGAAGACACTTACCCTTCGGGATATGTAGTCATACTCACGTTGTAATTTTTAAAAGTTTCCATGTTAACCTTTATTTGTTCGAATAATTGCCAGTATACGCTTGATGTTTAATCTGGATTTTTTTCAAATGCGTTGACGCGTTGGGAGATATTTCATATCCCATACTAGATAAATCAATGTTCCCTACAATATCTACTTCAGCACGGTAGTCAGATCAGAAATCGTGTGTCGACACACACTTAAAGTTATATTAGCAAGGAAAATACGTTGGACCAGGCTATATACATTCATTCTGTAAACATGCTTACTGATTTGAGTTATATATCCATACATATTACAGAATGGCTAAATAACTCACAGTGCCTTCCTGGTAGATGGCTGTTTATCCTTAGAGAGTATGCCTAGAGGCGTTGTATGCTCGCGTAAAACACCATGGGAAGATGTTCTAATTGGAAGATCTTCTCGAGCCGCTATCTCTAATACTAAGCACGCTTCTTCGCCGTGTGACTAACTAGAGCCCAAGAGCTGAAATTGTATCTTTCTTTTGAATTTTTGTTCATTTTTTGTGTTTCACCTTTTGGTACATCATTATATTATATAGAATATATTTTGAGGAATAATGAGTTTGTTAAAAATGGTGCGAGTGATGTCTTGATTTATATCACCTGCAACCAGGATTAGAATTGGTCTTAGGTGGTCCTGTTTATTATACGTTATAAATCAATGAAATAACTAGGACCGTTATCATTTTAGTTTGAAAGAGGGAGCAAAATACCAAAAATTCAAAGTGTGACAACGTCAGGTCTTTTTTTATAATGCTTATTTCACCGAAAAATGTCGCAGGCATATTGACATGACATCACTTCCTGTTCATTATTCTGTCACCGGAATGGTGCACCTACGTTTGCCTGTGTGTCCTTTTCATTGTTCATCATCAAGCAGGAAGCATCTGTTGTTGTGCAGAATCAAATGTTGTATTATTATTCCTAATATTTACAAAGGTACAATGTTTTAATTACTAGACTTGGCAATCATTATATTTACATATGTTTATAAAACACTCGCCAAATACTATCTCCTGAATACAGATTCCCAATTGAACGTCATACCTACGTTAGAGTACTGTTCGTAGAATTTACCAATCCCCACCATTACCTCTCATATACTATATCTATTAAGAGTTTAATATTTAATTATCATGTTCTGTTTTTATTACTAAGTTAATGCCGAACTCTTATATCTTATATATATATTACTAAATCATTATTGAAGTCTGATATCTAAAATTCATATTCAATTGTGCTCCCTGTTTTGTGTGTTTTTGGTAAGTCTATCAACTTAGCACACGTCCTGGTTAAGTTTACGGTAAAGGTTCATAAAAAATCAAATTATGTTTCCAGCTTACGTTTTTACATTCATTTTGCTGTGATTTTTTGGAATCTGAACTCATTAGGGAATTCCGATGAAGCACTTTAATGTAGTTTGAAGGTATCACTGCAGGTGCTGATGTTTGAAACATTTTCATTTGCACGTGGTACAAACAATGATTAAACAAAAACACCAACGAGATAATTTAATCTATATAGTTATCAAGGATAGAAAACGTCATTTTGATGCATTCGTAGAGGGAAGATATCGAACAATCTCGACTTCAGAAGCACTAACATAAAAATACGGAAAACGGTAGTTACATCAGGGCGTGCAAACAAAACCGAATTTCTATAACAAAATTGTTATAATATTGACTCCAAATACTTTCGGGTAAATAGAAATGTTCAGCCAATTCCTCTTATCCCGGTATCCGTAAAAGTATTGTATACTGCTATGGATGTAGCAGTTGCATATTGTCTTCTAGACAAACGAGTTGTTATGATGGAAAGATAACTAGACCTATATGTGACTAGAACATATTCTGTGACCCTTTTCTGTTGTCGACAGAATTATGGTTCGATATATCACTGAACCGATGGAGACACGTCTGCTGGACAGGATGTGTACATGCGTGACACCTGTAGGTAACTGATTTCGTCTCTGATTGTTACGATACGACGGTAGGCATTTGAAACAACACGTTCACTGATATTGCATGCTAGCGATAAAAAGAGTCATTTGCAGACTTATAACCAGACCGATAACGTACTAGCCGCTGTACATTAGGGATACTGACAGACCATTTACTTTGTTGATACATGACTGGGTTTTCGACTCCCTTCACAATCCATATATGTGTAAAACGCCAGATGATTATGATAACGTTATTATTGGTTAGGTTCTAGTGTTTAAGAAACAATGAAGCATATAAAAGGACATATCACTGCACCATAAGGACATATCACTGCATCATAAGGTCATATCACTACATCATACGGTTATATCACTGTATCATAAGGGCATATCACTACATCATAAGGTCATTTCACTACATCATAAGGTCATATCATTGCATCATAAGGTTATATCACTACATCATAAGGATACATTAATACACCATAATGATATATCACTACATCATAACGGCATATCACTGTATCATTACGACATATTATATAATAAGGGCATATTACTACATCATAAGGTCATATCACTACATCCTAAGGTCATATTACTGCATTATAACGACATATCACTGCATTATACGGTCATATTACTACATCATCAGGTCATATCACTGTATCATAAGGTCATATCACTGTATCATCAGGTCATATCACTCGCCATAAGGTCATATCACTACATCATAAGGTCATATCACTACATCATAAGGTCATATTACTGCATCATCAGGTCATATCACTACATCATAAGGTCATATTACTGTATCATAAGGTCATATCACTACATCATCAGGTCATATCACTGTATCATAATGTCATATCACTACATCATAAGGTCATATTACTGCATCATCAGGTCATATCACTACATCACCAGGTCATATCACTGTATCATAAGGTCATATCACTGCATCATAAGGTCATATCACTGCACATAATGTCATATCACTACATCATAAGGTCATATCACTGTATCATAAGGTCATATCACTGCACATAATGTCATATCACTACATCATAAGGTCATATTACTGCATCATCAGGTCATATCACTACATCCTAAGGTCATATCACTGTATCATATGGTCATATCACTACATCATAATGTCATATCACTACATCATATGGTCATATCACTACATCATAAGGTCGTATCACTACACCATCAGGTCATATCACTGTATCATAAGGTCATATCACTGTATCATAAGGTCATATCACTGTATCATAAGGTCATATCACTGTATCATAGGTCATATCACTGTATCATAAGGTCATATCACTGTATCATAAGGTCATATCACTGTATCATAAGGTCATATCACTGTATCATAAGGTCATATCACTGTATCATAGGTCATATCACTGTATCATAAGGTCATATCACTGTATCATAAGGTCATATCACTGTATCATAAGGTCGTATCACTACACCATCAGGTCATATCACTGTATCATAAGGTCATATCACTGTATCATAGGTCATATCACTGTATCATAAAGTCATATCACTGTATCATAAGGTCATATCACTGTATCATAGGTCATATCACTGTATCATAAGGTCATATCACTGTATCATAAGGTCATATCACTACGTCATAAGGTCAAATCACTACATCATAAGGCTATATCACTACACCAAAAGGTCATTTCACTACATCATAAGGTCATATCATTGCATCATAAGGTTATATCACTACATCATAAGGATACATTAATACACCATAATGATATATCACTACATCATAACGGCATATCACTGTATCATGACGACATATTATATAATAAGTGCATATTACTACATCATAAGGTAATATCACTACATCCTAAGGTCATATTACTGCATTATAACGACATATCACTGCATTATACGGTCATATTACTACATCATCAGGTCATATCACTGTATCATGAGGTCATATCACTGTATCATCAGGTCATATCACTCGCCATAAGGTCATATCACTACATCATAAGGTCATATCACTACATCATAAGGTCATATTACTGCATCATCAGGTCATATCACTACATCATAAGGTCATATTACTGTATCATAAGGTCATATCACTACATCATCAGGTCATATCACTGTATCATAATGTCATATCACTACATCATAAGGTCATATTACTGCATCATCAGGTCATATCACTACATCACCAGGTCATATCACTGTATCATAAGGTCATATCACTGCATCATAAGGTCATATCACTGCACATAATGTCATATCACTACATCATAAGGTCATATCACTGTATCATAAGGTCATATCACTGCACATAATGTCATATCACTACATCATAAGGTCATATTACTGCATCATCAGGTCATATCACTACATCCTAAGGTCATATCACTGTATCATATGGTCATATCACTACATCATAATGTCATATCACTACATCATATGGTCATATCACTACATCATAAGGTCGTATCACTACACCATCAGGTCATATCACTGTATCATAAGGTCATATCACTGTATCATAAGGTCATATCACTGTATCATAAGGTCATATCACTGTATCATAAGGTCATATCACTGTATCATAAGGTCATATCACTGTATCATAGGTCATATCACTGTATCATAAGGTCATATCACTGTATCATAAGGTCATATCACTGTATCATAAGGTCGTATCACTACACCATCAGGTCATATCACTGTATCATAAGGTCATATCACTGTATCATAAGGTCATATCACTGTATCATAAGGTCATATCACTGTATCATAAGGTCATATCACTGTATCATAGGTCATATCACTGTATCATAAGGTCATATCACTGTATCATAAGGTCATATCACTACGTCATAAGGTCATATCACTACATCATAAGGCTATATCACTACACCAAAAGGTCATATCACTACACCATTAGGTCATATCACTACATCATAAGGTCATATCACTACACCATTAGGTCATATCATTACACCATAAGGTCATATCACTACATCATAAGGTCATATCACTACATCATAAGGTCATATCACTACATCATAAGGTCATATCACTACATCATAATGACATATCACTACATCATAACGACATATCACTGCTACATCTTAAGGTCATATCACTACATCATAAGGTCATACCACTACATCATAAGGTCATATCACTATATCATAAGGTCATATCACTACAACTTAAGGACCCAAATAAGATGAACAGCCTATATAAAACACAAGCCAAAGGAAAGCAATCAAATGTGATATATTATGGGCTATTTGAAGGTATGAAAACACTGTTTCAATCGTAACAAAGAAACAGTAAATTGATTAACACTCTACATTCTTGGTCTTACAGTTCAGAATTTCTTTGCGTGTTTTGTTTTTCACCTAGGGAGAGATCTCATTCATCCACGACATTACATGACCACCCAGAAAGTTATTTATGAAGAAGAGATAAACATCTAAAATCAAATGGCCGCTAATGATCATGCAATCTATTTCTCGAACGGTAGAAGTAGAATAATCGATAAAAACAAAATATCAACATAGTGTATTGTAGTAATCCTTCCACGCTGGGCTTGATTGTGATAAATCACTTTTAAAGACGGGTTTTATGTGAGGCCCTTTCGGATTCACGCGTGTCAATTGAAGGAATATGATATTGCGGTTTTGCAGTTCAGAAAATAGCATTCAAATTCCTAAATTGCAGTTACAAGCATAAACCTACCTTTCTGAACAAAGTAACATGTTTCCTGACAGACCATCTTTGAATGATGGTAAGCATCCATTGGTTATCCAACGAAGACAACACACCGAGACCATTAAACAAGGTCGAATTTATAAAGATTTATGTACCAAAACAAACACAAGGCAGACGTCTATAAAATGTGTACTTTGCTCCCTGCTTGGCGGTTAAATGTCGTTAAAGACAGTATTTTTTCGGAATATCCAGGATAATCATGGTCATATGATGACTCCCTTCTAGGGAGATACCTATGAATATAACAAAACGCAGAAAGAAATAGAACACAAGAGACAAATGAAAATATAAGGAACCTTAGTCTTCCCCCCTGAGTAGATCTTACGATCTATATGCAATGTATCGTATTCTTTAGTTCATTAATGTTCCACACACATTTATTTATTGTGACTTATCTCATTCTTATCATTTTTTTTTTTTTGTATATTTCATTCCGACGTTCTTTAAAATACGAACCCCAATCCTGACTTGCCAAGCACAAGACCATTCTTCGTGGTTAACAATGTCCGTAAAATAATTAATTACAAGAAGCTGAGAAATCAGCCAATATCAAGGCCAGACTATCTGCGATGTTCATGTAGTAATTAAACTTGGTAAGGAATTAATATAAAGTAAGGGAGCCTACTATCATGTTTTATTGAAGTGTGTTAAAATGTGTATGAATGTTTAAAGGTCATAGTTTCCTATACTTCAGTCTAAACTCTCCTTCAGGTGGAATTTGGTGGCAGATCAGGATTTTTAGCTAGGGGTAATTTATTGTTAGTCTGGTTGATAAGCTGGAAGTGTTGTACGAAAGCCATGTCAAAAAGTAAAGCTTGAGAAATACATGGATACTGTTTGTTAAGCATGATCATGTGTAGATGGAGTGAATCACAAATTTCATTCAGATAAATGAAATTAAAAAAAAAATGGTGAGGAATGCTCATCATTAGCATAAAGGATATGGACACCGGTCACTTTATATATGATTATAATTAAAGACTATCTTTGTAACATAATTCCGTCTTCTTTCATATTATCACACAAAATAGGATACGTTTCACATTTTTTAAGTTCTACAGTTTAAGTCAAGCTGACACTGTGAAAGGTTATTTGACAATATGTATCTTTCTGTTTTACACGATTTACATAGGCGCGACATGTGTGTTTATATTTTAATTGCACAGATACAACAAATGCTACGAAGTATCAGGCAATGTGTTGCCAGATCAACCTGTAATGGCGAAGTATGTACTGTGTGTAGCTAGCCATTCCGGTAATTCTACAATACATCTATCACTAAACGTCAAAGGTCACAGTGTACATCAATTTAATATGTTTATACACTATTTCTCACATACCTATACTTCTCAGGGTGATTCCGTGGTTCCTAGCGATGGGATAGCTCCGTCTTACATGGGGTAGTGAAAGACATTTTATGTAGCGTAACCATGTCGCAAATCGATAACGTCATCAGTTTCGACACACATTTCATGGGACACTGATGATTACGCAATCAATTGGTCTCTCATTTTCATTCTTTAAGGGGTAGCAATTTTCCTCGGAATTGCAATCTATGCTTTGATTAATATTCCATCAAACGCCAACAACCAAGAAAAGCCTTCGTTAACTCAGTCTGCCTGATGTATAACACGATTTGAGATCACCTCCAAACTACTTAGCTCGAAACAAACTACAGTAAAAGACATTAACGACAGCTATGTTAAACCATTCTACCAAATTAGCAGAAAACACCATATATGTTCATCATACAAAAGAGCATCTCAAAATGATTATACAACATTTGAAAGCAGATGTATGGAACGTTTTAAAGCTTCTCAAAGGTATTTAACAACCACTTTGATGTCATTTCCACGACATAAAGTCATTATCTTAGCTTAGTGTTTCTCTTCCCGAGGAATTTGATAGGTCTGCTCACTTTAACTATCGGAAATTACAAGCGTATCATAGACGGAACACAGAAGAATCCCTGATGTACATGCTATCATGTTATGTATAATCAGTTTAATTTGGAAAGGCAGTCACTCTACTTAATATTGCTAGAAACATATATCAAAATATCAATCAATATCTTTCACTACTGCTCATATCAACGCTCTAAGAACCTTGCCATTATATTCTATTATAGTAGCTACAAGGTATGCTTGCAGTCTGGAATAGCCGAATCATAATAAATTCAGTTTCCGATCTGATGTAATATAGCAGAAAATGATATTCAATTGTTTCATTAATACCACCGTTGTTTCCTCGCCAGAATCACATAAATCGACCATATAACCATAGTTGAACAATCATGCAAACCATCTTTTCCCTTACAAATTGAATAACAATATTGTTCTATTTTTGCTCTGACATCCGACGTCAGCCTATGCGTCCATGGAGTTAGCTTTGAATCTTACAATTATCTTCTGTATACATGCAACAGGTCGTCGGTATTGGAAAATAACGGTACATCAAAAGATCTTTAAAAAAAATTCGTCTACATTTTATTTTGCACTATAACACTCAGTTTTATATGTTGCAGAAAGAAGGCAATGGTTTCTAAAATACCCAAATAAAGTTAATCTACAAGCCGGTGATGGCTCCTGCAACATCGTGGATTTCATGTATTGTAATTTTATTTAAAGGGACGATGGGTAGACACGGATATACCTGGTGTCGGTTTTGAATCAATGTTTTTTTTATATCTTTAACCTTTTTTCGTATCTCAAGGCCTACCATTGACCATAGTAGTTCTAATGATACTAGAGCCAATTCGAAAGTTTTTTCAGTGAAGACCATTTTAATCACCTACACCCATACTCTAAATTGCTAATGCCACATTAAGATCAATGCATGACTTTAAGGTCGAGTAGATTTGAAGGACTTTCCAAAAAATATATACTCTATGACTGATAGACGTTGGTAACCAAGGCTAAAAGTGTGGCCGTTCAATACAAAGAAGAAAGTAGGCAGACAGTCAAATTAGTGAACAGTATCAATTATAACAATATTGATTTAGTCTGTTTGAAAAATAAATCAATACCAAAAAAGGACAGCAACCTGAGACAAAACTGTCATATAAGTGGGAAAGTAACATTCTCAACGAATTTTGTTTGAACCCATTGATATCATACAATTCATAAGGCATTACAATATATCTTGCCAAACATATGTCACCATTTTCACACCAATGTACACATTATACCGATACGACATTTAAAAGTACATATTAGATTACATACATCTGAATTTGTTAAGTCTTCTTGAACTATCCTTATTTGGAAATGATATTTTAATCATAATATTATGAATGATATCAATATGTATTCATTAATTACCAGTAACACATCCCCGTTAAGGTTACTGTTCAAAACTCATTTAGTATGCATTAATCATGGAAAGTGCGTCACTCAGATAATGTTAGCAATAATAATTAATATATCAGGGACTACGTTTAATCAACCCATCTACGGAATCTGCTAACATAAACGGGGGTGTCAGCTAAAGAGTAATATCATGTCATTTCAGCGAATTTTTTGTACAGATTAACTTATAAGGGTACTTTCATGTCATTTTAGCAAACTTTCTGTACAGATTAACTTATAAGGGTACTATTATGTCATTTCAGCAAACTTTCTGTACAGACTAAATTAACGTGCATATATTTGTTATTTTATGTCTTAATGACTGTAAGCCAACGATGGAATTATACTCTTCTTACAAAACGTAAATGTTGAAAATTCATTATTTTCCTCCAGTGCATAATTTAAGCCAAACATAAGCAACAGTTCAGTAGCATTCACATTGTGTCTTAAGGGAGGATAAAAAATTGTAAACAAAGATAATTGTAAACAAACAACAAGATGGAAATCATGTTTATAAGTCAATATTTTGTCTTAAATATCTACACTACTCTTACTAGCAAACTGTTTGAAATTTCATCAAACAACGATGCAGCTAGACTTATGCACATGATTCATATTAATATTCTTGTTTAGAATATGATACAAACGTCATCTGGGTTTACGTTGTCTAAAACTCTAAAAGTGTACCACAGCGCTGTAGATATATCGATAAAATGTTAAATATCACCGTGCAGTAATCTGCATACAAGAGACAGTGCACATTATATATCAATATTAAGTATTTTCCTTTGGCACACAATAAGTCAATAATTGAAAACAAAAGCAAAAAACATCAACATTTTATACAATATTACCTAAATATTCTGAATGAAACATTCTGCATATCTACCAGACATTGAAAACCAATTAACAGCACTGTAGCATCCTGTCATACATACCTGTACTCTGGTGTTCGTCAGCTGCTAGTAGACGGTCTGAGCGTTGATGCTGGGTGATGTGTGTCTATGCTAGGGCTGATAGCCTTTTAGTCATCCTCTCTCACTTTGAGATTATCTCCAAAGCCAATATATGGCGAACGCCCGGTGCCATCGCAACAGAGGCGACTGTACATTACATGTGGGGCAATCATAAACATATACACTGATACAGTGCACTTGTGTCCTGGTCTATCCTGAGGCCAAATCCACGTGACATACACTCTTGTATATATTCTTGTATATAAACAAATAGTTAATCTAACAACAACATGAACTAAATAAACAAGAGAAATGTGCCTACAGCAGATGTTGTAAAATCCTGTTTATCAATGTCAGTTCTAATTGTTCCGATCAATTACTATCACCCTGTAAAGTAATGTCCAGTAGCAGGTGGACAATAAGGTCAAGTAATTAGAACTTGGTAGTAGGGTAAACCTTTCTTAATCCCTGAGATGAACTTTTATGATGTGTTGGTTATGTAACTTGCGGGAATAATCTTACTTTCATCTATTTGCTAATATTTGCCACTGCGCACCAGATGAATTATTATTGGAATGCTTCTTATCACTTTTTTTTTTTATAAATTCTCTTTTTTGTGTTTGTTTAATTGTTGGTACAGATTTTAATGTCCTCTACATTCCAAAGGCCATTTAAGACGTGTTTTACAAAGACAGTCACAATAGGATCAGTGTGCTGTCTTTCATACCTCCCCAACTTAGTACACTTGATAACATATTGCTGATGTTGAATTCGACTACATTTAATGTTTCATGGACGTAATAGAAAACATCTTGTTTTCCTGATTCATATTGCCTTAGGTGGCAGTATCATTCTTCCGTAAATGCCACTTCGTTATGTCATCCAGTACAAGGTTGAAAAAAAGAAAAGAAAACTAGAAAGACCGTCTCCAAAAGTCAATTTTTTGATAAGGAACTGGAACTCTGTTAACAATTCATGTTCTTTTCTGGGAAATTTCAACAAAATCTACCACATTCATATACTGGCCAATCCGATGTACCATCATACAAACACTCGATGACCTGGACGGTCTGATACTATGTCAATAACTGGGATTTATCGTACGTCAGCAGATACAGGCCAAGCAAAAATAATCGAACGCTACCAAAGGGAAGCAATTTGCTTTTATTGGTCGTTCAACAATAATCTTTACGAAAAGATGTGGACGACCCAGTTGATAGCACACATCATTACTAACCAACCTAACCAACGAAAGCGTTGAGTTTTGCTGCAGTACTTTTTCTTTGAGAATATGAAACTGAGTTAGACGACAAAATATTACAACGGACGTGCTTTTGCAAATAAGGAGGTTGTTAAACTGTTAAACTAACGATTCATCATGCATTTTCACTAAACATGTCGATTACATGTCTTTCATGCGTTTAAATCGTAACATTTCGCCACTTCAAACGTTTAAATCCTGTTTTATTATCAAAGTGTGCTGATAGAATGGATTATGCATGCGATATTTTTCTTAAGACATTTCTTTATTGTAATGAATTAACCATGAATTTAATGAGATCAGTTCATGCGAGTATTTGTTTGGGTTTGGCGTTCTCACAATTAATGTCATACTAGGACTTTGTCAGTAGATGATCCCTCGAGAGCCTCAGAGTGCCATTATATGCGGTAATCTATAGAGTAAAAACTGATATTTCATAATTTAAACGTCAAAATCAGGACAAATTATTAAAACAGAATCGCTAACTCTATTCACGAGGATAAGATTGCAGCTTTTTAACAGTTGTTGACTTGTGTGTCTTCAGAACATTAGATATTGCTGGCTGGTGTGCTCTGTCAGTGGATTTTTGACCTCGAGGTTTCCCTTTACCTTCTATATTATCTTAATAAGGACCGGTGTTGATTAGTATAGACAACAATTCTATTTATTTTTACCAAAATAGTATTCATCGGCTTCAGTTCATATGTAGATAGCAATTACAGATTTATGCAATTCCATTATTCAGTAACTCACTCAAAAATACCTCTTTACATTCATTGTTAAATATGGTCATATTCTACGTAAAATCCCATTATTTGGTTGTTTTGGGTTTTTTTTATGGAAACTAACAATTTAGTACAATTTGATTAAACTAGTTGACCAACTGAACAGCTATGTAATCAACGAATGCTTGGGCAAGCCACACCATCTCTAACCTCTGTTTACGACTACACAGGGACCTAATGTTACAGTCTAGATTTAATTTCCCCTTTTGTAAAAGGGATCGTTATGCGATAAATTTGATGATAAGATCAGCAGTTTCTGGGATTTAATTGATATATAAACTCCTCATAATTGTATTTATATGTCGCGAAATACGTCTATATATGAATAGTAACAAATTCCTTATCTTTGTTTGCACTACGCATGTCTCGTATACAATGTGTTTCAGCATTCATTTTGGAAATAATAATAATTTATATAGATTATAATCTTTTTTGGAATAATCAAGTAAGATAAGTGGAATACAGGAAGAGCATTAAGGATTGTAAATGATTTTGACTGACTTTGAAGAAGAAGCAGAGAAAACCGACATACGAACGAAACTGTTAATCTATCAAATAAAACGATCAATTAGGCCAATTATGAACAACATATAGATTAGCATAGAGACCCTTGTAAGAACAAGGGAGATAACACATTTTCCGCTTCATTGATGACACCCGCCATACCAATCTTGTCAGATTCAAGTTAGGAAAGTCACTGAATTTTCTTTTTAATAATCACCTTATTTAGGAAGTTGATGCACTTACTTTAAGTAAATGGAAGCTGGATAAGTACTCGTAGCAGATGCATGAAACAGGGCCCAATGGGCCTATTGTTGGTGCATTTAGGTATATATGGCAATGATATAATTTTATGCTGTTAGTTTGCCTGAACCTACCATCATATTTTTAATATCGTTTTATAATGAGAGGCTTTAGAAAAAAGGAGTAAAGCTAAAGCAAAAACTCTAACACAACTCTACATAGAAAGGCTGGCAGGGAACACGCAGAATATGCTTTACATATTTTTCATGTATATAAATTATACTGTATATGCTTGAATCAATCCCCGTAACATTTTCCAAGTTGTTTAAGTTCGATGCCTGATCTGTTTTTTAATTTGACGATACTCTTCTTGAATTCCATTAGAAATATGTATTATTGCCAAGAGATTGTAATTAAGAAAATACCACTCGCACATCAGGCACCTTAAGATGTTATTAATGTAATGAGTCTTTATTCAACAAGAGCATGATCAATAAATTGTGCTCGTTTAGGTACCTTCAAACACGGAAGACCTGTACAATATCATCCGTAGAAATCAATACGTTATCCCCAGAGGTTTACTAAATCTTCAGGAATATACAAGTATCGATATTCATGCAATCTCTGATGTACAAAAATCATCTCAATAAACAATATTCTTCCATTCTATTTCTATCATATAATAACATGCATTTATCAAATAGTTTTAAATTGCATTCCAATATCTCAATTTTATATCATACAGAATGAAACACTAAGTTCAGTTAAAAATATATGGAATAAGAAAGATAATTGAAACCTCTGAATGTTATGCAATGTGATAAGTGCCTGATTTACAATGTCTGAGGTCTTTGTAATGTGGTAAGTGCTCGATTTACAATCTCTAGAGATGTTAGTGTTACAGGGTCTTAAAAACGGATTAGAGATGATTTGTTGTCGGGTCTTCTACTTCGGAACACGAAAGCGGCCAAAATGAAATATTGCAACATATTTTTGGGTAGATTTGTTGTCTCGACTACTTTTGTTTCCTATTTAGACCCTAGTGTCGCGATGGCATGGAGCGTTGTAGGTTGGGATCCCTGACGGAGACCACATGCATGAAACACATCTTTAAACGAATGTCAATAAAGGAGTACCATGCAGTTTAAACCTTGATCAGATGACAGAATCCCAAATCGCTATAATGCGAAAAAATGATTTTGAAAGGAAACTATCTTGAAAATTACAATCTAAAATGTTACAACAGCAGAACATTAGAAGTCACCAATGCCCCACAGTACCAGTCATCAATGCCCCACAGTACCAGTCATCAATGCCCCACAGTACCAGTCATCAATGCCCCACAGTACCAGTCACCAATGCCCCACAGTACCAGTCATCAATGTCCCACAGTACAAGTCACCAATGTCCCACAGTTGAAGTCACCAATGCCCCACAGTACAAGTCATCAATGCCCCACAGTACAAGTCACCAATGTCCCACAGTTGAAGTCACCAATGCCTCACAGTAGACGTCACCAATGCCCCACAGTACAAGTAACAAATGCCCCCACAGTACAAGTCACCAATGCCCCACAGTACAAGTCACCAAGGCCTCACAGTACAAGTCATTAATGCATCATTGTACAAGTCACCAATGCCCCACAGTAGACGTCACCAATGCCCCACAGTTCAAGTCACCAATGCCCCACAGTACAAGTCACCAATGCCCCACAGTACAAGTCATTAATGCATCATAGTACAAGACACCAATGCCCCACAGTACAAGTCACCAATGCCCCACAGTACCAGTCACCAATGCCCAACAGTACAAGTCACCAATGACCCACAGTACAAGTCACCAAGGCCCCACAGTACAAGTCACCAAGGCCCCACAGTACAAGACACCAATGCCCCACAGTACAAGTCACCAATGCCCCAAAGTACAAGTCACCAATGCCCCACAGTACCAGTCACCAATGCCCCACAGTACAAGACACCAATGCCCCACAGTACAAGTCACCAAGGCCCCACAGTATAAGTCACCAATGCCCCACAGTACAAGTCACCAATGCCCCACAGTACCAGTCACCAATGCCCCACAGTACAAGTCACCAATGCCTCACAGTACAAGACACCAATGCCTCACAGTACAAGTCACCAATGCCTCACAGTAGTGGACATCAAATTTCCGGATTTGTTTTATCTACTTCACAACAATTCTTACACATTGTCTCACAACTTATCACTCTTGTTGACCCGTGTTGAAATAGCTGGAATCCATGGATTAATGGAAGGAAACCAGAGTACCTGGTGCCCACATGGTCGAGGAGGTAACCTTATATTTTCTAACTTCCTATCTGGGAATCGAACCCTTGTGCTCCTGTTCAATTGCGAGTTCAATATTTACTACGCCAATTTAATCAACCCGATTCGTCTGCCTCTTTAAGCATGCCGTAGATCAGCATTTCTCCTTCCCGGCCTGCAAGGATGAAATCGATACACGGATATCCCTACATGGCCGTTTTGTCCAAATGCTGATCAATTAACTGTATGGTTTGTTTAATAGGATTTGACACTTACTGCACAAATCATATGAGGTACATGTATAACTCGTCGATGAGTCGTACAATTACTAATAATAACCAGTATCATGACTTTATGTGTGAGCGATAATATTTCTGAGACATTAAGTGATCTTGAATGGGATTATCGACCATATCAACCGCTTACCTTGATCTTTAGTTATTACGCAACCAGAAGGGACAGCTTAAAACTTAATTGTATGATAGACGTGATTGTTTCAATTTCCAAATTGATTTTTTTTCTTTTTCTTAATAGTAACACCCCAGCTTCCCCCTTCCTACGGTGTTCCAGCTGAATTTCAAAGACGTGTTCCCATTATGATGATTTCCTTCACAGATGTCGCCAACTAACGGAAGCTAACAACTCAAAGTTTCAGGAAATGTAAGTTGACGAAGATCATGTGAAAGTTTTATGGTAGACATTCTTGGCTATTTCCTTGTGTGATATGAAGTCAGAGATGTTTGTCGCTTATTGTTATACCTAGTCATTCCATTGTCAACAGTCTAGTTCTCATTTGACCAAATTTGCAGGATACGAGAACATCATGTATTGTTATTTTTGTACTTTTCCAATGGTTTTCATGCAAATCTTATTTTTTTAGTAATTAGTATTATGTTCTGATTTATGAATTTAATAACAATTTAAAATAACAAAGTAGCAACCAAATTTGAAAAAGAGCTTGATATTACCTAGTACATTGCGATTATTGTTTATTTCATTATTTCAAAAAAAGTATGAAAGTAGTATTGATTAATGAATGTCCTTCTTCATTAGGACGCCAGCTTGTTCGGGACTGTTTTCGGGGCTCGTCAAAGTAGTGGCTTTATGTTCTTGCAGAGGAAAATAAATATAATGTACGATACAAATATCGATAAATGTACTTTTCAATCATGACTTTATTATAATTCTTTGGCATTACAGACAGCCGTTTCAACCAAAAACAAATGAAATAACACTCTAATGTCAAGGTAGGCCTTTATAAATAATGCCAATATCCCAAAGGGTAGAGTCAACTGTATACTCCGTTTTTTCTGCTACATGAATGACATCTGGTTTATTTTAACTGACGGTCCTCATACAACTAGACCCATGGGAACTACAGCCCGTAGGATATAGTTACCGCTTGTGGTGAAGAACGTTTTGGTATTTTGACCGTTGTCTGGGTTGCTACTAGTCATGGAGATGATTCTTCGTCATATCCTACGTCGTTAAAGTCAATTAAGCACAACTGCTGGCGGAGATGTCAAAACCCCAGAGAATGCTAATATGATTTGTCGAGGAATGTATCTTGATGCAGCTTCTACATATGTCGACGTTTATCTATCCTACTAGCATATGGAATATACTGAGGGGTTTGTAATATATGAAACAATGCATGTTATAGTTAGTATTGATAAAATAATTTAGATAAATCATTAAAAATACATACAAAGGTTGATTCACAACTATTATGTTTATTTTATATACGTGCAGACATGATACATGAAGTGACATTTTGACTTTCGAGCTTTGTTGTCCTTGGTCTTCTAATAGATTGCCCGGAATATCATAGGTGATGATGGCAGGTGATAAACGGCACCGCGTTGGTTCAATCTTACATCCAAAGGGCAAAGAGGATTCACGTACATGTATTACGGGGTCACATGGTACATCATGAAGGATTCACGCACTTGTAACACGGGGTTACCTGGTACATCATACAAGATTCACGTACATGTCACAAAGAGCCACCTGGTATATCATACAGGATTCACGTACATGTAACACAGATTCACCTGATAGATCATACATGATTTACGTACATGTAACACGGAGTCACCTGGTACATCATACAGGATTCACGTACATGTAACACGGAGTCACCTTGTACATCATACAGGATTCACGTACATGTGACACAGAGTCACCTGGTATATCATACAGGATTCACGTACATCTAACACGGGGTCACCTGGTATATCATACAGGATTCACGTACATGTAACACGGAGTCACCTGGTACATCATACAGGATTCACGTACATGTAACACGGAGTCACCTGGTATATCATACAGGATTCACGTACATGTAACACAGATTCACCTGATAGATCATACAGGATTCACGTACATGTAACACGGAGTCACCTGGTACATCATACAGGATTCACGTACATGTAACACGGAGTCACCTGGTATATCATACAGGATTCACGTACATCTAACACGGAGTCACCTGGTACATCATACAGGATTCACGTACATGTAACACGGAGTCACCTGGTACATCATACAGGATTCACGTACATGTAACACGGAGTCACCTGGTACATCATACATGATTCACGTACATGTAACACGGAGTCACCTGGTATATCATACAGGATTCACGTACATCTAACACGGGGTCACCTGGTACATCATGCAGGATTCACGTACATGTGACACAGAGTCACCTGGTATATCATACAGGATTCACGTACATGTAACACGGGGTCACCTGGTACATCATACAGGATTCACGTACATGTAACACGGGGTCACCTGGTACATCATACAGGATTCACGTACATGTAACACGGGGTCAACTGGTACATCATACAGGATTCACGTACATGTAACACAGGGTCACCTGGTACAACATAACAGATTCGTTTATCTTCAGACAAGGTCTCGTTTGATTTACCTTATTGCTTTGTTTTCATCTTCACGTCATTTGTTTATAGGTATCGACGTTGAAAACACTGCGCTACTTGATAGCTTGTAAACCGGACAATTTACCAAGGCACTCACAAAAGGAAATTAATCGAAATATCATTTGTTTTTATTTTACTTGTTGCTTTACCAGCACAGAAAAAAATAATGACAGGCTTACGTAAATGCATAAATAAAAGAAATCACATATTATTTAAATATTAAATCTGTAACGCCATTCGATGTGAAATATCAGTATCTCAAGTTGAAATATAGTAAAAAGGATACGGACATGTAAAAAAACAAAAATACAAAAAGAAACACTTATGTAATAAGGAATAGACAAACTTAACGAACTATGGCGAAGAGGATGGTTTTAATACTAGGGTTATGACCCGTCTAGTATCCAAGTATTGTAAAGTTCAATATGAAAACACGATAGTGACTACCTATCCACCTGGGGCTTAGAGTGTCGAAGACATGATATCGTACAAAGAAACAGAATCCTTCCCACTAGGATCTCCAATCCTTAATTACTCAGTTTGTTCGCAGCCTTTCTTGCCGATACTTCGGTTTTGGCTTTTATGCTGTGCTTAATGTAAGTTTTTTAGTCCCTGAGTGAAACAAATTTAAACCCATAAGATAAGTGTTTGATTCCTCCTACCTGGCGTTCAGCTAAAACAAGTTTGCTTGAATGACTGGTTAGTCCGTCAGCATAGGGTAGCCGGGTCTAGTGCCATGCTACCCTGGCCAGGTATAGTATTTCAGAGTGACTACGCTATAAAATGTCCAGGGAGCCATTCAATATGAATCTAAAAGTTGATGTTCATATCAAAGCGTCTCCATCAATTTATAACTTTAAATTTAATCAAATAAGCTTCAGATGAAATCTCGTCTTATTTCAGATCTCGAGTTACTAGGGATGTGATACTACTTTACTCTTGGTAACTCGGTCAGCGGTCATGACCGCTGTCTGTAGCTAAACCTTAATAGTATTTCCGATGTAATTCCTTTAGAGAAACAAATGCCGTTTCTCGACAAGCAGACGTCTTGCAGAGGTCACTGCTGTCAATCACAGTGAAACTAACCTTTTTTCATGACTTGGCATCGTCCTGTAATGTCATGGGGTGAAACCATTGACCATGTGTAGGAAATGTCGATCGATTAAATATCTGAAGCTTATAGACAGTAATACACACATTTAGCAAATCTTCCGCTTGATTGACTGAATATTATTTAGTTGACATTGGTCACATGTCTATAACTTATGAACCCAAGCGATTTGGCAGGGTTTGGTATAAGGACATCAATCATGGTGATCGATTAGTTATTGTTTGTTTTGATAACCGAAACCTTCAAATCAGTTGACATACTTCAAGACAATATGTACTTTTCGTGTGTTTTAAGAAGAATAAACATGATTTTACAATACATTTATTCTGGAAAACTAGTCAGTGGCGATAATATTAGAAAACGCTCGAACCGTTAGATAACTTGTCTTGCAAGTACTTTAATCTTACGTTTGTTTAGAGGAAGAATCAGCATTATGCAATAACACTTGTGCGATCGTCTGTGTAATTCATGAATAAGAGAGGAATCTGAATTTTGGAATTCAAACTCCCTTGTCTCAGCTTATCTATTTTTGCTGTGACACCGATGAGACAATATCAAAGATATGACAATACCAAGGGTGAGACAAAACCAAGGGTGAGACAATACCAAGGGTGAGACAATACCAAGGATGAGACAATACCATGGATGAGACAATACCAAGGATGAGACAATACCATGGGTGAGACAATACCAAGGGTGAGACAAAACCAAGGGTGAGACAATACCAAGGGTGAGACAATATCAAAGATATGACAATACCAAGGGTGAGACAATACCAAGGGTGAGACAATACAAAAGGTTACACAACAACAAGGGTGATACAATACCGGGGATGAAACAATACCAAGGCTGAGACAATACCAAGGTGAGACAATACCCAGGGTGAGACAATACAAAAGGTTACACAACAACAAGGGTGATACAATACCGGGGATGAAACAATACCCAGGGTGAGACAATACCAAGGGTGAGACAAAACCAAGGGTGAAACAATACCGGGGATGAAACAATACCAAGGGTGAGTCAATATCAAGGATTGGTTAGCTTACGGCATTTCACTGTTTCACAAGTTGAGGAAAAAGAATCTCACACTGGTAAAAGTGTTTATTCTAAAATTAAATTTTTAACACTTTCTGAATGGCCGAAATAGTGACATACATCGTGAAAAACACTGCTGGTAAAATGAAGAACCATAGACAAGGAATAGATTTGAATGTTTGAAAATTATCAAAGTACATGTGTATCTATAAATAAGTGTACGGAATTTGATTGTGTGGTTTTTAAAAGATGAAATTAATATTTACAAATGCTCCACACAACAGTCTGCCATTACATGTATAAGTGTTACTTGCATTCAAAATGATATATCTTTATTTTAAATAAAACTAACATGATTTACACATAATTAATTATAACTGGATATAATAGAGAGGTATCATGATTACGTCTGCGGTTTATTATTAATGGACATTTAAGTGTGGAATACGTTCTTTTTTTTTACTTTTGTGTGTTCTACCTCAGGAACACTGAAGTGGTCATATTTGGCCCTCCCTTTCCTCTTTTATTTTCTTTATGTCTTTATCTTTCTCCTGTTTTGGTCTGATGGAATCCCTACAGACATCTGTCCAGATAGGAGACTAGCCCTTTAAAGGACAATAACCTGAATACAAAGGAATCATAGAATGACTGGCCTATTGTCAGAATGATCATACTGTGTGGATTTGTGGTATTTGGTGAAAAAATAAACACAGTCAGTGTTTGCCTGGAGAATTACATTGCACCGATTCCAACGGGTAAGTTGATTGCATGAAGCTTACAGATACCAGTATATTTCAGATAGGGTACAACGTAATGCTCCTCGATCCTGTTTTATTTTTTTGTTTTGCATATATTGATGTTTGGCCTTGAATGAATAAGTGTGACAGCAATTGAGATTGACGTTTTATGTTCATAGGGTTTAATTTATGAGAGGACTAATTTCATCTGGTAACATAAAGTAGAGATGGATTGTTGTTCCTCGTACATATAAGTCCAGTAATTACAGTAATTAATCATAGTCCGATCAATACATAACAAAAGAAAGAGGAAGGAAAAGAACCATGGCATTGATACTCAAACATTGCCATAATATCGCATTATGAAAAAGGGGCACACCATCGAAATTTTTAGAAAAAAATCAAAAAAAATAAGAGAAAAACGAACAGGGAGAAAGGTCAAAACAGAAAACCGATAAGTAGTACTTTTAAAATTGGTCCAGCCATTTGTGAAAAAATACTAATATACTAAGTTCATTGTTGTCTACAGCAAAACTTTAATCCACAACGTCTATAAACGTCGTCGTACGATTGATGCGTACCAGTATTGTGACGACGGTACACCAAGGCAGGCAAAAACAATGGGCTGATATAGACAAACTACTGACCATTTAATGCAAAGAAAAGGGCGACATGTTAGATTGTAGGTACTCTCGTGGTTCTCGGTCAGAGGAAGGTAACATCTAACCTCACTGTTAGGCACAAGGAACTGGACCGATAGAGGAGACGCATCATTGTGTCTGTGACATATGATCTTAGTACCCTGATAGAACGTTTCAGCTGCTAACCGCCCTACACAACATTTCCTTACAGAAATATCTGGGGTGTCCTGGCAGTCACTTTATACAATGATTACCATGCTTTGTACACACTGTGATTGAAACAGCATCTGCGTTGTTGCAATCGACATACCTGAATTCGACCTAGATTTTTATGGCGGGTGTCATCGATACAATATAAGATGCTCACTCTCTTGGAACACCTGGGCTGATTCTCCTTGTAATGTTAATGTTCTTCATGCATATCTTTCTTTTGTACATATAATTTCTATGTATTATTTTGAATTGGACCTACTATACAGCTGAATCCAGGGTCGTCGTAAACATTTTTCTATACGAGTTGATATCCTAGTAACATACTAGCCAAATATGACCTTAGACCTTTCTCTTATTCTGGCAATTTTTGAATATTGAATGCGTTTGACCTGTGTGACCTTGACTATGCCTTATTGTTGTTTTACGGCTATTCTCATTAACATTACGCATTTTACAGGGTTTTCGCTTCGCACGTGCACCATGGGGTAATCGGACATGGTTCTGACTGTTATTCTTATCGCATCGCTATGGAACAACCGGACTTTTTCCAGATTTTAAATCATGGCAGAGATTATTAATCTCGACTTATTGTCTCGACCGTTTTCATGGTATTATTGTATAAGCTATACAAAATATATTTAAAGAAAAGGCGTTACAGAAAACACATTTCAGTACTTAGTGACACGTTGTGTTTCAATCTTCATTAATTCAGCTTTGACCTCGAGTATCGAATATGTCTTGGTATTTTTTTTTTTTTTACCATTATGTCGAAAACATAATGGTCGTATTCAAATATCAAAATACAGATCGGGATTACGTCTCAGTAATCCGTATAGCCTTGTCAAATAAAAAGAATATCAAATGTTGTATAATGAATCGTTGTCAATATCCATAAGAAACCTGGTATACATATGTTAAAATAATAATAGAATAATAACTACGTGGTTTCAGAATTAGTGATGATTGTACAAGTGATCTTAATCTTATAGTAAATTCGTCATAAAGACAATCCGTCCCAAAGGTGAGCAAGACAACCCGTGAAAAACCTGCCATAAGGACCAGTTACCAATCCGTTTTAAAGGTAAGTAAGACAGACCGTATCAAATGTGAGCAAGGCAGACAGTTGAAGATCTTTTTCTTGAGGACAATCCTTATCTTATATGATTTACAGGCAGCCCTACACAATAGTCGCCGACTATTTTTACTGTCGTCTGTAATTTTGAAAACGACTTAAGACATCAGGGACGATGTTACTATCTATACTAGGTAGAGGAAATCCTGCATTCGTTCTCTGCAGCAACAATAAAAAAAAGTTTCAAGACTTAATTTGATTAGTCTATGGAAAACCGTGTTATTTTTATTTGATAGAATCTATTTCTTATTACAAAGCTAAAACTGACCAAAAAGACACGACGTTTACAGTAAGTGATATCTTGAAATTCAATGTGAAAGAATTAACACATACATTAATTGCAAATGTGACCAAGTGAATATTATTGGTTAGTACTTGCTATTTCGAAAAATGAACTGACCTAACCATGTTCCAAATTATCGGATATGTTGACATTCGACAGCAATCAGAGAACTGATCCGAATGTGTCTGAACTTATTTCAGTGCTCGAGCTAAATACCCAGGCAATACCGTTAGACTAGAGGAAAACCAATATATCCACATGTTAATCATCTGTCAGAGTGTCCCGTAACATTCCCACAACTTCCTTTAACCGAAGTGACGTTGCAGGGAAATAGATATTTCTCTTCGAAAGCCATAAACTTGAAAACCCTGATCGTATTCTTTAACTACTATACAAGATCTCCTATAATAAAAACTGATTTAAATTCTTTTTATTTTGACAATTCTTAGCCAAATATAGCCCATATTAAGAAGAGACTAATTTTCCAATATTGTTCTCATCTAAACTGAGGTTTCATCCCGAGTCGACACCTGACTTGGTATGATCTAGCTATAAACGTTCTATGCGGTAAAATTATGGCGATTTTATTTCCAGTGACGTTCATAGTTCATACTACATGTAGTATATTAGCACTTTTCTACCGTGTCTTAGAATTCTTAAGAAGTACATCATGTTTAATTACACAATGAAATACGGTAATGGGGTGCACTCGATATATACGTAGTTTTAACGTGCATGTGTTAATATTGTCCCTCGTGGCGGTCACGTGACTGCGTAGGTAAGTAAGAACCAGGGCAAGGGTCTGAAGAGAGGCCTTGGATACCAAAGTACCTAATCCATATTTAAACGTTCTGAACTAACTGGAACTAAGATTTTTTTAATTCAATAAATACAATAGATAGTGATCTTAGCCAACATGCGTATGAACGCCTATGGGTGGTATTTGTGAAGCAAGGTCTGCTGTCTTTTTCTCGTTTAAAATGGTCAATGATAATCGAACAGTATATTCAAGATTGTAACGTCATGCACTACAGTTCGGGAAGTCGCAAACGGTTAAAATATGGCTTGTAATTGGACAGTAGGTGAAATCGCTGTGGCTGGAAATGACTCCGTCCACGCTTTTTTATGGCTTGAACATATATAATGACATTAAAATCCGATTTGTCTTGTCTGGATCCGGAGATTACATAACATGGTACATGTCGTTCCCGAATGTGGCTTCACGGCAGAATGTCCGGCGTGTTAATCCTCCATTTCAATCGATATTTCAGTATAACCTTTATATACTGACCTTCAGAGGCGCCGCTATCGTCGGGTAAAACATACCAAATTCAACTCGGAACAAGATAAATGTCTGATTTTCATATAATACCCTGTTATACCAAGTTGGATGTAAGTTCAAGATTGCAAAGTGTTTGTCCTTGTTTACTTAGAGCGCGTGGTTTTCACAGAATGCACAGTTATATGAAATCGTGACGTTTGTATATATTCCGTTTAAATGTGCCCGAAACAAAGCCTCCCCGAATAGCCTGGCTTAATTTCATTTGACACTCTAAATACATTAACACTGCAATCAACAGCATGTCAGCGAGAGCGATGCACCATCCGCTATGTTTATTCGCAAACATTCCACACAACCATCACGACCTATTTGATTTTAAACGTTACATGAGTAATGCGCTTGTTGAAGGACATAACGTACTAAATCTGTCATCATATCACAAAATGCATTGAAGATTCACTTAAATAAAGTAAAGTCGTGGGGAGTCCACATCATGTTGTATCTGAGAGGTATGTTCACTATGGATACAAAATTATCTTTCTTCTTGATATCCAGTCTTTGGCAGTTGTCTGATGTGTTCGTCAATCTTCTCTTCTTCAAACAATTAATCAGATGCTTTAAATGCAAAACATGTCTACCTACTGTCCCCTTTACACTACCTTAAATCTAGCCTTTGAGCAGTGCGTTTGACCCCCATGACTAAGGATATATGTTATGTCCCCAGGCCTTTAAATACGCTTTGGGTGAATTGAATGCGATTCATACGGAAACAAAACGGATCCATTCACGGGTCCATTTCGCTGTCAATATAATGTATGGGGAGGGACATCATGTCTAGCTGTCAATAACGATACCACAAAAAGGCACTTGCCTTGAATGACCTAAAGCCGATTTGGCGTTAAATACACTAACCACTAAATTTGATTGAAATCATCAAATCGACAATGTATCTCTTCTTCTTTTGACATCTGTCTTCATAAGACATCACAAGGTTTAAGTCAAGCAGACAACCTACACTGTACACGCAATGTCATTGAATTGTATCTGTCCTGATTACTTCTCTTAAAAAACACAATACTACAATATATATCACAGTCACTGAATGAATGCATAGCTTAACGGGGATCAATCTAATGTGTTTATTATTCAACATACCTTGAGGGGATTGAATTATGGAATCGTTAAACAGTCACTACAACAAAAGGAACAGATGAATGAAGTCCCTAAAAGTTTTCCGTTACCTTGCGTTCAATGATTGAATTCAAATTAGTAGTAGCACCAGTTCTCTTCTTAATTCATTTAAAAAGATCCAAAAATCAAATATCAACCAAATTGATTAGATTTGTGGTAAATGCACCTCTCATTCTTATTTTATACATGTTTGGAAAGTATCAGCTATGCTGTTTATGTCATATCATTGTCCGAGATATTATCACTTATTAAACACACCGTATATCGGGTATCATGAACCAACGGCTTCCCCTTTTCTTGCATGTACAGACAACTTCGAAAATAACGAACAACGACACTTCGCAACAAAGAAGTTTTATTTAAGACTCTATTTGCTTGATTATACTCTATAACGTATATATGAACTTTATTACTGAAATAACGAATCTGAAAACTGCAATTACGGATTTTTTCTTCTGGCAGGATACTGTACTTATCACAACATATCGTTCATCTGTGGCCGTGGAGAGATCAGGAATCATAGGTGTAATTGAATGAATCATGTATATGTCTACCTATCCTGGACCGAGTTGTTTTATTATACAATATGGCCTCGACAACCGAGCGGAATACATTTGTCATTAAACGTTGTTTCAGGAAAGCACTCCTTGTATGTTACAGACAAGGTGGATATCAGACGTTACTACAGATACCATCGTGATTATGGCTGACAACTTTAATACCTATTGGAGATATTGATTATGTGAATATACGATGATCAGGCTGACAATTAATCTATACGAGCGAGAATCAAGGAGTTTGTGACTGCGCTTTTCATAGTATCATTATCGTGACTAGCCTATAAAAGTGTTGCAATAATATAAAAAAATGTTTCTTAAAATCTTCTGAAAAACTAAGATCGCAAAAAAAAGAAGAAAAAAAAAACGAAAATGCGAAACATACGTAAGGTATATTTTAAAGCACACATCGCAAAATAACCCGATATATGGTATTTGCAAAACAAAAACGGGTTGATTTGCTTGTTTAGAATCTCCATTGATATATAAAATTTTAAGCTTAGAATTTAATCTGAAGATAACGCCATTGAGGAGCGACCCATTTATGGATCTGGTATTTCTTGTTTGCTGAGTTTTCTTGATTTGTTCCTTTTAATTGACTAGTGTTGTTCTACTCTAGTTTAAACTCAAATTGAAAGGAAAAAAGTCTTAATGATAGAAATAAAGTAGTCCTGGAACGTTAATGTGGCCTAATGAATCAATAATTGTCTTTAATGCCTTTTCTTTATTTTCTCATTTCGTCAATATGTTAGGTGATCACTCGGAAACATGTTGTGTTCGTGATGACGAACAATCGTGCTGGTTAAAACACATTTTCTATTTTTTATCTTGAAGAATGCTAGTCTTAAAGAACAGGTCTTCGAACGCGTCGGTCATTGAGCTGACTTAGAAACCTAGATTTGGTCGGGAAAAAACATCGTGAGAAATCTTGGTTGCTTTGCACGTCTGCTATCGATTAGGAGGCCATGTTGGGGATATTTACAATAATCTCGGTACGGATTGATCGCAATAACGTTAATTAAAACTACAAGAAATTACGTAACACAAAGCATTGATCGGCCTTTTTAAAGGACACGTGATCTCCATAAGCGCGAAATGAAGATGATATCAGTGTATGGACGCTTTTCATAGCAATAAAGAATCATATCAGGACTGATTTGTTCAGAGGATATCGTCTCTTGAGGATGGGTGCCTTTGGAGAGACAACGCCGAAAATACAGTTTGGCTTCTTTATGGTTAAATGTCGTCCTAACCGCCAACTTAATGTAAAGATGGTGTTGACGGATGATAGGAATGTTTAGAGTGCCATCACACGGTAATAACATGATCTACCTGACGAGAAAGCCCTACAGTCACACATGTTTATATATAGCAATCAACTTGCGTTAAAACTTCACCATATAGATGTTGACAAAATTGCCTTAATGTGTTAAATGATAGAATATATACCCTAACGATGATATCATGTGAGAATCAATACCGTATTTCTTCACACTTCGCAATTAAAACCGGGAAACTACCCATTGATTACGGGGAATCTCATTTATGAGGTGCTCCACTCTCCATATGTAAATGAGCTGCGGAAAATGTCTCAATATATACACAAACTGGTTTGCTTTGAAGAATGGCGGACTAGCAACCAAAGCCGCGCATAAGAAGTCCACAGTCAATCAGACATACTGGTCGCTGCCGCGAAGGCAAAGGAAATTATTGGGTATAGTCACAATATCGTCTACGACTTACAAAAGTCAACGTGAGTCTGCTAGACAAAAATTTAATATAGATTCAACGTGAAAAGCCAACATGAATTGGCAGTGAAACTTTTCGGCATTGGATAAACAAAGCCATGTTTTTTTCTGTTATCATGTCAGGATGTAACTCGGAGCGCGCAAGGTTGATTCGGGTTCTATTTTTACTATATACATTATTTATGAATTGTTGGTGTAACTAAACAGACTTGAAGGGGATTAAATGAAGATAATTCCATAAGGGATTATGAAGTTTAGCTTGATGAAGTCTTGCATCTAAAACAAAAACATAGATAGGCTTTAACCTTATTCTAAAGTCGACGGAGACCAGGAGGATATCGTTCCCTAGACTTCTAATATAGCACACACGTTAATGTACCTGTATATATTGTATTTAACTTTCCTCGTAGGAAATATCAACTTCTCCCGGCGCCAAGACATGTACATAATCAAGTGAATCTGCATTACCCTTCAAAGCCCACGACAGTCACCTAACGGCGCTTTTAAGAGTTACATATGATTAGTCTCTGCAGCATTCGTATTCACCAATCACATTATCTCGTGTTTAATTAACATATCTCAGACGTTTCTGTCTGCAATTACTTCACAATAATATAATTTCGGAAAATAACCAATTTTGTTCAAAATATAAACGTGGCATTTTATGTAAGCGGATTATTAGTGAGAACTATAGGACAGCAACAGAACAATTCATAACACATTATAAATTCATGATCACAAGAAACAGAAATACATTTCCAGTTCTTATTGTGTTCACGCTAATACCATAATGTAAGATGAATGCAGATATATTTAATACTTATTACATAAACCTTTCTGTATCTAAACATGTATTTAAGACCATTTTGATAATTCTGACTTGCTTTCTGGATTTCTACACTTTTAGCTCCTAGAATCACTGACATTATTCGGTATATATCGATTACTAAAACGATATTGAAATCTGCCATTCATTTGTGTCTTTTCTACAATAATTTGTGATCTTGTTGTTAATTAGGATAAGCTTGGGATTTCCGCACGTTTCACAAGACAGCTGACACAAGACGTGATGTTAAACCTTTTTTATCTAGAGGGAATGAGAACACGTTAGTTTGTTTTCTTAGGGGCTCTACCAAGAAAACAAAACCACAACAAATATTGATACCAGTTTCATGTTTCCCCTCATAAACAAGACGCATTGAACTATTGACGACCAGGTAGAATATTAGGAGGATCATATGTGTGTCATGCCATTATTACATTCGTTTCAAAATGTAATATTGTCTAACGCATGCACAACACGCGACAAGTCTGCCAATTAATTTTCTACGGATTTAAATTGATATGAACACACACGCGCTGTAAATCAGTTACAGATATCCTTGCTTGTATTCCTTTGTGATTTGGGCATTCTAGTTTTTAACCATCTAGAATATCACCAGTAGGGGTTTTTTTTTATCCGAGAAGGCGATAAAATGTCATCCGGGTTTATTCTGTTACCATTAAATAGATTATATATATTTAACATGTTATTTTTTACATATACATGTATATTACCCCGTTTGTAATAAGGCTTGGCAGCCTTCCAATGTATACATGTTCTGGGAAATTAGATGTTTGTGTGTGAAAAAAAAAATAGGCTTGGTGACTTCCAGTGCCAAGGTAGATCAAATAGTACAGATGTCCCGAATTTGACTTCAAGTCCGATGCAGTTGCATTTTATTCAAGATTATCTGAAATAAAAGGTAATTTTCGATGAATGACATTTCTTAAACAGCGGGTTTATGTTACAAATTGTGAATTTCTATACTACAGGAAATCGACCAAATCGTGGTTCCCATTGAAACGTTTCGAAGCTTTATTTTCTACTCCTTTATCTTTCCTAATATCTTCTTGACAATGCCTCGTTTTCTGGCATTGGTTCATCCAAGCGAGGAGAGTAGTTGGATTTTTCTCTTACCCTCAAACGGGATATCCGTAATTCTACCGGGGATAGATTTTCTTTTCTCACCCTAGAGAAAAGACAAGCTACACGTGTTCTTTGCACGCGCTCAACAATTGCATTTGGTCACGTCAACGATACCATGACACAACGTCAAATCACGTCACGTCAACATTTTCTTGCATTGATGTAACGTCCATATTAGATACATAAGAGGGTAAACAGGGTAAGAGAAAAATAATCATTCACCCCCATGGAAGTAAGACGGGGAAATCTCAACCCTCGGGGAGAGATACTTAAGCTGTCAAACATTCGGCAGGCCTCGTGTTTGGCAACTTAAGAATCTTCCATCTGGGGCTGAGATTCACCTTTCTCACCACCAAGGGGGTGAAAGATTATATTTATCCCCCCAGTGATCACCTTTGAATAGGTTGTGTGGTAAGTACTGATTGATAAGACCTTTGCCATTATTACTTAAACTGGTTTCTAACGTGAACAGGGATTGAACAAAACACATACAAGATGATAGCACCTTTCAAAATATTTTTAAAATTACTTTAAATTGATCCTACAGGTGCTTCATCATTCTGAGACTCGCCAGTAGCTTTAAGAGCCTAACGTGTTTATACCTAGTGGGCGATGGAGGAAACAGCATGTCAAAAGAATCTGAATACAGAAGTGCATGTGTATGTTATGAACTGTGCCACTACTTAGATGAAATAAATGTGTCATGCAGGTCACGGTAACCCTCGGGGACTAGAAGCCCACGTGTATTGTCTACAACCAACAATCCCAAAGACTTATCAGCGAGTGGCTTCATCAAAATACCTGCCTATGACCTTAGGACGGAAATTCCAAACAAACAAATCCATGTACTGATGCTGTATTCGTATATACTTTAATGGTAGCCATTTTAATCGCTTCCCTAAGTGAAACATTCTGCTTTTAATTTCTCTTGTTCAACTTTATCTCTAGGAACCCGTTTTCATATGACGATTTGACAAGACCTGTTCCAGTTTTCTTAATGGTTTCTTCTCGATAAAGGCCATTTTAGCCTGGTCTAGGAGGTTATAAGTGCTTGTGTATTCTCTCAGTATAAAGTTACATCAGCGACATATGATTTCAACATACAACAAGTGTGTACAGGGCGGGGGTTAATGTCGCACAATTTCAAACTCCACGGTAGGTGGCTACAAATATATCGCGGAAGTCCTTTCGCTATCTATATTTCGTAAGCCCTATATTAAAACATCGACTGTTTTAAAAGATAAATATTGGTGGGCCGTTAAAACTGTCGTAATAGTAATACATGTAGATACATGTAACATATGTTGCATATATATATACACAGCTTTGAATAGTTTTGTTCCTAATGCAAATTACATAGATCTACGTTCTCTTTACTGCTGGCCAATGTTAGAGAAGCCAATATACCGTACTTGCGAACCTCAGAATATTATAAAGTCTATAATCTACATATGTATCGGAAGCCTTTGGATACATTTGATATCCCTTCTTTTATTTTCTTTCTATGATGTATTAAGGCTAACTTTCCGCTGGTTTAACGTCCGTGTAGACAGTGCGCATATTGTAATGTGGCCTCATGAAGTATACTATTTTTGCCTTCCCTGCATTGTAATAAGAAATAATTAACAAACATTAATGTTCGTTTAAAAACCACTGGCCTAATCCAAATCAAAGCTGTGAAGCTCTGTTTGCGCATGGAATTAAAAACTCAAACACAAATATACATGGCGGAAAATGGCACACTTTCTTGTTAAAGTGGCCTTTGTAGTTTATTTTGCATGATTATGAATTCTTTTATAATTCCAGATTAGATAAAGGAATGTAAATATATGTAAACCGCAAAGGTGAGCGGCACAAATTCTGCTGATGCACGTGCTTAAGTTCTATTGACTTTCACTTTCACTTCTGATGAATCTTTTTCAAAAAATATTGTCCAAGATTGGTATAAATTGTATGTTTTTCTTAATGTCTGTTTTTCCCCAATCTAATATGGCGTCGTTTTTCAAGAAGGGGTAAGCTATGGGGTACCCGGAGGCTGAGCAGGGGCCAAAATTTATCCTATTAACCAATGACATTTGACCTCTCGTATATGACCCGGATGTAAAGTCTCCTTATATGGAAATGGGCGGTGCTTGCCAAGTTTATGTATATACACCCAAACATGACCTCACTCAGATTTATAATGAAAATTTGTGCAGCATCTGCAAAAACTTGTTTGCTCACAAACTTTTATTTGTGTGTACCGGTCACGTCATTCCGCTGGGAAGGTATTTTAAAAGTGGCCCCATTATATATAGACTCTGTCTTCCTCTCATCCTAGATTACGCGATAATATAAAACCTCTAGCAAAGAGTTTTCAGTAAAATGTGACCTGGTAGTGTTCTGTCGTTTCACTGTTGTGACATTTCAGTTACTAGACTATAATCATTGTCTTCGATTTCATTACCCATAGACACTGTACTAAGGACGGACGTAAAACTCCGAGAAGACATGCCAATGCGCAGGTGAAATGACACTTTTGTGAAATGAACTATAAAATGGTCTCTTGTGTTGACGCCATCACACCAGATACCGTCCTTTAATGACATAAACGTGTTAAGAAGTTAAAGCGTAACAACCAATCAAACACCTGATAGGTGACTCTACCATCTGTGTAATGCTGTAATGATTAAAGGATATATATACATATAATATCAATTGAACATTCTAAATGTACAGAACAACACCTGAACGTGTAATGAAAATAAAATCGATGACTAAACAGTACTGGATGTGTTGGCATTGTTTTACAGAACTACTTCGTTATCTAACTGAGCAAAGTGAAGAACACCACGATAGTTGGTGTATCTATACCTTCATCTCGTATGAGGCTGGGGATGTTTCTTCATATATCTTCTGTATCTTCTACGTAGTGGGTTAACAAAATTTGATAGTTGTTCCTATTGCAGTACCTCAGATTTTTGTCTTTCCTATAACATTTTTTAGCACTTCTCAAGATTTTTTGTTTTGCGCTCTAAACTTTTTGGGGGGGTACTTGAGATTTTTGTCTTTCCTATAACATTTTTTAGCACTTCCCGAGATTTTTGTTTTGTGCTCTAAACTTTTTTTGGAGGGTACTTGAGATTTTTGTCCTTCCTATAACATTTTTTAGCACTTCTAAAGATTTTTGTTTTGTGCTCCAAACTTTTTTTTGGAGTACTTGAGATTTTTGTCTTTCCTATAACATTTTTAGCAATTCTCGAGATTTTTGTTTTGTGCTCTAAACTTTTTTTCGGAGTACTTGAGATTTTTGTCTTTCCTATAACATTTTTAGCACTTCTCGAGATTTTTGTTTTGTGCTCTAAACTTTTTTGGGGGGTACTTGAGATTTTTGTCTTTCCTATAACATTTTTCAGCACTTCTCGAGATTTTTGTTTTGCGCTATAAACATTTTTTTGTTTTTTGTTTTTGTTTTTTGTTTTTTTTGTTGTTTTTATTATTTTTAATATTTTTTTTTTTACAGTACTTGAGATTTTTGTGTTTCATATCCACTCTCTTCCTCTCTGGGGTTTGTTTTGTTCTGTTGGTGATCTAGATATCCGTCCTCACTTTTAACCCCAAACATGCTTAGTTACCCTATGTATATGTATAACCAGCTTACAATTGCTTCATGAGATACGTTTGTTCATGTAAACACTATTTGAGTGCATAGAGTAGCTCATGTTATCCTTGGTCGTCTCGGGATGGGTCATACATATATAACGCATTCCTGCATATTGAAGCATGAAGCATCAGTGCTTCACAGGTAATGAACCGTTTACCGTTAAACACATTATATTGGATTGTTTGATCTACACCCTACAAGAGAACGTTTCTACAACAACATAACATCTCTAAATCCATAACTATCTAAAAGCTGTCGGTCTGAACCACAACCATAGCAATATTCAGCATTTTAAATCATATACGAAGTGTACCAATACATTTTACATATTTCACATATTCCGTTTGTTCGATGTTATTTCGTTTCATATCCATGTTTACTTAAAGTTTTTCGCCAATTGACCTTTTCAGTATTAAGGGCCGTTCAGAATGTAAAAGTAAAAAAAGTTGTGCTTCATATTCTTTTGAAATCTGATGTTGAAAAGTATGATTATTTTAATTGTCGGTCTTTTCCACCGGCCCATCCAGATTTTGACATTTTCCCGACCTATTTGAGTTTTTGATCGCCTCCTTTGATCAACCCTTTAGGTCCTTAGCATCACTGTCGATACTAATAGGATGAAACAGCTGTATGGTCAGATTAATCCCATTTTTGCTCTACTGTATGTATGTTTCTCTCAATTCACATTAGAAAGGCGCTAATACTTCAGCTGTCTTTTGTACGATCCCGTCAGACAAATATTAGTAAACAGTTGTGTTTACATGTTTCCGTAGGACACATACTTCCATGTTATTGATGTTTAACACTTCCCGGCAGAATATGACCTGAATCTATTGATGTTTTGGAAAGACATTGACACTGTCATAACCTTACATTACGGGACAATTTACACTTTTGTTTCACCACAAGTGATAATCTTCACCGAAACCGTATAATTATACAGTAATTTAGTACATTTACACCTACGGAGCAGAACTGGCGTTCAGCATTAGACTGGTACTTTCCAGGGACCGTACAAGGATGTACTGGGGGCTTATTACAAAACAAGTATCCATAAGGAGAGGTATACGCTGTGTTAGCATTAAAGAACAATTAATAAACATTAAGGTCACAATAAAGACAAATGGTCCAAAGTGTAATGTTCGTAGTTTAATGACTGTTTGATACACAATGCCATGAAAATTGATATATTTTTATACACAAAGTAAAATTTATTTCAGATTATGTAGATCTTAGTTTTTTTTCTGTTGCAAAAGATATGCATAACCTTATTTATTATCTAACTTAAGAGACACAAGAGTGATTGTCTATTTCGTTTTACAATTATAAGCTATAAACGACTCTTTATTCACCCTCGTGAATTTTCCTTGTGTTGTATGGACCGTTAAACAAATCATTATATGTTTGTTTAGTATTATTACCATATGTTGTTGGTGATAGGCCGGTTTAAGTCTAAGTGTAAATCACCTGTCCGATTGGCCCCCTGAAGAATCAGGGGCTTTCTATCACAGGGACATTGAAAAGACGAAATACATCTTCTGTCCTCACTGCAACACTTGGTATCTGAAATCTGTCCTTTTTTCCACACTACTCTATGTTTTGTTTTCTTCTATAGTTGTGTCCTTGACACCTGTCCTGATATGACCCTGGCTGTTGATGTCTCCTTGACACCCGTCCTCATATGATCCTGGCTATTCATGACAGTGAATGTTGGTGTCTCCTTGACATCCGTCCTGATATGACCCTGGCTGTTGGTGTCTCCATGACACCCGTCCTAATATGACCCTGAATGTTGTTGTCTCCTTGACACCCGTCCTCATAAGACCCTGGCTGTTGGTGTCTCCTTGACAGGCGTCCTCATATGATCCTAGCTGTTTATGACCCTGAATGTTGGTGTCTCCTTGACATCCGTCCTCATATGACACTGACTGTTTGTGTCTCCTTGACATTCTTCCTCATTCAATTATATGAGTATGATTATACTGACATCGAGCGACCCGTCCTTAACTCCAACGTCAAAGCTGAACATCAGAAAGAGCTAGCAGCATGTGCTCTGTTTGGAGCTTTGGCCAGGGATCTGATCCTAGGACCGTCTTCACAGTGGCAAATGCTCAGTTGTAGGCGATGTCAAAGTAGATATTAGGGAGAGAAATGTTATTTAGAAAGAAGTCGCCTGGTTGAATTCTTCTGCACTTCCTTCATGACAATGATGCCGAAGGAAATTTGTATTATCAATATCCTGAATTTCTGGTCCCTACCTACATATCGAATTGTTATTGTTGATGTGACCTTGTAAGAACAAACCTAATCAGAAATCTGATGTGTTATTTACTCTCCAACATAAAGAGACTATATCAATTAATGTAACGCAAGGTGCGCCGCTCATGTAGACATTCCAGAAACAAGTGCAGATCAAAGTAATGCTATGTTCCGTGTTTCTTGTACATTTGGTCCCGATCAATAAAACTGCATCAAACGTTCTTTCCAAAGAGGGGGCGTCATTTTGTCAAAGGATTTTTTTTTTTTTCTTCTGCAATTTGGCAGATTTATTTCTTAACTAACTTACTGTTAAAAGCTTGTGTATGGCTGCTTCTTTTACAAAAACGCGAGAGAGGACGACATCTTGTCAACAGTTTGCCTAACTGATGCTTTATGTACCTACATTTGGAATCATTTCTAATAGTTATCTTGACAGAGTCACTATTTTACTTCGCGTCATACATCCTGGATAAAGCAAAAGACTGTGGCCATGCACGATAGAACAAATGGCCGACGCTTCATAGTGCAAAGTGAAACATCGCCCTCCATCGGTCAAATCACACTGACAACGAACGAACCAGTCCTTACCGACAACTTATAAAATATTAATGTCTAGCACAGAACACTACTATTAACCAGTTTGTTCAAATGACAATAAAATTACATGTGACTCCCTGTAATGCATGACCGGCCAATTTAAAAAAAATGGCGAACCCTGCTTACAAATTACTGGCAGTTAGACAAGGTGAATTTCGTTGTGAACGTCTATTTGATTTCCACACGAGACGGTGGGTGGAATACCACTAATCTTTAGTATTCGGGAGACTGTGTAGCGTAAGTCAGCTCCAGCAGCTGATACGGAAGTTGATTGTAAATTTCCTCGAACTGTCTAAACATCCTTCCGTCTCGTACATCGTCTGTGTGACGTCAATATTGTGTATATAAAAGTATTTGGCGTGCGTGTGCAACTTACATTGTCTGGTTTAGAATTTACAATTACTATCAAACAAATATCACGAAACATTATATATGTATCTACAATAAAAGAAATACATAGTAGTAACTGATAGAATTTATATAAGGTATTGTGTGCAGTGATAGATTTTATATAAGGTATTGTGTGCAGTGATAGATTTTATATTAGGTATTGTGTGCAGTGATAGATTTTTTATAAGGTATTGTGTGCAGTGATAGATTTTATATAAGGTATTGAGTGCACTGATGGATTTTTTTTTAAATGTGTTGATGTCCCCAAAGACACCTATCGTTATACAATCCTGGATGTTGCGATGAGGTTTACCCCCAATGAAATGAACAAGTTTGTCTTCAATCTAGGAGTGTTAAGATTCCTGTCTCCTCTGTCCAAGAAAAAAAATCACTGCTTGATGTTCACCTTTAAGTGCTTAGCCCGTGTTCAGCACGAGACCAGGGATGGATCATTCCATCATCTCACAGTTGGCTGGCTTTGTGTAGTAACATCATCTGTGGACACTGCTTTTGTATGATTTAACTGTTACAGTGACTAGAATGTGGACTCAGTCTACAGATTTAGATATTTTCTCTTTATGCCTCATACTTGACAATATTGTAACGATAGGAATCTATAAAATGTTCCTTCCTTTCTAATTTTCATTTATAGTTCTTTTACAATAAAACAGACAGATCGTCCGTCTGGTTTTCGTAGTACTTTTTGGGTAAGTGATGTTAGATCAGAATACGAAATAAATATTTATTGCTTCACTTAAGTTTTTCATTTATCATTGTAATTAAAGGGAGACTATTCCTTCCATTTCCACCGGAAAATTATATTTATCCTATTATAAAGGAATAGAGGAAATTGGTATGTACACCTACGAGGTTAAGAAAAAGGACAAAATCATAAGTAAATGGAATTTTATTAATGCAATAATCAATTTGAAGGTGAAATATAATTCTTTATACACCAATTATGGAAACATCTTTGAAGTGTATTGATGTATATCACTTAATTCATACTTGTACATATGTATGTCATTTTCATATTATCTATCATGTTATTCTTAGTGAATTTTAGATATACATTTGTATGTATATGTATTATTTGTTGTAACAATTGCATATTAATCAATAAAAATATATACGAGAAAAAAACTTGATGACACGATATCGACTAGTCATCCGGTTATAGTTACACGTGACAACGGAATAAAATTACTTATTGCCTTACAACGAAGATTTCGAAAATAGAATGGCACATACATGTATATACACACAATGTCATGTTCCTGGTCGTCTAGACGCACGCATCCATTGTCCTATGAACATACAATTTGTCTATATAGAGATGTTGCTACTGCCGCTTGTGAAAACTCGTCCATGACCGTACAGATGTTCTTATTCTTCAAGACACAGAGATCATGGTCATAAAAATATGGTAAAATCTTAATGATTCATGAGAATGACTTTCGAGAGTTCGATTACGCAATGTGTATATATAATACCTTTAGTCATGTGTTATCTTGTCTAGAGCCTTCACAACATTATCTGTCTAAATATAGCCACGGTCAGCGAGTATATTCATAGATAAGAAATACAAAGATCAACATCAAATCCATTTATGTTCGAACCATAAGAAATGTGTCTGGAATTTCACCACCAATAGCTTACGACAGAATGCTCATATACACAATATAGATGTATACGTAATATGATATACGTTTACTTAAAACCTGGTCGAAAATCCATCTACAGCACGAATATATGTTCCCAATGTCAATTCATTCGAAGTTTGAGGACAGGCCAAGGTAATTATGTTTCAGTAAATATATATGTTCATATACACTTATTTTAGAATTAGTTTTTGAACAATTTCCAACTGAACATAATTGTTCTCGTGACGATTAACCCGTGTATTGACCTTATCATGATACTAGTCTTGATAACTCGCGAGTTCTCATATCTCTCTAACAGTCGTTAATAATGAATACAATTCGTCATTTTGCACTCAAAATCACCATGCTTTTAATTAACAAATAACTCTAAGTCACTACTTTATTGCCACGGTTCATTATACAGTGTTTTGGTCTACTCTGTCTGTGACAAATGTGACGCCATTTTGGCTGTCGTGTACTTCCGGACTTACAAGAAACTTGGCCCTAACGTCAATATATTATTAGATCGTTATCGAGAACCGGAAACGACCTATCCATAACCGGAAACGGCCATTTCAGCGACTGCTATCAGGTCAAGGGACCAATAAATACATCTCAATTGAAGAAAAGTTGTAAGGTTTTATCAGTTTCTCGTAGTAAATGTGAGGAGAAAATAAATACGACATTGAAAATATTGTTTTGTCACCATGAGCACTAATAGAGGAACTTTGACAGTGATGATATATTGTTATAGTATAGTGATATATCACAAAGTTGTTAGCATCATTAGGAAACGATGTGGTTTATATCGCGTTCCTATATACATCTACAGAACAACAGTTATATGACACTACTGGCGGTCATCCATCATCTGTTCCCTCCACTAACCATTGTTTACGCTCTTCCGTTTCGTCTGCCTCGGCAGATTTTAATGGTAGACAATATTGATCAGCCAACACACTGCTTTGATTTCTGACTAAGATTGCAACACTCATAAACAAGTTCGGAGCTAAGCAGATAATGATGTTAAACATCCAAAGATAACCAAAAAGCGATGATTTTCAAATTTGAAGACTCAAGTCAAAAGTGAACATTTGTTAAAATATTACTATATGTTAACGATCAAATGCGTCTCTAATTGCCCTGATACCCCAGGTAGCAGGTGTTTAAGGGCAGAATGAAATATGCTGGTAAACTGAGAGCCGAAAGGCCTATTGTTGATTGGCTAGTTGTCGGGTTTTACATCTTCTTTTGCCAGTCTCCAGACGAAGCCATGCGACCAGTCGAGGTGTGGGTCGCCATTTATACACAGACATATATCAGTACGTTACGTCGATTTCAGGGCTGAGTCGAGACGAATGACGAGACACATCGACGAAGGTCATAATACCATCACATATATCTTTTCTCTTTGATTTTAGCCGAGGTGTGATGGATTGGTGCAGTGATGCCCTCATCCTGTTTATGTGTGAGATGCTTGTATTGCTAGGCGGCGCTGTATAGCTGCCACATCCGGTATCGACTAGTATCGATCCAATATGAACAATACGAGTTCAGTACCATTTCCGGTCCATGCTGGACGTCGATAATAACGTCGGGATAAATACCATTGTAGTTCTATCATCATCTTGTCTCTGATGTATGTCTCTGTCCAGGATCTATGCCTCATTAGCTGTAGCTGCCCTAGCCACACTCTCGACTCGATCGAAACAACAACAATTATTACAGCAATACACATGATTTAAAAATTATCCCTGGTCATTTCCTGTACGAAATCCCCTAATTACTTGGTAGAACTGTTTCCGAGACCTCAGACTTTCGCTTTACTGGTGGAAACCGTTTGGCAGTATAAGTACCGGTTTCGTGTTCTATTGAAAGAGTACGATGTGTTTTATATCATGATAGAACACAAGCGTCTGTTCTGGTTAAGGCACATAGAAAAAATATATTAGCAACTACTCCTACTATACTAACAAGGTGTAACACTTGAAGATCGGACAATGCATCGACAGTATTGTTTAAAGAGCTGTCGACTAATCAGATTGCCCGTTAAAAAACCGCTCCAAAATGATAGTCTACTTCCGTTCCACAGTCGGTGTATCGTCGGCTATCACGACCGCTTTTGGTCCATTTTCTCATCTTTAAACCATTGTCACGCGACAAAACAATTAGATGCATTGATATTTAAGAATTCTAAACCAAGTTGCGTTACTGAAGTTTCGGTGCATTTGATATTTTGGTCGGATTTAAATTAAATTCAAGTGAATCGAAGTTCACCCCTAAGAGCTAGATCACTTCGCTGTCGGCCTGCCCAAGACGGGCGTTTGTAATGTGTATAAAACGAAATGTTTACCAAGTTTCAAAGACTATCACTAGATGCTAGTTTGCTTGTCGCAAGTCCACATTACGGCACTGGCGACACCCTAATGGACACGGTATAAGCTCCGTGAGTGCGCAATGATCGTTAAGACAGTTCCGTGTAGTCGCTTTAAGAGCGCAGTAAAATAAATAACAATCCGTATGTAAGCGCCGTAGAAGCACCATCAAACGCGGTAGAGACGAGGTGACGTCACCAAGGACTCCATGATGTCCAAATGAAAGCACCACCGACTACCACTGCGTCTGTACTGCATCATGAGCGTCCTTTGTTTGCGCCTATAGAGCTCTTCTGGCGCTGTAGGCGCCCTACGGTGTTCCTACTGCGTGCATATCAGAACGCAGAGCAACGGCGTGTTCTTTGTTCATGCTCGAAGTGCGCGCCGTCGCATGGTGTTCTAAACGACTTAATCATGTCAAATGGAAATGTCACCACGTTGCTGTGGTGCTGTATGAGTCCATTCTGCGCGCACCTCGGCGTTTCTGTATTTTACATGAACGCTGTGGCGTCGCCGTGAGGACGCAGCCCTGGTGTTACACGTTCGTCGATTTAGGCATTTATGCAATTTATTGCTTTCACGAGTATGCAATCGATCACATCTATATTGCACAAAATGTTCATGATATATCATCATTCGGTTAATTGACATTCTCATATAATGTCAATGAACATGAAGGGCGCCATTTTACCGAATCTAGACTGAAACAAATTTTCCTAACCATTTGACATCAACGAACTAAAATAATATTTCCACAAAATGATAAACGAGAAGACCTCCGTCAACATAGGGTAAATGACACAACAAGGATAATTGGTCTCATTGTTCGTCAATCCGGTAAATGCGATAATTCTCGAGATTTCTGTGCGACCACGAGGGACCAAGCATGACCCGATTATCAGCATTACCATGGCCTGGTAAGAGAACTGTCTAATTAAAGGATTCTGCTTGTAGTCATAGTCGGGATCGATTTACCAGCTTGACACATTCCAGGAAACTGACTTTGTTACTTCGGGATACAGTCCATCAATTCGCTTAGTCGAAAGACCAAGGTCATAGGGAGATTGATTATTGGCCGAAAATAAAGATTTATTTTTTTTTAGAAACAAAAATCTTACGATTTAGTATTTCTGATGAAAGATTTTTTACTTGGTGTTGAATTAGGTTGAATTAAGAAGGTTAAGCATGTGTAAAGCGCTTTATGAAGACGTATCGGTGTATTTTTCATCCAGCCATTCCATTTATGGAGACGTATCGGTGTATTTTATATCCAGTCATTCCTTTTATGGAAACGTATCGGTGTATTTTTCATCTGGCCATTCCATTTATGGAGACGTAAGGGTGTATTTTATATCCAGCCATTCCATTTATGGAGACGTATCGGTGTATTTTATATCCAGCCATTCCCTTTATGGAGACGTATCGGTGTATTTTTCATCTGACCATTCCCTTTATGGAGACGTATCGGTGTATTTTTCATCTGGTCATTCCCTTTATGTAGACGTATCGATGTATTTTATAACCAGCCATTCCCTTTATGGAGACGTATCGATGTATTTTTCATCCAGCCATTTCCTTTATGGAGACGTATCGGTGTATTTTTCACCCAGCCATTCCCTTTATGGAGACGTATCGGTGTATTTTCCATCCATCCATTTCCTTTATGGAGACGTATCGGTGTATTTTTCACCCAGCCATTCCCTTTATGGAGACGTATCGGTGTATTTTTCATCCATCCATTTCCTTTATGGAGACGTATCGGTGTATTTTTCATCTGGTCATTCCCTTTATGTAGACGTATCGGTGTATTTTATATCCAGCCATTCCCTTTCCAGAGACGTATCGGTGTATTTTATATCCAGCCATTCCCTTTCCAGAGACGTATTGGTGTATTTTATATCCAGCCATTCCCTTTCCAGAGACGTATCGGTGTATTTTTCATCCAGCCATTCCCTTTATGGAGACGTATCGGTGTATTTTATATCCAGCCATTCCCTTTCCAGAGACGTATCGGTGTATTTTTCATCCAGCCATTCCCTTTCCAGAGACGTATCGGTGTATTTTATATCCAGCCATTCCCTTTATGACCCGGGAAATAGTTTATTTTGTCTAACCGATCTTTTTTTTCGAGTTTACGCACACAATGTTAATACAATGATTCGTCAATAGTATACACCATATATATTAAATATATTAAATATCAAGTAACTGGCTTACTAGTCTTACGCACAACCGATCGAGCTAAAGAGTAGATCTCTCTAGCCGAGCGGTATATTGCGGCTAGTATTTACCAGGGTTACATACATGTACTACCCCTCCAGGAAAGAACTCGTCCTTGAGTTTTTCCAGGGGTAACAGCGATGCTTTCGCAAGCAGCGATGAGTATCATTCCCGTGTCCCAACATGGTCGCCATTGTAATAGAGCGCGTGATTAATTAAATTTAAATCCCTGCCTCCGCTAGGGATCGGACCCGGGACTTCTGGCGTACTAGTCTTGCGCTCAACCGATCGAGTTACAGAGATCTCACTACGCAAGCGGTATATTGCTGCTAGTATTTACCAGGGTTACATTTATTTGTTTGGGTGCTTGCTTGCTGCTTGCTTGCTTTCTTGCTTGCTTGATTGCTTGATTGCCTGCTTGCTTGCCTGTCTGCTTGTCACGCGCCTTCCTAGACACTACATCTCTGCTAAAAACACCATAAGCACTGTATCAAGTAGACAAAACACCGACACTGCCGCAGCCTCCCAACGACACACATGCATTTCGCATACAGGAGAGGCCGTCCTAAACACAATGCTAAACAAAACCAACCCGCACCCCCTACCCAACCACAAACCCCAGAAAACACGTTACTCTAGAACCTAAGTATATTGTTGTCCAATCAGAATTAAGATAAGAGACTAGATGAAATGGTTTCTGTAAATATTGGAACCTCACGTACTGTACAGTAGAAGTCCCCTAGTATGCATGTTATCATCACATGAGTTTTGTCTAGCGGCCTATAAGCTCAACGTGGTTTTTGTTAAAATGAAGAGTTCAGACTAACTACGAGGTATTTCCGAATCATTAAATCAAAATGTCGATGCCGGGGTATATCAATATATAATAAAAATGTGACTATTACGTTATCGGAAAGTTCCATCCGCATACATGTGTATTTGGACCTATCCTAGAGTTTGACGTATTTCAAATATGATGTAACATTCCCAACCCTTCCTCCACATTAAAGTATTCTTTAAACTGGAGGATTTAAAGGTCCAAATATACACAGAACTCAAATTATCATGCCCCTGTGGAAACAAAATACAATATAAAAATAAGTTGTGTCGACGGAGTCCTGTCTTACCTCCCTATCCACGAAGGTTTATCAGCAGTCTAGCCTAGCTCTTACTCTCAGACTATTTAGAATACAATTTGAATACGGTGCATATAACTATCTCAATTGCTCGTCACATGGCTGACCGAAAACGAGGATTTAAAAGTAATGGAATTACATATGGTAACACTGTCGAGGTTTATAGGGTTATATCGGCTGTATATTATTTCCAAATGTCAACAATAAAAAGCAAAACTTCGAATTGCTTTCAAACTAATAAGAAATCAATATTCTTGTGAGTCGGCGGAAACCATTTTATGATCAACCTGGAACCGTGTCTGTGGAGGGTTATTATTCTTCAACGAGGCATACTCTCGATCGACGATCACTGTCAGTTATTATATCTTATACGTCGTTCCTAATTAGGATCGAATCAGAAGTTGTTTATGTCTGCAACCGACATCTGTTTAATGTTATTGCTAAAAAAATGTCCCATTAACAGTATTGGGTGGTTCCAGTAATATTTCTCATGCGTATAGCCACAGTTATACCCAAGTCGCGCTATTTTTCGTTTTGAGATTCATTAATTCTATACATTTGTGTATATAAATTACGCTGGGTATTTATTTTCACATTATGTTTATATTATTACCAACTATACAGTAATTGGTTTTGAGACGAGTATCAATTGTCACAACCATAACAGGGATTATATATAGTGTGTCAGTACTATCGTGTGTTTTTACACTAACTTCTGATCACTGGGTGCGCGTATCCAGGAACGCTACACACACGGTAATCCTATTCTGATCAAGGGATTACATCATCGTTATAACAACTCCCAAGACATTAGCGGTCTACACGCTAACACAGGAAAGGCTTTGATAATTAACTGGGAAGGATTGTGGTCATTAACAAAATATTTTGATATCGATTTGTGTTTAAGAAGATTTTAGACAGATTCTTTAACCAACTTATCTCTTAATAAGGTTATTTTCGAGTCCCTATTATCATCCTAACACAGCCCAATTAGCCGCATGTGTGTGGTGACAAAACAAATGGTCGAAGTATGTTTTTACTACCTAGATAAAAATTGAAACTTATCTCAAAACTTGTAACAATTGTAAAAATGCCATTGAACTAGCAAAGATGCTGACTTTGCGCGGTAGATCATGACTTTGCTGCCGGTCAAGGCACGGGTCAAAATTGTCTTCCTCTATCGTTCGTATATTCATTTTTAAAGCCACTATTTCGAATAAATTATATACATTTTAAAAAGAACAACATCAATAGAGAATTAACAATTGAGATAGCCTAAACTACAGTGAAGGTAACATGGCTTCGACTGTAAGTGGATATTTAATATTGTGGAACAATAAATACTCCCCTTGCGGAGCTTCTGTACACTCGGATGTTATTCCAAACAGTATTACATTCTACACGATTACGTATTTTGATTATGTGTATATGATACCGCACTCAGGGGTCTATACACGAGTCTAAATGCATTATGATTTCATTTATTCCTCAAGAGAGACAAAGAGTTGCAGAACATGAACTTGTAATGTAACAACACGTATTTTACAGACAGTGTTCGCGTCGTAATAATCAACCAGTATTGTTTAAGTTGAACAGTACATTTGTACCAAGAAAGATTTGAGAAATAACCAAACGGTTTGTATCAATGGTGAACCCCTCAACAATGTGGTTTGATGTGATATGTTGTTAAGGAATAGTTACAGAAACATTAAAAACAGATATTTCAATATAAATTATTTGAATTAGATAAAAAAAAAAAAGCCTAGTTTATGATTGGTATATAATCAGAAACTACAGTGGAACTTCGTTAACTCGAACTCGGAAAACTCGAATATCCCGCTTAACTCGAAGTACCTCGTCAGTCCCGGCCGAATTCGCTCTTTATCTTAGTATATAATTCAGAGGGTTTATCTTGATTTTTTTTTTTTTTTTTTTCGGAAAAGAGTTACAATAATATTATTGCTTTAGTGTTCATCTATGTCGTGCCAGACTTGTTTCTGTTCAAATGATCAAAATTTTGTTATTTCTAAATTTTCGTGATAAAAACGGCTATTTATATTCACGTTAAACCATATAAACTGTCTTATTTGAGCCTTTTTCACTTTTCTTTTTTGACAAAAAAGGAGGGCCTGACAACAGTTTCACACAAACAAACAAAAAACAAAAAAACATTTTAGATGAGCTCTCAGGCTGAATTCTTTAGTTTTACATTACACACAAAAGTAACCATACATGGGTAAGCGTGTGACTAACCCACGTAGACTTATTCCAGGTGTGTCTTGACACAGACGACCCCGTTACCTATATGCACGTACGTGTTGCATTCAAACCAAAGGTTCGTCGGCTAGTCAACTTTTCTCAAATTTTCATAAAAAAAAGGTGTTTTTTATGCCAATTACTGAACAACAGTCATTTATTGATATCAACCAGTTAGCATAAATATAATAAGAATATACTAACTCTTTTAGGATTCCATTATCATATTTGATGATGATATTGAATAGTTATGCTGACGATGAATATGAGATGATCCACCTTAAAGTATTTCTTCTAAAATACACATCGTTGTGTCCAATAGGCATGAGTACTGTCGAAGACCTCAAATGAGCACACATAAAGGAAAATCTAATCACTCACAATATATAGATCTACCCAGCCTTATAACATCTCCATTTGGCATCTAAGGCCTAACATTTAGCCTACTTCCCAGATTATTGCTCAAGACTGCGAGTCGCCAAGAGCTTTCGTTGGCAAAGGTGTTAGAGTTACCCCCCTTGATCGGAAGTCGCGGTACCGTGAATGCAACTGTTGTGTAGGGCTGCCCTCACACTTAATCTCTCCCGTCTGTGTGTATGTCAGAGTGTCTCCTTATTCTGCCGAACTGTGCGTGATTATCAACATTGCCCAAATCAGGTATGTCGACTTTTTTGTTTACAGTATGTCTAAGTGTAAGTTCGTTTCCTCTCCACCATGTTTCCAAAGTCAGATCACAGGGGCTTGTGAAGTTATGTACATTAGATATGTGGATGAGTCGCCTTACGTTATGTGTATTGTGATCCCGAATTATGGTCGATAGGCAATCATCTCATGTACTCTATACAAACCATATCCATCGTTTGCAAGTTCCGTGAGCAAATTCCATCGGAAGTTCGTTTTCGAGACTATCTCTATTTTAGGATTGAGTGCGTCCTAAAGGAAACATGAATATTCTGATTTCAGTATTTGATTGATAGCCACAGCTAATTAGGTTGTTCTAAAAATAATAATGATATTTTCCCCTTGTAACTGATTTCATATCTTCCGATCAAGTTAGACTTACTCTTGGTCTAGCTCGTTAAAAACCTGAAACTGTTGAAACAAATATTGTTATGACAGCTATGAGAGGTGCCGCAATTGTGAAACAAATTAGGAGTGGGTTGTTGATAATCAAGGTCTGGTTCGATAATGAATGTTTAAAGGAGTGTGAGATGTTGGTAACAGCTTGGTTGTTACGCATTATATTATAAATTCGCCTTATTTGTTATGTGACAATTTTTACACACTGCAAAGCAGTAAACTGTTAAAAAATGCCTCGTTTGAATACCATACAAACTGTTACTGACCTGAAAAGCACCTCCTTCATCAAGATGAAAACCGTGTTAAGTGAGAGGATGGTAACATGAGAATGCCCGTGAAAAAATGGATATGCACATGCATTCTGAATAGGTTTCATCGAGCATTGAATTTTAATTGGATTAATATTCATATAAAACACTGACTATGAAAATAGCACAAGTAAACAAGAAATATCTTTAAAAAAGATAAACGGCATAGTTTTAATGCTGGTGGTTATAATGTAAAACTGCTGGTGAAATAAAGTAACGAACTAATCAATGAATGCGTTTCAGCACGGATAACAAAATTATATCAGTTTGAATCATTTTTGGTGATAATAAGACTGCATTTGCATTTGAATCAGGAATATAATTTTATTAATGTGTCATTTGAATAGATACATCCACTTATTCAGCTTGCATTCAATCTTAATTTTGTTTCGTCTTTAACTGCATATCTGCATTTTGCATTTACCGCTACATTGACCAATCACATACTTCATCTTGACCAGTAACGCCACCTGTCTCGTCATATCCGGAGCCAAAAGAAAATTATACGGCTATGCCGAAAAAAATGATGGTTTTGAGAGCCATTTCCCCAGAAGATATTGTAAAGCGACAAGAAACAGAATTATTCTTAAAGAAGACATGATCGATCGTTATTCTCTTCATTTGTTTAAGAAGAACAAAACCTGAACAGAGCAACAGTTTGTGAGAGATTATAATGATTTTTTAGTATCGTAATCGTGAATTCTATTTAGCGATTCAATATATTCATTTGATCCATATAATTATATCATGTTTATGTTTCAGATCAGCATTTTCTTGGATATGTTAACAAACTGCACACCTGTATCATCAACTCAACACAACAATAAACCCATATGTAAAGTCGGCATTATTGCTGATGTCCAATATGCTGATCTGGAGGATCGTTACAATTTCGCCAAAACACGTTTACGCTTTTATCGAAAGGCCTTGACCTTGTTACAAAGGGCAGTCACGGACTGGAGAGCTGAAAAGGTCGATTGTGTCCTTCAACTTGGAGACATCATCGATGGGTTCAACAAAGCTGAGAATGCCTCTGATAGTGCCCTCGCAGCAGTTATTGAAGTGCTTAAATTGGTTCCGGGTCCGGTATACCACACATGGGGGAATCATGAACTTTACAATTTTACACAGGAAGAACTTCTGAAATCTGCGCTGTTCAGCGGAAACCTCATTCAATGTGCATGCCCAAAAGGAAAATCTTACTACTCCTTCCATATACACCGGAAGTTGAAGGTCTTGGTGCTGAATTGCTACGAAATAAGCATGCTGGGGTTACAGGAAGGGTCTGTAGAGTATACAGAAGCAGAAACATTACTGAAAGAAAAAAATCCAAACAACGATTTGAACTCGCCACAAGGCTTAACAGGAACAGAACGACGATTTGTCAAGTTCAATGGAACCCTGTCTACCTCACAACTTCAGTGGCTGACGGAGAACCTACAGGAGGCCAGAGATAGTGAAACAAATATTATCATTATGGGTATGGATTTATTTGTGACAGTTTTTACTATACAAAGAATTATAAATTATCTTAGTACGTAAAGAGGTTACACCAGTATTATAACTGTATTGATTGGTTTTAGTTTAAATAGTATGTTTGCAGTTGTTTCACGACGTAATATAACTATAAACATTTTCATTAGGATGGAAAACAAGCTTAGACTTTATAAGCTTATAAATACTACTTATATTAATGTCTCTCCTGAATTGTTTAACTTTATACACGGAGGAAAAGCATGTTCATGTTCACTGTAGCATTGTCTCCTAAATGTCAAATTGGTGGAAGATTTCCGTTTATTCTCCTTTCGTTTGACACACCTCGACTGCTATATGCTGCTATATAAATATGGCAGTAAACGTATTGCAATACATGGGGAAATAATATATATTGTGACCGGTACGTGTGGTTTTTATCCTCATAGATAAAACCGTTTGAAATATCTTCATAAATAACGAGTGTGGATTTCCAACACAATTTTTGTCTTGTTATGAATATGTGTTGTAATAACAATATAGCGTTTAGTTATGTACTCAAACCAGGATACACTTATTCACCAATCAATATTAAGCATGTGTTTCGATTTACAGGCCATTTATCCGTACACGAGGAAAGTGCAGACAATGTGTGTTTATGTTATGGCTATGAAGACATTATGCAGATACTGACAGCTCATAGCGAATGTGTAATATGTTACTTGGCCGGACACGACCACGAGGGCGGAAGTTGTGTTGACAGTTCTGGTATACTGCACGTGACATTTCCGGGAACCGTGGAGAGCTCTGAACAAGACGCTTACGCTACAGCCTACCTCTACCAAGATAGTTTTGTTATACAAGGCAAAGGGAGTTATCGTTCCTTCCAAACTAAACTCCGATACTCTATTGTGGATTCTTAAACAACTTACATTGTAGCTGGACTCCAGTAACATTCCCGTATTAATATATTTGCATTAGTTTTAGAAAATTACGTTTTTTATCATTTAGCTTTCATTTAAGCATAATTTATTATAAGTTTTATAGAAAATGTCAAATTTTCTCAAATGTTCTATTATAATTTGTTATAAACTAATTAAATGTTGTCATGTTTCAACCACTGCCTTTAAGACAGATTGTTCCTTATGTCAAGTATCTGGTAAATCACAGACAGTTAGACTTATTTCTTTATGGATTAGTGTACTTTATTTGTATTTTAATTTCAGACGTCGTTTTAGAAAAGTTCAATATTTTATTTTGTTTTAAATATATTATTACATATCTGAGTGTTCAAGTTTTCATTTCTGATCTTAATTTTTTTTTTTTACAGATTTGGCAGATAAAGCTGTATGGGCATTCTTTAAATCTTTGGTTAAATTTTAAATAGGATTTTCAATTATGAATTATTGTTTGATGATTATTTTTCTTGGAACAAGTTGTCTGAATTTGGTGTTATGGAGTTAAGATGTGGAAATAGATTTTGATTTTAAAAAAAATTATTTGCTTTGAACTTTACTGGGGCAAAATATTTATCATTTATCCACATTTCAGTGAAAGCAGAGGCGATTATAAAAGTGTTCACAAGTTCTTATACAAGTAATGAAATATTTTGAAAATATTTGATTAATCTAGACACAACATATGCTCTCATATCCCAACTTAAATGAGAAGTTTCTAATTATAGCTACTTTTAATTTAATGCATTTAAGTATAAGTGAAAATGTTATATTATCATTTGAAGTTGGGAATAATACACAAGAAAATATCATGCTAGAAGGAACTATTTGTACCATAGTTGTGAGAATATGTGCATAATGATAGTCATTGGAACTTCAAACTTGGAGTATTGACTCGGGGTATTTATTACAACTGTATGAACTATGCATTCTTGGCAATGATTTCAAATCGTGTGGGGGACTGTAACTAGCCGAATTGTCTTGTTTTGTTTTATCCAACTTCCCCGTTTTTAGTTAAAATTTTAGATATACAGTTACATGTCTGTCCTCAGAAAAAAAAGTTTTATATTAGCCAGACCTTGTAATAATATCAGTGATAGTAATGTAAGTCATGGGAAACACAATGTTGTTTTCCAACAGCTACAGTATTGATACTTATGTATGGCTGTTTAGTGTTAAAGTAAAGGAAAATGTGTTTGCTTCTCTTGGAAATATCATGCAATGTTGAAAGCAACAACAAGTATTACGAAATTAGTATCATTTGTGATCCTAGTAATAATAGCTCTCATCTTACCATAGATACTTATATTACACATATCAGGATCATGGATTTTGGGCCAAGTTCCCATGTCTGTACATGAATGATTTACACCTTAAATGGTGCATCATATTCTTTAAATGGCATACGATAGCACATATTACCTTATCATGATACTGTTGTCTTAATCCTGTGTCCCTGTGGCCAGGCCAATGATACAGGATGTGTACAATGGTGATTATGAAAATGCTTGCATTATTTTTCCTTAATGTGAATGTTCAAGCCAATGGTACAATTTTTTTTAATATATGCTTTTACAAACAAGAATTTGTTTAAAGAAAATATGCAGGAATAATCTGTGCATTGAAAGCATCAATCAAATTCAAATACGTGTTATTATGTTTGAATCTAATTTGGTTTCGCAATAATCACACTTAAAAAGATTTTCAAATCTACAAATGTATTTGATTTTGATGTGGATATGATAAAATCAGCATGGGTTATACACCATGTATACATTGGCAGGCTAATACGATATGTCTTTCAAATGTTTTGTAAAAATGTTTTATCTTAGGAAACTTTAATTACTGTTGAATCCTAAGCTTGTTAAATGAAAATAAAAATTGTTTTAATTTTGATTGTGTAACTTTTATTTGTATAGCATAAGATACACGTCTGTAGTTTGATCTGGAACTAAACATTTCCCCGCGAATCAATGCTTCAATTTAATCACTTAATTGTATGGCTGATTCCATTTTTGATTACAGAAACGAAAACATATTATGTGAATCCTCATTTAAAACGCCGAATTGCCTGTTAGCTAATCCGAGTTTCCTCTTGCCCTCCCAAGTCCGTCAACTTCTCCGCGGTCGAAAGGAAATATTCCTTTTTCTCTTACGAAAAGTCAACAGTTTCGAAATTTGTAAATGTTAACCACGTATTCGAATTTTCAATTCCATAATTCTTTTTATAGTTCCCGATGTTTAATTGCTGCGTACCTCGAGGGGCAGTGCGCTAGGCGCGACGGATAGCCCTCTACCCGGTTTTCTGTTCTCTAATTAATCAGGCAAAAGTTGGTAGCTTCGGCTTTGCGCTCCCCAGGGAGTTGAGGAAAGTTACTAAAGACAGAGAGGTATGACGCATATGTTTCTGTTTCTACCTAACGGTGACCGTTTACAAAATCAAGAAAAAAAACATTAAAACCTGATTTTTAAAAAAAACTTAAATCTATAACATATAATATTCTTATGTGCGAAAAAAGTGCTTGTTAATTGCAATGAATATTTCTTTAAATGACCGTAAAGTCATTCACCGGGCTATTTGCAACTGTCGAGAGGGGGTTTTCCCGAATTCAAACATTTTTTGGACATAAAGCGCATCGGATGACCAACTTTTACAATATCTAATTTTATTCTATATATCAAAAGACTGCTAAATTCATATTCTTAAAAAGCCGTCCTCGGATGCGCTGGTATCGAAGAAAAGAAAAAAACGTAGTTGATAAAATATTTAAATTTAGCATAATAAACTGAACATTTCCATAAGTGTGCATAGCTCGTTTGGTAATCCGTGGCTGATCTACTGTTATAAACTCTTTATTAATGTCTAGACGTTGTGGTATTCTCTTGCCTCGCAAACTATTCCCATGAATATTGAAGATTTTTGTTTAATGTGCATTAAATTTTTATGGAACAAAGGAGCTTATTTAGTAGCTTTGATTGGTAAGAGAAATACCGGAGGGTTAAATATCCCAGATATGAAGTTAAAACTGAAATCATTTACATTATTTTTTTTCCTTTAAATGGATGGACTCGTCATATACAGCGATCTGGAAATATACATGCTCAAATGGGTCTTGAAATTGTCTACTGCAAGTTTCCCGATTAAGTCATTACCTATTGTTTATCATGAAATGTTGACAGCTTGTGGTTCAGGAAGTAAGTGATGTGTATTTTGGTAACATAGATTCATCCTTTGTATATAAACAACCATTGTTTTTTTAACGAAAGTATCTTAAACAATGATAAAGCAATTTTTGTAAGCTGGAATAACAAAGGTCAAACATTTGACTTTTGAAGTTATTCCCAAGTTTCTAAGTTCAGGGGTCATAACCGAAATTATGCAGGAAAAGGACAGTGATGTTTCTAAATAAGCCATTTTGTCTTATTTTGATAACATAATGCGGTTTATCCCTGCTGAGTACAAGAAAATAGTTATGCAAAAGGCATGTCAAAACTACAGGGCAGAGTTAAAACCACAATATCATATAAACATGACAATGGCGCTACTGTTCAGTCTTATCCCAAGACAACTAGAGATATGTATAGTTGTTTTATAAGACTGTTTTAAAGTCAACTGAGATTTTTTCAAACATTGTTTAAAAACCAGTCTTTTCTCATATTTATGTTCCATGTTTTCCTTGTGACATTGTAGATGTCCAATATCGTCTCGGCCACAACAATGTATGTCCAGTATGTTCCATGTTTTCCTCGTGACATTGTAGATGTCCAATATCGTCTCGTCCACAACAATGTATGTCCAGTATGTTCCATGTTTTCCTTGTGACATTGTAGATGTCCAATATCGTCTCGTCCACAACAATGTATGTCCAGTATGTTCCATGTTTTCCTCGTGACATTGTAGATGTCCAATATCGTCTCGTCCACAACAATGTATGTCCAGTATGTTCCATGTTTTCCTTGTGACATTGTAGATGTCCAATATCGTCTCGTCCACAACAATGTATGTCCAGTATGTTCCATGTTTTCCTCGTGACATTGTAGATGTCCAATATCGTCTCGTCCACAACAATGTATGTCCAGTATGTTCCATGTTTTCCTTGTGACATTGTAGATGTCCAATATCGTCTCGTCCACAACAATGTATGTCCAGTATGCAAATTATAGATGGAGACATTGAAGCATCTGTTTTTTGATTGCTAAACACCGCTTAGCAATCGGAAGGTTAGGAGTTCGAATCACCAAGACATATCTTTTTCATATTTTTGTTGTGTATCTTAATACCATTACATTTTTCTTGATCGTATTTGAACGATATTTTTAACATAAATGCATGTTTAATATAAAGAATTTAGTATAATAATAAAAATGTTGAGATAGGAAATTTTCAGTTGGAGTAAAAACCGATTTACTCCGTATCGTCGACAACAGACATGCATGGATGGATGGTGTAAAATTCCTATTTGATATGTCAATTTAACTTAATTTCATATGGTATTTATTGACTACATAATTCTTTCACAAAGACCATACCTCTTTATCATTTAAAAGTTATAAAATATATCTAGCACGCACATATTCTATTGATACACTGATCTAATACAATCTGTTAACGTATTTTCATTGCTATATTGCTGTGGTTATAGCGATATTTAAAACTTTATTACTAAGGTTAACTTTCCCGTCATCATTGTTTCTGACTTTTGTAAGTTATTTTTAGGGCTTTCCTCTTTATTCGGGCCAGGTGGAGTTACCATCCCTTTTCACACTCCTAGGGATTCCGGACTTAGTTTCTAGTGTCTTTTTTAAGAATGTCCGGATTTGGTCCATCTTTAGTTTTAACCATTGTTGGGAGAGGCAGCTCAAAAGTTGGAAAATAATTGTAGTTTAACTTGAATGAGAGTGTTTTACCATAATTACTGAAATATCCAGGTGAACGATGCAGGCTCCCCTTCTCCCAAGGATCTTGTGAAAATCTTACACTTTCACAGTATTTCCTACAGAGCAATGAGAGTCGTCTCCCTTCGATTACAAATCGTTGTGAAATCATTTTTGGTGACGTGAATTCGGTGACGTGGCTTGGAATTTCTCACATAATAGCAGGTATAAAATAAACCGTCACTCGTAAACATATCTCTAAATATAAACTCTATCGAATCCTACAACGTAAGTAAGGCTACCAAAACAGATTTCATTACAAGAATAATACTCAATGGTGTGGTAATTCAACAGCGCATGACGACTTGACTTACCTTTGTACACATCTACTGTTTGTTGTATGTGTGCTGGTATGTAAAGGACATATGAATTTAAGAATGCGGATGACTATTATTACATATATCTATCGTGATATTTTATTTTCCAGAAATCATGACTCTGAATAGTGGCCCGTTATGTAGTTTCGGCATCATAGCCGATGTTCAGTATGGCGACATTGATGAGAGGTACAATTTCCATAAAACTCGTCTAAGGAATTACAGGAAATCTCTCGTTCTACTCGAACGCGCGATCAGGAGCTGGACATCCGAGGGAGTGGATTCCGTTCTACAACTTGGTGACATCATAGATGGATTAAACAAGGTACACAACGCTTCGAGAAATGCACTGTCATCAGTTACTGATGTTATAAAACTGTTTCCGGGTCCAGTTTACCACACGTGGGGAAACCATGAACTGTATAACTTCACACAGGAAGAACTCCGCGGATCTGATCTATTCAGTGGCAACATGCCTCAGTGCGCATGTCCTGAAGGAAAGTCATATTACTCTTTCAACCTACACCGGAAGTTGAAAGTTGTAGTGCTGAATTGTTATGAAATAAGCATGCTGGGGCTACCGAAGCACTCAGAAGAATACAAACAAGCAGAAAACCTCATCTTACAAAATAATCCTAATGAGAGTTTGAACAACCCAGACGGACTTCAGGGAACAAATCGTCGGTTTGTCAAACTAAATGGACTGGTGTCTGATTCGCAACTGAAATGGCTGAAAGAAACTTTACAAAAGGCTACAAATGACGAGGAAAATGTCATCATAATGGGTAAGGAACAATACCATGTTAACAGGACAATGTCATCGTAATGGGTAAGGAACAATACCATGTTAACAGGACAATGTCATCGTAATGGGTAAGGAACAATACCGTGTTAATAGGACAATGTCAGTGTAATGGGTAAGGAACAATACCATGTTAACAGGACAATGTCAGTGTAATGGGTAAGGAACAATACCGTGTTAACAGGACAGTGTCATTGTTATAGGTAAGGAACAATACCGTGTAAACAGGACATTGTCAGTGTAATGGGTAAGGAACAATACCGTGTTAACAGGACAATGTCATCGTAATGGGTAAGGAACAATACCGTGTTAACAGGACAATGTCAGTGTAATGGGTAAGGAACAATACCATGTTAACAGGACAATGTCAGTGTAATGGGTAAGGAACAATACCATGTTAAAAGGACAATGTCATCGTAATGGGTAAGGAACAATACCATGTTAACAGGACAATGTCAGTGTAATGGGTAAGGAACAATACCGTGTTAACAGGACAATGTCAGTGTAATGGGTAAGGAACAATACCATGTAAACAGGACAATGTCAGTGTAATGGGTAAGGAACAATACCATGTTAACAGGACAATGTCAGTGTAATGGGTAAGGAACAATACCGTGTTAACAGGACAATGTCATCGTAATGGGTAAGGAACAATACCGTGTTAACAGGACAATGTCAGTGTAATGGGTAAGGAACAATACCATGTTAACAGGACAATGTCAGTGTAATGGGTAAGGAACAATACCATGTTAACAGGACAATGTCAGTGTAATGGGTAAGGAACAATACCGTGTTAAAAGGACAATGTCATCGTAATGGGTAAGGAACAATACCATGTTAACAGGACAATGTCAGTGTAATGGGTAAGGAACAATACCGTGTTAACAGGACAATGTCAGTGTAATGGGTAAGGAACGATACCATGTTAACAGGACAATGTCAGTGTAATGGGTAAGGAACAATACCGTGTTAACAGGACAATGTCACTGTAATGGGTAAGGAACAATACCGTGTTAACAGGACAATGTCATCGTTATGGGTAAGGAACGATACCATGTTAACAGGACAATGTCAGTGTAATGGGTAAGGAACAATACCGTGTTAACAGGACAATGTCATCGTAATGGGTAAGGAACAATACCATGTTAACAGGACAATGTCATTATGATGGGTAAGGAACAATACCGTGTTAACAGGACAATGTCATTATGATGGGTAAGGAACAATACCGTGTTAACAGGACAATGTCACTGTAATGGGTAAGGAACAATACCGTGTTAACAGGACAATGTCATCGTAATGGGTAAGGAACGATACCATGTTAACAGGACAATGTCAGTGTAATGGGTAAGGAACGATACCATGTTAACAGGACAATGTCAGTGTAATGGGTAAGGAACAATACCGTGTAAACAGGACAATGCCATCGTAATGGGTAAGGAACAATACCATGTTAACAGGACAATGTCATTATGATGGGTAAGGAACAATACCGTGTTAACAGGACAATATCATCGTAATGGGTAAGGAACAATACCATGTTAACAGGACAATGTCATCATAATGGGTAAGGAACAATACCGTGTTAACAGGACAATGTCAGTGTAATGGGTAAGGAACGATACCATGTTAACAGGACAATATCATCGTAATGGGTAAGGAACAATACCGTGTTAACAGGACAATGTCAGTGTAATGGGTAAGGAACAATACCGTGTTAACAGGACAATGTCATCGTAATGGGTAAGGAACAATACCGTGTTAACAGGACAATATCATCGTAATGGGTAAGGAACAATACCGTGTTAACAGGACAATGTCAGTGTAATGGGTAAGGAACAATACCGTGTTAACAGGACAATGTCAGTGTAATGGGTAAGGAACAATACCGTGTTAACAGGACAATGTCAGTGTAATGGGTAAGGAACGATACCATGTTAACAGGACAATGTCAGTGTAATGGGTAAGGAACAATACCGTGTTAACAGGACAATGTCATCATAATGGGTAAGGAACAATACCGTGTTAACAGGACAATATCATCGTAATGGGTAAGGAACAATACCGTGTTAACAGGACAATGTCAGTGTAATGGGTAAGGAACAATACCATGTAAACAGGACAATGTCAGTGTAATGGGTAAGGAACAATACCGTGTTAACAGGACAATGCCATCGTAATGGGTAAGGAACAATACCATGTTAACAGGACAATGTCAGTATAATGGGTAAGGAACAATACCATGTTAACATTGATAATAATGCCAGTACCTGCCAAACTGTAACCTGTAGTTGACTGGACTAACTATGAATTAATTGGTATTAAATGAAGTTTAATTATTGAAAAAGAATAGCCGTTATCGTGAATATTATCTCTTAAATGCATTGTCTGAAAAAGGAATCAGCCAGCATGCCGTATCTCAAAATCTCAAAATATACATGTTGATGTTAATTACTTTGTTTTATTTTTATTTTAGGTCATGTCCCTATTTGTGAGCACAGTGCAGAAAGCATGTTTTTATGTCTGAACCACACAGAAATCATGGAAGCAATATCTACATATAGCTCATGTGTAATCTGCTACTTTGCCGGTCATTTCCACGAGGGCGGAAGTTATGTAGATAGTTCCGGTATACTGCACGTGACTTTTGCCGGAACTATAGAAAGTCAGGAAATGGATGCCTATGCAACAGCATACCTCTATAGTGACCACTTAGCAATACGGGGCAAAGGAAGTTACTCTTCATATGAAACAAAACTCAAATTTCCCTATGATCGGATCTAGACCAACTCAGAAGCAGAGGAACACATAATGATTTTTTACCACTTAAGGCGTTTTGTTTTGCGAATTGTGAAAATGAAGTCGATATATCTAAAACCTGACAAAATAATATATAATAATAATAATAATAATTGACGCTACCATACATACACAGGTTCATTTCATGGCAATATTCCACAGAAAATCCTTATAATGTTTTTACCTTTTTTACGTTGACTTCGAAATTGGCATTTTTTTAAACTTATTTTATTTTGTATGTTTATTATTTTTGTGTTTATTTTTGTAGGTTTTTTGTTGGGGCTTTTTTCGACATTGACCTGCTAATATTAGAATTGTCAAGTCAGACATTTGCCATGTGCTTTATAGAGATTTTAACAAGTACATTTAACTGTTATAGAGCGCTTTAGGCTACGGTATACATTTTGAATTTGAAACATTGGTAATAACAATGATTTTTGTGTTTGATACGGTCAGATAATGTTATATTAATGATACGGTCAGATAATGTTATATTAATGATACGGTCAGATAATGTTATATTGATGATACGGTCAGATAATGTTATATTGATGATACGGTCAGATAATGTTATATTAATGATACGGTCAGATAATGTTATATTAATGATACGGTCAGATAATGTTATATTGATGATACGGTCAGATAATGTTATATTGATGATACGGTCAGAGAATGTTATATTGATGATACGGTCAGATAATGTTATATTGATGATACGGTCAGATAATGGTATATTGATGATACGGTCAGATAATGTTATATTAATGATACGGTCAGATAATGTTATATTAATGATACGGTCAGATAATGTTATATTGATGATACGGTCAGATAATGTTATATTGATGATACGGTCAGATAATGTTATATTAATGATACGGTCAGATAATGTTATATTAATGATACGGTCAGATAATGTTATATTAATGATACGGTCAGATAATGTTATATTAATGATACGGTCAGATAATGTTATATTAATGATACGGTCAGATAATGTTATATTAATGATACGGTCAGATAATGTTATATTAATGATACGGTCAGATAATGTAATATTAATGATACGGTCAGATAATGTTATATTAATGATACGGTCAGATAATGTTATATTAATGATACGGTCAGATAATGTTATATTGATGATACGGTCAGATAATGTTATATTGATGATACGGTCAGATAATGTTATATTGATGATACGGTCAGATAATGGTATATTGATGATACGGTCAGATAATGTTATATTAATGATACGGTCAGATAATGTTATATTAATGATACGGTCAGATAATGTTATATTGATGATACGGTCAGATAATGTTATATTGATGATACGGTCAGATAATGTTATATTAATGATACGGTCAGATAATGTTATATTAATGATACGGTCAGATAATGTTATATTAATGATACGGTCAGATAATGTTATATTAATGATACGGTCAGATAATGTTATATTAATGATACGGTCAGATAATGTTATATTGATGATACGGTCAGATAATGTTATATTAATGATACGGTCAGATAATGTTATATTAATGATACGGTCAGATAATGTTATATTGATGATTAAAGGTTTGTGTCCATTTCACTGCGGTCAACTCTCAACATCATGAAACAAGGGGCACCACCTATGTAATCCAAATACACACAGGCCCGAAAATGGTATGATCCTCAAATGTGTCTATTTTTACCAATGGAGCCAATGTCACTTAGATCGAGTGAGACTTCTATTGGGCATTATCATTATTTTTTCTTCTTCTATTCGATGTCTTGAGGTTGATCTTTCCATGTCTTCTGATATAATCTACCATGTTTACTGTAACATTGATGGATACTATAGAATATAGCATTTATGTTAAAGCTAGTCAAATTACTTATAGTTAAAATTGGGAAGAAAACAGATAGCATTTCAAAGTTTCTCATTGCTGCTACTAAGCTATCAAATGTGTCTGTATTTCCTGAATCACGTATTCAATATTACTTTGAAATGTGTTGTATATGTTCATGCTGATAAGCCGAAAAGCTAAAGGCAAATAAAACCATTCAAACTATCGTAAGATATTGTTTGCTTTTTCAAACATTCCAATTGAGTCTCCTCTTATGCTTCTGTTTCAGTTAAGACCGGTTAGTAAAGATTTGTAATCGATCTGTAGAAGATAATAACTTGTAATAATAAAAGAATCTACGGTGGAATCACGGACACAATGTTAGACTGGACACATGTCTGTAGAATATCAATATCATCAATCAAATTGAGCTTCATGATATCGGTATCGAGGTTATATCTGATTCTACAGTTTCTAAATTCAAAACTAGGGGAGATAATCAAGTATTAGAGTTTAAGTGGAGCAATTCTAACAAACAAAAAACAAAAACAAAAAAGGGAGGGGGCGGGGCTGGTTGCCAGTCTAGCACTATATATATATATATATATAAGGATCTTATTGGGATTAAGACGAGGACGCTAGTGGATATAATAACAAATCTACCACCTCACTTCTCCGAACAATTTCTGCATCAAAACCGGTTGCAACGCAAACAAATATAGTAATATTACGTTCAGATCATATACTTTCCATACGTATATATATAGTTTTTAGCTCACCTGTCCGAAGGTCAAGTGAGCGTATGCTGTAGCGCCCACAGGCGCTTGCATAGAAAATGAGAATTAAAAAAAAAAAGATATTAGTGGTATGTGTACTGTGTAATACGGAAGGCCGGAAACTCCGCCACGATCGAAACGGCACCCCATCTCACTTCAATCGACTAAAAAACACATTTATTCAAACTGAAACGGCGCATACTATATATAATACTGTCATCTAAAAACATTCATCTTTAACCTACCGTGTCACTCAATACGAATTGTTACATCCAAAACACAATAATCCGTGAAAACATCGCCGAACTCCTCCAACAAAACACTATTATTCAAACTGCTCCCTCAGCCTATCCAGATTCTTCATTTACATAGGGGGTTGAAAGGTCATGCGATTATATCATCGACTGTCACCAGGTGCACTTTTTTGGGTCATCTCCGCATGCATTTTGTCCGGAAAACGCTTCGGCACGTTGAAGAGTTTCGTCTAATTTACGAATATTTGAAGAGTTTCGTCGAATGAACGATGATTTATAATCATAAATTATTTATCATTTTGAACGTGAGAGTACCATGCACCGTATATGACAGTACACAGGAAAAGCAAACGAAGTCAAGAATGCCTATTGTGCAATCACATTCACGTAGTAGGCCTAGACATTTTATACTTGAAAATTAAAAAAAAAAAAAGAAAAAAAAGATATAAGGCAAATGGATTAGCATACTTTTGTCACAAAGGTAGAACAAAATGCTTATTTATTGATTAACTTTTGTCAGTTTACTGAAATCAGGACGAACAAAAAGAAAAGTGAATCACGAATAAGACTGTCATCAGGTTACTGGAACGTATACATGTGTACCAATATTTCCACACATTTTACAAATACAACCGTGGGTACTCCCCCTGGAAAAATTTTAGCAGGTAAATGCAAAATGTGTCTTATAAATACAAGTATATGAGAGATATTTTTTAATGATTTTACACTATTATTTATTATTTCGCTGATTGATACGTCCTGTACATGGACCTGTAAAATAAGGTATGCCGAGATGACCCCAAAAAAATGCACCTGGTGACAGTCGATTATATAATCGCATGACCTTTCAACCCCGTATGTAAATGAAGAATCTGGATAGGCTGAGGGAGCAGTTTGAAAAAATGGTGTTTTGTTGGAGGAATTCGGCGATGTTTTCACGGATTATTGTGTTTTGGATGTTACAATTCGTATTAAGTGACATGGTAGGTTAAAGATGAATGTTTCTAGATGACGGTAGTATATAGTATGCGCCGTGTCAGTTTGAATAAATGTGTTTTTTAGTCAATTAAAGTGAGATGGGGTGCCGTTTCGCTCGTGGCGGAGTTGCCAACCTTGTACTTTACAGAGTACACATACATGTACCACTGTCATATAAAAAAATAATGAAAATCACATTTTCTATGCAAGCGCCTGTGGTAGCGCCGAGAGGCCCAGAGACCTTATTGACTATTCTGATCTATCAGAGTTACTCCCCTTCGTTTCACTTTGGTACAACGAAACTTAGAATATGTAATCAGATATTACCAGTTGAAACTAACAGGTGGCGGGAAATATAGATAGAGCTGAAAGGATATGTTAATCATGTAGAAGTAATAAAACTGGTGATTAATTTCATTACATTTCAGAATGTCCAGAATTTAATATACAAATTAGAAATTTACTTGGTAATACTATGTGAAAGAGTATGAACTGTTCAAGTATAAGAAAGTTCAGAAAATGTAAGTTTATCAAATGTATTAATGACAATGTCTGTTCTCCTGTGTAAATCAAAGCTGCAATATTATTATATACTGTATATCGTAGTATGTTAATGTATTATTTCTGTACCATATATTTAGTTGAATGAGAAATAAATGAATTTTGAATCTTGATAGCTTAGCAGTCGGTGGGGCCGAGAATGACATTTGAATAAAGTGGTTATCAGTTTAACAGATACAGTGATACAGCTCCATTGGGTTCCCTGTTTTCTCCACGAGCTGTTAACCAGCCATTGGCCTCTGTTACCACTTGCTATGGTGGATTTGGTGGTGTCTAAAAAGTATTTCAAGCACCACTAATGCTAATCCGGAATTATGATTTTTTATGTTTATTATATTGCAAAGTTGACTAAAACACTTATCGGGGTGCTCGATCACGTAGTAAACCTATTCCTGCTCAGTGATCACGTTAGAAAAACACAGCAAATTAGCAACCATATTGTTTCAGTATATTATTTATAGGTTTAATATATCTTTCTCATGAATAATTAAGTATACTAAGTACAAACCGGGGGCATTGATTTACGAGCACCATGCCTGTGTATCGGGAACGAGACAACAGCACGTGTGTGTAATGTGTACATAAAGCTCATGTGTTATTCATCCGTACCCAGATCCGGTTACGAATTGTTTCCGTGTGTATTTTGTGTTAGAGTTACCTCCCGTTCTGGGTTTCCACCCCGACCGAGTTACAGTGACAATATTGACAAAGTTATTACAGCCTGTTTAATTCTTCAATTGGTGACGAAATCCAAGTTCAAGTATGATACTTGTTTGCCGAGGTTGTCATATCGACAGATAAACTACCCTACGTTATCTACATGTAGAAGGAGAGAGAGGTCATACACTAGATTAACAGATCAACACAGGTAGGGGTACAATACAGTATTAGAGTAGGTACTTAAACATGTGACGTGTACAATGTATTGAAGTAATACATTAAGTATATTAATGTGGTTACCTGACGGAACAGAGCCTAGGTGAAACCAAACGTTATTTAAACTTGTACATAGTATGTGTATCAGGGCACAAATGTTTTGATTATAACATACAACGTGTCGATCATGTACTATAATTAGACTGACTTGCAGTGTGCATGTACAGTGTATATCTAATGAATACCCGTATGTATAGACTTGCAAGAGTCCATGTGCAGGCAATATGTAGGACCTAGTAATTACCAGTCGTCAACATTCTTTTTAATAATCAGATGTCGACAACTTCATCAAAGTATGCTGTCCCGCAATAATGTATTAAACGAACGCCTATCATATCTGCATAGTATACATGATACATCGTCACATTTTTAAGTAAAAAGTCTTCTCCTTAAGTTCATTATGACGTCAAACAAGACACAGGGCCTTGGTACCAATTTCCATAGTGACTTAATTATCATTTGTATACAATTTCGTAATGCATATTGATTTCTCAAATACGTCATTTGTGTTGCTAAGTTATATATCTATTTATTAGCACAATGTATCATATACACTCTGTGTTGGTGATCCGAAGATATAGATTTGAATTTCCTGTCGTAGTTGTGCCGAGAGAAAAATAATATAAATAGTAATATATATATGATAATCATAAGTTACTGACGCACTAATTTCAGGTATCGTTACCAAGATGGATTGTAACGGAAATACCGAGTTGATCCGGGGGAAGGAAGTAGTGTGTAAACTGGGAATAATTGCAGATGTCCAGTACGCTGACATAGAAGATAAAAATGCTATAGACTCCCTGCTTAATTACACTACCAAGTGGGGCCTAACTGTAAACACTTCCAAGACAAAGATTGTTGTTTTTAGAAATGGGGGGAAATTGAAAGATAATGAAAATTGGAAATATGATGGGTGTGTTTTAGAGATAGTGAATGAATTCAACTATCTAGAGTTTTATTGAATTATAATGGAAAATTTAAACAAACACAGAAAAAAATATCTGAACAAGGTCGAAAAGCATTATTTGCATTAATGAGGGTATGTAAGAAACAGTATTTTAATATTGAGACTCAAATAGCAGTGTTTGATACATATGTCAGTAGCATAGTCAATTATGGTTCAGAAATATGGAGATTCCATAAAGGCTATGATATCGAAAAACTTCATGTCAATTTTTGTAAAAGGTTGTTAGGTGTGCGCAAATCTACTCCAAATATGATTTTATATTTCGAATTAGGCCGTTATCCATGTACATAACAAGGAAACTTAGAATTTTTAGATATTGGTTTAAATTGCTCAATACTGAAAATTGTATATTGAAATCGTGTTATGAAAATATGCTCCTATTTAAGGACCAATGGGTCTGTGAAATCAAAGATGATTTGAATCGCTTAGGCTTAGGTTATATTTGGGACGCCCAGAATGGAAACGATTTTACTTTTGCAATAATTAAGGAAAGATTATTTGACATTTTTAATCAAAATGGATATAGTGCTATTATAGATATGTCGAAAGGTTTGCTTTACAGGGAAGTAAATGATAAAATTCTATTACAATCGTATCTAACAAAATCAGTTAATATCAGCTATACGAAAGAAATTGCTCGGCTCAGACTGTCAGCTCACAAGTTGAATATTGAATCTGGGCGATATGTTGGCATTGATAGAAGTAAAAGAGTTTGTACTCTATGTAATCTTAATGATATAGAAGTCGAATTTCATTTTGTTTTAGTTTGTACTAGGTATTCTGATTTAAGACAGAAGTATTTAAAATATTATTATAGAAATAATCCAAGTGTATATAAGCTTACTCAATTACTTAATACAAATAATGTTAAAGACTTGTGTAATCTTGGGAAATATCTGTTAGCGGCAAATAAGTGCCGATCACAAGCATGAGATATATATATATATATTGTAATAATAATATGGATTGATGTTACTATTATATTATATTATTGCTTTGTTCATTCTCCTGTGGCCAATTTAACATTTTGTATATATGTAAATATACTGTATATCATATGTTTACACTGATGAGTCGTAAGACTCAAAGTAATAAATGAACTTGAATTTGAGCATAGTATACATGATACATCGTCACATTTTTAAGTAAAAAGTCTTCTCCTTAAGTTCATTATGACGTCAAACAGGACACAGGGACTTGGTAACAATTTCCATAGTGACTTAATTATCATTTGTATACAATTTCGTAATGCATGTTGATTTCTCAAATACGTCATTTGTGTTGCTAAGTTATATATCTATTTATTAGCACAATGTATCATATATAGATTTGAATTTCCTGTCGTAGTTGTACCGAGAGAAAAATAATATAAATAGTAATATATATATGATAATCATAAGTTACTGACGCACTAATTTCAGGTATCGTTACCAAGATGGATTGTAACGGAAATACCGAGTTGATCCGGGGGAAGGAAGTAGTGTGTAAACTGGGAATAATTGCAGATGTCCAGTACGCTGACATAGAAGATAGATACAACTTCCGGAAAACACGTTTGAGATTTTACCGAAAGGCATTGACCTTGCTACAGCGGGCAATCACGGACTGGAAAGCTGAAAAAGTCGATTGTGTCCTTCAACTGGGTGATGTCATTGATGGATTTAACAAAGAGGAGAACGCTTCCGAAGGTGCCTTAACTACGATTTTGGAGGTACTCAAAGCATTTCCGGGGCCGATATACCACACGTGGGGAAATCATGAACTGTATAACTTCACACAAGAAGAACTCATGCGCTCCACTTTATTTAGCGGTAACATGCCCAAATGTGAATGTCCTAAAGGAAAATCTTATTACTCAATCAACATACACCGTAAGTTGAAAGTTGTCGTGCTGAACTGTTATGAAATAAGCATGCTAGGGTTACCGGAAGACTCATCTGAGTATAAAGAAGCCGAGGCGATAATAAAGGGGAACAACCCTAAGGAGAATTTGAACGATCCGGATGGACTTCATGGAAAATGTCGTCGTTTTCTAAAGTTGAATGGTGCCTTATCCGTGTCACAACTAGAATGGCTAAAGGAACACCTCCGAGAGGCTACATCAAACAGAGAGAATGTTATTGTTATGGGTAAGTAAAAATGTAAACACAGGTATTCATCAGCGACCCCAATTGCTAGTATTCGACTAATTTGATACACAACACAACCGGAACCACACTACCAGGTACAAGATGCGCCATCAGAATCTTCAGCTTACAACGGCCTCGAGACAACGTAAATAGCAGGTGCAAGTTTCACCAATGCAGAAAATTTTAAGTTTGGGAATTTCCTCGTTTAGGCTAAGGAATGTTGATGAATTCAAAAAGACATAATGGATGGTCCCATCACGACATAATTATTTAAATGATAATTTTAGTGCACATCTTCATAATATTTATTTCCAATTGGGCGATAAAGTTCAAATACCGTAATAAACTGTATTACAAAATTGTATTTTCATTGACCTCTAAACCATACCTACATACATGTGTGAGCTGTGAAGACACAAATAGTTTATTTGTTTATTTGATATTCCAGGTCATTGTCCTATATTTGAACAAAGTGCAGACAACATGGATTTATTATTGAATTGTACTGATGCCATGGACGTCGTGACCGAGTTCAGTGGGTGTGTCGTTTGCTACTTGGCCGGTCATGATCACAAGGGCGGAAGTAGTGTCGATACTTCCGGTATCCTTCACGTGACGTTTCCGGGAACTGTCGAAAGTATGGAATCCGATTCCTATGCCACAGCATACCTTTACAACGACCGACTTACCATCCAAGGCAGAGGGAGTTACTCCTCCTACGAAACTTTACTTCGATTTCCTCTCCATGAAAATTAACTATTTTTTAATCAAAATGAAACAAGCGTCAATCAATATGCTATTTTGATACATTATTTTTCTTAAAAACAAACCCTCGTGTGATATCATCCAGGACAGAGGAACTAACTCCTACAAAACTATTTTACTCTTTCCTCTTTCTGGATTTTTTTTATTCAAAATGAAATACGTGTATCTATAGTTTCAAGGCGTGTTAAATCAGTTTCTAAGGAAACTTAATCAATGTATTATTAAAACGTTATATTTTTCTTTAAAATAAAGCATGCCTCTCGTTTAATATATAGACCTACATTTGTATATAGACACAAATTGTATATTTTACTACATTCTAATTTATTTTGAAGAAATCGTCCTTGTTATTTTGTTGTTTATGTAACTCGTATGTCAACTTCCATCTGACTAGATGGACCCTATCTGGTTATGTTACGGAATGGGGCGTGGCAAACTTTATTTTGATACACTTTACTATATTGTATTGCTTTTATAACGTTGGTGATGAGGACTTCCGATAGTATGTACTTATTTGATGGGAGAAAACAGGTTTTAAACTGTGAATATTAAAATTTTCTAACGGTATAACATAACGTGTTGTTACGTTAATTGACGGATATAATGCAAAACTAAAGACGATATTCAACTTTTCGTCATCTTTCAAACTTACCAATATCAAGCTATAAGATCATAGGTAGAACTTGTTTGTAGAACTTCTAGTATACTTTCTTATAAACAGCAAATCGTGTTACCTTCGTCATTTCATTCTCTCTTTCTTTCTTTCTTTCTTTCTTTGTTAACATATATTTTTACATTCACTTTTTGGAATCCCTCAAACATCACATGTAGGTTCTCCTTGGTCCCGAGTTGTACCCATTCAATTTTGAGTCTGACTGGGGAAAACAATATGACCGACAGGCAACCATCTTGGATTTTGACAACTGAAGTTCGTAATCAATATTTCTGTACATTGTACTGAAAGGATATTTCACAAACTTCACATATAGCTTTCCCTTGGTTCCTAAGCGTGCCACAATGGCCGACAAATGGCCATCTTGGATTTTGACAATTCAAGTTTGTTATTGCTGCTTTTTCTTGAAAAGTAATGTAGGGATATTTCTCAGACTTGTAGACATATAGGTTCCTTGAAAAGTAATGTAGGGATATTTCTCAGACTTGTAGACATATAGGTTCCTTGAAAAGTAATGTAGGGATATTTCTCAGACTTGTAGACATATAGGTTCCTTGAAAAGTAATGTAGGGATATTTCTCAGACTTGTAGACATATAGGTTCCTTGAAAAGTAATGTAGGGATATTTCTCAGACTTGTAGACATATAGGTTCCTTGAAAAGTAATGTAGGGATATTTCTCAGACTTGTAGACATATAGGTTCCTCTTTGTGCTTCGTTGTGTCTATTCTGTTTTGATTTGGATAACAATCTTTCTTTGATTTCATATGTAGGTTTTCTTTGTGATTATTAAGAGGAAATGAGGAAAGAAGGAAAAGCAGAGAAATGATCAGTCGTACATAGAACCAATAAATATCAATCAATGATGTGATTGTTAAGAAGGAGTGAGAACAAACCTGTCGGTGAAAAATGAACTGCCACAACTAGCGACCACTAATGTGAAATTTGAGGAAAATCCCTCGGGTACTTTTCACGAAATAGCGATAACAAGGAGTGTTTGAATAGAACATGTTGGGGTTAAATGATGACATATTTACTACAATAAGATCTGTCTGGGGACTAGTGTTTGTGTGCATGATCATGCATTTTGCAGTTACCACGACTCGAGTTTCCCATGACACTCAGATATAGGAGTGTTTACATGTTTGCTTTCATAAGGACGGCGCCACACATGGATTAGTCTATTTTCCTGAAGTAGGTCATGACCTTTATTTACAAAGGGATTTGTGCCATTTTATAAAACTATTACATATAGTGTATAATCTTACGCTTTGTAATAGATAAATTAGATACCGGTGTATTTTGAAGCATGTTGGAATTAACCGGGGTCTAAATACCATTATGGTAAAATGGACCATGTAAAGTGAAGCCACCTTATCATTTGTTTACAATTGGCCTTTCTTCACTTTTTTCTTTTATTAGTTAGCTTAATTATTTCTCTTGTCTTCTTACTTATCAATTACTTTTTGAATTTCCATTGCTTACGAAAGGACTGCACACATGACGCCATTGATTTTATCAGAACAAAAACTTTCTGTCAAAACGTACCGAACCGTCGAACTTCATCTATGGCCGAGAACACATGCAGCCACCATATTGATAATGACAGGCGCCTATTTTGACCTCAGTGCGAAGGTATAACCATGCACACTACCGGTACCTACACGTGTAACCCAGTATTATCTCATTCGCTGTTTTCTCACGCCGATCGGCCCTGAATTTGACTCTATAGTTATTTCTAAAGACAGTCGAGTACCCACTGGAGATATCGTGTAGGTATGACCTCAGTTTGATCCGATAAGAGTCACGCGGATCACAACCAATCGGAAATTCGTAAGATATAATAGAAAGACCCGAGTGGATATCTTTTAGACATATGTAATCGGCCGATTGCGAGGAAATGAAATAAGCTATGTTCCCCTGAGTTACATATTCAGCTATGTACACATAGATATGATCATTGTTTCTATTATGAAACATTAAAAATATACTACAGAGCCCGTGACACCTGGAGCATCAAACATCTACAATATACCCACAGTCGAGTTTTCGATGAGGAATAGTCGTTTCAAGATGGTCACGAGTATATTTTAAGCTCTCAATCACTTATTTATACTACACTCAGACCTAGACAAGTGCCAACTGAAACAAAGTCTAACTCAGAATTTGTCTGCTGCTGTTTAGTTCATTAAAAACTGAATCCTACACAAAGCTTGGCGAACTCGGCACCGAGGCGTTATTCGATCTGGTGTTTTTCTTAATTGTCAGAGACTCCAGTGACATCCGCTTTTAAGCAATGTGATGTTCACGCTAAGGACCGCAGTCCGTAACGTAAACAAAAATTATTTCCCTTCGTTTTTAACTCGCCGGGACCACAGGCGCTTGCATAGAAAATATGGCTTTCAATTTTTTTTTGATATGACAGTGGTATGTGTAATCTGCAGCTTAACAGATTACACATACCACTGTCATATCAAAAAAAAATTGAAAGTCATATTTTCTATGCAAGCGCCTGTGGCCGGGACGAAGTCCAAGGGGGCTATTGTTATTCCCTCGGCGTCTACGTCGATTTCGGCGTCTTCCGTAGACAGAATAATTAGGTAAAAGTTATTTCTACCAAAAAGAAAGTGTTGTGTCAATACGTATAAGCATACATATTAAAGTTCACTTGTTTGTTCCTTATGACAATACCTTTCCATTGCTGCACGTGGGACGCAAGAATTGTACTTGCTGTCCCCGTTGCATGACCGTAGAAGCGACTAAATTTGGAATTTTGTACTTTCTCTTCTTTCTAGCAACTCATTTCTTCCTAATGTCTCCCTTCACAATGCCTCACTGGTGGCCTTTAGTTGAGCGGTCGCCCCTTGAGGAAGACTTTGGGTCCTGTCCCCTTGTCAAGACATACCAGCGCTCAGCATTTGGGGGTGGGACGACTGGGTCGCCCGTTGTCAGTATAATGTGGGGTGTTCTGCTGGTGGTCTTCGACAGTATATTGAAGTAGCACTACCAAGTCGGCATAAGTTCCGCGCCATCTCGAGGGGACAGTTCTGAACAGTTTTATTTCACTCTCTTTACAACATAGAGAATCAGCATTACAATACATATATACAAATAATAATGGTGTTCACTGTTGATGAAATACCGGGTACAATGTAGATACCTTTGTAAAAGTGAGTTAATATAAATGGGATAAATTTACACATTTTTTTTAGCAAATCAGAATCATTAGTATTCATTAAGGATTGGAATTTAATTACATTTATTATCGAACAGGAAAAAAAACTTTAAAATAAAACGTTTTTTACTGGTAAATCTAGTTCATTCTAATAGATAGTGAAACTCGTCTCCAACCTTTCCATCATTACAATGTCAAAATGCACTCTTCTCGTGCAACATTATTCCACCTTCCTTTTTCTATTATAAATTTATCGACAAACACGAACATACCACAGCCTCCCAAAGTATAGTATATATGGGGGATCATCCTTAAATGACCTTAGCTACTGATAGGACGTTAAACATTTCTAAACCTAAACCTTCCCGTCGGTAGTACATTTGCTGGCCGGCTGATCTTGACCGTGACCTTTGTCTTACTTTGGAAAAACTTTAACCTTGATCACTGTAGATATTGTTTTCCGTGTGACAAGATTTTCTATTGGTTTTGTTTTGGTGGATATGTTGACCTTGGCCGTGATCTTTGACCTACTTTCAAAAAGAACTAATTCTGAATTTCAACTCACTCGGCAAGCTATGTTATCTTCTGACAACTCGTATAAATGTATATAGGGTCGTGAGTATCAACATCATATCTCTTAAAACAGCTTTTCTGACAGTGAAGATTCAAAATGAGCTAAAGATCGATGCCGAATTCAACAGTTTGTCGAACTTTGCGAAGGATTTGTGATATATATAAATTTCGAGTATTTACGAATTAGACTCGGTAATGGGTACACGACAGTGATGTCAGACTTCAAACTTCCCTCCCGTGATACCTTGCTGCTCTGTGCTCAATGTATACATGTATATATAGCCCATTACACTCCACTGTGGAGCTCCATGGCAATGAGAGATTTTATTTTACTAGAGCGACAGCGCGCCATGCGACAACATGAACGCTCTTCGCATGGCACATTGTCGCTCTTCGCTTGGCGCACTGGCGCATCCTCGCTCTTCGCATGGTGGGGCGCCAATACGACGGTGCGACATGGCCAAAATCAGCGACCACGGTTTAGAGATCAGAGGAATGATTTTCAAGTTGCAGCTCGCAGACAGGGGCCACGATAGCTCAGTCGGTTAGAACACCAGTCAAGTAACTTCAGGGTGAAGGTCCGAGGTACTTGGTTCCACGCTCCCTTGGCGTCTCAGTTTGTAGTATCTCGGGAATCTGAGAATCGTGCCAGACTGTGCTGTCATGGATCTGTATTTGGGCAAGACACTTTGCCCTTTTGCTCTGCATAGCATGCGACGGGCATCCCGTGTGTTGTACAGTGAGGTAGTCAACAAATCCTACAAGGAGACTCCGCCTCCGCTGTTCAGGGGGCGATAAACCCAGCAAACAAACATAAAAATCACCAAAAAAGTATTTCTGACCAATTGTTTTCCATGGTAACTGAGAAATATCACTAATGAAATAATAAGGCACGTTAAAAGTTTATATTTCTTACTATTTGCTTTCATAAGGTAAAAGATATTTCAAAATAGCAAAACAAAGACAAATTAGAGGAGGCACAACCAGGGGTCTAGCCTGATATGTGAAGGAAGTTGTAAAGATATCAGGAAGACGGTTTTGAGGTGTAGCTCGGAAAACCTTGCTTATAACTAACCAGGTATTTTTTATTATTGTTTCAACTTATTTCAACTTTTTGGGCTTGACTCCTATGGGTAGCAATTCCGCACCTGGTTTTATGGGAAATGTTATGTTACAGTCCACGTGATGTTTTGTGTTTAATGGGATGATATCCGCTGGGACTTTAAAAAAAACACTAATGGATTCATCACATATGGAGTTGGTTGACCTGGTCTTGCTACTGACGTAACAACTGACTCGGTAAACAGCCCCTGTGTAACCTATATAGAATGGCTGATACAGTTATTCTATATAGGCTACACAGGGACTGTTTACCGAGTTTATCGGAAACACTACGGCATCAAGGTGAAATGTCAATGCTTTGTATGGTTTATCATTGAGGACAGCCGCCCCGAGGTCAACCTTGGGTTTTATCTAGGACGAGAGACATTAAATATTGAAGCGACTATCGCGGCAGGCACAGATATACCCCTGCATTTGGAGCAAACACCGCTACTGTATTACTGAAGAGAGTCGACACGCAAGATGGCTACTACGGAGCAGAAACGAATCGTTTTAACCGACCCCTCAGAATACCGGCCGGAGTACAAAGACAAAAAGGAGTACCGGAATTTCAACATCCATACGTGTCCAGATCGAGTCATTGAAACTTACAAAAAAATGCATACTTTCCAGACAGTGGAGTATGTCCGAGGTAAGATCGAACAATATTGCAAATTTAATCATGCCGAAATGACAATGATGGAAGCCCTGAACTCGCTTGACGGATTTTTGGACGAAAGTGATCCTGACGTTGACATTCCGAATTCCTTACATGGTTATCAAACTGCCGAGGGTATCCGGAAGACACATCCGGATAAAGACTGGTTCCACGTGGTAGGTCTGATCCACGATGTTGGAAAAGTCATGGCTCACTGGGGCGAGCCACAATGGTCCACGGTAGGCGACACATTTCCTGTAGGCTGTCTCCCTGATGACAGGGTCGTATTCGGGCGTGAAAGTTTTAAGAATAATCCGGACATGAAAAACGAAAAATACAACACAAGACTCGGCATTTATGATGAAAACTGTGGATTGGAATAACGTGAACATGTCTTGGGGTCATGATGAATATTTGTACCGCGTGTTAACCTCTGACCTCAACACGTGCAGGATACCGGAAGAGGGTCTGTACATGATCCGCTACCACTCTTTCTATCCCTGGCACACGAGTGGGGCTTACGAATATCTGTGTAACAACAAAGACGAGGAGATGAAGGATTGGATCAACGAGTTCAATAAGTTTGACCTTTACACCAAGAGTGCGGTGACGCCGAATGTGGAGGAGCTCCAGGTCTACTACAGCGCCCTCATGGACAAATACATTCCTGGCAAGGTCAAGTTTTAGGCTGACCTTGATCAGACAATACATATATTCAAGTGCTTATAAACGTTTGAAATAGACAGGAAATATCATGCCAATCTCTCCTTGAGTGCATGTGTGTTCATTTGTTATGTGAAGCAATCGTCCACCAAGTCATAGATGACAATATTCCGGATCGTGTACAGACACTTCGTGGCATGCATTTAAACTACATTCATTATTTTAGAAGGTTTACTACTTTTTAAAAAGGTATGTTAAATACATCTGTTGTTACTGTATGATACGTATGTATATACACGGATATATAATAAACGGTTTGCACATTTTTTTCTCTTTTTGTTTTGGAGTTAATGTATATTTCAGTCGCTAAGCTTGATTTATGACAGAAAAAACAACGTATGAGTTTGTAACATAAATGAGGTCAATTCACAAACAGTTGGTTTCCCGAGTATCATGGTTCTAGGTTGTTTGTTTGTTGTTTATTTATTTATTTTTTTCATGACAACACAATTATGATGGAATGCCTGTATGAAAGGCTTATTGATTGACCCATTAATCACTTCAACGTTGATCATTATGATTTTATCATCTTATTTCTGAGAATCGTCACTCTTTTATAGTCATATTTCTTCAGTTGTATATAGCGAAATGCCACGTGATCGTTCGGAACTAGTCAGCTTTCGATACGTCGGAGCACAGGAACTTGGCACGAACTCCTCATCCATGATATATCTATCATAGTATCTACATATGATATGAACTGTGAGTTTAGAATCCCTACCAAGTCCCTGTGTCGGAGAAGGCGTACCATGTATTCACTGCGAGTTACTTTACAAATTTGGTATTGACTAAAAACTTACAACTTCGTCAATATTTTCATTTAGAACGAAATTTGAGGGAAAATAAACGGCCAATCTTTAAAAGGTGACTGAATGGGTGGTATCATGTATAACTTGACTGGGTCTGAAATGACCTTCACAAGCCAAAATACCAGAATAAGAGAGCACATATAGGTGTGTGAAAAAAAATAAGTTTAGAAATCTAAGAAGGGAAACCAAACACCCGAAAACTGACGGACTATTTCTGGTGTTGAAAACCCGAGGTAGTGTATTCTAATGCCACAAATCAATAAAAAATGTTTTGTATTTTGTAACTTCCAGAATTAAAAACATTAAAAACTAACACCCTGTTTTATAAGAGGTTTGCTCGACATTATAACGCTGTAAGCGGAATGCTCAAATCTTAATTTAGCTTTAACGTGGCAGTGTTTTGTCCTGTTCGCAAACAAAATATGTCAAGGTTACTTACTAAACATGTCAAGGTCACTTACTCAAACATGTCAAGGTCACTTAAACATGTCAAGGTCACTTAAACATGTCAAGGTCACTCAAACATGTCAAGGTCACTTAAACATGTGAATGTCACTTGCTCAAACATGCCAATGTCACTTACTCAATCATGTCAAGGTCACTTAAACATGTCAAGTTCACTTGCTCAAACATCAGATTCTGCTTTAACCCGATACTTGTGTGCTGTTATCTTAGTTAACAAACACAGACTACATCAGTTATCGGCATTACAATGGTCAAAGGGTTGTATAAAAGACACACGGGGTATTAGTACCTTTCTATGGAAGCCTGCTAGTGTCACCAATGAAAATGTAACGGCCGCCACTCAATTATCTAGTGGTCGGCACATAAAATATTTTCATTGTTGGTACTATAGCAGGCTCCGTACCTGTCAATACAACTTGAGTGTTAGATACGATAAAGTCAAAAACGGATGAAACTGCATCATACAGCTACATTGTGTCCTTTACCTGATCATGTCCGTATGTCTCCCCACTAGTATCCAGAGGAAGCCAGAAACACTAGTCGTTAGACTGATGCTGGTGTAGACATATGACTGTTAAACTGTCCAAATTCCGGCGTTAGGACCAAAGGAAAGTCGGATCAGTTTCCCGGTGACATTAAAAATTAGTCAGTGTTATTCACTTGAACATTTCAGTCTTGAACACATTTGAGGTAAACGTACCTACTCCACACAGGGACTTGAGAATTAGTTACAGTCGACATGTATTTGGACCTCCCCTAGAGTGTATAGCACATTTTCAGACATTTTTGGCTGGATTAAAATTCGGTAAAAATGACTCCCACAGTGTTCATTATATACAGCCGGGGGAGTCGTAGACATGTAGACTGTAACTAATTCTCAAGTCCCTGTGCTATTCCAAGCTCTTGATGTTCATGTTATCAATGGTGTAGCACTGTGACGTTCAAGAGCATTGGAATGTGTGTCCAAGGGGGAACTGTGGGCTGCCGATTACCTATGCCACAGGCAATGACGTCAACTGAATCTCGTCATGATATATTGCCTTCATTTTTATATTAACTATAAAGTTGCAGTCTTATATTTTCTAGAAATGTGCGTAATCTATTAAAATATCATTTTCCCTTGTGCTTGTGTAGCCCACGTCAAGGCGGCAAATCCACTTAAAACCACAATTCTAATTAGAGTTTTAAAAAGATGGCAAAGTATGACAATTTAAGGGATAGATTTGCACGGCGGACAACAGTGCATAAATCTGGTCAATGCCAAATTCTGAAAATGAGAACCTGTCTAGTGACAACAGAACATTATACTGTTTAGCTGATTTTTTGATCGGTCATCTTTTGCTGAATTAAAGGGTTAATAACGTTAATCATTAATCAACGAACCACGTGGTCACTTGATCTACGGTGCAAGGGCAATAACTCCCACAAGTCGTGTCGCCAATCACCCTGTACAGGTAAGTACTTCCGCTAGGTGTCAGTGAATCATTGTCAAAACTTTTGGACGGGTCTATCATCGTGATAGGGGGGTTAACACCAATCCCAACTCACAATGACAAGAACAACAACGAGGGTGAAATCCTATTGCAGGAATCAATAAACGTTAAAATGACATTTTACTCACATTTTCTGTAAACTTCGTACATTTTATTGACAGCGTTAACTCATCATCACCCTCTATCGACATTTTATTTGACCTGCTCTTCCTTCAATTCGGAATAAACGCTTCCACTAATAATAGAAGTTATGCGAGTAAGCTAAAGTAGTAAACTTTCGAGGACAGAGAAGATGGTTGGTTCACGCTTAGCACCTATTTTGGTGTTGACTGTATTAATATGGAACATAGATGCAGAGCGCTTGAAAAGCCGTGCCCATGGAAATATGGGACGTATGAAATTAGCAGATTTCAAAAATCTGCGCCGTGTTGCGAGAGAAAAAGGACATAGCCGTAAAAACTTTTTGGTAAGTTGACACCATCGTCACATCGTAATGGGCCCACCTGTATTTACCTGTGTATGATCACAGATATCGCGTGATCAGTCTAGTCCGAGTACATCACCAGACCATTTTAATTTATAATTTATCATACTATCATGAATATTTCATATGTTGCATTTTTTTAAACTTCTATATTGGGAATTTGAGTGACAAAAAATTGGAATATGATATATATCATATGAGCTATTGTACATGTATAAATCATATATATATATATGTACTCTGTACAAATAACCTGGAAAAAATCTACCTGATACATATGTATCACAAAAAGAACAAATCCATTTGGGAATAATAACGAACCCATTAATATTTTCATAAAATCTATATTTCATTTTCAAAATTTCATACATAAACAAAAGTTAAGTAGGTCATTTTAACTTTAATGTCATTTAAGGTGGTGTGTTCTGGCATCTATCCAAAGTGTCTTTCTGTGTACAGTAATTATTGCATCATGGACCTTTTTAATTTGTATGGGATATTCATTACAGTTTTCTTAAATATGTAAGCATTATATTTCAAAGTTCTTAAAATTGTGTTAAATATACTGTTAATATTCAATCAAATCAGGCATTAGAGTAAAATGCAAGTTACTCATCCATTGGCTAAATTACTGTCTATAGATTACAGTGTAATTATGTAGACTATATACAAAGGAACATACAATTTTGCTACAAATATTGATAAAAAGAGAAAAAATAAAAACCAATGCAAAATACATCATATATTTACTAAATATTTTGAGAACTTGTATCACGGACTAAATGTCAGGATCGAGGACCAGTAACTTACTGAATGTTTGTAGGGAATAATCTACTCCAACAATGTTAGAGGCGTCCTGTTGGCGTCGGAACCAAGACCTTCAGCTAACTGAAGTAGGAATACCCTTGACTTTCAAAGTTACAATAACATATATAAGTGTTAAAGCCACATACTCCCAATGAAACATATATCAATGGTTACATTTTGAGCCTTTCACGATTTTCGGACTTTATACATACCTAAGAGATTATCGTGAATCAGAAACTGAAAATTTATGAAAGTATACGGGGAATTCCCAAAAATAATAACTGTTGCTGCTAGAACAAGTTTCTCTGAAAAATTAGTCCCACAATGCAACAGCGGGTTTTACAGTCCATACAAAATGGTGTAACGCCTTAAGCGTGGACCTGCGAAAACGCAGACAGATTCTGCCAAAAAAAGACGCAAAAGTGAGTGGAATCGGCAAAACCAGAGTATTTCCTTAGGAAAGGAAGTGATTCGTTGAAACTTAGCGAGAGAAGAAAAGGGAATAGACTCGAATTCCCTTTATGCAGGACGTCTATTGGATTGCTGGTTAGCTTTTGAACATTTTATCGATGTTTTGTTGTATGCATATTGCTACATGTTAAAATTAAGTATCTAAATGTAAACTATGTTTATTTTGTTCAGTTATTACGCAATATTCTGTTAATATGTTTAAATGAAAGCATTATTAGGCAAAGTTCACGTATGCTCGACGATATGTAAACAACGGCCATGTGTGTAGTTTATATATGCAGTACACGTTGTTATAGCCTTGTTCTTGGCTCTGTGACAAGTCTCGCGATAAATATAAATGTGGCGAGTTTTTTTTATACACTGATGTCTCAATTCTCCCCCGGTCAAGCGTCCAGGCCAGTGGTCATTTTAATGTTAGGAGAGCGTGAATGAGCATCTTGGATTGCCATTAATACATGTGTTCAACTAGAATTTTAGGTTGTTTGGGAGTATGTGGCTTTAAGATATATGCCAGAAACAGTATAATTCTTCCACTGAAACTAAAAACTTTATACAAATGTAGTTATGATATATTGTCAGTTATATATAGCTGCCTACATGGTATATATACATGTATGCAGAGTTCAAATTTGTGAGAAAAATATGACTGACTTTCCGTCAAAGTCTTATTCAGATCAAAGAGATTTAAAGTGAAATTAACATCTTTTGCTGAAAGTATACCAAAAGCGATATAGTATTCGTTAAATGGTGACTAAGCTGAAGGGCAGCAAAAAAAAGTTTGGAAAATATGACCATCACATGTATACATTTATAACAATGGGGGCATGCGATAACTCAGTCGGTTAGAGCATGCGCACCAGCCAGGTAACCTCAGGATGGAGATCTGAGGTGCGCAGTTTGACGCTCCCTACCCATGTCGGTTTGTATTTCTCGAGAAGCTTTGAAGAATTGACGGGTCTGTGCTGTTGCGATTCTGACCTAATTACCCTAATTGCTTTAGATGGCATGCGATGGATCTTCCATTTGTTGTTAGTGAGGTAATCACCAACTACTACAAGGAGACCCCACCTCAAAATGACCCTGGCTGTTCACCGGGCAATAAATTAAACCCAACCAACAAACAAACATTTTTCTAGTTCTAGTTTCTGGTTCAAATTTATGAAACGTATATTTAATCTTTTGAATAACATTGTGGTATTTGGTAATAACAAGGACATGTAATTTTGTACTTACAGTATATAGCTTTAACTTAATAAAGTCTTTCTAAGTTTTTGTTTATAACTAAACTTCATAATCCCTTATAGATTTGCTCAGTTACATCAACAATTCATCAGTAGTAAAGTATGTTATAAACATCTAAAAATAGAATGTGCGCATCTTCGAATGATAAACAGAAAAGCATGGGGTTGTTTATCAGATGCTGAGAAGATTCCCTGCCAATTCATGTTGGCTTTTCACATTTAACTTTCTATTTTTGTCAAACAGACACGCGTGTACTGTAGATGTTGTGATTTTAACCAATCTTCTTTGCCCAACGAGTACGTCTGATCAACTTTGGGCTTCTGATGTGTGGCTTTGATCTCCAGTTCGCCATTTTTCAAAACAATTCAACCAGTTTGCGCAAGCGTGCAAGGCACTATAATAGCTATCACCTCATAGTACGGACAGTGTATGTTTAGCCAATAGGAAGTCAACATTTTGTCATATGATGTACTAATACATGAAACTAAGGTTGGGGGTGTGTTACATATTCTTATATCACGACTACAAAAGAAAATTATAATAAATATATCATGTAATATAATAAGTTTGGAAACAACTACAAAGCAGCTTTGTTTTGTGAAGTATAAAAGTTATTATTTTTAACTTTACAGGGAAAATATAGTGCCATGATGATCGACCAGGAGGATGTGTTACAGAAGAAGCACATGAAATTTACACGTGTAAAAAGTAAGGACAATTTTAATATAAAGCTTCCCCAAAGAAGTTTTAAGAAATAAATGAATCGTGTAAGTTTTTATGTTAAAGCAGTGAAGCTAATTAACACATATTGTTATGTAGTGACATAAATATATTAATATTACATTTCATTACAGAATTTATCATGATAAGTCCCTGCCCACAAATAAGCTCCCTTTATCAATTGATCCACAAATAAGCCCTCCAAAAATTTTATACTAAACTTTTACGCCAGGGAAGGGGGCTCATGATAATAAATACAGTACTAAACTTTTACACTAGGGAAGCTTTAAGGGGGCTCATGAGAATTAATACAGTACTAAACTTTTACACTAGGGAATTAAAGGGGGGTCACAAGAATTAATACAGTACTAAACTTTTACACTAGGGAAGGGGGATCATGAGAATAAATACAGTACTTAACTTTTACACTAGGGAAGGGGGCTCATGAGAATAAATACAGTACTTAACTTTTACACTAGGGAAGGGGGCTCATGAGAATAAATACAGTAATAAACTTTTACACTAGGGAAGGGGGGTCATGAGGGATGTACTTACTTTACACTAGTGTTGTTTACCAGTATTTGTGTCATTCTGATCTCAGTTACAGAAAATGATGTAAAAGTTATTATCGATCTGAGTGTAAATTAAGCGGGAAGGTTTAGTATACTGTTCTTTTTCCACACAGTGACGGAATGTAGTGTTGAATGTCGCGGTCACAAGGTGTGTGTCAAACATACAGCCACCAACAACACCAAGTGTGTCCCCAAGAAATTTCTCAAGGAAAGGTAAGGAACTTAATATGTGTAGATTTTTAAGGCGGCAACTGTTAGTGTGTACCAGTATGTGTATGTTCTTGGAGGGGGGGTGTATGTCTCCTCGCCCATGATACTTTATATTGTATGAAAACACTTCATGATCAGTATCAAGTTTATTAACAACTTAGATTAAAACAGCTAATAATGTTTTTGTATATATATAATGTATATATAGATAGGAAAAAATATTTACAAGTAATGGTATAGACCAGTTACGTGATGAATCTATAATACTGTAACATATTATGTATACAAATATTTATTCCAAGTAGCTATGTCATACAGATCTTATAGATATACTTGGTGCATATCTTACTTCACATAACAACTTTGCCCTTCTCCCATTATGGCTATATCAATTCTAAAACTTATTTGAAAATTTAGTTGGTGTATAAGGCCTAAAAAAAAAAGTTGTGTGTTTCCGGTTTCCCGACCGACCCCAATAAATCAACGCCGACCCAAAAGTTTTTAGACATTCTTCAGAAATTTTCTCGGTTTTCCGTGACCCGATGAACGTTTAAGATTTTATTCGAGTCACCGAGCATTGTCGTCAAAACGTTTGCCTAAACAACGAGATCGCCCAAGCGTTAGAAAGACCCAGAATTTGGGGTTTCCCATATGATGCAACATGGCGACCGCTAACTGTAAGGCATCAACGGTGATCGCAATAACAATAAATAAATGCTGTAATTCTTCAGAAAAAGCATTGATGGCAGTCATTCCTAACGACATGCTTATTGAGGACGTCTTCCGCCACTACCATGAGGGAGCGGGGAAGGCAGTGAGATGCATAGCAAAAGGAAAAACGTCCTTAGAAAAGTCAGATAAGTTTGAACTGAGCGCAGGTCTCACAATATCTGATGTTATAGCTATAGGATCGATTCGGAGTAAGATGTATTGAATTTACGTGTGATGAACAGGAAACCATTGAAATAACCGTTTTTAGTTGTTGTTTTTTAGCAGAATATTCAAAACGACTATAAAGACAATAGTGGTTCAAAACTGTTTATTGGAAAACAACCATTTTCTGTTTTAATATAAAATAGCAATATCATTGACATCAACATATTTTGTACTCTGGCAAGCTACTCTCCTCAGTGGAACATTAAATCTGTGTGTATAATTGCAAGTGTTCAGATGGTAAAAGTCTACAGTTAACACATATTAAATAGCCCTACAACTTAAACATCTTCTTCTCCAGTATTAAAAGTATAATGTAATTCAAAGCATAAAATCTGCTTAAAAATATTTAATAAAAAACAAACTTTTACCTACCTACCGACCCTAACTTTTTGAGGAGATGAAACTAGAAACACACAACTTTTTTTTTTAGGCCTAACATACCATAATGATCCTCATGTAGATAAGCCTGCTCTCTCTACAGTGACAAAAAGAGGGTAGGGGTTTAGCTATAGGAGTAGGCTTGTTTTCAAGAATCACTCCTATTTAGTCTTAAGTTTCTGATATACTTCACATAGTTAGCAAGTACTATACACAGAGCTTATTATCCCTTCATGATGAAGTCGGGAGGATTAATACACAGGCAAAATATCTTCAGGTCAAATTCACGATGATGTGAAAAATTTCAGGTCAATTTGAACTCAAAAGAGCAGAATAGTCCGTTCATATCAAGAAATTGACCAGAAATTGACATGAATTTGACATGAAAAAAAATTCTTCCATGTAAACTTCAGAAAGAATTCAGAAAATTTTCAGGTCTGCAGTCTTTTTTCAGGTCAAATTTAATTACCTCAGAACATTTTGCCTGTGTAGTGTTGCAGTTGTAAGTGCATGTGTATGTGTGGAAGTTTTTGTCAGCTCTTTTGCGACTTCATTTTTGTTTTGGTTGCAAAAATCAGGCGAAATATATGTATAAATATGGCAGCGGCATCCTTTGGGCTGATCAAACTCAAACTTCATGCAGATCTTCCGAATCAAAAGTGCTTGCTTTGGATTGCTTTTCAGGTCCAAAGGTCAAGGTCAAAAATTGTTTCCCTACAATTGGTACTCAAGTTCCCAAGGTCAAGGACAAGATCACTGTTATATCTTTTCATAAAAAATCTTTCATTAGTGAGTCATGTCTTAAGCCACTTAATTTTTGAACAGATTTCTTCAATCAAATTTCTTGATTTTGTTCAAGTATGAGAAAACTTTGAGTAAGTTGTCCAAGACAGCTTGAGGCTTATATCAGGACAAACTTGTGAGTTGTGGTGCCTTGGTTGTGAGTTATATAAGGGGATGATTATTTATGAGTGTTGGTTTAGAATTGCTCTATATTATCATGCCGTCCCTGTATTTATCAAATTCAGAAGTGCTAGTCTATACACCTCCATGCATGAACTATCTTGTACCTATATTTATTAAACTTTGTATAGTGCTATAATATTTCCGTGACTCGGTACATATTTTATGTCGCAATGATTTATGATGAATAAGACTGATGGGTGACTGGTCATGTTGTCGACACTCCTGGTCAGTTGTCCTGATAGGTGTGTGGTCACCATACTAATCTTGTACATCCGATATACAGTAATTTACAGGTTGAAATGCTTCGAACATCTTCAGTATTAGTTTGATGCTTTGACAATTCCAACCTGGCTTTGGTTGTAAGTTGAATCTCTGTAAATGTTTTGGATGGATCTGGCCTAAGTTCAGCATTCAGTCATTTTGGAAGTCAAACTAACATATATTTCCTTTCGTATCTTTAGAATTGAATTCATTCATTCTAATATTGCATCTGTATAACCACTTTTAAAGGTGGACAACACTTTGAACGTCCAGTTACAATATACCTACATGGTGATCATTTCCTCCACTCGGATCATGTATGTGGGTGGTGATATATAGTGGACATATAAAGATATTTGGAAGCAATAAAATGTCTCTAGCCTACCTGTCTGTCTCCTATAAAAATATCATTGATGTTAGTCAGAATTTTTCAGGCAAGACCAGAACATGATTACTCGTTTTTTCATGAGTTCAGTTACAATTCATAAGTGGTGTAATAGGTTCTCAAAGTGTAGAAGAGTTCCAAAAAAACTCATGACTTCAGGTCTGAAATATCATTATCCAGAAAAATCATGATATAATTTTCTACAGAAACATGCCCACTGGTGTATTTCATGAAAAGGTTGGGGAGATTTGCAGGTTTGGTAATTATATACTGTATTTGACCTAATAAATGCACCAGGTCATATTATAAGCTGCTATTTTAACCAGACTTTCTGAGAAAGGAAGAATTTGTTTTTTAACATTTTCCTTTCCATTCTGATGAAAATATACATTGCAGTAGAAGCTGCTATTTTTAAGCAGACTGAGTAATGAAGAATGTGTTTTTTAACATTTTTCTTTCCAATCTGATGAAAATATACATTACAGTAGTCATATTAAAGATATTGAATGCATACAATGTAAAGTTCAGGCCTCTGAACCCCTATGAACTATTTTGATAGTATCAGTCAGTGGCTAGTAAAAAACTGTTATCAGGATGCCTTAATTATATAACTTACTGGAATTAAAAAAAAGAAACCTGGCTGACAAACGTCTGGACACAAAGTTTGTTAATGTGCTTGTCTACAATTGTATTTATCTTGTATTACTTGCACTAACAGTGATAGCTATCACATGTCACCACATGTACCGTAGGTTGTGGGCGTTTCTTACCACTATACTTCATTTTAGTAATGAAATCCAGGTATATACAATACCATCTCATATTATCATAATTATTTTTCTGATTCTTAATCAGATCTTCTTTTATCAATGTTTGAGATATCAATTATGTTCATAAAAAGATTTCATGATTTTAACAAATATCTTCATCTGCCCATTTAATTTCCAACTGCAGTGTAACAATTTCTGAAAATTCATATGCATAGTTTCATGAAATTTCAATTCACTTAATCTGTCCGATGGCCAGTTCCAAATTGTGGTTATTTGGGGTACATGTGTCTAGATGTGACGTGATGTAACACATGTAAAAGTTACAGGATACAAATAAAGACAGGTTCTTGTTGGAGGGGAAAATACACACCTTAATGTTTGAAACACACAGACCATGCATGCCTTTGAGGAAAAAATTGGGAGCAAATGTAATTTTACAATGCATTCTCAAGAATAAATATCCTTTCACTATATATTTCAAATGTTTTCCGTAAAACCTTGATGATAATTTAGGTGTGCAATGTTTGTAAATGTAAGGAGATGGCCGATGCCAGCCTTTTATAAATGCCTCCGACGAAAAATTGCAGTGCCTTGCTTTTGTAGCTGACCTTTTTAATTTAACGAAAGCATTACATAATCTCTGTAGATGAGTGTTTCTTATCTTGGCATTTTCATGAAATGTCACAGAAATAAAGGATTGTTTTGCTGGTCGACTGCCTAGACAGTTGACACACGTGATTTATCATTGTCCTTTTAATATGACCAAATAGTTTCCCACACACATTTAACACCATCTGTTATAAATTTCTCTAACTTTTTAACAGTCACGTTTTGAGTGATGTTTTACACATACCTTTAATGATTGGTGGGTAAGTGGCTTTTTTTCCTCGTACATGTTTATAAAACTATATTTTAACTAGAAGCATTAACCAGCTACTCCTCAACATACATGCCATGCTTTCACGAGACCAATAAGGGAGATTGATGATTATTTTAAGGGAGTTTTGCCTAAAATAAGGGAGATTTGTGAGCGTTGAAGTTCAACCATATTCAATAAGTAAAATTTGGAGATTAAAGTAATCTATTCTATTTTCAACATTAGCAAGACATCGTTACTGTCCTATAAGTCATGGTAATATTTTTATTGCAGAGAAAGCTCGCAATATTATTGAGTGAGGAGTACACAAGAAATGTGTATATTCTGTAATAGCTAGTCCCAATGTGCTAATACATAAATTTGTACTCAAAGAGGGGACCACAATAATAGCTCAGTCGGTTATAAGATGCTGACCACGTAATCTCAGGTGGAGATTCGAGGGGCACAATTGACACTGCCTACCAGTGTCAGTTTGTGTTTCTTAGGAAGCTAAGAAACAGGCAGGTCTGTGTTGTTGTTGTGTCCTTGGGCAAGACACTTTACCCTAATTGCTCTGGATGGCATGTGATGGGACTTCCGTATGTTGTTCAGTTGGGTAGTCACCAACTACTACAAGGTAACCCTCCCTCAAAATGACCATGGCTGTTCATTGGATGATAAACACAGCAAACAAAAAGGGACTTATTGCAGTTACAGGACAATGAAATAACAGTAAGATTTTCAGAGAACACCACATAGACAATTGGGTTGGCTTATTATATAGACCAGACATTGGGCCTGAATTTTCAAATTGTACTTTAAAACTCAATACTTGAAGTCATGAGAGGATTCATCAAACTTATTACGTGAAAACCAGAAGAAATAAAAATAAATCTTTTAGAAATAGTTTGATTTTAAACGGGTGAATTCAAATCAGTATACAATGTGAATGTAGTACCAGGTAGTTTTCGTCAGCAATCTAACCTGTGTGCAAACAGGACCAAATTGACAAATATCACATTAACATTTCGGTGAACATCTATCACACACCATAGGTGTGTTCAGCGGTCCATATAGCCATACAGTTTATTCAAATTTCCTGGATGCCCTTCTTCTGGTTGTACCTGTGTTTGTGTAGGTGAGCTAGGTTTCCGAATATTGACCCATGTCTCTACCAGTGTCTGGTTTTGCCTTAGGCAAGTTTACACAGAGTACTAACTTGTGTAGTGTTGACTATATAGCTAGCCAGTACAAATAAATACATAATAAATATGTACCTACAGGGCATACAAATTTAACTGTCTGTAGTATGTACATTGTAACTTTACTTATTTTTTAAATACAGCAATTGAAATTTTAGAAAATTTGAATTGGTTATTCATGCATGTTTTTAAACTTCAATTTACGATATTTTTTATCAGAAAATCTATTGAAAGTTATATGAATCTCTCCTCGTGTGTACCAGGTACATATTCACACAGGATGGTTGTATATAGTGCTTGACATTACCCACATAAACATTTATGTATACATGACCCAGACATATAATACAGCACAGTAAAAACTGCATCACACATTGCTCTGTTATATCAGCTCATCTCAAACCTGGTCCGAGTAAACACGAATAGTTTAAAAAAAAACTTCCGATCAACACATCAATATAGTCTATATGACAGCTTTTCAATTCATGCCACACTTTCAAGCTTATTCATATATATATACTGTAAGAAAACTATGGTGAATGCTGTGTTCATCCTACAATAAACCCAGGGGCCAACACACCAAAATTTAGGGTTAGGGGATATTGACTTATTGCAGGACAATGAGATAACATTTGTTACCACATTTAGTGAACTACAAAAGATTCGAGTGGGCATTTTACCAGATATGTTCTTATATTGCCAGAGAATTACTTTGGTGGATTGCCAGTTGACTGTACATAGAGATTTTCTATAGATGAAATACTGGACACATAATGTTACATGCCATATAATTTACCATCCCTTTACTTGATAATAGTCATTAATTATCTGCATTAATATTCATGATTTCAGAAATATAATAAACCCAACAAAACTCTGTCACATGGAAATCAAATGGTTTTTTTTCTGAGGCTAGTTATAAACCATATACTAATCTGCAAATGAGCCCATGCCCAGAAATAATCCCAACCAAACCCCCAATCCCGTCATTGCAAAATCATTAATCATAAAATAGATTTGTAGCAAGCTGAAAATGGTCCACAAATAAGCCCTTTTCAAAATTTAATACATGTATTAATTAAGTTTTACACTAGAAAATGGCCCAGGCTTATTTGAGGATAAATATGATATGTAGAACTGATCTATTGTTTCAATGGAGCCATTCTCATTATGATTTGTAATGGCCATCTGATACTAGTGGCCTTAATTATATAATCATGGAATACTTAATGCCACAAACCAAAACAGAATTTACATACTCTTTATTTCTGTATAATTATATCAAAAATTCCTGTGCATAACAGATTTCATACATGACCCTCTTGAGGATGAGCTTTTTCACGACCAAATGCATACAACCATCAAGACAAAGCAGAGACTTGTTAGGATAGAAATTGGTCGTTTATTATATATAAACGACAGACTTGAAAATGTGGATTTTCAAGCCTGACACACATGTACAACTTGTGTATTTGTATGTAATAATCAACAGCACCTAGGTGATGTTTTTATCAGATGGTTACTTATCCATCATCCATACTTAGTTGTTATTGCTATTTCCTGAGAACAACACACTGACAGGTTGTCTGATGTCATCTGTACTCCCCTTTCATGCTCCCTTTATGCATGAACAGTTTTGAAACTGATTGAAGTTGTTATCACTATATTTTCTCTGGAATTACATAATACTTAAAGAAACAGAATCTTACTAACATTTTACTGGGCAGCACAGGTAATACTCCTCTAGCATGATAAATGATTTTGAACATCGTTAACTATAACTGCCCGATTCAGCTAATTCGTGTGTACAAAGTTGTATATGGTAATTTGTCATTGCATATTACCGAAATGGAGATATGGTAATCTGTCATTTTAATTATTTAATTTTCATGCAAGCACATGTAATCAATCATACAAGTCCACACTTTTATGGAAACGTGCTGTGGCAAAACAATTCCATTCCAGGGGAAATCCTGGCTAGGTATTCACTACTGAGAGTATTGGTATATGGACAGTTTTGAGGGATTTCAGGATCAATATCACAATTAAAAACTTATCCCAATAGCTCTCCCTTACTGATGTTTCACTGTCAGATCAAGATTTTCTCACTAACATATCCCAGAAATAAATATTACATAATTAATTCAGCACCAAAGGCCATTACTGTACAAAACAATAGCCTCAGGGCTGTTATGAATGCTTATGACATAGGAATGTGTCCCTAAGATTTTTGTAAATACTGTACATGTATTCAAGGCAAGGTATGCGAGCACATTCAAATGCTACCTCTGGGTATAATGGTTGTATATATATGGTTATTGACTACTAAAAGTCATCATGTTCAATATTTTAAGCATTACTGAAAATGAAAAAAAAAATCCAATCTCTATATGAAATTGTCACAAAGCAGAGATTTTAAACCTACATTTAACCGGAAAATACAGCTTCAATGTCTATCAAGTAGAAAGCAGTTGAAATATGAATACAGCAAATATATTAAAATGTACAAGTGGTACTCTAGACTTTCTTCCTAATTTTCATAGACCATTTAAAATCCCCTCAAAATATTGATGGAAGAAATCATAAAATCAGTTACATGTATAATGTAGCTATAGGTAAAATAAAGTGATTGTAGGTTTGTATGTAAACCTTAAAACATCTTGTTTGGTCAGACTAGAGGATATAGGGTCATATTATAATTGTGTTTAAGTTTTGGATGATCAGGAGTCACATACTTTAACTTGTACAAAGTCAAATAACTGTATATTTTATGTTAAGTATTTAAGGGTAAATATCTAATCTGTTTATCATATAATGTGTCATTCAATTCATGTGGGGACAATTTTCTATCATTGAAAATTTTCTGACAATATCTGTTTCAAACAATACTGTCGTTTTATTTATTGCAGTCATCGCTTATCCAAGTTCAATAAACACCTAAAAAAGGCCAAGAAACACCACAATCGTCTGATGAAGGAGCGATCTGGCCATTACCAAAAGTTCAACCCTCTGGAGAGCAGGGTTAATGAGCTGGATGAGCGTCCTCAGAACATCAGACACAAGCACATTATGGCCATGAAGAAAGCCAAGGTATAACTCTTTTTCTATTTCTTTATCTAAATAAGTAAAATTAAAGAGGTCTTATCAAAACAGTGTTTATCAAAATCCTATAGTGTCATGATAGTCCATTTGGTTAGAGTGTTGGCCGACGTAACCTCAGGTGAAGATCTAAGGTTCGTAGTTCAACGCTCCCTACCCATGACGGTTTGTGTTTCTCAGGAAGCTGGGGAATGGACCAGTCTGTGCTCTTGTGTTGTGTCCTTGGGCCAGGCTTTTAAAATTTTTACCCTGGATGGCATGCAACAGGTCTCTTTTATGTTGTTCATGAGTGAGGTAGCCAACAGCTACTGCAAGGAGACCCCCCCTCCCACCAAACAAAATTTGAGATTCCTCAACACGGATTCTCAAAAAGCTTCTTATGTATGGATGTAGAATTGTTACTCTAATAACAATTGGCCAAGTACTTGGATTTTTTATGTCTGTGCTTAGTTGGCCTAAACATAATGGTATCATGCAGTAAATATGTGCCTTTCAATAATTATGACCTTATTGATTTTTTTTCCTGTTCTGCAGAAAAACAAAAGTGACTTCATTTCACAGCACAGACTGATTGAGAACATGGATGCTGTTGATGTGAGTTTTACAAATGTTACAAATAAATAAACTACAGGTATACAGGTGTTTATTTTTAACGTCTGGGACGACAAAGTGATAGGAGGTATATGTAAGTGTTGTCCTTGCCTCTACTTCCATCTGTCTCTCCATCCATCCACAAATCTGGTGGAGAAGTCACAGTCTATATATATACAACCAATCTAATTAAAATCTAGATGGTCATTCTCACTACGTTACTTGAACACTAACAACATCCCATAAGGGTCACGTCAGGTTGACCTCTGAGATGTGTGTATTTCACTTTCAGGGTGAATTGGCATTTTGTCGATGTCATCGAAGCAAAACATTTCGTCACAGCATGCATCTGAAGCAAACCATTTCGGCACAGTATATAGCGTTATGCTTTATGGGACGAAATGACTTGAACTAAATTGACAGATTATACAAGCTTATGCACTCTAGTCATGCTAATTCGGACATATAAAATTTACTTCCAAGATTCTGGAAGTAGTCATTTGATTGGCTAATCCAAAAGGTCACCCTGACGTGACCCCTTATGGGATGTTGTTAGATGTTCATGTAACGTAGTGAGAATGACCATCTAGATTTTAATTAGATTGATATACAACTAGATACTAGATCTATGATACAGTTCTGTATATATATATATATATACTGGAGCTTGGCTTGGAATTCATGCTGTGTGGAGAAATATTGCAAAGTTTACTTTTTACTAATGATTAACAGTGAAATAATACTGATGTTATTGGAATTGCATTTGGTTCAGTTTTCTGCAATTTAGAAAATTGATTATTTTTCCTATAACATTAGACATGAATTGAAATTGTTAAGTTTTGTATTTAGCTTTATTTCCATTAAGATGGAAATCTTAGTGATATATATAAAGCCTGTATATAATAAAACATAAATGTATAGCATGCAATTAAGTATTAGCAGTTTTCTATAGCTCTTTCATAGGTGCTTAACACGTTTATAAGTCCAATACCGATTATAGACTAATATATTACCTATGGCTCTACCCTATTTGAACTACCTGGTTAAATGGAATTTTGATGACAATGGAAGTGTCTATAATATAAATTACCTTTTACAGGAATTGATGCATTTGGGTGAAGGGAGCCAGTCAGAAATCAGCCGAAAATATCCAGGTGTGTAATAAGTTCTTTCATAACTGAATACTGTATTTATCGGACAGTAATGGTATGCCTGGTAAATAATCAGTCAAGGTTAAAAGTCAAAGGCTGCGCTTGACCTCTTTAAGAGGGGGTGAGAGTTGAGTCTTACTTGGCTTTCATTGCATGATAAATACGATATAAAACATCCTGACAAAATCTAAATGTGTTTTTAATTGAATTATTTCATAGATCCTTAACAAGTCATTTATTGGTCAAAATAATAATTTGACATATAATTTACCGCATTTGACCTAATGCCCCTGCCTTTTTTCAAGGAAATAAATCTTTGACCGAGTGTCAAAATGGTGTTAAAAAGTAATAATTCATGTGAAAAGTTTTGCTACTTTATGTGTTCAATTTTCTTCAACAAATTCAAGTCCCTGGAACACAAAATTTCGATTTTTTTCTATTCCTACAGATGTCATTGCTAAGTGCACCCGAAAATAAACACACATAGAAATAATAACTTACCATCTTTATTTGAAGATAAAGTAAAAGACTCAATTCATGTTGTTAAGTAACTGTTGTTCAGAAAAAGCTAGTAAAAGACGTAAATCAATTATTAGGTCAAAGAAAACGATGTCTGATATGATCTGGGAAATTACCTGTGTCTATAAATAGAACACAAAAGAGTTCCATTTGAACATAAATGGTGGAACACACGTTCTCAGGTCTATAGATCAGCTGGCATGGTTTACAAGTTTACAGGAATATTCAAGTGATGTTTAAGCTTAATATATGATAATGAATATATATCTTCATCTGGAATATTTTTATAACTGAATATTTGACCGTTTCCACAGCCTTGGGAATTCTGCTATAAGGTATAGTCTGTTCATAAAACTTCAGAATAACTAATCTTAATAAGGGCACTGTCAATTACACGCGCCCTGCGCCCTTATTAGGTCAAATACGGTACATTGTCAACATTTTAAATATCAAATTTACTGTTTTATCAGAATGTTCCAAAAAGGTTGAGGGTATCCGACAACGATTGAATGGTTGGTTTGTGATGCTGCACACACAGAAGAAAGAACACAGGGGCAAAAAACACATGAAATTCCATTCACAACTGAGAAAACCCAAGCACTATGGAGATTTTAGAACATGTAAGTCAATCTTGAAAACATGTTTATTAATTTGATGATTTGTTCTGTTATGTTTAGGGTTCAGACCTCAAACTTTGATTAAAAGTTGATAGACTAAACAAAAAATTTGTAATTTTAACAGAAAGTTGAATACAAACCACATTATTCAGGTAGCGGGGTATATCAATAAATAGGAAAGTATGTTTATAAACCAGTTTTCCATTACTGTATAATACCTGACTTGGAAGTCATGAGACTCTGAATGAGGTGGCAAGCTTCAGATGACTCTGACTGAAGTCTATCAAGCTTTATTTTAGCTCTCATTGTGGTGACATGCATGAGCTGTAGTTTGTCTCTGAATGAAATATATGCTATATTTTACTCTGATAAAGGCATCGTGAATTTAGTGTGAACTCTGATTGGCATATTATTACAGTCGGACAGTGCAAGTGTTCAGCGTCTGTGATGTGGGAACGACGTAACCTGGACATTGATGAAAACAGATTCCTTAATGTTACTGAGTTGGCTATCATAGAGGACATTCGCCAGGAGAAGTGTATTACACCCCTACTGGAGTCATGTGACACAGACAAGGACAAACTGTTGTCTAAGAAGGAATGGTGCTGCTGTTTTACAGACACCGGTATGTACAGGGACAGATCAATATAACCTTCCATTAAAGTCATTTTTGTCTTCATCTTCTATTTATTTAACATATTTGTCAAGTGATCGAAGATTCTTGTTCAAAGACCTGGTGATTGTAGTACACTAGATTTGATGAACTGTCTAGATCTGTGTTTTAGCCCACCATCAGCTCTTAAATGATAATAACCACTCTGTACACAAATTGTTACAAATTTGAGGAGTCAAATTTTACAAATGAGAGATCACCAAAATGTTACATGGTAAATTTTCCTTACAGAGGCTCCCTGCTTCAAGCATTTAGAGAGGGTCAAGCAAAGAGCAGACAGTCAAGGTAAGATTACTATGATTAACTGCATAAAAGTTACCGAGATACTATTCTATCAAATGAATTCTACATCAGTCCAGTTTTACTGAGGATAAGCAAGATTGATTATTGTATGAGTTAAAAGTATATCTTTACTCTCTGAAATATAAGTAGCGAAGACAAGATGATGTCTTTATATATATGATGTTCCAGTTCTTCTTCCTTCAACAAAATCATTGCCCTATGCCTTGTATTTTGACTTGATTTGTCTTTATATCTGGTTCTGTGTAAATGCTGCAAGCCTTGGTGTAAACAGCTCAATCCTATGAATCAATCACCTCTGAGAAAACTGTATTTTCTGTTTAAAGGCTACAGACCAGCATGCACCTCTGAAGGATTCTATGAGAAGACCCAGTGTGACCCTACTGGGATGTACTGCTGGTGCTCTGACCTTGATGGCAACCACATTGCCAACACAAAGATCCAGGGCAATCCTCATTGTGGTGAGTCTGTCTTGGTAGCTACACAGTGCCGGCCTATGGAACTTCTCCATTGTCTTGTATTCAAATAATAAAAAAAATTACCAATAACCTTAGTTCACACGGTTTAAATTGAATACTTTTAAAGTTCAGCAATTTGTTCCATATTTGGTAGTGTAATACAAATGTAGTTAAGCTGCTAGCTTACAGTGGAAGACTGTACTCGGGAAAGATAGATGACATGAAATTTGAAAAGAAATTATACTAAACTATAAAATATATACTTAACTAATTATTATTTATAAACTATATGTACATTCAAGTACATGTACTTTGATTATGAAGTAATTTTAAACTTTGGTGTTTCTCTGATTTTGTGTTACAGAGCGATTTGATTCTGCTGGACGACCTGTAGAGCTATAGAAGTGGAAAACATTGAAAAGGGCGTCTCGTTTACAACCCCACCGGCTAATTAAAAAGGAATGAAAAACAAAAAACGAAGCAAAAAAAAATCCTCTTCTACAAATATTTGAGGAGTGTTTTTGATAGAACTGTGATTTCATTTTAGATATTATGCCATATTTTTAATGGTGCATGCGCGTTTACTTGAGAAATATCAACATTTTATAAGTTTATTAGCTATTCTAATTATTCTAGCTAGAATATATATTCTGGTGATGTCATATTTTTAAGAGATTAAAATTGAGTCTTCCATTTTAATTTTTTATTGTACAGTGATATGAATCACACAATTTAAAGATTTTAATTGGCGTGAATAGTCGATCAAAGTTTAACATTTATGTGGTTTCGAGGTAGATCAAGGGAGACAATTTTTTGTTTTTTTATAACAAAATACTATAATGTAATCTGTATGTGAACATTGGATAACCTCCATTGTATGTACAAATGATTTACACATATCAACACCATCAGTCAATCATAGAAGTCAAGATAGTGTTTATTGACACTGAACATATTGTCATTATCTCAACAAATAACATTCCAACTTAACCATTTTCTATGATGTATTAAGATATAGGCAGTAATTTAAAAAGTCTTGTTTATATAACATTAAGTAAATATATTAAACGATTGATATCTTATGTATTGTATTAGTATTTTTTTATTGTTATACACAGCTGATAACGATTTTCCAGGTTTATCTATGTTCTTTATATACTTCGTTGTGAAATTAAAATTGGAATCTCTATGATTAGTAAAAAGACAAAGAGATAATTTCAGAATTGTGATTAATTTTTCAACATAAAACATGAAATTCTACTGTATGGGTAAAAAGGCTGTTTATAGGTTTGTTTGAATATATTTTTTACTTGTATATCAAATTGATTTGTAATAAAAGTCCTGCAGTGGAATTGTTTAATTTTGTGTGTTTTTTGTTTTTGTTTTGTTTGTTTCTTTATTGCGATCTTCATTTACCTCAACATTCACTTTAGTGTGCATCTAAAATTATCATAGATAAAACCTGATGGCCGCCATATTGAATCCAATTTTTAACAATTAAGAAACCTGTCATTAACTTACATGTATATTAATCAATGTTGTTGACCAAGATTGAAGAGAGCAGGAGGCCTTACTGTGTGAAGACAGTGAGTACCTGGGAAACCCATGGGTCAGACAGGTTCATGAAGGTCGGGAGCTATTTATATATTCCAGAGGTCGGTGTCAGCTGTAGACAGCTAGGTTTATTTTTTTATAAATGAGTGTGGTATTGATACTAATGAGGATATAGCTTAAGTATTTAACGTATGTTCCTTGTGACAAGACCTTTCCATTGCCACTACATTTGTGGACTTGCTGGTCACAGTATCATATATGTTAACCATACAAGTTAAGACTTTCATATTAGACATGTGTGTTCCTTGTCACAAGAACTTCTATTGGTACCTCATATCTGACCTGTGTAAAATACTTTGCAACATATATATTATGGGATATTATGGAAACCCATGAAATACATAAATCACTTAATGACGCACATGAAAAATAATTCAAAACACAGTGACTTGGTCTATTTTTGTGCTGATGAAAGATTGGTCAAAGGGGCTCCAATAAAAAAACAATGAGGTTAATTACGCTTCACACATTATTTATTTCTAACCTCTAATTTCTTTTGTACATAATGAGTATACATTGGTAGCACAATAGTTTTTAAAATGTACAGAATTTATATCCTTTTTCACTTCATTGTTAGACGTGGCTGGAAAGTATATCTATATAAACCTTGTTCTTAAATTTATTCCTCTAAAACTACAAAGCTCACATCACATATTCTTTTTCTAATTTTACCCCTCTTCTTTACCACGGTTCTTTTCATAAGGAAGAGTGACTGTCATTCTTCCTTATGAAAAGAATTTCCTGCAACAGTGAAAGACCTCACCACTACAAACATTTTTTTACTTCTCCAACATGCAGTTGCCTCTCTCCACAAACTATACCATAAGGATAGTGTCCAACTTCTCTATAATTTCCTATACCAACAAACTATAAATAGAATCCAACATCAAAGAGCTAATCTATAAAATATTTCCACAAAATCAAAAAGGACGTTTAAACTAAATAAAATCCAACATCAAAGAGCTTGTCTATAAAATATTTCCACAAAATCAAAAAGGACGTTTACACGTTGGTGGAACAAAAATGGAGAAGTGATCTCTTAAATGGCAAGATGTGAACTCTTGTATGTTAAAGATTTCGTTACTGTTGGAAAAATTTGACACGGAGAGCTCTTGCATGGTAAAAGTTGATCTAACTGTTAGGAAAAATTGAACATATCGGCTCTTGGATAGTACTGAACACTTACTTAGATGTTAGTGGAACATTATTAGTTTTTGAATGTTAAAGAATGCAGAGTGTTTACCTCATTGATGGTAGAAAATTACAGAGATAATCTCTTGAATGTTAAATTCTGTTTATCTGGACGTTGGAATAAAAGGTGAATTCTATTTACATAGCAGCTTGAGGTAGAAATTAAAAGATCGTATCTTGGATGGTAGAATGGTTTTGAAAGAAACGGGAAGAAACGTTTGTTGAAAAGAGGAGATCAGCTTTCGGATGGTAAAGATTCTTCGGCTCCCTGTCATATGTTCTAATGATGGACTATTTGTTGTGCATTTTTTTCTTTTGGAATAAATTTGATGGGGTGAGAAGGGGATGCTTTGATATCTTAATGCCAATGATGGTGTTGCTTACCTTGCTAATGGTGGATAATGAAGGAAAAAACTTATTATTGGAAGTGTCAGTTGACTGGTAATGGGAGAGGCGACCTGTTTGTAGACCGATTATCTTGACTGTTGTGTTAATTGGTAACAGGTTGAACAGATAGCTCAAGGTTAATAAATTATATGTTCCTTGCTGTCGGAAGAGTTTTGAATATGAATACATTGAGATAAGCTCTCTAATGGTAAAAATTGTAGTACCGATCTAGAGCTCATCTCTTCAATCTGGACACTCTGGTTACAATCTAAGTGACGATCTCTTCCATTATCTACCAACAGGAAGGTTACCATTCAAAAGGTCACTCTATAAAAAACCTTCAAACAGAAGCTTACTTTATCATTCGAAACATCAACTATCACACTTTTTTCCAACATTCAGGTAAACCAAAATAAATCAAGCACATATCCCTGAAGTTTTCTACCTATATCAAAGTAGACATTCTTTACTGTTCAAGAGCTCAACTTTGAACCTTTTTATCCTCAGCTAGGTAAACACTTTACCATGCGGGTGCCAATCTCCCTCAATTTCTATCCTCAGCTAGGTAAACACACTTTACCATGCGGGTGCCAATCTCCCTCAATTTCTACTATCAGCTAGGTAAACACACTTTACCATGCGGGTGCCAATCTCCCTCAATTTCTACTGTTTACCATGCGGTGCCAATCTCCCTCAATTTCAACCAACAGCTAGGTAAACACACTTTACCATGCGGGTGCCAATCTCCCTCAATTACTACTATCAGCTAGGTAAACACACTTTACCATGCGGGTGCCAATCTCCCCCAATATTACTGTTTACCATGCGGGTGCCAATCTCCCTCAATTTCTACAAACAGCTAGGTAAACACACTTTACCATGCGGGTGCCAATCTCCCTCAATTTCTACCAACAGCTAGGTAAACACACTTTACCATGCGGTGCCAATCTCCCTCAATTTCTACCTACAGCTAGGTAAACACACTTTACCATGCGGGTGCCAATCTCCCTCAATTTCTACCATCAGCTAGGTAAACACACTTTACCATGCGGGTGCCAATCTCCCTCAATTTCTACTGTTCACCATGCAGGTGCCAATCTCCCTCAATTTCTACCATCAGCTAGGTAAACACACTTTACCATGCGGGTGCCAATCTCCCTCAATTTCTACCATCAGCTAAGTAAACACACTTTACCATGCGGGTGCCAATCTCCCTCAATTTCTATCCTCAGCTAGGTAAACACATTTTACCATGTGGGTGCCAATCTCCCTCAATTTCTACCTACAGCTAGGTAAACACACATTACCATGCGGGTGCCAATCTCCCTCAATTTCTACTGTTTACCCTGGGTATCATGCGGGTGCCAATCTCCCTCAATTTCTATCCTCAGCTAGGTAAACACACTTTACCATGCTGGTGCCAATCTCCCTCAATTTCTACTGTTTACCATGCGGGTGCCAATCTCCCTCAATTTCTACTGTTTACCATGCGGGTGCCAATCTCCCTCAATTTCTTTCCTCAGCTAGGTAAACACACTTTACCCTGGGGGTGCCAATCTCCCTCAATTTCTACTGTTTACCATGCGGGTGCCAATCTCCCTCAATTTCTATCCTCAGCTAGGTAAACACACTTTACCATGCGGGTGCCAATCTCCCTCAGTTTCTACTGTTTACCATGCGGGTGCCAATCTCCCTCAATTTCTATCCTCAGCTAGGTAAACACACTTTACCATGCGGGTGCCAATCTCCCTCAATTTCTACCTACAGCTAGGTAAACACACTTTACCATGCGGGTGCCAATCTCCCTCAATTTCTACCATCAGCTAAGTAAACACACTTTACCATGCGGGTGCCAATCTCCCTCAATTTCTATCCTCAGCTAGGTAAACACACTTTACCATGCGGGTGCCAATCTCCCTCAGTTTCTACTGTTTACCATGCGGGTGCCAATCTCCCTCAATTTCTATCCTCAGCTAGGTAAACACACTTTACCATGCGGGTGCCAATCTCCCTCAATTTCTACCATCAGCTAGGTAAACACACTTTACCATGCGGGTGCCAATCTCCCTCAATTTCTACTGTTTACCATGCGGGTGCCAATCTCCCTCAATTTCTACCTACAGCTAGGTAAACACACTTTACCATACGGGTGCCAATCTCCCTCAATTTCTACCATCAGCTAAGTAAACACACTTTACCATGCGGGTGCCAATCTCCCTCAATTTCTATCCTCAGCTAGGTAAACACATTTTACCATGCGGGTGCCAATCTCCCTCAATTTCTACCTACAGCTAGGTAAACACACATTACCATGCGGGTGCCAATCTCCCTCAATTTCTACTGTTTACCCTGGGTACCATGCGGGTGCCAATCTCCCTCATTTTCTATCCTCAGCTAGGTAAACACACTTTACCATGCGGGTGCCAATCTCCCTCAATTTCTACTGTTTACCATGCGGGTGCCAATCTCCCTCAATTTCTATCCTCAGCTAGGTAAACACACTTTACCATGCGGGTGCCAATCTCCCTCAATTTCTACTGTTTACCATGCGGGTGCCAATCTCCCTCAATTTCTATCCTCAGCTAGGTAAACACACTTTACCCTGCGGGTGCCAATCTCCCTCAATTTCTACCACCAGCTAGGTAAACACACTTTACCATGCGGGTGCCAATCTCCCTCAATTTCTACCTACAGCTAGGTAAACACACTTTACTATGCGGGTGCCAATCTCCCTCAATTTCTACCTACAGCTAGGTAAACACACTTTACCGTACAACAGTCATCTCTGCCATGTTCCATTAACAACCAGGAAGCATTCAATACCATTAAAGAGCTGATCTCTTAATTTCTACTTACAATTAGTTAATCCTACATTACCATATAATAGAGCTGATCTTTTCTCATTTTCTACCAACAGGAAGGTAAACACACTTTACTGATCAGATCAAACTATCAAAATTTTTAGAACATCAATGGAACCTTTAACATACAAGAGTTTATATCTTTAATTTTCCAACAACAGCTAGGTAAACACACTTACATTGCAAGAGCATATCTCTTCCAATTCTCTTCAACAGCAAGGTAAACATCCTTTTCTATCCAAATGCTCACCATTTCAAGGTTACCTTGAAATTGTAACCTTGAAGAAAAGGTTACCAATTCAAGGTTACCATTTCAAGAGTTCACATCTTCAATTTTCTAGCGAGATAACAACATTCAACTGCTCAACCCTTTGATTTCTTCCAACACCAAGGTATCAATCTTTACCAATCAAACAGTCATCCATCCACAACAACAACAAACACCCTTTACCAATCAAGAGTTCATCTCTTCAAATTCTGTACCAAAAGCGAAGTAAGGTTTCTTAACGCTTCGAGAAATCATCTCTTCAGATACCTTTCAACAGAAGGTAAACATCTTTTACCATTCAAGAGCTTGTCTCTTCAGTTTGCAAACACTAGCAAGATAAGTTTTCAATTTCTACCACAAGACAAGTAAACAGACCTAAAATTTCTCCCAACACTGATGTAAACATCAAATCTTTCAAGGGCTCAAATTTTAACAATAATGAGGTAAACATTATTTCTATTCATTCGCCACAAAAACAATTATCTACCAAAATCAACAAAGAGCTCATCTAGGCAATTACTTACCATTATAACAATGATACACCTTAAACAGCTCGTCCTTATAATTACTTAAAAAAGCAACATAATCCATAATCACAATGCAATTACCTAGTAGGATAAGCATAATCGACAAGCAAAGAGCTCATCTCTAATTGCCTGCCAAAATAAGTTTGATTCACATAAAAAGAGTGTATTTCTATAATTATCTATCAAAAAAAGCATGATGAATCATTAAAGAGCTTGCCACTAATTATCTATAAATGTAAGCATGATCCACATACAAAGACCTCATCTTCTACAATTACCTACCAATATAAGTATGTTTCATTTGTATAGAGCTCATATCTGTAATTACCTACCAAAATAACTATTTTCCACATATAAAGAGCTCATCTACTTAATCACCTACTAAAATGAGCATGATCCTTATACAAAGAGCTCATCTCTATAACTAGCTGCTAAAATTAGCATGATCCACACACAAAGAGCTCGTTTTTACAATTACCTACTTAAATAAGCATGATCCACATACAACAAATTCATCTCTATAATCCCCTACTAAAATTAGCATGATCCATGTACAAAGGCTCCCTCTATAAGTACCTACTTAAATATGCATGATCAACATAGAGCTCATCTTTATAATCACCTAATAAAATGAGCATGATCCACATGCAAAGAGCTCATCTATATAATTATGTACGAACATAATCATGATCCATATACAAAGAGCTCATCTATATAATAATCTATTAAATATACATTTTCCACATACAAAGAGCTCATCTCTTATAATAACCTACTAAAATAAGCACGATCCACATACAAAGAGCTCAGCTCTATAACTACCTACTAAAATAGGTATTATCCACATACAAAGAGCTCACTTCTATAACTACCAACTAAAATATGCATTATCCACATACAAAGAGCTCATCTCTTATAATAACCTACTAAAATAGGCATGATCCACATAGAGCTCATCTTTATAAACGCCTAATAAAATGAGCACGATCCACATACAAAGAGCTCATCTCTGTAATAACCTGCTAAAATAAGTATGATCCACATACAAAGAGGCCATCTCTATAACTACCAACTAAAATATACATTATCCACATACAAAGAGCTCATCTCTTATAATAACCTACTAAAATAGGTATGATCCACATAGAGCTCATCTTTATAAACGCCTGATAAAATGAGCACGATCCACATACAAAAAAAGCTCAGCTCTATAATAACCTACTAAAATAAGCACGATCCACATACAAAGAGCTCAGCTCTATAACTACCTACTAAAATAGGTATTATCCACATACAAAGAGCTCACTTCTATAACTACCAACTAAAATATACATTATCCACATACAAAGAGCTCATCTCTTATAATAACCTACTAAAATATGTATGATCCACATAGAGCTCATCTTTATAAACGTCTAATAAAAAGAGCACGATCCACATACAAAGAGCTCATCTCTATAACTACCAACTAAAATATACATTATCCACATACAAAGAGCTCATCTCTTATAATAACCTACTAAAATAAGTATGATCCACATACAAAGAGGCCATCTCTATAACTACCAACTAAAATAAGTATGATCCACATACAAAAAGGCCATCTCTATAACTACCAACTAAAATATACATTATCCACATACAAAGAGCTCATCTCTTATAATAACCTACTAAAATAAGTATGATCCACATACAAAGAGCTCATCTCTTATAATAACCTACTAAAATAGGCATGATCCACATAGAGCTCATCTTTATAAACGCCTAATAAAATGAGCACGATCGACATACAAAGAGCTCACCTCTATAACTACCAACTAAAATATACATTATCCACATACAAAGAGCTCATCTCTTATAATAACCTACTAAAATAGGTATGATCCACATAGAGTTCATCTTTATAAACGCCTGATAAAATGAGCACGATCCACATACAAAGAGCTCAGCTCTATAGCTACCTACTAAAATAGGTATTATCCACATACAAAGAGCTCATCTCTATAACTACCTACTAAAATAAGTATGATCCACATACAGAGAGCTCATCTCTATAACTACCTACTAAAATAGGTATTATCCACATACAAAGAGCTCATCTCTATAACTACCTACTAAAATAGGTATTATCCACATATAAAGAGCTCATCTCTATAACTACCAACTAAAATAAGCATGATCTGCATACAAAGAGCTCATCTCTATAATTATTTACAGAAATAAGTATGGTCCATTTGATAAAACATTGTCTTTGAACAAAGAACTTCTCTACAATTACATAAAAAAGATTAATATATAGAATCACGTAAACAGAGTTCGTTTATACAAGTATCTAGCAAAATATGTCTGATCCACATTTTAATTCCATGATTACCTACAAAGATCAGAAGATAAGCATGATCCATCTATAAAGAGCACATCTCTAAAATTATCTTCTACGATAAGCATGATGCTTCAACAAAAGCTCTTTTCAACAATTTTCCTCTAAGATAATCTGCCATCATAGGGCTAATATGCCCCACCATTATTTACAGAGATAAGCATGATATATAGACAAAGAGCTCAATCGTTAGCCAATTAAAAAAAACCTAAGCCCTACTATCACCTCCCGAGATTAGCATAATTCATCAACAATTTTCTAAGTCATACAACTACCTATTATCGACCATGATTATCAAAAATGGCTTTACTGTAATTATTTTCCAATGTAAATACAAATGTTCTTATTTTTAACATTTCCAGCCACTTCTACTTAGTTATACATATACTACATTTTACATATTGGTAAAGTAATACAATTTTCTGATAAATTTTATATTCATATCTACAATATTGACAGAGCTTATTAATACGCTTAATTACACCTGTTTTTTTGTTGTTTTTTTCCACCCCCTTTCCAATTAAAATTATTTTTGCAAATTATTTAAGCATATTTCATTTTTCAGTTGTTTCTACGTTTTGAAGTTTTCTTGAGACGTTACTTTGCGTGATATTCAGCTGATACCGTGATGGCCAATCAGACATCTTCAGAACTTTGAGACAAGCACGGAAAACCCGCTCTTGCCGAGAGGCACGGATGACACGAATGGAAAGCATCTGATTCCGGTATATCATTTTCCTGTGGGTCATGACTATTTCCGGGGACTGCAGTCTTTCTGATTTTTGGTGTTTTCTCTGATGTCCTCTTATACTATTAACAGAGATAAACAAAATATGCATGCATTCTTTAAAACAAATCTTCAAAAATCCTGAAGAAACATATAAAATCAGGTCGCTTATTTCATCAACTAATTCTAATTCTAAAAAACATATATAAGAGATTCGTAAAACTGTAACTTACTATGATGAAAAGTTGGTTCTTGTGGATGTCATTTGTCTTTATATAATACGAACGTCTGTGTTAGCCTCATTTAAATTTCATAATAGCGTACGCATTTTACATAAACGGATATAATTTCGCCATTTTGATGATAATTACAAATAACTCACCCCTGGTCCCCGATATCCTTCTTATAACAACCTTACTGGTATTTCATGCCACCGGCATGACCACCATATTGCACTCCTTCATAACCTCCGTGTGGCAATCCACCTGCCCCGTGCATTCCTTCGTAACCTCCGTATGGGAATCCTTCGGACCCGTACATTTCTTCGTATCCGGCAGGCATTTCGTATGGTGTGCGTCCACCTTGGTACATTTCGGGTATAGGCATCTTCTCATACCCCGGTGGGGTTGGGTAGTACTTGGCCCAGTCAGGCAGTCCGCTGTGAGGATATTCCGGGTACCTCATTCTGATTTGACGAAAGTATGGCAAATCCTCAAACTTGTGTCCTCTTGACATGTTAGGCCATACAGTTGATGTTTCTTTCTTTTTTCCTTTGTCCTTCTTGCCTTTCTTCTTTGTTTTCTTGCTGATATTTCCGGCAGTGTTCTGATCTACATCCTGACCCTCCTTTAACTCCCTTGCCTCTCGTGCCTGTTCATCGCCTTGTTTCACGGGACTGCCCTTGTGGCTGTTGGTCACCGTGTGTCCGGAGCCGTTCTTGTGCCAGTATGTGCTGTTTGTAAAACTCCTCCTCGTCTGTACTTTGGTATGAGTAGCCATTGGAGTCTTCATCTCTTAACATACCGCCAGAGTTTCCGCTAACACGTGTATCGATGTTTTTGCGGGTGTCCATCTCTTGTCTCTGTTTTTTCGAGTGTCCTGTTTTGCTTCCAACTGTACTTTGAATTTTGGAGGCTTTCTGGAGCAACTCTCCAGGTGTAACATCGTTGTCACTTCCACTTCCAATAGGTGCCAAAGATTTCCGGCGCGTAAGAGAACCGTCGGATTCCATTGACAATTTACTAAGGCTTCCAGCAGGCTGGAGAGAGGGTTGATCCGCATCCAGTGAATGTCGCTGCCCTTGATCAAAACTACTGGGTTGTCCATCCTGATCATGCCTATTTGTTTTGCCGAGTTCGCTTCCCAATATTCCAGGGATCTTTGCGGCTTTTGTGAATGGATCCTTTGTTGGTAATCCAGTGTCCATGCCACCTTTTGGTTCAACATGATCATGCCTCTTGGTCTGACTCAGTTCACTCCCCAATATTCCAGGGATCTTTGCGGCTTTTGTGAAGGGGTCCTTTACGCCTTTTGTGAATGGATCCTTTGTTGGTAATCCAGTGTCCATGACACTTTTCAGTTCATCATGATCATGCCTCTTGGTCTGACTGAGTTCACTTCCCAATATTCCAGGGATCTTTGCGGCTTTTGTGAATGGGTCCTTTACGCCTTTTGCGAATGGATCCTTTGTTGGTAATCCAGTGTCCATGACACTTTTCAGTTCATCATGATCATGCCTCTTGGTCTGACTGAGTTCACTTCCCAATATTCCAGGGATCTTTGCGGCTTTTGTGAAGGGGTCCTTTACGCCTCTTGTGAATGGATCCTTTGTTGGTAATCCAGTGTCCATGAAACTTTTTCAGTTCATCATGATCATGCCTCTTGGTCTGACTGAGTTCACTTCCCAATATTCCAGGGATCTTTGCGGCTTTTGTGAAGGGGTCCTTTGTGGCTTTTGTGAATGGATCCTTTGTTGGGGGTTCAAAATCAAAGGCACTCTTTGGTGCATCGCTGTCATGTCTCTTTGTTTTAGAGAGACTACCTCCAGGTATTCCTGGAATCTTACTGGTCTTCTTAAATGGGTCTCCGATCGGGACTTTGACGTTTTCTGCGCTGCTGAGCGGTGCCAAAGCTTTTCTGCGCGTCAGACTCCCGTCTGCATTTGTAGACAACTGACTCAGACCTCCTGGTTGTCTGATACCCCTGTCAGGACCGGCACTATCTAATGAATGCTGCAGTCCGATGTTCGGTACTCGACCTCTTTTGGTAAATCTGTCCTTCCCGTGCGAGGGGAGGGACAGTAACGACATCTTAGATGTGAAAATTATAGATAAATCATCAGCGCGCTGCTAATATGCGTGGTTGCGATGGGTAAATCACGTGTGATTGATTATGACGTCACAATGATTGTGATGTCATCAAACTATGTGTCGATCCGGAGAATCTGAATCCGGACATGTCGGTGACGCCGCATATTTCATTAATAGTTCAGGCTCCCCACCTCTCATGATAATGGTTGAAATAAGGACATTTTTTTTCACTGGAGAATGTGAACAGAAATGCATTCAAGTTGGGTAAAAGTGTTGTAGACAGATAAAACAAACCGTATATATACTACCTGTAATGCTCAATCGAAGAACAATATTCACATCCACAAGATCAGTACCGTAATACGTATCTCCGAATAGTGATTGTCAGGGTTTTACCCGACCACTTTTCTTGGTTATTTTTATTTCAGTTTGTTTTTCTGAAATGATACACCGCTTTCACCTTAAAACTGTCTCTGTACACTAATTTTTAATAAGTACCGGGTAACTTGTATTGAATTCTTTCCGGGAAGAGTTTTCACTTACAAATACGAGGCAAAAGAATTGTAAAGTTCAAATTGAACAAGAACACCTAGATAGTGGTTGGTCGATTTCCCTTTCGTTGGTTGCATATTTTATTCTCATTAACAAATTTCGTGACCAGTAAACAAATACCTTCTCCATTACTAGTAAACATGTTCATTTCGTGACCAGTAAACATGTACATTTCGTGACCAGTAATCACGTACATTTCGTGACCAGTAAATATGAACATTTCATCACCAATAAATATGAACATTTCATCACCAGTAAATATGAACAGTTCATCACCAGTAAATATGAACATCTCATCACCAGTAAACATGTACAGTTCATCACCAGTAAACATGTACAGTTCATCACCAGTAAACATGTACATTTCATCACCAGTAAATATGAACAGTTCATCACCAGTAAACATGAACAGTTCATGACCCCTAAAAACATACATTTCATGACCAATAAACAGGAACATTTCATGACCCCTGAACTATGGGGCGCCGTTTTACTATTTATTCCCATTTGGTGATATCACCTATTTGAATAGGTGATATCACTTATTCGAATAGGTGATATCACTCATTCGAATAGGTGATATCACCAATTGGAATAGGTGATATCACTTAAAAATATTCTTAAGTGATATCACCTATTCGAATAAGTGATATCACCCATTCGAAAAGGTGATATCACTTATAAAATTCTTAAGTGATATCACCTATTCGTATGAGTGATATCGCCTATACGAATAGGTGATATCACTTATGAAATTTTATAAGTGATATCACCTATTCCAATTGGTGATATCACCTATTCGAATGAGTGATATCACTTATTCGTTTCATTAAGTGATATCACCCATTCGAATAGGTGATATCACTTATAAAATTTAGAAAATTCCAACATCTACTGTACCATTATACTTATTTGGGAGCAGTCGTTTGTATTGATTCTAAAGTGATATCACTTATTCGAATAGGTGATATCACTTATGAAATTTTATAAGTGATATCATCTATTCGTTTCAATAAGTGATATCACCTATTCGAATGAGTGATATCACCTATTCGAATGGGTGATATCACTTAATGAAACGAATAGGTGATATCACTTATTCGAATAGGTGATATCACTTATTTGAATAGGTGATATCACCAATTGGAATAGGTGATATCACCAAATGGGAATAAATAGTAAAACGGCGCCCCATACTGAACATGCACATTTCAGGTTTTGGACAATAGAATCATACATGACCTAAGTGTTTGATATTAACTGTGTTTTATCTTATAAAGTTAATTCGTTAAATATGACAAGCAATGAAAAGGGATCTAGAAACAAAGTTGTGACCCTTACATCAATGTTTTCTTAAGGTGTCCCTGTCCTTAAAACGATTTAAAGCGGAAGATGTACCTACACGCGATATCCGTTTAATCCCAATTAAATATAATCATTTGTAAAATGAACTAATATTCGCAAATCATTTTTATTAAAGATCAATCATAAGTCATATTGTGAGGTTATATTGCAAGGTGATATAAATAAAATTCTAATATTTATCTACATTTCCCCAGAGACATATATACATATGTGTATATATGTCTCTGATTTCCCAAAGACGTTTTAGTATATATATATTTGCCTCATAATATTTTAAAACATTTTTTATGACCAAAGAGCAAAAGGATTAAGTTACAAATATACTATTGACGCCCTTTCCTGATGAAGTAAATAATATGCATAATAGAATGGTTTAAATATATCATAGTAGAATCTAGACTGAATCAGAGACGTGTATACATCATGTAGACCATCTATATTTTAACCTTTTAGGAAATATTGATCAAAAATTTAATTCATACTTAATAAGTCCTATTTGTATGTTTCGAAGTGTTTATATAATTTATTTATTTATTTAAAAGCCCAGTCACCATGCCTAGACTGTATCAGGCTACTAATTTCCTGTAGGACGTTTTATCAACCACGTGATACTTCTAGACATTTCATCACGTGATTCACAACATGGCGGACGAAGCGGATGATAAACAACCTAGTGGGTCAGAAGAAGCAGAGGGAAATGGCACAGAGGAAGATGAATTAACCTTCGTAGAGGGCCAGGTAAATGTTAGGAAACTCTTTTTCATCATGGACATTTTAATAAAAACTCAGAATTTACGTTTTGAATTGACTTTGTCACCTACTTATACCATATCTAGACTAGTCAACTTTCTGTTTGTCTGAGTCGATACAAAAGCTAATATTGTTTTCAATATAGATACAGAGGCTTTGTCACGGGATATGTTGGGTGTGTGATAACCTAGCATACACTGAAGAATTTGAACATTTTTTTATAAACAGTCTATGTCCCTGATATATAAAAGAATCACAAATCGAATGGGTGATAACCAAAATAGTTTCAATGGATATACATTTTTGTACATGTATATCGGTTATGTTTCTGTCATGATCAGCTGATGATGTAAGCAATGACATTTTACTTCCTTATATAGGCAAGTTACATGACACAATTAAACATACATGCATGTGTAGTTTATAGAAAATACTTCATACTAAGACAAATTGCCTTTATTTTTTCTTTATTTTTTTGACAAATGTGACTTTAAAAAAATATCAAGAATATCCTTCCAAATAAATGTAGATAGGGGAGGTGAGGCTTGTCAAGTATGGCTTTAATGAATTATGACTTTGTTTTAACCTGAGGTCTCAAGCCCTTCAACATAATGGACAAATAAGCATCACTTCACATATTTCAAAATTGGGTGTTTCAGCTGGCATATATAGGACATGATGTGGAGGAAATTCCTCAAAAGCTAATTGATGACTACGCTAGTATCACACGCAGACTAGATCTGAGCTTCAACCAACTGCAGTAAGATAAACATTCTATGATTAATATCTTGTAAATAATCATGATTGTTAATGATAAATCAAAATAGTATACATGTATATATGTAGTTCTAATAAGGAACTTTACCTATCAGAAGCAGAGCTATAGATGAGCCTATGATATCAAGCAAATAAACCTGTATAAGCAATGCACTTAACAGAAATCTTTGAGCTCATTAAGTCAAAATATTATAGTACCCATAATTTTATGACAGGTAAGTCTGTATTTAAGTGTGAGTTGAGAGTATGTATTTATCATATATCATAATGATAATATAATGAACACCACACTTTTCTTTTCTTGATGAAGGAAATGAATTTATTGCTTCTGCAGAAAACAATCATAGATGTTTATATTTTGTGGGAAGTTATCCTTTTTTTCTTTTTTTTTCTTTAGATCTCTGGATGGGATAGAACATTTTGTCAATCTGGAAGAGTTAATACTTGACAATAATTGTTTTGATGAACATTTACAATTTCCTAAGCTGAATAGTTTACATACTCTTACAATGAACAAAAATAAAGTATCCTTTTAAAAGAAAAAGAAAATATATAATATAATCAGTATTACATTTTAAGAAAATGTTCATACATGTGTATGTACAAGTATATGTACAAGTATTTATGGTAGGTAATCTAATGTAAAAAAAAAAAAAAAACATTGTGTGGCTTTTTTGTCAAAACATTGCTGAATGGAGAATAAATAGCAAATTTTGGGAATCTGAATTTGATATAAAATAATTTCATAATTATTGGTAATGGGGTGATTATCAACCTCAAAAACAGAAGAGTCCTTTTTTTATATGAGAGTGGAGATGCATTTGATGCAAATATTTAAGTCTCCCCCTACTTTTTGAAAATATTTAGTGTCCTGTTTGGTAAAATCATATCAACATGAAAGTGATGGACAAATCAAATCAAATATCATTTAAGATATGAGGGTCATGGGGATAAAGTTATCTTAACTATCCTTTTGGAGAACTTGTTTCCTTAAGACATTCTTCAGATTAGTAATTTAAGCAACATACTGCAGAATCTTGCCTCCAACCTTCCTGCTCTGAGGTATCTCAGTATGTTAGGTAACGTTGCGTGCCCGAACCAGTTATCTGACCATGAGAAGGACGAGGAAGATTACAGGAGATACAGGTAGGAAAGATTTCTTCCCTCAGTGGATTTGCTTCGTGAACTTTTCTAGCTGAATTGAAGTAAAGTTGATCATTATGTTGTCATACTTTACAAGCCTGGAATAGTAGGTTCATAACAAATTTAGTCAGAATGGTATTAAGAGAAGAATGAATATTTGTGTATTCATCAACCTATAATAACTAATACAATTTATTTCAAAATAAAGAAATTAACTTGTATTTTTAAATAGAATTGATGATATTTTTATGATCGTCTGTGATTCCAGTTCAGTTAAATTGCTAGCACATGATATGTCTAATAACTAATAGTTTGATCCATTATTACAATGCATTTAACTTTATTGAATTATATATAAATATAAGATATAGATGCATGTCATAATGTCATATGCCAAAGGATTGCACTACCCAAGCTGACTTGAATTGTTTTCTATGAAATTGCGTATGTATCATAACGATGAGATGTATACTCTCAAGATTAATATAGAATTGAATGTCATTGTGATACATTATAAGCCCACCTCCTACTTAATGTTAAAATTATGTGTTGACTCCCTGGGCTTCTTAAGGATAAAAATGAGGGTCAGGCGATACATTGTGTTTTTACATGAACCATCTTGAACCAGTGAATGAACTCATATGTTTAGTTCATATGATACAGGCATAACTTACATGAAACAATTTTTTCACTGTGAACTGATAGCTGTTCATTTAATTTTCCTTTTAAAATTTTCAAAATTTGTTTACAGATATTACGTCTTGTTTCATTTAAACAATTTGAAATTTTTGGACTCATCGCCTGTGAAAGCTGAAGAGTTGGCTGAAGCTAAGCGTGTTGGCCCATTTATGGAGATTATTAAGGGCACTTCTGAGACATTAATTGAAGGTGGTAAAGAGGACGAGGATTCTGGTGGGTACACACCCCTTCCCGAATCTCAGAGAAAAGTGGACGATCACAAAGGTTTGTGCTTCTGGGGAACTTTGACAGAGTCTCAAAGACACTCATCATTAGTTACTAACTTAATATACTCACACACACAACGCACTTTAAACTTATTATACTCTTACACACAAAGCACCCTAAACTTATTATACTCTCACACACAAAGCACCCTAAACTTATCATACTCTCACACACAAAGCACCCTAAACTTATTATACTCTCACACACAAAGCACTTAAAACTTATTATACTCTCTCACACACAAAGCACCCTAATCTTATTATACTCTCACACACAAAGCACCCTAAACTTATTATACTCTCACGCACAAAGCACCCTAAACTTATCATACTCTCACACACAAAGCACCCTAAACTTATTATACTCTCACACACAAAGCACTTAAAACTTATTATACTCTCTCACACACAAAGCACCCTAATCTTATTATACTCTCACACACAAAGCACCCTAAACTTATTATACTCTCACACACAAAGCACCCTAAACTTATTATACTTTCACACACACAGAACACTTAAAACTTATTATACTCTCACACACACAAAGCACCCTAAACTTATTATACTCTCACACACAAAGCACCCTAAACTTATTATACTCTCTCACACACAAAGCACCCTAAACTTATTATATTCTCACACACAAAGCACCCTAAACTTATTATACTCTCTCACACACAAAGCACCCTAAACTTATTACACTCTCACACACAAAGCACTTAAAACTTATTATACTCTCGCACACACAGAGCACTTAAAACTTATTATACTCTAACACACACAGAGCACTTAAAACTTATTATACTCTCTCACACACAAAGCACCCTAAACTTATTATACTCTCACACACAAAGCACCCTAAACTTATTATACTCTCACACACAAAGCACCCTAAACTTATTATACTTTCACACCCACAGAGCACTTAAAACTGATTATACTCTCTCACACACACAGAGCACTTAAAACTGATTATACTCTCACACACACAAAGCACCCTAAACTTATTATACTTTCACACACAAAGCACCCTAAACTTATTATACTCTCTCACACACAAAGCACCTTAAACTTATTATACTCTCACACACAAAGCACCCTAAACTTATTATACTCTCACACACAGAGCACTTAAAACTTATTATACTCTCACACACACAAAGCACCCTAAACTTATTATACTCTCACACACAAAGCACCCTAAACTTATTATACTCTCTCACACACAAAGCACCCTAAACTTATTATACTCTCTCACACACAAAGCACCCTAAACTTATTATACTCTAACACACACAGAGCACTTAAAACTTATTATACTCTCACACACACAGAGCACTTAAAACTTATTATACTCTAACACACACAGAGCACTTAAAACTTATTATACTCTATCACACACAAAGCACCCTAAACTTATTATACTCTCACACACAAAGCACCCTAATCTTATTATACTCTCACGCACAAAGCACCCTAAACTTATTATACTATCATACACACATAGCACTTAAAACTTATTATACTCTCTCACACACAAAGCACCCTAAACTTATTATACTCTCACACACACAAAGCACCCTAAACGTATTATACTCTCTCACACACAAAGCACTTAAAACTTATTATACTCTCTCACACACAAAGCACCCTAAACTTATTACACTCTCACACACACAAAGCACCCTAAACTTATTATACTCTCACACACACAGAGCACTTAAAACTTATTATACTCTCACACACAAAGCACCCTAAACTTATTATACTCTCACACACAAAGCACCCTAAACTTATTATAATCTCTTGGGGTTAAGGTCACTGTTTCTATTTTTAGCAATACTCACTATGCTTGTTCAAATATCCATGATCTAGCTTATTGTCTTTTATGTTTTGTAGGTTCATATGGAAGGAGTAAGTATGTATATTATGGAAGGCATTCGGAAGGGAACCGTTTCATTCGTAACAATGACTTGTAGTCATAAATATCAACATCAACAATAACACATGATGTGCCAAAACATTAATATAAGTAGGAGACCCACATAAAATCTCACTTTCTGTGATCAGGGAACAAATGCTAGCACTGCTGAGTAAATTGACCTCCGATTTCACATCAGATGTAGAGGAGATATTGTACCGTTCATGACAGAATTTTTATTTTTGTTTCTCAATTTTGATATATATGTCTGCTATTTTTACAGATAGTTGAGATTTGGGCTGTGTTACCAAAAGTTTAAAGATTGTGAAATTTTCAGTTTAATTTTTTTCTTTCAGTATGTATTTTTTAACAATTTACCTATCCTAAAATAGCAGAAATAGCAAAAAAATAACCCTTTGAAAATAATAGCAGTATTATACACATTGAACCATTTTATATTGGATGTTTTTTATATTTATTGCAAATTAATTGTTGTGTGAATATTAAATATTCATATAGAAAAAGTAATTGAGGATTGAGGTAACATCCTATTTTTCCATGATTGAATATGGTGAATAAAAGTACCAATTGAGTGTACCTAAATGATTTGATGTTCTCTCTTAGAGTCTAGAGTTGAATATGGCAGTTTCCTGTGGGTGGATGTAAAAGAAAATACTGGTTACATCAAATTTGCTTGCCTTTAAAATGCTTTTCATATTAGTAGTGAATATGACATTGTTTAAATGATTATTTGCAATGAATGTTGCCTTAAATAGCACATAAATGAGTTTTTAAATGGACATTGTGTATGTATTTTCATTTTGCAGAAAAAAAGTGTGGTATTGGGAGGATAAAAGTTGGTGATATACCAAAATAGCAGTATGATTATGATATCTGGTTCTGAGTGGGAAACTGTGTTTAGGGGTTTTAATTCTGTTAAGATTTCCTGAGACTCATGGTTATTTGTGTTCTATTATTCATTGTGAATTTCCATCAAATACATTGTATTTTATACACTTAACTTAAATTATTACATGATGTGCATGGTTTTCAGATATTTTTAAACAGTTCCATCCTCTTGGGGAAAGTAAATATGAATTTATTTATAATCTAGATCAGAAAACCATGTGCACGTGTATCCTGGACAAAATATTTCAGGTGAACCCAGAGTAAAATGACTGAAAGTGTACCCTGGGTAAGATGTCTACAGGTTTACTCTGGGTAAGATGTCTACAGGTGTACCCTGGGTAAGATGTCTACAGTTGTACCCTGGGTAAGATGTCTACAGGTGTACCCTGGGTAATATGTCTACAGTTGTACCCTGGGTAAGATGTCTACAGGTTTACTCTGGGTAAGATGTCTACAGGTTTACTCTGGGTAAGATGTCTACAGTTGTACCCTAGGCAAAATGTATACAGTTGCACTCTGGGTAAGATGTCTACAGGTGTACCCTGGGTAAGATGTCTACAGGTGTACCCTGGGTATGATGTCTACAGGTGTACCCTGGGTAATATGTCTACAGTTGTACCCTGGGTTAGATGTCTACAGGTGTACCCTAGGTAAGATGTCTACAGTTGTACCCTGGGCGAGATGTCTACAGTTATACCCTGGGTAAGATGTTTACAGGTGTACCCTGGGTAATATATCTACAGTTGTACACTGGGTAATGTCTACAGGTGTACCCTGGGTAAGATGTCTAGGTGAACTCTGGGTAAGATGTCTACAGGTGTACCCTAGGTAAGTTGTCTACAGGTGTACCCTGTGTTAAATTTCTGCAGGTGTACCCTGGGTAAGATGTCTACAGGTGTACCCTGTGTTAAATTTCTGCAGGTGTGTGTACTTCTAATGTTTGATCCAGGTTATCATATTGAAGTGACCTCTATACTATAGCTGATGTTGTATATTATCTAATTGAACTCTTATATTGTACAGTATATTATCTAATTAAATTGGCTGATTCACAGGGTACTGAAGTACAGATTTTAAGACTCTAGGGTATTACATGTATTACATTATCTTGTTTATATTTAGTGTTGTAATCTGTATCATATTATGAAGTGTATGTTGATGGCCTGTCAATAAATATCTTTATTTCCAAATGGAAGGAAGAATTTGAGAACGAGTTATTGTTTAAATAGAGCTCCTGTCCTTTTGTACTGTAAACTGTATGTAGTACATGTAATGATACTGTTGATCATGCTGTAATATCTAACATTGCAGCCTCTCATTAACTACCTTAGTCTGGAGTTGATACATTCATACATTATGATTTAATAAATAGATAATTACCGTATCTATCGTCAAATAAGCTCCCTCCCCTGGTGTAAAACTTCAGTATTAGTTTGTGGATGGCTTATTTGTGAATCTTCAATAGTTTACTGTAATTTGAAAATTGATTATTGCAAAAATGAAAGATGGGGATATTTGCAGATTTTAATTGTTACATTTTGAAATAGCAATTAGTATGACTATACATGTACATATTAACTATTGAAAGGTTGTCATTTTATATTCATTAATAAGAATGCAATGTGACAGCTGTTTACCTAACTGTTTGTACTGTAATTAAACTGTTCTTTGTACCATTTCGATGCAAATTGAATTTTTGTTGACATCTTTTTACAATGGATAAAACATGCCCGATAGTATATCAGTACTGTACCATCTAGTTTTACTACATTTTAACCCTGGTGTGACTAAGGACCCTAATGCCAGCCAGCCAGTGTCAAAGTTTATGTCGTGGTTCCAAGGATTTGCTGTATATGGGACTATTACCGTATACAGAACAGTGCAAGAAAATACGTTCTTAATAATGTATGTATTTGTCCGGTGATACTTGATATTGATTTTACCTTCCTTTGGAGTTACTAGATGAACACAACCTAGTTCAAATTATTTATCCTGTTTGATCTTCTTGTGAAATTCAACTTCCTGTGAATTCAACCTTGTTAAAATCATCCTCTTGTTGAATTCACTTTAAAATTTCCCTTATATCAAATTCACATTTCTGTTGAATTACCTTCTTGATTGAAAATTTCTATTCACCTTTGAGATTTTACTTGACAGGTGTTTTTTTTTTTTTTTAATAATACCCATATTTAATAAGTCCCCTTTCAGAGTGATACTGAAGTGGTTCATTCATTTAAAAGCTCTTGCAGCTAAGAGTATACTGCTGTTCCAGCTAATAGATTAGATCTACAAATTTTGTGATTACATTTGTATACATGTATTAGTAAAAATGCTGTAAGTGAAAATTATTTTCTGTTATTCATTTATATTACATTTGTTTAAAAATAGTAACTATATCTTTTCATACTGAACTGTACTTTGACTATTGTGTATTTGTTTAATTACAACAGATGTCATGATACGTTCTTTCACAGTGAACTTTCAGAATTTGATTGTATATTGGCATTAAAAGAACAATTTGCTTTAAGTGTAATTTGTTTGTTTTCTATGCATGAACAAAAGCAATGTGATGACAATGTTTTGTTTACATTATTCTCCCAGAAGTAACCTCCCCTTACACTAGCTTCTGAAGCTGTCACTCACGAGACCAATTTCAATTTCATTGTAATGAACCAAACCATTGTGAAACAAGATTTCCAATGGGCCTGTATAACTCACCTGTTACAAATGCTTTAATGTCATAATAGGTGTTGATCACCTTTTAGTTAAAATCATTCAAGTGTTTTAACAAATTGTAAACCTATATAACCTTGAGTTTGGAGTCAAGGTCATTTCTTATCATGATCATGATGGAGTTTCATCCAAGAAACCTACCACTCAAATATCATGATTTTAGACACTTTGGTTAAATTTATGCCAGGCTGATATCACACAATGGCATCAGCTCATTTATATTTCCTTAGGGCAAGTACCGTAATTGACCAATGAAAAGGATTATTTTTTTAGTTTCAAAAATGCAATGATGCTATCAAATTGCATTCTGGACTCAAATGACTGGCCTCTAGTGTTTGTGTCACAAAGAAACAAGAGCTACTGAATGATTAAGAAATATTATTACATTCCCCACAACAAAGTTGAGGGAGTAGGGGGGGGGGGGGGGGGGGTTATCTAGAATCACCTAGTCTGCCTGCCGTGTTACACCTAGAAATCTTGTCTGGAGAGCTTGCCAGAATCAGTGTGTAAATAATGAAAGACAAGTAGAAAGTGAATGTCACGTTATTTTATTGCTGTTAACTATGACATGTTTATACTAGACAACCGGGTCTATACGGCTAGAGCGGCTGTGTACGAATGTAAATATCGCTAATCAATCCACTAACATCAAATGTAGGTAATACACCAACAAAAACACGATCAATAAAGCTCACACAGAATTATAAATCATCAGCATGCATGATCTGTACACTCATTCCCTATTCAATGTGACTGGCTACCAGTCACGAGTCCATCAGAATAGCTAGGGGCCTAATCCCACTTCACTTTTGTCAAATGCAAAAATATGTAATGCTATATACATGTATCAAACATACTTAATGTATACAAAATTGTGGAATCGCAAATACCCTTTATAAATGACGAAAGGTTGCAGACTCTTTTTGGTCACCCTTTTAATCAACACTTTTTTCCAAAAAATATCAACATGGGTGAATTAAATCAAAATAGGAATTTTTTCAGTTCACAAGGGTTTTGTATTTTGAGACACAGCTATCATAGGAAAAATTTCATTGAAATATTAAAAAACAGTAAATAAAGACTTTTAACATCGATGTTAGAAAAGGATGACTGTTCAATGTTTATTGACAAAACAACCAAGGTAACCCCAAAGCCATGTGAAAAATATCCCTTGTTTCATAAACATTCAAATTACATATTACCACAGTATTATTCCATTTCTTTTTATCCAAAAACAAAAAGTCGAAATTCAAGCAAATGATGGAAATTTTCACCACAAAACACAACATCTAGTGATGATAAAATTTGTGAATAAGTATGACGTATAATGAACACAATTCTTATATATCTCTGCTGCTGCCTTTCCGTTTTTATAGTATAGCTCCCTCTATACAGTCTTAGGATCACAGAGGCCAGACACTTTGATGTAATGATCAATGTTGATATATATTTAAACAATTCCTCCAAACACTATATCACTGTGCCTGGCCCCTGTGTAGGATGAAATAGTGTATGATTTCCATCAATACAAAATATTGAAACAATAAGCATGAAGTGGACTGATTTCTGTGATAGAACAAAAATGAATAACTATTAGGCAACAATGATCAATTACAGTGCAACTTTCACATGACTTCCTTTGTACATGGTTTATGTTGATAAGTAAGAGAGTGCTTTTTGATACAATTATAACTGGGATGTTAAAAATGCATTAAAAATGTGAGCATTACCCGACATTCTAGCAATGGCATAATAATGGTTAAAACTATAAAGTTGTCTTATGGACAAAAACAAAACAAATAAAGCAACAAAATAATGGCCTGCATCAAAAAAATACATACATGGAAATCACCTAAAGTAGTAATATTTCCAAACGTCTGCTTCAATGAGATAAGCATATTGGTTTTTACCAGTAGTATTATGATAAATCTCTTAAAATTCAAGAATTAAAATGAAATTCTGCCTTCTTATGTTTCATCTTCCAACCGATAATAATGGAACTTTGCAACAATAGTGGTAAAAAAAAACAAAAAAAAAACATAGACAGTGAGAAATGCCCTCATAGATTTTGGAAGGTTTCATCTGTAGCGAGATTGATAACAAGACAACACTAAATGATTTTACTTTCATGTTTTGACACTGTAGTGTCCTCAGTCATACAAGTTCTATAATGTGGTATCATCTGATAGTGTTCAAAACACCAATGAATTCTTATTACACAATGATGGTCTCGTACAAATGCAATTTCAGATACACATATTTTTGGCTTTATCATGTCTAAATACTTCTGTACACATTTTCACAACAGCGACAAAACTTGTAAACTTATCACACTCTAACCTTCCTGCATCAGGGTCAATTTTCAAGTATATTAAGTTTTTGATCCATTTATTCAAAACATGCAGAAATAGTTCCTGTGCCACTGCCACCCGAGCCTTTACCTGGGTTCTGCTGGAACCCTAAGCCACCTTCAGTGTCTTTTTTGCATGATTTTATTACTTTCATTTAATATTGATTTCATGTCTTTATTGTCAACATCAATATTTTTGAATTATTTCACAGTAAACAGAATATGTTTTGTGTGCATAAAACGGAAGGGGCTAATTAACTGTTAGAATTTTCAACAAGAGTCTCAAATTCGTGAATACTTACCAAAATGTGTCAGTATAGTGAAAACATGTAGTATGCAAAAACCTGTTTCCTTGACATTTGAAATATATATTGACATATTGAACAAACATAAAATTTTTCCAACCGTGATAAATGAAATATTTGTCAGCATTTATTTAGCACCACAAAGTGGAAATAACACCCCACAACATATACAAAATACAAATAACACCATACTAAAACATGTAACAGAATCACATGTTACTAAAATCAAGTGACAACGATTTAAACACAGAAACAAAATTGTTAAAAGATGGCTATTAATTTATTTAATACAGTTTTGAATATCATATTAAAACAATAATTTGACAGAGAATTAAAATCCTTCTGTCATACAGCTTGTGCTAATCTTCTGTATTAAAAATGAATCTTTCAAAAATTTTAACTGACATTGTCAATATACAACGATAACAAGTGCAATCAATGCTTATGAAGCTCACCAGTGACAGCCAATGCAAAGTGCTTATACAAATGCACTTAAATTTTAGAAACTTATTGTGATATAAAGTCTCAATGCCAAATTAATGTATCTTATACAAAAACAGTAGATCTCTATGTAGACTTCAAATTCTGGATTAGAATTCTTTAAATACGGTTATGATGTAAAAAAAAAAAGAGTCCAAAACATGGTAAAATCTAAAAACAAAATACAAAATATTTCCATAATATTTTACCATAAAATGACTTTTAAACCTCTTATGAATGTGTATACTGAATTGTAACAGTGTGGGTTGTATACCTATGAAATTGAGGCTTTTGAAAAAAAAAAATTTTTAAATTTGATTGGGATGTCGGTACAACAGCATTAGCTCACGGTTACTCATAACTGGTGTCAAGCTAAATATCAATATTGGATCTTTAATATAATGTTTAAACATTACACATCCTGACCTATTAAAATAATTTCTCATAAAAGACTAATGGCTACTTAAGAGATATAAGAAGTTGTTATAATCAATTCAGTTTAAAATGATTATACTGTAAAATTTATCGCTAAATTAAAATATCCTAAAGATAGCAAGAAGGCTATGAATAAGAAAATTTAGAAAACCAGGCATAATCAAGTAACGGATTGACCTGCCTCATGATAAAGTAAAGTGTAAAAATCTCCTAAACGATATGAAAACAGGCTTTTTTCTTTATTACACTACTGGTATTATATAAATACTAAAATACTTGGGTGTTTTCCAAAATCATGGTGCACAAAAACAGTCAAAATTCAGACCTGATACTACATTCAATATATACATGTAATATATAATTATAACAATACTTTGAAAAAATCTATAAGAGATATAATAATGCTTTCATTGCTGGTCAGTGTTAATGAAGTAATCGTCACATGTCTCTTGCAAGGTTTAATGATGACTTTGAAATCTGGAAAGAATGACAACAATGAGTTAATGGGAATCTCATCCTGATCAATGAAGATGTCAGCGCTTTCTCTGCTTCGTAAGAACAGTAACTGGGATGCCACCGCGTCCAGACTTGGTTTTACGGACGATGTACATTTCCGGGTAAGCCTCCTCAGTATCATCTTCCCCTTGTGCTGCTGCCTCCTCTGCTTCTGCCTCAGCATCTCCAGCTAATATGGCTGGTGAGGGGCAAAATGATTCTACCAGTTGAAATGATCCTGATGCTCCGATTCCAGACAGTTGTCTGAAATGATACATTTTCATCACTTTGAATTTACAAAGTTCAAGACCAATTCAAATTTTATCAGTATTATGTCACAATATAATAATACTACCATTATGAGAACTTGAGACATTAAATAACATTAATGGTATAAGAAGTGCATGTGTCAGATTTAAAATACCCTGTAATACCAGGTAGGGGGGGGGGGGGGGGGGGAGGGGGGGGCACACATACACTTCACTCAAAATACAGGTGGGCTTAATGCTGGAACGAGGAAATAGCATGTACCAGTATCTTTTCTACTGAACTGCAATAAACATGGATGACTTAATAACAGACATGGGCTTATTGCTGAATTAAATCTGTAGTAACCACAGTTAATAATTTAACTAGTTTTGGCTTACTATTTTAAAATTGATGATTCTGTTACAGTAGGCCCAGAGGGCCTGCATCACTGAGATGTATATATTTCATTAATCATGGCAAAATACTTTCATTTCAGTTATATTACAATTATTTTTCCATCTTGTTTTGCTGCCACTCCCAACTATGATTCAAACCAAATATGAACCAAATCTTGTCATTATTCATATTTGACCCCCCCCCCCCCCCCCCTCCCCCCCCCCTCCCTCCAACCCAAAGGGATCCACACCCTCGGTTTATACAATATTAGTTCTCCTTTGTCCAATAATGTACCTGACCAAATTTCATCAAAATCTATTCTATTTACAATGTAAAAGAATGGCTGGATAAATTCTTTATTGTATCTGAAGAAGGGTTTAACAAAACTTATAACGCTGACAGAACACAGACGATGAAACCCAGAAATAGACACCATGTAGATGGTAAACCAGCAACTAACTGAACAAACTCACCTGATCTTGTTGTTTGAACATGCCTTCTTCAGCGCTCCTTTGTACAGATGTGGTTTGTTGTCAATGCCAAATTCAGGATGGTACTCCACAATGTATTTTTTTATGAGGCCAGCTGATGCTTGCTTTGGCTCATGACATGCTACAATTGCCTGACAGACCATGTCTTCCATAGATTTGGCTGTAATGAATGATGTCACATTCTTATGGTCTTATTTAATTTTGATCTTTAGAAATCGAATGCATTTGTTCAAATTATTTATTAAAATAATGTATTTATCCTGTAATGCATCAAACATAAATTTTGATTCATTGCAGAAGTGGGCTTATGGCAGGATGATGAAAACTTTTAACACTTTCAACCAAATGCATAAGACATGGGTGGACTTACTCCTGGACATCATGCCATGGGTTTATGAATGATAATTAGGGTTAACCATTATCAACAGACTTCATTTCTTTTCATTTTTTATAGAGTTTCAAACGTTTCATTTAATTCATAAAGAACCTTTATAAGGAAAGCTTTTTTATTTATGCAGAGATAACCAATTAGTATTTTCATAAATATTACCTTCACTAGGATTGAAGTCCTCGGCCAACAGCCTGAACTTCCCTGTACTACCAGTTCCAGACACCTGTTCCCACATTCCCTTTTCCACTCCCTTCTCCAGTGCTTTCTTTAATCTGTAAGACAAGGGAACATGTGCCTGAGTGTCACAAAGGTGTTGTATTGTACCAATAGCATGATTGTTTACGAAATATTACCGTATATCTACATTCACAAGATTTTCTAAAATGAATTATGATTTGACCTTTGACATTGCATTTGATACCGCAATCCATTATTAAAGAATATCAAAATTTATTTTATTATGCAATAAATGTCCTTTTAACTAGCTTTACTTAGGCATTCTCTTCCTGTTTAATGACAGTACATTATATACATTCATGGAATTACTTTATACTAATAAGCTGTAGATTTCACATAACTTTGTGATATTGGACACACCACAATCTAATCCTGACTGTTGCACATGAGTGTTTTTGTTAACACATTTACTGGATAACAGTGAAGATTTTGAGAAGAAAATGAAATGTGCATCTCAAGCCTCCATAACAATGCAAACAAGATGTTACAAACTTTGCTTCAATGTTGGTATCTGGGTAGTGATCTGCTATGTATTTCTTGATCTTGGAGACAGAGGCGTCCTTGGGGTCACTCATGTAGGTAATAGCCAAGGAGAATGTATCGGACACAGACTGGGGATCACTGTGCATAGATGCACCTCCTCCTCCACGTTTTTCTGAGTAAGAAGTGAATGAGAAAAAAACATAAGAAGGAAGACTAAAGTAATAATTTTAAGAATATTTTGTAAACATATTAAAAGAAAACAAACCACTAAATACAGATATGCACAAACCTAAAATTACATTCTGAATGACAATACTGGCTTTTGAAAACAAAAGGACCTGAGGGCCTGTATTGCTCACCTGGATGTGGCAATGAACAAGGGAAAACACTCTACATTTAAACAGAATTTGAAGAATTTGCTTTATTTCCCATATTTGGCCCAACGTCTTCGGGACCAACATCCACCGTTCATACAATATTGGTTCTCCATCACCCAAGGATGCTTCAGACAAAATACAATGTATGGACCAAATCCTTTCATTCCTACAGAAGAAGGATTTTAAAGTAATTGCTATATTTGCTAGGGGGTCGGCCCACTATCATAAATAAAAATCTGGTTCTTCTTCACCAAAGGATGCTTCATGTCAATTTCGGTTGAAATCTGATCAGCGATTCATGACTAGTAGTGTAAAGTTAAAGGAGAACGGAAGAGGGATGATGAATTCTACGCCATGTCATAAGCTCACCAGTACTTTGGACCAGGTGAGCTACAAAACTACCCTGAAAATCTTAAGTGCCTCATCAACAACATATACTACTTCTGAGCAAAAGACTCAAGAGAACTGAAATGAAGTCACCGAATATGACCCACAACCGATACTGATGTCAATCCTATATTTTAATATATTTTGTGACAACTTACTTGCAGGACGTTTCCTTTTGTTACTTTTCTTTGATTTCTTTGCCTTTTTCTTAGGTGCTTCTCCACTCTCTTCTTCTTTTGCCTCTCCATCCTCCTTTGCCTCAGACTCTTCAGATTTCCTCTTCCTTTTCTTGCTTTTCTTTGACTTGTGCTCCTTTTCAGGCACTTCCTCTTCTTCTGCTGCTTCACCTTCAGCCTAGAATGATAGATGTCTTCTTTGTTAGCCAAAATCAAAAGGTTTGAATAGAGAGCAGTGAAACACCTGCAGCTATTTTTGATATTTAAAATTTACATTTTTGCAGAAACTATATATGGAATTAGCTATTTTCTGAGAGTCATAGGCTGAAATCGGCCAATCAGCTAAACATTTTCATCTCTGCCAATTGTATTTCAGAATTCATTACTTCACAAAATAATTCCTTCATCACTTCCTTTTTTTTTAACTAATAGATTAGATACTGTAAAGTACTCTGCGTACTGGTGAATATTTATTATATCCTGCCCCACCCCCAACCCTTAATAGGTGACAAATACATGAACTTACTGCTGTGCCATCATTTTCTTTGTCACTTTTGTCCTTCTTCTTTTGCTTCTTTTCCTTTTCTTTTGTTTCTTTCTGCAGATCTTCTTCTGCAGTACTTTCGCCTGGAAGTCTGTAAAACCCACACTTACCTGTACCTCTCACCTAAGGAAAAAAATGAAGACTTTAAATGAAAATTTTAACTCATAAATATATCAAAACCATAACAAAAAGACTTGGAAACCTTCATAAAACTTTCACGAATTTCACCATATCAAAATATTAATATGATTATTAGTCACAAAATGTCATTTATATTTATTTTTATGGATAGATTTCTCTTCCACTTCCCGAAAATAATGTACAAATTACATCTTTTCTTTTTTATCACTGATGAGTCAGTCGTTACAGGGCTTTTCTCACTGGTTTGGGAAGGATCCTTTGTGTCTAATTATGGAAGAATATTGGTGAATTGGGAAAGATTTTTTCAGGAGTAAAATTCCAATTTGGAATGGGGCCCATTAATGGCCCCAGATAGCCATGAGAAAAAGCCCTGCCAAGTTAATGGAGTTTGAATGGCAGAACTTACTAGTTCAAGGTGTCCATACATGAGGCCCCTGTTGAGAGCAGATAACAACTTCTGTGGTTTCATATCAAGCTGGAGGGCTGGATATTTCACGCTGATGTTCTTCTTTAATGTTTGAAACCTTAAGCCTTTATTCTTTGATAGGTTAAGGGAAAGTTTCAAATGAAGTAATAAAATTCATGTCAGCAGGCATTAATCCACACTATCAACACTTGTTAATTAAGGTAGGTCAATCAATACATAGAAATATTTAGATATCTAAATGTTTGTGAGAGTGGTATTGGTGAGTTCCAATCATATACAATGTGTATGTATTTTGGCACTTCCAACATTAAATTCGAATTTAGAAGAGTATTTCAAAACAAATTAAACTGAAACCCACATAAAAACAGAAAAGTAGAAGCCAAGGACTTCATTCTTTTGGTTTCAGAAATAATTCTTTCTCTGCAAAAGTGTTCAAAGGATACAGGGTTCTTTGCTTCATTGATAATTTCCTCCAAAATGTCCTTCATCTTCAGGTTCAGAGATTCAGCTTGCACCTTGGGTTTTTTATCAGAATGTTTCCGCTCTTTTACAAGTCCTTTTAGTGCAGAATCCTCCTTCACGCCATAATCTTTTCCAAATTTGTCTTTCACCAACTGAAAATTGATATAAGAATTCAGTTGAATGAGCACATCAACATCCAAGTTCCACATTTTACAAAAAAAAACTTAAAAGGTCATGTAGTTTTTCTAAGGGCAAGTGGATTTATTTGATATTATCAACAATAGTCTATTACTAAAAGTCAGCTAGAATTTTTTTCTTCAAAATCTACCTGTAGTTTAGCAATCCAAAGTAAATATTGAAAATGTACTTGAAAGTATCACTTTTTCCATATCAGAAAGTGAAAATGAAACCATTCTTTTAATCAGGATACTGAAACGGGCCTCTTACAATCTAAAATCTTATTGATACCATGTAAATATGTACTATTGAAGCATACTGAAACTTCCTTTGTAAACTAAGTTTATACTGGATATATTGTACTCAATACTCATATTTTACAAGCTTAAGTGTTCAGATAAGCAAGTGACTCTGAAGTGGTGAAATAATCAGATCCCTCCTCTTGGCCTGTATGACACAACCTACTGGAATGTCCACCACATTGGCCTGTAAAATACTAACTCAGGGCTTTTTCTCACTGGTTTAGGATGGGGCCTTTTTGTCTCTTTTTGGGAATAAAATTGGTGAATTCGGAAAGATATTTTCAGGAGTAAGCTGTGAATTTTGGGAATTTGCTTAAAATATGAAATAATTTCAAATGGGAATGGGGCCCATTAACGGCCCAAAAAGACTTCAGAAAAGCTCTGTTACTACCATGTTAAGCACTAAAATGTCCACCACATTGGCCTATATCACACTACATACCCAGTTCAAACCTAGGACATCACTATATTCGTCTGTATAACACTACATACCCAGTTAAACACAGAGATGTCACCATCTTGGCCTGTATAACTACACTTACCCAGTTAAACACTGGAACGTCACCATCTTGGCCAGTACAACTCTACCTATACCCAGTTAACACTGGAATGTCACCATCTTGGTCTGAATAACACTAGTGTACATATCAAGTTAAACACTGAAATGTCCACCACATTGGCCTGTATAACTACACTTACCCGATTAAACACTGGGACATCCACCACCTTGCCCTCCTCAAGTACACATGTCTCTGTGTAGTAATCATACAGGGCTACTAGAGAAACATTAATGCCCTCCTTCACCTCAAGGTTGTCATCTAGCCTGGAAGTACACAGAAGGATAATTAACCAGATTGCATTTGAACTGGGTCAACCTGCACACTTCAAGATTGGTTATCTATATCAAGCAATAAGAGTGAATTGGTATCTTAAATCTGTAATATCTATGTTTTAATTCATTTTGTTTATTTCTTGATTTAACATCAAAACATATGAAAAGTTTAAAATCTCGGCCATAAATTCTAGAAAAACAAAGTTGACTTTGAACCTACCATGTTCCTGCCCTAAGTTCTGCTGGTGGTATGGTACGTTTGCGCTTCTCAAACAGGACCTCTGCTTCAAGGAATTTGGCCTTGGGTTTAACAGCTTTGGGTGCTGCAGGTGGTTCAACTGGTGGTGGTGGTGCTGCAGCAGCTAGGCTTGCTGCAGCCTTAGCCTCTTTCTCTCTCTCCTTTTCTGCCAGATACTCTTGAGTTGCCTTCTTCAGCTTAATGGCTGGCATTGTGGAAGGTTTATAAGCTGTAATTAAAATAAAATATATATCTCAGATGTGTCCACCATGGAAGTATTACCAGCTTGAAGCAAAGATCAGGAAATATTAAGGATATTTATTTTGCTTGTTTTGGTGGCTTTATCACCTTGTCAACAGCCGATGTCATTTTGAGGTAGGGTGCACAATGGTTTTGTAGAAGTTGGTGGCTATATCTGGAGCACTGAACAACATACAGGAGGCATAATAATGGTCTACTTCATATATATGATCATGAATGGCTTGTGTAAAAGTATAAGAGTATAAGGTCACCTTAGGCTTACCAGCTCAGAGTAACAGGAATTTCCCTTTAGCCTAGTGGTAGGATGTTTGCCTTGAGAGCGAAAGGTCACTAGTTTGAGCCTCAGCGTGGGCAGGGTATTTTTCATTACTCCTTCGAATTCCTATTACACATGTTTTAGGCTAATAATTTAACGCTATAACCATGTCCACAAATTGACTGGACAAAGACTGAAGCCAGTCTTCTAGTCCTACTGGAATTCTGCAGGGAAGGAATTTAACGGATCAAATTACAGGACAGGCATTTTTTTTTTACTTTCAATGATCTTGTAATCTTGCAAAACTGTACTATTTCTATGTTATGTAATATGCTTATTGGATCATTGAAGTGATGCTAGTGTATATATGTCAGCAATATATATGGACTGTACATGTATGTGACAAGGTCAGTTACAGAAACTAAACAGTAGAGTCATACTTTCTTCCCTTAAGTAACGGTGATGATTCAGAATCAGGGCCAACATATTTGGTAATTCCGAAAAAAGTTCTATCTATCCATGATTTACTTTTGTCTGCATGGGTAAAAGCTAGCAGCACAGGTAAAAAAAATAATGAAATATTTAGATCTGGACCCTCAATGGCATGGGGATATGGTATCTAAACACTAATAAATCTGTCTATTCTATATAAGGTCTGCTTTGCTGAACAAGTAAGTGTATGTATATGTATTTCTATTTCTCTCTTTTATTGAATTTAATGTATTGGTATAACTACTGGTACAACAAAGGAAATTTTAGATGAGTTATGCATTGACTGAAGTGATATTTGAAAAATAAATTGCTTTTATTAAGAATGATCAATAAGCATTAAAGTGGTGACTTGAAATATGCGGTAGTTTCTAAACTACAGCCATATAAATAAGACCGGTGTTTAGTGATGTTTGCAGCACTGCAGATTTTACCAGTTTGTCTCCATTATTTTCCAAAAATAGATACTGATAACTGCAATTTCAATACAGTTTTATTAATTGAGTTACAAATTTTACAAGGCTGTTCACATCTCGTATGAATGCTTGATATTCATTATGCACAGATTCAAACATTGGAAGGACGAAAATAGGTTAGGGGCACACGCCATGTTTAGGGGCTGTAGCGTTATTTTTCAAATCTATATAAAAACCGAGAAAAAAAAACTTATGCCATAAATGTAAATGATGATACCCATGTTTGTAAACGAAACGAATTTATATAACATCAACAACGCCAGCTCAATAATTTATTAGCATATATTGCAATGGCGACAAAAAAAACACCCTTACGGCGCCCTACAAAATAGCAGTTTATCGGCGACTGGATCTGTTTACAATCAAACATTGATAATTATTTACATTGCTTATAAATCATGTGCAAAGAAAGAATACTAAAACGATATATGCATATAATCAAGAAAACAACCAACTTAATCAAAACATGTGCAAATAATACCGTAGAATGCAGTAAATTGGTCCACAGATGCGATGAAACCGCTACCTTGTGCGTGCTCACAATTTGATGACGCTATATTTTGTATAAAACGTCACAGTATTCCAGATTTTTGAGTATGAGGAGTTACCTCCCCTTGTCCACGAAGGAGGAATGCGTGCTGTGTCCTGGATTAAAGGTTTTTCCCGTCAAAATTAGAAAACGACTTTCTGCCAAAGCGAACTTATTTTTGTCATATCGAATGTATTAAAAACAAAAGACACCTGTTCGCCTGCAGTATAGCTAAATGCTACGAGATCTACTGGAGAACTAGCTATAATTTGCATCTTAGAAATTAAAAAAAAAACTTTTCCTGATTTTATGATTAACATAATAGATTAATTTCTAAGTCTCCTGTAACTGCTTTTTTCATCATACCATGGTGCGTGAAATTTACTTTGCATGTCATGCGCCTTGATGGCAATGCTTACCATTAACAATATGTATTAGTGATTTGGAGTCACGGGCGCGGATCCAGGATTTTCGAAAGGGGGGGGGGGGGGAGCGGGCGGTAATTTAGTGATAATGCGAGCGCCGTAGGCGCGAGCCGATTCTTTTTGGCGAGAGGTCTGGGGCCGCAAAGGCCCCCAGCGGGTCCAGGGCAGCGCCGTGGTAGGGGGTTCCAGGGGCGCGAAGCCCCCCGGCGAAAAATGAATATTGAAAATTTGCAATCATTCGGGATCGTTTTCTAGAGAGTAAGTTGCACAAATTCATCGATGCATTTAAAGTTATATCTGACGTGACTTTCATGTGCGAGAATAATATCGAAAGTTTGTAACTTGCTCGTGTAGAGAAAGTTATTGACTTTTCGTTAATACACCATATTTATTATATGGACTAAAAAAAAAAAGAAGACTTTTAAAACATTTTTTTCGCTAACGGATCAGAAATCGGAGATCGCAGTGTGTTACGCGTGCGTGACCGTTTATATATATTAAGCTCCAAGGTATTTTAAGGCTATAAAAAAATTTTCCTCCTCCGAAAAAAAGGGGGGGGGGGGGGGGGGGGGTCATTTGATCTGCTCACTGTGTACTAGATCTAGCTATGAAACCTATGATTTTGTACCTAAATGTCACCTGATATATTATATATTATAGTATTATCGTGTTCTATACACTCTGTATGTAATTCAGATCGTACTATATTAGTGCTTATTCGGTCAAATTATTACGCGTTTTCATATGTATATGATCTAGTCGTTTGTTAATTATTGAGGCTGACCAAAGTATTATTTTATAGAGTCTACCAGTCTGGTTTTGAAAGAAGAGAGTCACGCTTGCTAGCTGCTATGTCTGTGGGTAGATTTTTTCCCCCATTCTAACCAGGTTCGCGCGTATAGGGTCAGTTCGAATTAGATTCACGTGAATACGGGCGGAGTATCATTTGAAACCCCAACAGGGGTGGGGATACAATCAACAACGGTCTCATTTGAAAATCACACTTTCACTCTCACTGCATGTCGTAAGAGGCGACGAATTTTGTCTTCTGCTTCTTTTTAGGGGACATTGAAGAGGCCGACATAGATTGTCCCCATGGCAACAGTTGGGATCTTAGATATTTCCCCTTTCTTTCAACACCGATATCTTGTATTCCTGTTCGTTGTTTTCGTATAGAACTAGGGCCTCTGTCCAAACGGACGGACCAGTTGGACCGATGTTGTTCGTTTATGAAATACAGACGGACCTGCTGATTTTATATTGGTTTTTGACGAGCCTTGACAAATGTTACATTTAAAAACTGACGAACTGGTTTGTCCGCATAAACAAACAGGCCCCGGCCCAGGTCATATAACCAGAGACATATATAGAGAGATTCGCAGCTCTCTATTTGCCCTTATATCAACGTGGTGGCCCCTGACCTTCCCACAGTCCTTTGCGGTCGCTCGGTTCAGTCTTCACTAGACGCCATATTGGAGAAAACTTGAAAATCAGACACATAATTATCGATAATTTCTATTTGAAATCATCACCAAGATCCAATTATGTGCTTTAATATTTTATTAATACCAAAGTGCAGAAGTGTCATCAATATGAAATATATCACAATTTGCTGTCCAAGTGTTTGTATTTTGAGTATGAAAGTCAAGCACACCGCAGGAAAGATCGGCGGGAATCTCCAATTTTCGAAAAGTCCCTATGGGGTTTTCGAGAATACGGATAAATGACAACAATGTGCATGATAAACAAGACCACATTCCATAGGTATGATAGTTTTTGGTTAATGTGTTAACTTTTGTAGTGACCTAGATAAAACGATGTGCTTTTTGTGTGTGTTTAAAATTGACGATGTTTTGGTCTGACGTAATGGCGGCTTGTCGAATAGGACCCAATGGATTTTCGAAAATACGGATAAATGACAACAATGTGCATGATCAATAAGACTACATCCCATAGGTATAATAGTTTTTGGTTAATGTGGTAACTTTTGTAGTGGCCAAAATAAAACGACGTGCTTTTTGTGTGTGTTTAAAATGACGATGTTTTGGTCTGACGTAATGGCGGATTAACCAGAACATGTCGAATAAGTTCCAGTACATCGATACACACATGCGCAAAGCCCGATTTTACCTGTGCTCGCGTGTGTTTGATAGGGGACAGGGCGCTCTCGATAAGGGATATGCTTGAGTGGTCACGAATAAAGGGAGCCACCACTTGTACGGGGAAATAGCGATGTTACTTATCTCTCTATATATGTCTCTGATATAACCCCGAAATTTAGATTTTTCGCGTAATATTCGAGGTAAAATCAACTTTCACGCGTTTTTGTAATTACCCATTGTAAACTAATATCAATAAAAACGGATGATATTTTGGTGAAGATTTGCCTTAGACCCTAAGGATTTGATTTATACGCGTTTACATTTTCGCGCTTAAAATGTGTGGGGTTTTAGAAACGTTTGTGTGACCGGGATCGTCGCTTTTGCGCATTTCCATGTCCGGAAGATGTGAGAGAAGCTTCCGGAAAGATGCCGCTTGCAATTCACCAGGGATTATTTCAGGTATATCATCCATTTAAACGCCATTACAAGTAACGAACAACTTAATTTACTTTGATGCCTGACGGTCAATAAGTTTGCACTAACCAGTGATGCTTGTTGAAGTGTCAAACACACCGCTTCATGCACATGAGTAACAAACATGGCGGAGATGTGGTCTTGCCATATGAACTGTCATGTCATTGGTGATCGTTTACATCACACGCTTGTTACCTGATTGAAAGTTGTACTGACATTGCAATTTACTGTAGATTAATTGCTGTAGATTTTTTAACTCTCGTTTGGTTTCTTCTCATTTTGTCTTATCGTTGTCTTTCATTGATCAAGTACCCAAAACTATTATCAATATCGTAGTTATTCGGTCGTCTCCATTAGGATAAATCACGCCACCAGAATGTTGATGATTATGGACATTTAGGCATTTATAGCTTGTAGACACGAGTCAAATGAAAAAGCTCATGTCTTGTTAAAGAGGTTACGATTACAACTAATTACTTACAAATTTAAAATCGGCAAGAAACTGGTATATATTGCTGTTATGGCTAATGACACACATCCTAAACACACACTAAAAAAGGATATGTTTAGTGGTAATCACTTTGTCTTTACATTCGTATGAATTGCAGACATTTACAATTCCTCCCTCATATGGTTTGGTATGGATGGGGCATTCTGAGGGCAAATTTGTTGCAAATAAACTGGTTTGGGTTTATGGTTTAAACCTGGTTTTCAAAACGGTTTGTAAACTAAAACTGGTTTGCTCTTGAGAAACAAATGCGAAATTCTAGTTTTCAATATGGTGTCTTTGGGAGAAAAAGCTTCAGAGCAGTATTTGAAACGTTAATACCTCCTGAACGCACAAAAATCCCCCGAATCCCAAATTATGTTGAAGACATACTTCCACAATTCAATGCAATGACAGGGAAACGCATGCAATTCTAGCAGACTTTCTTTCAAACACAAGGGAACACTGTCATACCAATGGGAAAACAATTATTAATATTTATAATTTATATTTTATTTGTCCAGTCAAATGACTCTACAAGCCATAACTGGCAAGTTTGGAGCACGTAGCGCACTTCAAGAGCACATTCTGTATGTGTGTTGACAACATTCGCCATCTTGTTTTCAGAAACGAAACCTTCCAAACCACAACCGGTGGTGGTTTGAATGGTTTAATAAACTAGTTTAGGTTTATCAGAAACAAATGAATGAACCGGTTTCAGTTTAAATGTGGTTTGAAACTGGTTTACTCAACAAATGGAAAGTTTACAGAACCGGTTCGAAACTAAAACTGGTTTTAGGAGAACAAATTCGCCCTGAATGTTTGATTGATCGGCCATCCAGTAGACCCTTGAGAGTATGTTTTTGTCCCCAAAAATCATATTTGATTCTTTGTCTATTTTTCATATGTTTTGACCATTCAGATTGAAGGGAAATAATAATTTGACTTTTAGAATTCTTAATCAGATTTAGAATGTATTAAATGGTATACGGGAAAAATTACCTGACAATAGTTTGTGCATGCATGCACAAAGTTGGTGTACAAGATATTGAACCAAGGAATATTTATTTACACTTCCACCATAAAAAAAACACTTCTGGCTTATTGAAATATTATATATGTGCATTTCAATTTTTTCAAGATTATCAATTTGTCATGATCAGTGGCAATAGCCAGGGATTTTCCTACAGTAGAACTTGAGGCTAGATAAGGGATCCTTTCCCTGAGAAAATCTTGCTAAAATTCCTAATTAATCATCAAAGTTTGGTCAGGAGAAAGATTCCTTTTGTGTGAAAGTTTTAGTAAACAAAGACATATATTTGCAACTGATGATAATTTGGAACATATCATTGAATCTTCTATCATTTTTGAAGATGTCACTTTATAGCTACTCCTGTCCTGACTCCTGACATGTGTTGTCTTGTGTGAGACAGAGTTGAGAAGCAAGGCATACATAGGCTTCATAGGCATTACTTTTCCGGCAGTAACAGTGCCAATATTTGTGTTGAACTCTAATCTGTTCAAATAATTACAAGAACTATAATTATCAAACCTGTTTTATAATTACGAATAAGCAAGAACATTTCAGCACATGGTTTTTATTAAGATTTTAGCTTATACTTGATGTTTAATTGCACTATGTTTCTTACCAAACCAATGTTTACCATTTAGGTTATGTTTTTTCTTTAATTACAAGTGCTGTCATAACCAACCCTGGAATATATTATGGCCATCCAAACACACATTTCATATTCTGAAATTCCATATGCATGTTACCATTAATTGGACCTTGTTAATTACATTGTACAATGTTTAAATATATTGTACAATGATTAAGTTGTTTGCTTATAATAAGATGAGGGTTAAATTGATTGTTCAATTTTTAAATATATTGTACAATGTTGAAGTTGTTCTTTAGATGAGGGTTACATTGATTGTACAATGTTTAGATATATTATACATTGTTTAAGTTGTTCCTTTAGATTAAGCTTAATTTCTCTCAAAGAACATGCACTTATATTCTATACAACCATTAATTAGACTATGTTAATTAATTTTACTGTGTTGAAGTTTGCATTAAGCTCTTATTTCAGCAGAATTTCTTTCCAAATACATTCTATACATGGCCATCCCAACACACATTTTAAAGTCTAAACTTCCTCTGCAGTTTGCCATACATTTTTTTGGCTGGGGGTTGAGCTTTATTTAATCTGATTTAGGTTTTAAGAACAACAAGTAGAATAAATACCACATTTTGCCTTAATCCCGATGATATGCCCAAGTGGATTATGTACACACACAGCATTTTCTCACTGGTTTGGGATGGGGCCTTTTTGTCTTATTTGGAGAAGAAAATTGATGAATTGGGAAAGATGTTTTCGGGAGGAAACTGCAAATTTTGCGAATTTGGCATAGATATGAAGTAATTTCAATTAGGAATATGGGGCCCTTTAACAACCCCAAAAAACTCTCAAAGAGCCCTGACACGAAACATATAATTAGGTACAATTCTTGTACCAGCTAAAATTGTTTTATTTGTGTACATTATAAATACTATATAAATGAAACCAAACACATTTAGGGACTAAATTAACACAGGTTTATGTACACAGCTGTTTACTAAAGGTGTTAAAAATATCATGTAGTTTGTACCGTTAAGTTTATAGTAATAATAAATACACACAAGAGATTGTGTTTTTGTCAGCAGTGTATTATAAAAGTAGTAATGGTGTGGTATGCCTTATATATTTGTTAGTATGAAAACCAGATGATTATAGAGATATCCACAAAATATCAGTTCTGAATTGATATCTATTGGTCATGAATCAACAGTAAACTGCATCTTAATAAGAGAAACATTTGATTAATTTGAAATAAAGTAAAACTGCTGTAATTCTTTTGATGTAAACAATGCATATATACATGTACATGGAATAGCTAGCTTGAAGTGGCAGCTAACTTTATAATCCAGGTAATTTTATCTACCTAGCATCTGATTCCATATTCACATCAAATTTATATTATGTAGACCAGTTTGTTAGTGACCAAATTAATGTACATGTACTTTGTCTGCAGTGTAGAAAAAATCAACATTAATGTCAATTTAATGAATTGAAGCGTAATAATCACAAAACAATCCTGTGAAAGAAATATCTGGCTCAGTGCAAGCTTTTTTTACTGACAGCTGACTTGATCATATTCGTTTCTAAACTATTGAGTATCTTTATTATTGAGTAATTAATATTTTTTTATAAAACATATGTTACTATTTGATTTGTCACCAGGGTGCTGTTGAGCCCATGCAGGTGGATGCTCAACCAGAAGAAAATGACAATGTGGAGGATAATCAGTACCAAGTAGAAAATACATCACTAGTGAGTATATATATAACACACAGATTTGATGACATCTGAAAATTACATGTACATCTCAGTGACAGATAGAGAATTCAAAACGTTGTACTGTAAATTCTGTGTTTTTATCCATGTTTCAGTGTTTCATAAAATTAAATGTAATATTAATTTTTTCTCTTAAAATATATGTTGCTTTAAAAAAAATCATTAATTACAGGATTTGGAGCAGTATGCAAGTCAGTACACAGGCCTGGCCCGTTTAAAGAGACAGCTGTTTATCGCAGAGCACTGTCCAAGTCTGCGTGTGGAAGCACTTCGAATGGCTCTCTCCTATGTAATGACGACATACAATACAAACTTGTATCAAGAAATCCACAGAAAACTTCAGGAAGCTGTGGCTTCGTAAGTAGTGTTATCATCACAGATAAACATGATTTCAATATCATTACTCATTATGCCTGCATAATAAAGTTAGATGGTGGTAAAACGGTGCTGATTGTAGAGTATTACTGGGAATAATAGAATCTTACATTGGTCTGTTCCATGGACTACAAGGCTATCTCAACCTGTGTTTCACTGTTCAGCATAAGGCTTGCCCATATTTGATTATTTCTCTCACATTTTTTTTCTCACATGATCATCAATAAACATAATTCCAGTCAGATTAAACATATATGCAATTTCTCAACAACAACAACAAAAATCCTGTTGTTGAGAATGGGATATTCTCCATTAACAACAATTTTGTGACATCAAAGAAACAATACAATGATGTCACAGAAACGATTCATTATATTTAAGGATATCATAGCACGTGTCAGCTGTCTTTACCTACCTCGGTCAAGAAAGATTTGTCTTTTCCCTGGCAACCAAATTTGTCAAGTAATGCAGATTTCTGTGTCAACCAATCATTATCAAACTGATTCGAGTTTAACTGGGAGTTACACGCATTTCATGATATCTGGAAGTTTGTCTGAATAGCTACCGTTGCTTCTCGCAGAATTTATGTGAAACTTAGTGCACATAATTAGTACCTTAATTTGTTGTGCACAATTTCCTGGGAGTTACCTCCGTCAATTATTAGTGAATAATCAACATATCAGTATTATGTACTTTCTTTTATTCTGATGACAGTTCTTCAAGTTTACCAGATGCTGTTGCTGGCGTAGTTCACAACATGCCAGCCCTAGATACGCAATGGATAGAAACAACGGCAAAGAAAGCTGCCCTCAAGTTGGAGAAGCTAGATACAGATCTGAAAAACTATAAAAGTAATTCAATCAAAGAAAGCATAAGGTGAGTAGATGTTAAAAGATGTTAACTGTAAAAATTGTACTCGGCCAGTGATATTTCATATTCATTGTATTTTGTGTAACTTAACATCCAAATTGATTCAGATTTGATCTATCTATCCAAATAAAAAAGTTCATATGAATAGAAAAAAGAATTGCTGTGGCAGATAGTACAAGTGATATTTTTAACTTTCACAGACGAGGACATGACGATCTTGGTGATCACCATTTGGACTGTGGAGATTTAAGTAATGCACTCAAGTGTTATTCCAGGGCTAGGGATTACTGCACAATCTCTAAACATGTAGTCAATATGTGTCTAAATGTTATCAAGGTAAGATTTAAACTCAAAACTAAAATAAATCTGAATTTCTTGAGGAGGGAAAACCCCCACAATATTTTTGAGGTTTAAGATATATATCAAAATAGTGTTTTAGAAATAGGCAGTAACAACGCATTAACATTGAGATTTAAATGAATGCACCACTTGTTTCATTTCAAGATGAGTCACAACAGATTTTCAGTAATATTTCATTATTGGAAAGATGTAAAACATTATAGCTGTATATTTGATAAGAAGTTTTTTTACAGTATAGATTTATTGGAAATACTGCGACATTCCTGTCATAGAAATATCTTATTGTACAGGTTAGTGTGTATCTACAAAACTGGTCCCATGTACAGAGTTACGTAAATAAAGCAGAGAGCACACCTGAAATGACAGAGGTAAGTAGATCTGAGCTTTTTATCACTGGTTCAGGATGGCGCCTTTTTGTCTCAGTTTGGGAAGAAAATTGGTGAAGATTTTTTTCTCAAGTAAACTGCAAATTTTCGGAAATTGGTTTAAATATAAAATAATTTCAATTGGGTATGGGGGGCATTAACAGCCCCAGAAAAAACCCTTTATATGAAATACATTCTCAACTCCAAAATGACATTGAAAAAGTATGATCAATTGTTTGTGACAGTAAAATGTTTTGTTAAGTGTTAAATTATTGACTTGTAAATGGTTCAATACAGTGCTTTCCCCTTAATTCTTTTGAAATTTTACTTCCAGCATGGAAAGGATGGGGGACAGGCAGTTTTAACCAAATTGAAATGTGCAGCAGGCCTAGCAGATCTTGCCACAAAGAAATACAAATCTGCTGCTAAATACTTCCTGCAAGCGAATTTTGACTTCTGTGACTTTCCTGAGGTATAGCATGATATTGTATTCCGTAATGGTACATTAAACAGGTTTGTTTGTAACCAGGACAAAATTAAGCTAACAATACATTTGAAAGTATAATATGCTTGCAAAAAAATATTTGTAAACCAGGCACTTTTTCTTTCCTTGTCATAAGAAGTGCATAATTTATGATAATTCATGTGGTTTTACTTAATAAGCTACTTGGTACCTTTTCTGAAGAGTTTCCATTCAGGTCTGGGATTTATATTAACAAAAGTTTGGAAGCTTTGGCACCTTCTTGAAAACTAGGTTATTTATCTGTAAGGTGATTATTCCATAATACCAGCTTTAAAAAAAAATATCTTTTTCAGTTGCTGTCTGCTAGTAATGTAGCCACCTATGGCGTATTTTGTGCTTTGGCTTCATTTGACAGACAGGAGTTACAGAAAAATGTTATATCTAGCAGGTACAGTTCAACTTTATTATAGCCCCTGTATTTCAAGTATTAATTTGTGTTATTAAAAATTTTGTTGTAACTGGAAGACATTGAAAAGTGTTTGTGACAGTCGACAACTTTGATTGATGTTAATTGTGTGTTAATTTTAACATGTTATTTTATGTGTTGATAAGTAAGCCCCTGCCCATAGTTGAGCCCCCTTCTTTGATTTTGCAGAATCACAATTTTTAAAACTGAGCTAAATGTGATTCACAATTAAGCCCTCTCCAAACTTGAATACTAAACTTTACACTAGGGGAGGGGGCTTACTTGGTGTCTATATAGACAGAAAAAAGATTGAATACAATGTATCACCTATTACAGTAGATATGTACACTGTACTAAACTTTACACTAGGGGAGGGGGCTAACTTGGTGTCTATATAGACAGAAAAAAAGATTGAATACAATGTATCGCCTATTACAGTAGATTTGTACACTGTACTAAACTTTACACTAGGGGAGGGGGCTTACTTGGTGTCTATATAGACAGAAAAAAGATTGAATACAATGTATCGTCTATTACAGTAGATATGTACACTGTACTAAACTTTACACTAGGGGACGGGGCTTACTTGGGTGTCTATATAGACAGAAAAAAGATTGAATACAATGTATCGTCTATTACAGTAGATATGTACACTGTACTAAACTTTACACTAGGGGAGGGGGCTTACTTGGTGTCTATATAGACAGAAAAAAGATTGAATACAATGTACTGCCTATTACAGTAGATATGTACACTGTACTAAACTTTACACTAGGGGAGGGGGCTTACTTGGGGGTCTCTATAACTCCAAACTTGAATACTAAACTTTACACTAGGGGACGGGGCTTACTTGGTGTCTATATAGACAGAAAAAAGATTGAATACAATGTATCGTCTATTACAGTAGATATGTACACTGTACTAAACTTTACACTAGGGGAGGGGGCTTACTTGGGGGTCTATATAGACAGAAAAAAGATTGAATACAATGTATCGCCTATTACAGTAGATATGTACACTGTACTAAACTTTACACTAGGGGAGGGGGCTTACTTGGGTGTCTATATAGACAGAAAAAAGATTGAATACAATCAATCGCCTATTACAGTAGATATGTACACTGTACTAAACTTTACACTAGGGGAGGGGGCTTACTTGGTGTCTATATAGACAGAAAAAAGATTGAATACAATGTATCGCCTATTACAGTAGATATGTACACTGTACTAAACTTTACACTAGGGGACGGGGCTTACTTGGGTGTCTATATAGACAGAAAAAAGATTGAATACAATCAATCGCCTATTACAGTAGATATGTACACTGTACTAAACTTTACACTAGGGGAGGGGGCTTACTTGGTGTCTATATAGACAGAAAAAAGATTGAATACAATGTATCGTCTATTACAGTAGATATGTACACTGTACTAAACTTTACACTAGGGGACGGGGCTTACTTGGGTGTCTATATAGACAGAAAAAAGATTGAATACAATGTATCGTCTATTACAGTAGATATGTACACTGTACTAAACTTTACACTAGGGGACGGGGCTTACTTGGGTGTCTATATAGACAGAAAAAAGATTGAATACAATGTATCGTCTATTACAGTAGATATGTACACTGTACTAAACTTTACACTAGGGGACGGGGCTTACTTGGTGTCTATATAGACAGAAAAAAGATTGAATACAATGTATCGTCTATTACAGTAGATATGTACACTGTACTAAACTTTTCACTAGGGGAGGGGGCTTACTTGGTGTCTATATAGACAGAAAAAAGATTGAATACAATGTATCGCCTATTACAGTAGATATGTACACTGTACTAAACTTTACACTAGGGGACGGGGCTTACTTGGGTGTCTATATAGACAGAAAAAAGATTGAATACAATGTATCGTCTATTACAGTAGATATGTACACTGTACTAAACTTTACACTAGGGGACGGGGCTTACTTGGGTGTCTATATAGACAGAAAAAAGATTGAATACAATGTATCGTCTATTACAGTAGATATGTACACTGTACTAAACTTTACACTAGGGGACGGGGCTTACTTGGTGTCTATATAGACAGAAAAAAGATTGAATACAATGTATCGTCTATTACAGTAGATATGTACACTGTACTAAACTTTTCACTAGGGGAGGGGGCTTACTTGGTGTCTATATAGACAGAAAAAAGATTGAATACAATGTATCGCCTATTACAGTAGATATGTACACTGTACTAAACTTTACACTAGGGGACGGGGCTTACTTGGTGTCTATATAGACAGAAAAAAGATTGAATACAATGTATCACCTATTACAGTAGATATGTACACTGTACTAAACTTTACACTAGGGGACGGGGCTTACTTGGTGTCTATATAGACAGAAAAAAGATTGAATACAATGTATCGCCTATTACAGTAGATATGTACACTGTACTAAACTTTACACTAGGGGACGGGGCTTACTTGGGTGTCTATATAGACAGAAAAAAGATTGAATACAATGTATCGTCTATTACAGTAGATATGTACACTGTACTAAACTTTACACTAGGGGAGGGGGCTTACTTGGGTGTCTATATAGACAGAAAAAAGATTGAATACAATGTATCGCCTATTACAGTAGATATGTACACTGTACTAAACTTTACACTAGGGGACGGGGCTTACTTGGGTGTCTATATAGACAGAAAAAAGATTGAATACAATGTATCGCCTATTACAGTAGATATGTACACTGTACTAAACTTTACACTAGGGGATGGGGCTTACTTGGTGTCTATATAGACAGAAAAAAGATTGAATACAATGTATCGTCTATTACAGTAGATATGTACACTGTACTAAACTTTACACTAGGGGAGGGGGCTTACTTGGTGTCTATATAGACAGAAAAAAGATTGAATACAATGTACCGCCTATTACAGTAGATATGTACACGGCAATCCTAGTTTATCAAGAAAGTGTTCAATGACATGTTATAAATAACCTTTCATGTAATCAACTCATTTCATTTGTAGTAACAGCATGCTACATGGTGCTATAAAATAAGGAAGACTTTAGTAGAATTAGGTTTTAGTCCCATCTCTAAAAAAAGTTTATTTTTACATTTCAGTTCTTTTAAATTGTTCTTGGAATTGGAACCACAGTTACGAGACATTCTTCACAAATTTTATGAGTCAAAATATGCATCATGTTTAAAGCTTCTAGGAGAAATCAAGGTGAGTAATAAAAGAAAATTTTATAGGGGGTTATAAATAGCTGTTACTCTTAGTATTAATCAATATCTAATAAGTCTGTTAGTTATAACTCTTTGAACTGATCGTTTCATGTTTTCACTTTCGTATAATGGACCATTAATTCTGAAGTGTTCAGTAAAAGTAACACATGCTAGTTTGATTCCTGGAATCTAGAAGATCTATGTTTATATAAAGTAACATTCAGAGCAGTTAAGTGACCATGATATCAAAACAAAACAGAAGATGATTACAAATAAACTTAATATACCAACAAAATAAGGATGGGATAAATGTCTTTTGGCAAAGAATTTTATTAAAAAAAACATCTTAGACAACAATGAAATTTAACCTTATTAGATCCCCCCAGGTTTGTTATACATACTTTTTTTCACTACATGCAGTACATGTATATGTAGCTAAATGATACACCTGAACATTTTATTGGACTGCGTCACACACTCATATGGACTGATCTTGTATTTGCAGGACAACCTTTTACTGGATATGTACTTAGCTCCCCATGTTAATGTATTGTACTCACAAATTCGCAACAGAGCCCTATGTCAGGTAAGTCATTGGTGACAGTCCTGTAATCTGCATTTTTTCAGATCCAATTTACTTTAAACATATGTTGTATGAACTAGGTTTAACAATGGCCATGGTTAACAAAAGTATAATTTGTGATATTCATGGTTCCCAGAAAGTTCTTATGAAGTTGATTATACAATCATCTACTTAGTACTACAATAAAAGGCTTTTTAATGGAGTTCTGAATTACAATAAAACATTTTAATTATTTCAAATATATACATATAACAAATAAAGGATGCTTATCATTGTAGATTTAATCACATTTTTCAATGTTTGTGTTTCTTCAGTACTTCAGCCCATATCTATCAGCAGACATGAGAAAGATGGCCGAGGCCTTCAACACGTCAGTCACCGGTCTGGAAGATGAACTCATGCAGCTTATTCTTGAGGGACAGATCAATGCCAGAATAGACTCTCACAACAAAGTAAATCTAGTGTTCTCACAATATTCTCACAAAAACAGATGTATATGGAATGCTATCATTGTTTCTTGAATGAAAAATATTTGGAATGCTCTCATTATTTCTCACAAAATAAGTGAAGTAATCTGATTAACCACACATCCTTTTACAACAAAGTAAATAAACTCTGTATGCAGCTTTTTGAACTCGGATACAGGTGTAAACCTCTATCTCAACAAATGAGTGCATCTGAAAGTCAAGAAAAAAACATACTTACTATCAAGATATTTCAAAATCTATGAAATAATGAATATACTATGTCTTTCTACAATGCAGATTTTATATGCAAAAGATACAGATCAAAGAAGTACAACATTTGAGAAGTCACTCTCCATGGGAAAGGAATACCAAAGGCGAACAAGGGTATATACAGTTTTCAAACTGATATTTGAATGTGTTAAGATAAATTTTTCTGCTGCCATTTACAGTATTCAGTAAATGTTACTGAAGATGTGGAGTTTGAATTTTCAACTAGTACCGTAAATATTCGGGTATAGTGCGCACTCGCGTATAGTGCGCAGGTACGTTTTTGAGGTTCATTTTCAAAAAAAAAAAAAAATGAACAATTTTTTTTTTCAATATTCAACTGAGCGGTAGATGAATTCTAAAGCATAAGATGATAGGAATTTGTAACTTATGAAAGCTTATTTACCACATTTAATTGGAATTACCGGTCAGATTTGACACATTGGATTGACAGGTTGTTTACATTATACCGCGACAGGCCTAGTCAGCTTGCAAATTGAAGCGGTCCCATCTACGCTGTTGTACAAACAAAATAATTAATCCTACCCCCAATTACCTTGTGATTTTCACGCAGGTATGATCTCTTGTGTTGTCTGTCCACGAACATACAAAGCTAATTAAGCTCAATTATAACAAGATTGACTAGTAAGCTGACTGTAATGTAACACAGGCCGCCATTTTGTATACAGTACGGAAACAAGTCTGCTGTCGTCGTGCTGGTCACAACTTTTATGTCAATGAATTAACATGTGTAATGGATAAATCTACAGTGCAGACGATAAATAAGAGTACCCCAGTAGTTTTCACAGTCAGATCGTATTTTATATGGCCAGTTGGTCAGCTAATTGCGCATGCATGCTGTTACAGCTTCCGTAAATAAACAAGTTGAACGTTATCAGTTTCTGGCAGCACTCTGGATTTATAAGATGATTAATTTAGAAGTATGAAATAACTAAGTACTGCTATATCATTTCAAGTTTTGTTTGATGTTAATTGAGATGTTATACATCGTTTTAGACCTGAATATGGGAACATGCTCAAGTGAGATCGTATGTGTATACGGAACGTGTGGCTCACGATCGACTAAGATAAATCCACGTAATTGCTGATAAATACACAATTTCAAGGAATTAAACATCAAAATAACTATTCATTTCTTTGATTATTTGTTAACTATTACTTTCTAAATGCTTTATATATGTTATATAGATATATAAGTATTAAATCAATCCTGCTGTGAAAGGAAACTATCACAAATCTCAGTCAAATCACATTCATTATGACTGGAAAAGGCTTGTACTTGCGTATAGTGCGCAGTGGTCTTTTTCACTTGTCAATTTTTGAAAAAAAAGTGCGCAATATACGCGAATATTTACGGTACTTAAACATTCTGGTTATGTATCAAGAAAATCAATATCTGTTAAGCTATCTTTTGAAAACAATTGTTTAATGTTTTCATTTTGTTTTGATAGGCTCTTATATTGAGATCTGCAATATTGAAAAACCAGATTCATGTCAAGGTAAGTACATGAGTTTAGACACCTTCTCTTAGTGACGTGGTATTGGAGACTTAAACATTTCTAGGTTAACTTTCTGACCTTTTATGTAATCATCTGCTAACAGATACAAAATACGAAATCTACAAATTTTTCCAGGCTTGTTGATACTTCTCTGAAAGATGTATCATCTTATCAATTCCAAAACAATACAATATCGTCGGACAATGAATTCAACAGGGAGAATGGAAAACTATTCTGGAGGGCAAACACTAACCTCTGTTACATACATACTTGGTTTAGAAAATTTGAAGTTCATAATTCACTCATGGATAGGCAAAGGATACTGATACTTTTTCATGAAAGTTCTGTTTGGATAAAACATTTCATTTAGATGGGCCATATATGTTTCACCAACATTCCCTTGCAAATTGAATTATATTTACTGTGACATTTTTGGTATTCTACAGACACAATGTTGAAAATAGCTTGTCCATTAAATTGCTTTCTGTATCAACAGGGACCGCCAAGAGATGGGGGTCAGGGAGGGGAAATGTCCATTGCACCAGGAACAGCTTCATCGGCGAGGAACTGACCTCTGGTGACGGAGTGTGTGTCTAGTATGTTGATGATGCCTGCATACTATACACCTTGAGAGACTTCCAGCAACTGTGATACGAGGATCCAGTTATAGTACGCGAACAATGAATGCGAAATTCCTAGCCAGCACTCAGTGTCAGCATATTAACAGAATCTAAAACCATACTACTGCCAGCACTCCTGGAGTACAAGAGACATTCATCCTGTGCTGTTCAACCTTTTCCACAGTTTTGTGATATGTTTTCTTGTTGAAAAATTGTTGATAATTATGTGATACGAAATTTTCCTCAGAATTCAAAATTCCAACCCCACCATTGCAACCAATCCCAAATTTTACAGAATCCCAGGTGATATGATTTTCAAACCATCAACTATATATCAATATATCTGATGGAAACTATATACAAAGTGTGAAAGTCATGATCAGATAGACATTTGATAAACTACAGGCTGTACCCGAGGAGAATTTATTTGTGTGAACTAGGAGCGTGACCTGTTTCAATATGGGGCCTAAATTTAGACCCAATAGTGCTTATGTGCACTCTGGACAAGTAAACAACGGACAAGTTTCTGTGGTGGAGCGATGCGGCTCTTCCAACATATAAGTGCTATTTACCTTGATTTCTAGTTGAATGAGGAACGGTGATTGACAGTATGCTATGTGGGCTGTATGTCTTTATTTTATGCAAGTATACTGAAACCACCATTTACTCTCAATATGCTTATTGTGTGTAGATTGATTGGGATGTACGAAAAAGTGAGATTATAATTCGTACAAAAGTACATGCTGGCTTTACTCTGTGATTTTATATTACCTAAAAGATTCAATATTTTTTAATGAACGAATGGTGACTGCAGATGTGTCAGTATGTGGACTAAGTGCTTTGATATTGAGAAATATCCGGTTTTCACTGGAATATTTTTTGTCTTTAAGTTTGCAAAATATGATGCGAGTCTGATAAAGCTATCACTTGTACTTGTATAATGCTTTACAACTTTACCAGTGATATTGTGCTATAATGTCGCCTCCATTATTTATTATGCCGTTATCACCTCAAACTGGAGGGACAATGTTCCTATATTTGGTTATTCGGGATGTTTTCTCATACCATACAAAAGATTTTAATAAATCAAATTTAATACAATATTCAGTCTAGGTAATGGTCATGTAAACCCATTTTGGTGCCATAGAATATAAAATTATCATATTTATCTTCAAGTCGATAGATAAACTATCATAGTGACATTTACACTAGTTATGAAAGAAAATGCTGTGTATTATATTTTAGAGAACAAAATGTAACGAAAAGAGAGCTTTATGTTATCTGGGATTAAAAACATACATGCTTTTTCAATGTTAGAAACCGGAATGGAAGGAAAAAGCTAAAAATTCAGGAATAGGTTGTATTTTTATTACTATTAAAAATATTTAAGCAGTTATCATGACAAGGTAGATTGCATGTTGATTCAAGTGATTTAGAATAGAAACTTATGTATATAAAGAGGAATGATGATGATAAATATATTTTTCTCTGCTGTTCGTGGTAGAGTATGTTTCAGTATAATATCAGTACTACTAATGTCATTTGATGAATAGCTCAATACATTATGTGCTGCCAATGTGATCATAGTGTCCAGCTAGATGTGACAATCTGATATCTATCTTAAGGACTAAAATTTCACAATTCGAGATAAAAGCTGAAATAGTTTTACAGTATGAAAATTTTGTGAAGATTAATTTTTATAAATAATATATAAAGGAAAATTTGATGAGTTCAGTTCTTGTTATTCCAATCAAATGATCCCATTCAACCATGAAAAACACAAATGGAAATGTAGCCCAGGCCAGTCAAAAGAGTACATTTTGTATGTATATGTGTAGTGATACATTTGTTATACAATAACTTATTTATCAGGGAACTATATACATTGTATATGTGGCTACATGAAAATGTCAATACAACAAACTTTTAACAAGCTAAGACAGCATTTTTGCTTTGTTTTGTAAAATAAAATGTCAACCAAATCCCACATTGTTCATATCACATACATACATGTATGACTTTTATAAAAATTATTTGGATGAGAAAAGTTCTGATAAAAAAAAAAGTTTTGATATACATGAACATGTATGAGTGAAAATTGTTCACTGTTCCATTTACGCATTTAATTGGGAGTGAGATATCACAGACTAGATTTTGTTGCATGTGTTTGGAGATGTGACATCTATTGGTGAAGCTGGTGTCTGTGTTTTCTTTAGGCAAAACACAGGATTTGTTATGTCAGTAGACCAGGTACATGTACCGATTCAAAACTTTATAAACCAGGTGGAAATCTTTGAACACCACTACATGTATAGATTCAAAACTTGGTAATACATTCATGAGTTTATGAACAATTACAGCACTTGTGTATGAACCAGTTTTAATACTGTGCAGGTGTCGTAGGGTTCGTGGAAATGACTAAATCTGGACATATACTATGGTGTGTAGATTGCCGAGACTACATTTTTGTTTTCTTGGTTATCTAATTCAGCTTACACTTGTTCAGAACAATGTTTCGTGATGCATTATCAAATAAATGTTATACTTGTGATTTCCATTTTACTTTTCTGACAAATACATCTGAAAGTGTTTGAGATTTTTGTGTTAGGTTGGCACAGGATTGCATATATATGTGGTCCAGGACTTCCAAAAGTGATGGTCTACAAATATAGCCATCAGGTCTTGTGTAATGTAACAAATGTCATGAGCCATTCTACTGAGGTTCAGTATCTGTGTTTTCCTTCTAATTTTGCCCAGTCTACACTACTTGATGCAGTAGAACCACAAGTTCAAAATGCTCTCAAACTCACTAGCATCAACCGTAATTTATTTTCTAATGGTTGGCAACTTTACTACATTGTGTATAACTGCCAACCTTTGGTATAATGACTTGTGGTTCAGTAGACACTACAACCAAAATACTAAAATTTCAAGTTTTCAGATTCTTCATTAAGAAAAGCACTGTTGATTTTAAACCTTCATAATCTAATGAAGACATTTTTCAATAATTAATTAACATGAAATTTTCAACATAAATTATGCATAAACTGAAAAATTTAAGGTATTCTGAATTTAGTAATTCCGAATTGTTGACTTGTCATTTTTCACAGAATTTCCGCTACACTCTTCAGGAAATGCCCCGATTTGAACATGTGCAGGAATCACAGATAAATGTGGCTGAAATGGACAGCATTTTTCTGTTGACATTCCAGTAGGTGTTGATATTAAAGGTAATTTATCTGGCATTGCTTTGCCTGTGATAAGCTCTCCTATGTTCAATAAAAATGCTATTTCATTGTCCTGTAAAAAGTTGATGTATTTCCCCCTGGGTTTATTATAGGATGAATACTCTAGTACTTCATCCTGAGCAGCTACAACATCTGTTACTTTGAATGATGTTTGTTAGAATTCCTAAAAAAAAACCCAGATAATTGGCGGTAAACAAAATTCTTGATCAAGTCTATGAATCAGAAATGCTAGTATCGGGGCCCATTACCTGTTGTATTGCACTTCTGCTATTGGGTCACATATATTTATCCAAAGTAGTCTGCAAAATGTTGTTTTTCAGAGATTTCAGCTTGGGTGAACTTTTGTATAGCACTCTGCTGGAGAGTCTATTACCGTCGTGTCAACAATATGTCCTAAATTAGGATGAAACGCTCATGTTGTACTAACTTGGATCTATACATTCTTACAGTATCTTGGTCGAGTCTTAAAAAATAAATCTGTTTATTAATAAATGAAGTATTATTTTCATAGTTGTTTGTTTGGTGTTTTAAAGGGACCAAGTCCAGAATTGGTTTTCATAAAGCTATTCTCAGGCTCAGGGGGACTGTATTTCACAATTTTGGTTCATCTTATTTCATGGAAGCTTCATGCAAACATTTCATGGAAAATGTTTGAGGGGTAAAAGGTGTTATCTGACCAGAATAATTCACAATTTTGTTTCATATTATGTCTTCGTAAGCTTCCTGCAAAATATTGGTTTAGGGATTTTGAAGGATATGTCCAAAATGTGGAAAATTTTATGCACATAGCGCATGACGACAGACAGATCGTGATAAAATAGGTGTTTTGACCAGTCAGATGACCTAAAAATTCAAAGTTTGACGGTTAAAGGTGAATTACATTTTTTAGTCTCAAACCGACGAACCTCACAAAAATTGCCAAAACAATGCTGAAATCACAACTATCCGAAGAGTTCTTTTCAAATGTGATTACGGCCTTACATTTGGTTTGACCAGTTATGTATGCACCTATTAGAGGTGGCTCTTTCAAAATCTCTCTTTTGTTCAGATAAAAGGATTTTGGTCTCCCAGATCAATGTGTGAAAGGACTCCATTTTGTATAAAGTGAGAAGGTTTATGGATTTCACACAATGATAGTAAAATCAAGTGAAGTTCAAAGAAAAAACAAAACAATAATTGCAATGCATAACTATATATTTAATTATCATATTAGAAAATAAATTTTACAAATTGAAATTTCAATTTTAATATATAAATTAATAACCAGTATAACAGTTTTTTGGGGGAAGACAAAAAATTACAAATGTTTAGAAAGTGGTTATTAAAGTTTAAGTTATATAATATAGGGAAGATGGCACAAAAAAAAGGCACAAAGTTGGACTTGCTTTATCAATATCTAACCATACAAACAACATCTACTTCTGAATACATAAGTCGTTTCATCACCCAAGTTTGATGCTCAAAGTTACACACAATGTACCAATTTTAACTAATGGTTGCAATTTTTTAAAATGGTAATATTGGAAGGACTACTATCAAGGCGATAATTTTTTGAGCAATTTCTCATCTTTAAGCCCAATTTTCGTTCCCTGTGATAGAAGATAATGTATGCTTTGACCATGGGATGACAGTTTATTACCGTTTATTTCAAATGGAGGTGGTTATAAATTAATTTGGCAATGGGTCTAGGCCCGGAATTCCTACTGTTTCCTTCCCTTTTTTACAAACCTGAAAGAGTTATGACCATAAAATCATTAATTTTATACAGTACCCTGCTTATCAGATACGTTTTTTGTAATTTCCATAAATTTTAATGATAAAACCATGAACTGTTTTCCTCAAAAAAGTAGACAATGATATGATCTAATGATAATTTTTTGTTGATCTGAAGTTTCTCTTCACTATTTAACTACCGTTTGCAAGTTTGCATAATATAAGATTATAGAATGAAATATGTGTATGTAGAATTACCCTGATTCTATAAATAGTACAAAAGCAAGTGAAATTATGCGAATTCTTGATATAAATGGGATGTACAAAGTGATATGTCACTTCCCTGAAACCCATAAGTTCATACCAAACATGATTTTGAACAAAGATACTGAAATTCAATTTGTTCTGGAACAATGACACAAAAGGTAAGTGGAATCGGACATTCTTAATTGTAAGGATGTCAATACTTTATATGTAGACGGTGCTCTTTACACCACAAATTTCATTCAATTAACAAGGGTGAATGTTTGGTGGGGATAATGCCATGTCTTTGTCATAATAAACTGGTGGTGAGAAATGATAAGTAATCAAAACTTAAATCTGGTGAACACAAAAATCTACAAAAATATTCTTTTCATTTTTACCCAGTTCTTAGGAGTAATAATTGAGATAGCTGGCACTGAAAGAAATTGTAGTATACCAATAATTCAAAAATGTATTGAAATTCAATATTAGATCTGTCAGTAAATGACAACAAAAGTAATTGTAAACTCATAATCATGCTGACATGAAAATAAACATTTCTATGAGTTCAACATCTACAACCAGGCCTACTAAACCTATTAAAACTAATTGGATAACAAACAATCTATACTTTAATAAATGGAATGTATTATTAAACTTCTAATTTCTAAAATTCTTATTCCAATGCATTTTTTTTTTCATGATTACAAAATCCTAGTTATTCACTCAAAATGACCAACACTTTCAAATGAATGCTTGATATTTTAACAAAACATATTTCTTAAAAACATAATGAAAGACTGCAAACAATTTTGGCAAATAATACTAAAAGAGGTTGTGATGAACCTGTGGTTTTAATCAGGGCACCTGTTCTTTTATATTAACAAACCAGTATGTAGCATTTCGGACATAAATCCTTGCTGACCTGTAGATGTGTACAGACCTTGAATCTTAATGTCAAGATTCACCAGAATACTGAATAATTACATTGCTAGTTCCGTCCTGATTTCTAATGATGGTAAAACTCTTTCAATCCGTAAAAAGGAAACAGTAATGATGATATTAACACACACAAAGTGGACTCTGTCCACTCGGATCTTGAATTGTCAGAATTATTTTAACTCTCTCCGTATAAGATATACCTAAACAATAAATACAACATCTGTAATTTTCAATAAAACTGTACCAGATTACATTTTCGTTGTCAATCATTGATAATTATTATCTGAATCACATGTAGCTGGGAATCAATGATCTACATTATAGCTTATATAAGTATTTTATATATATATATATATATATATATATATGTGTGTGTCTTTATCTGGCAAGAAGCTATCGTCTCCTTGTGCATACAATGGTTGTTAGCTCCATAAACACAAAGAGTTGGTTTCCATTCATCAATCATCTAGTTCAGCATTTTGAAGATTTTTGAAGCTGAATGCATCAAAATTATAACCGTTTCCATGGTAGAACTTGCTCTGGAACTCGACCCTGAAAAAATACAAGATACATTACATTACTTTCTGTACTTCCACATAAAACTAGCTTTGTACTTGCAAACTAACTGTGACAGACACATACATTTGTAACCTGAACTGAGAAGGTGATGTTCAAGTATGAATAAATTATATTGCGATCTATACAATTCCAGTCAAATAGAACACACTATGAAATGTTTAAGAGTAATTTCTTTTTTGGTAAGAGCTATTCCAGGAAACTAGATACCCAGCGGGAAGACTCCATGGCAGTTTTTGTTTATTGCTGTACAAATGATTGAACCAGTTGGACAAGAGTTGTTTGTTTAATAAATAAAGATGGAGCTAGTGATTGTATATTGCCTTTGAATGAGTCTGGACAAAGACTTTCAAGACCTGTATTAATATCTGCAGGTCTGTCAAGAGTTATGTCTGAAATGTAAATTAAAACATGACAAACTGTTTTGTCCGCATACATGAACATGTCCCAGGTTTGTCTTACAGGGACCACCCTAGAAAATATTTAATTGAAACAATACTACCTGTATACTACATAATAAAGGCCACATTTTCTCCAGCACTCGCCATGTAGAGAATATCTTTTTCCTGATTTCCTACCATAGGATGAATGTATATCTAACTGGAATGGCCCCAACTATCAATTGCACCATTACATAAACCTCAATTTACACAATTCCAAACTTGACGGAAGAACATTTCTGAAGTCTATGTACCCATAGTATACCCATAAAATGTCATCTATTTGATATACTCTCACTCCTGTGTTTAACCATTTTTTCAGCATCTGTTTTGTGCCTATAGACAAAGGAAATTGAAGTGTGGACTTTTTCTTTTGAGTGTCATACTTTCTTCATGAAGCTGTCATGTCAGATGTAGATTGGACAAAAGAGACAAAATCAACTCCAGCTCAGAACCAATTAATATTGACTGATGTAATGACACACAAATAGAAAAAAACTCAAGTTAAGCTATTTAAATAATGGACTCCTACCAGTGAAGACGAAGGGTGTGGAGGAAAGCAGACAGTCCCTCCATCAACAGGAGAACTCCAACAGTCAGAGCAGCAAACACTGCAAATACTGCAAATATAATAACGGAGCCTGCGTATGGTATATCCATCGTCAGACTGACCCGGAACAACATTCCCCACAGGACTTCGGACAACTCTGCAATAAAAATCGTAAATGAAAATGTGCATAATAAAACAAGAAATACAATAATTATATACCTTACATAATACAGTATTGATTAAACAAATCTCTTTTACTACTGTGGAAAAATCATGAGTGGGCGAAACTACAGATCCCAGTGGAAGATAGACACCGTGTGAGATGTACGAACTACAGATCCCAGGGGAAGATAGACACCGTGTGAGATGTACCAACTACAGATCCCAGTGGAAGATAGACACTGTGTGAGATGTACGAACAACAGATCCCAGTGGAAGATAGACACCGTGTGAGATGTACGAACTACAGATCCCAGTGGAAGACAGACACCTTGTGAGATGTACGAACTACAGATCCCAGTGGAAGATAGACACCGTGTGAGATGTACGAACTACAGATCCCAGTGGAAGATAGACACCTTGTGAGATGTACGAACTACAGATCCCAGTGGAAGATAGACACTGTGTGAGATGTATGAACAACAGATCCCAGTGGAAGATAGACACCGTGTGAGATGTACGAACAACAGATCCCAGTGGAAGATAGACACCGTGTGAGATGTACGAACTACAGATCCCAGTGGAAGACAGACACCTTGTGAGATGTACGAACTACAGATCCCAGTGGAAGATGGACACCGTGTGAGATGTACGAACTACAGATCCCAGTGGAAGATAGACACTGTGTGAGATGAACGAACTACAGATCCCAGTGGAAGATAGACACCGTGTGAGATGTACAAACTACAGATCCCAGTGGAAGATAGACACCTTGTGAGATGTACGAACTACAGATCCCAGTGGAAGATGGACACTGTGTGAGATGTACGAACTACAGATCCCAGTGGAAGATGGACACCGTGTGAGATGTACGAACTACAGATCCCAGTGGAAGACAGACACCTTGTGAGATGTACGAACTACAGATCCCAGTGGAAGATAGACACCGTGTGAGATGTACGAACTACAGATCCCAGTGGAAGATAGACACTGTGTGAGATGTACGAACTACAGATCCCAGTGGAAGATAGACACCGTGTGAGATGTACGAACTACAGATCCCAGTGGAAGACAGACACCGTGTGAGATGTACAAACTACAGATCCCAGTGGAAGATAGACACCTTGTGAGATGTACGAACTACAGATCCCAGTGGAAGATGGACACTGTGTGAGATGTACGAACTACAGATCCCAGTGGAAGATGGACACCGTGTGAGATGTACGAACTACAGATCCCAGTGGAAGATAGACACTGTGTGAGATGTACAAACTACAGATCCCAGTGGAAGATAGACACCTTGTGAGATGTACGAACTACAGATCCCAGTGGAAGATGGACACCGTGTGAGATGTACGAACTACAGCTCCCAGTGGAAGATAGACACCGTGTGAGATGTACAAACTAAGATCCCAGTGGAAGATAAACACCTTGTGAGATGTACAAACTACAGATCCCAGTGGAAGATAGACACCGTGTGAGATGTACAAACTAAGATCCCAGTGGAAGACAGACACCGTGTGAGATGTACAAACTACAGATCCCAGTGGAAGATAGACACCGTGTGAGATGTACGAACTACAGATCCCAGTGGAAGATAGACACCGTGTGAGATGTACGAACTAAAGATCCCAGTGGAAGATAGACACCGTGTGAGATGTACGAACTACAGATCCCAGTGGAAGATAGACACCGTGTGAGATGTACGAACTACAGATCCCAGTGGAAGATAGACACCGTGTGAGATGTACGAACTACAGATCCCAGTGGAAGATAGACACCGTGTGAGATGTACGAACTAAAGATCCCAGTGGAAGATAGACACCGTGTGAGATGTATATATATATCTATAAATTCATTATTATATTTCACTAGCTAACTGACATGTCGGACAGTGCCCTGCAATATATCCGCCTCTAAACCTGAGCTTAACCTGTTACACAGATATTGATATGGTCAAAATATTATATTATGAAACTTTGGTGATCTAAATTGATTGAGGGGTTTGTGAGGTATCTTGTACACAAAGGTTTTTATTATACAAGGCGTCAAGCGTGACCTTTGACTCTTAAATCTTGAATGAAAATCACCCAAACTTAAAGAACATCTCACAATGTATTTGGTCTTCTGTATATATTTTTAACAGTATATTCCTGATTTGATTTTCAGTAACAGCAAACCTTGAAAACCTTCTAAACCTCTACTGAACATCATCACATCAATATAACACAATGTGAAGTTTGAAAAGATTTGTCCTTCTGGATTCTGAGATAATTTCCGGGAACAAAAGTGCTGTAGTTTTAGTCTGACAGTATCATCAAAGTTCCATTTTTAGTAACATTATTCTTAACAGCAGTGACCTTGACCTTGACATTAGGAACTTATTTCATTCACAGTTCTTACTTCTATCCTTATTGACAGTATTTTATTCTTGACCTTGACATTAAAATTTGTTTACATCCTTAATGAACATCCTCATACCTCAGTGCATGTAACAGAATGTGAAATTTCAAAATGTTTGGCCTTACAGATTCCGAGATAATCTTCAGAAACAATAGTGCTGACAGACAGATGAGAGAATTTAACAGACACCATATTCACTACTGGGCACCTGTCATGCCAGGCCCTTAAAATTATGATTCAGGCTAGAAAGCATATCATGGTGTTGATAACTTACGTGAGTGAGCGAGACTGAGGGCCCACAGTCGGAGGTAGGACGCTGTGTGAGAAATACAGCCCAGGCAGTACTCTATGGTATGGATAGCTTGGCCAATAAATATCTCACTGAAGTCAAACTAAGGGAGAAAGAGAAGAAAACATTCACTTCCATACCAAACATTTTATCACTCACATTAGACAAACTTATCTTAATCAATTACGTTCATCTTTTAAATTAAATGATGGTTTAATTAACTTTTGATAATTTGAGAAATAACATTAAGTAGCCAAGAAACAAAGTTAGCCATTAATACTGTTGCTCTCATTTAAATATTGGTACTTCAGACATTTAGATAAAGGTGAGAAATAATTAGGACAGTTGTGTGTACTATTACAGGACAATGAAACATCATGTGTCTGCATTCATACACCAATGAATATACTTTTATTACCAGGCATGGGCTTGTTGTCAGATACAGTATGTAAACTTACATCATCTACTTTCACATCATCAGGACCCTGAAAGGAAGCATGAAATTAAGATAATAGATGGTCATGACGACATTTTACTTTAAATTTGAATTTCAATTAAACTGCAATAAATGTTTAACAAGCCGTAGAATAATCTCTTTATTTTTATTAATTCAGTATCTTTCCAATTTTATCTTGAGCTCATACAACATTTTCATGTAAAATATTGAACAAATTGATGTGATTCAAGACTTTGTTTTAGCCTCTATTTAAGGAAAATAAAACCAGGTAGATAAGCTCAAATAAATACATTTACAGGCAACATATTGATGCAACTACTCAGTCAAACAGTGTGAAATATTTTAGAAAATTTGAATAAGAATAAACTGTTATAAAAGTGACTAAAAACCACAAATATGTGAGGCGAGTGTAGCAACAACTTTAAAAGTTTCACAAAGAGGCAAGTGATGTAAGTTCTACTTGTGTTGTTAGTGAGATCAGACATATATGTGGGTTACTGAAGTAATCCACACAGCAAGCTACACTTCCCTGAGTTCAGACAAAATCACTATGTCGCTGAATATATTGTCTGAATAAAGAATGTATATGTTAAATTATCGCAGACTACATTGGTTAGAATAGCATATAGAAATCAGTGTTAATTTACTGGTCTGAAGGCAATATCTAGTATAGCGATTGATACAAAAACACATGTAACTGACTCACAGAAAATTCAGTGTGACAATATAATGACAGAAGTGTTCAGCGTGTTTACAAGCTTGTAAAGGAATTATTGTAAGTTGGTGACTGTGTAAGGAAGAGTTATGCTGACACCTGTATCAAATGCACTGTAACAATTTATTTTACCTAGTAACAAATACACCTAACAGTTCTATTTTACCTATCTTAACAGGTACTAATACCGGACACACTTATTTTGGGGTTCACATTTTTATCTTAACAATGCATGTTTTTGGGGCACCTCCTGTAGCTTATGACATTTATTTCTATGACAAAAAAATTGTTTCCATGGTTACCTGGTCCTCGCTCTCTGCATGGTTATGTTCCCCACCTTCCCCGTTGATGCTCAGTTTCACCTCTGATGAACGGACAGTCTGAGGACAATAATACTCATTAAAAGGGACTTGAACAGGTTTTGATGGCATTATAACATTAAAATTTCTATAATCCCATTGGCATTGCATTTAACAAAATGTGATGGTGCCTACATACTTCATTGGAACTATTTCAAATTATTCATGAAAGAATATATTTTTCATTGTGTGAAAGACATTTTTTCTGCTAATATGAGAATTTTATCTTTTTCTCATAAAGAAGTGTGAAAAAAAACAGGTATTTCCAGATGAGATACTTTATCAACGATTAATCTAACTATCTTTAGTAGGAATATATCACTTTTGCCAAACAGAAAACAACCAATTTTCAAATTTGACATATGAGAGTTTGTATGCATGAAGATGGGCTCCTATATATGAAATAAAAAATATTTTTCTTAAAAAGATAACACAATACTGGTTAAGATAAACAACCTGTCTCATCCGCTGTAAAATATTTTGTATACAATTATCATTTATTTTCAATTTGATAAACAATCTTTTTGCTTGTAAAATGCAATGATGTTAAATCCTTTTCCTGTGGTACCACATGGACTTGACATGGTTGGGATGTGGTACCACATGGACCTGACATGGTTGGGACGTGGTACCACATGGACTTGATATGGTTGGGACGTGGAACCACATGGACTTGACATGGTACCACATGGACTTGACATGGTTGGGACGTGGAACCACATGGACTTGACATGGTACCACATGGACTTGACATGGTTGGGACGTGGAACCACATGGACTTGACATGGTTGGGACATGGTAACACATGGACTTGACATGGTTGGGACGTGGACTTGACATGGTTGGGACGTGGTACCACATGGACTTGACATGGTTTGGACGCGGTACCACATGGACTTGACATGGTTGGGACGTGGACTTGACATGGTTGGGACGTGGTACCACATGGACTTGACATGGTTTGGACGCGGTACCACATGGACTTGACATGGTTGGGACGTGGACTTGACATGGTTGGGACGTGGTACCACATGGACTTGACATGGTTTGGACGCGGTACCACATGGACTTGACATGGTTGGGATGCGGTACCACATGGACTTGACATGGTTGGGACGTGGTACCACATGGACTTGACATGGTTGGGACGTGGTACCACATGGACTTGACATGGTTGGGACGTGGTACCACATGGACTTGACATGGTTGGTTCGTGGTACCACATGGACTTGACATGGTTGGGACGTGGTACCACATGGACTTGACATGGTTGGGACGTGGTACCACATGGACTTGACATGGTTGGGACGTGGTACCACATGGACTTGACATGGTTGGTTCGTGGTACCACATGGACTTGACATGGTTGGGACGTGGTACCACATGGACTTGACATGGTTGGGACGTGGTACCACATGGACTTGACATGGTTGGTTCGTGGTACCACATGGACTTGACATGGTTGGGACGTGGTACCACATGGACTTGACATGGTTGGGACGTGGTACCACATGGACTTGACATGGTTGGTTCGTGGTACCACATGGACTTGACATGGTTGGGACACGGTGCCAATCTCTGTGCAATATACCCTTAACATTACAACAAATTATCCAGTTATACATTTATAAAGTGCTATTGACCTTGACCTTAGAAACTTGTTAATCACCTTTTGCACATCTTTAAAAGCAACATATCTTTTAATGTTTTGTTACTTAGCTTGTAAATGCTGGAACCCATCTTCAAACATAAGACTTTTGGCATTAGGCCCACTAACTCTACAATACCCTATTCTAGGTACTATGATGTACTATATATATGTTTATCACATATAACTGGCCTGCTCTACTTCGCCATACAGCCATGTCATAAAATTGATAAATATCATAAGACATGTGTAATAACACTATTGTGACCTCACAAATACTTTATGACATCATAATGAACTGTCACTGTGCATGATTGTCTGTGCATATCAAAACGTTATATCCGAGTCGAAAATCACCTTTGATCTTTTACAGAAATAACTTTGAAAGTTTGAAAGGTAAATTCTCATATATACAAGTTATGTGATAAACAGAATCTTACACTTGTGTCTATGTTATATGAAATTTATTAAACTTGTTTTATATGCCACTGGCATAAAGGAATGTGACATATCAAATCATTGAATTCATTTGATAAATTCCATATAACATAGCCACTCATGTAAGATCCATTATATATAATACAGCGCAAAATGTCTTAAGAGCTTTCTGATCTAATATTTTTAAAGCTGAATACACTTCAGTTCTAGATGCTAAACTAATGACATAAAATCAGCTGGTTATATGTACAACACAGGCCCATCACCAAGAAATCACCTGCTCAGTCTCTTTAGAGGCTTTGGATGGGACTATTATAGTCCACTACAATAATAATTAATGGTTTGTCTGTCTCAGGCCATCTGAGGACACTATCATTGTATTCTGTAGCAGATATCACTCCAAATTACACAATTACAAATGGTGAGATGACAGTTTTACATGGTGTAGATAGCTAGTGATCTACCCATTGGGTCAACAATTGTCCTGAACCACTCATATCATATACATTGTGTCTCCATTTACACAGATAAGACAAGTTTTAAACACATTTCTAATGTTAAACTCAATTAAAAAAATATTGAAAGCTATCTTAGTAGAACACAAAGAACATACTGACAGAAAAAAAGTGAATCCTTATTCTTCAATGTCTTTCCTGATATTTCCTTACCTATATTCAATATCTTTCCTTTCTACTTTATTTTGTAAATACATGTAAAAACAAGTTATACTGGACATGTGTACAGACACAAAAACAATCTAGATCATCAACTGTATAACATGAAATGTTTGTATTAAATGTAGGAACCTCTAAAATACAACAAAATTCAGTTGAAATAATCTAAGACTACTATTTGTAAATACTGGCAAGTTTGTACCACAAAACTATCTAAATATACTGAAACGACAACAAAATATACCCTGCTAATAACTTGTATAACATTACAGGTAAGTAAAGACTGATTTGATCACACAATTCCTATGGATACAGGGAAATTGAAGTGAATTTACATGCTGCACATTGATAATTACAATACAATATCAGTAACCTGATAAACAGTCAAATCAGAAAATTTTGTGACAACACTTAGCTGTCGTGAACCTTTGCTAGTCTGGACTTTACGTATACCTTGTACACTTTTGATGGATGAAAATTAATTCTTGCATAATTTATAGGGTGACCCTGTGGTTGATAGGAATGGGATAACACACTTAGTGGGACATTGTTGATGGCACAATGAATAGGGTTTACATCAGCTTACTTGGTAAGTATGTGAGAAAAATAATAAAACAGGGGTCTGTTCCATGGAAAGGGATATCTTCAACCTGATTGTAAAAGTTTGGCTGGCCAGCACTCGGCAAACCTTGTGTTTGAGGTAACGATATCCCTGTCTATGGAAAAGACTCGTGCAAAATTCTATCAAACTATATAAAGGGAGATTTACCAGAGCCTTTTCCCCATCACACTAGTATTCAGTCTAATGTGTTTCCACTATACATGTATTGACAGTAACTGTGTTATTACAAGATTGTGAAATAGTAAACTGTGACAGTAGCTGAAGTAAATAAACAAAATGTAGTCTGTAAAACAAGAAACATATCACTTCTATACCTGTCAACACTCCCACGTTCTGGGGAATTTATTTTCAATCCTAAATTTTCTTTTCAGACTATTATAATTCTTATTTTTACTTTGACATAAAGTTAGTCCATTGCATTTGAAACAGTACAATATTAGCAGCAGTGCACTATTATCAGTGATTACTAGCACCATGTTTTCAGAAAGTACACACAGCAGTAAAAGGCAAAACAGATGTGATAATTTCATGTTTTACAGTACAGTTTTAATAGTCATACAAATTTCAAGATATTAATTCTCTTTATCATTAAGTCAGTTCAAGCAGTGACCATTCCTCAACCCTTTGGTCAGTAAAAGCTGTGGTCAGTTCTCAAGTCTTTGGTCAGTAACAGCTGTTATCAGTTCTCAAGGGTTTGGTCAGCACAAGCCCAATGTTTAGTAAAGTAAATGACAGAAGTTAAATCATGAAGTAATGTGTTCAGCTAGGGGATCCCTGACTCTCAGCCTCTAGTTACCTCCGAACATATCATCCATAATCTTTGTCATTATATGTCACAGTGGTATGGTGAGCATAAAAATGTATGAACATAAAGTTGGTTTAATAGTTTGAATTTTAAGTGATATACAATCAAAAATGTATATCATTTAAACACAATTTTGATCAATCTCACATTAATATTTGAGTTTGTATTAGTTATTTATAAATACAAAATTATTTATTATTGAAGACTCGAGAGGATGTCATGAGCTGATGTACCTGTAGCCACCAAGCTGAGCACATTGACTGAAATACATCAACATAGTAACATACCACATTCAACCTAATAAATGTACAGGGAAAAGTGTTCAGGTGAATTAAGGTTTTATTTTATTTTTTAAGATATTTTTTTTTTTATCTTTGGAAGACAGCCTTTGATAAAAAGACTTCAGACAGTGTTGACAAATCTGTGAAGAAAAGTAGTAACCTTTTCAAGGAATTTAAATGAACATATCCTTTTTTTTAGATAAAAGATAGGGGTCTGGTAATTGGGTAGTCACATTTATTAGGTCAAATATGGTATTTATCCCCAACCAGTGTTGACCTGGATGAGCTGACATACTGTGAAGTTAATGTTAATTGAAATTCACTTTTGAGATGGGCATGCAACTCGATCTGGTTCTTTTAAATGAAGATCAGATTTATAATTTTGTATAATTTTACAATGCAGGACAGACACTGGCTAGGGAGTAAAAATTTCTGTGTATTAATAATAAACATACAATCGGGGCTTCATTCATATTGTCCTCTATAAGGCGGCTTCTAATCTGAAAATAAAACAACATGCACCAAACCTTGTTAGAAACCTGTATAATCAAATATACAGACAGAAAAAAAAAACATTCTACAAAAAATTGATTAGTTGGTAAAATAAAACTCAATCGAAATAACCATATCTTACTGTTTTAAATTAATACACAGGTAGTTTTAAAAGTCTTAAAGTTTAATTCTGTAAAAGATGCAAAATAATTATTAATAAAAAAAAAATTCATTCATTACAAAAAAGACCTGGATTTCTTTTCAGTATAAAGATTTCCAAAGTTATCTCCCTTTAATTATTTCATTTCCAGTAGATCTGAAACAGCTTACCAGTTATATTACTGGCTTTGTGAAACATGCTGGCATTACAACAATGTGATTTTTAGATAAAATGTTAATTGGGATAAATATCTAATGTACTGTATATATTTATATACATGTATATGGAATTCTTTCTGGTTCTCTTAGATTAATGAATATCATGCAGGTTTTAGTTTGCAATTTCTATTCCGTGTATGGTAGGGGAAGGGTATCTTTATTCTGGGTACTACACAGATACTGTCAATTGATTAATAACACTGTTCCCATGGTGATCTAATAAACACTCCTTGATTTTTCAACAAATACCAGCAAGAACAAATTCTATCTACAATTCATTAAATATTTAACACTGCATGAATACCCTATGAATAGGTAGTCAAAATTTTACAACTGCTTTTTACATGAAGCCTCTCACACATTGACAATGGAGAATAAAATCCAAGATTGAACTGCATATTCATTAAGACAATCCTTTGACAGCTAGCCCATAAACAAAGGTAAGTTCAGACATTTAAACCTCCACCTTAATTGTACTTTTCATAGCCTCACTGTGACATGAAACTTCATAACATAATACCTCTGTAATAATCTTAAATTCCATTCTTTACAGAAAAATGAAAGAAAATTGAAATCAGAATACTCGCCTCCAAAAAGAAAGAGTTTTGATTTAGGACTAGCTGTTATAATAGACTACAATGTATTATCTACACAGAGTTTACTCTCTACAAATTAAAAGTGCATCTGCCAGTAAATATTTATAAAATAAAATAATAAATAAACTATATGTATTGTCTGCTGAAGAATTAAAATCTTTTGTTTTTTATTATTATTCTTTTATTAGAGTAAAAATTCTGAAAGTTTTCTGCCGTAAACATTTTCCAAACTTTTTTTTTTAATACATGATAAAAAATCAATGCCAATGTCACATAAACTCTCATCAGACAATACAGTTAAAAGTAAAAACTATACCAACCACCATTGCGATATATGTAAACTTGACTGTATTGTGAACCATAAACCATCCATTTTAAAATGGCCTTGTCATCCGACAATGCAGGTGGAAATGGAAAGCAAAAGTAGCAAGCACTGGACCCATGCAGGATATATAATACCAATGGGTCAAAGGTCAAGAACTTACCCCAAGCTCAATATCGGAGATAGCTTGCTCTTTGTCTGCGGTACCGTTTCCAGTACCAGACTGCAGGGTATCAGAACAGTCAGAGTCAAAGACAAAGCTAAAATCATCTAACCCCACTACTATATAACACTCCATAAGGTCAAGGCCATTCAACTTGATCAAGGTCATATTGCATTGACCAATGTGAGCTTTTTACAAAATTGTCTTTAAAAATAAAAGTGAGAATGAAAATGATTTTTAACATATCAATTTAGAAGTATGGTCCAGATCTATACACCCGATAACATAAATATACAAATAATGGATAGATACTTTATATAACCTTGACCTAAGTGAGTCCATTGCTGTTTGTAAGGGGTGAGCCAGTGATGGATGCATACAACCAGGTACAAAATCCACAACTAAATCTTCTCCAAAAAATCTAATGTAGGCAGTCAAATTTTATTAAAGAAAAAAAAAGTACTGTCAGGCAGAACAATATACGCCCATGGGATGCCATATATTGTTATATACTATCTTGTATCGAAATAAATTTGTATCATCTTAATTAAGAGTGGTTATCTGGCATGCTATAAAGCTCACTTTTCACTACAAAGTCAATATTTAATTTTCTGACAGTTTGAGGAAAATAAGTACTCAAGTTTGAAACATCAGAAATAGACAGCAATAACTTTTTTGAAAAATAGAAATAGTTGAATCAGAATTTCTTTGGTGAAACATGAAACGTTATATAATGACTATAATGCATTCTAAGCTTCAAAGAAATTTGTCAAAAAATATAGGAGGAAATCTCCAGACAAAAATCAATCATGAAATTAACAAAGAGCAATAACTTTTGCAAAAATTGGTGAATAAAAATTCTTATCAAGCAAACACAACAACATATCAGGATTATAAAGCATACCAAGTTTCAAAGAAATTGGTTGAAAAATGTTGGAGATCTCCAGACAAAAAAAATGATAACTAAAATAAACAAAGGGGAATCATTTTTGCAAAAACAGTGGAATCAGAATTCTTTCCAGGAGACACAACTTCATATCATGATCATAATATATACTAAGTCTGAAAGAGATCAGTCAGAAAATATATAGAAGATTGTCGTACAAACAAAACTTTAAGTCAAATTTGACAGGCATATAAAAAGACAAAGATAAATGAGAATCTAAGCTCCTGAAAAAAGAATAATCGGAAATGTTTTGATAATTATCTTGTGTCTAACCTTCTAAAATTTCAAATCAAAGTCCCTGCTGGTATTATCAGGTACCAACAGCACCATGGAAACCATACATATCACTACCCTGTTGAAAACTGTATTCAATTTTGTCGTGTGTGATCCCTGAATGCTGAATATTTAGGATCATTTCACACCCTACTGATTTCAGAAGAAATACAACTTTTGAGATATTTCATTTTACATCCTAAGTATGTAACCATGGTAACATGTAAGTCATCATTTGATCCTATTATATGGAAGGCAAATTACATTGATGTTTACCATGACTTGGCATTAGAAGCAAATATATATACACAATTATAAGATGTGATTTATACTTTATATACTATAACATGTGATTATTATCACGATTTAAGAAAACTATCAATCACAATATATATACATGTACCAGGAAAATAGATTCAGTAGAGCCATGCTCACAGCGTCCATGCCTAAGCAGCACATCCCAGGTAATACTGTTACATTTAACAGTGGTATACTTGTGTACTTGTCATCATAGCAAGAGGATATAGATATTACACAACAGCGGTCAACTAAATTTGAGACACTACAAGGGGAGAAATTAATAAATATCTAGTATAACAACACTATTAAGATTAGGTCAAATATGGCATTTATCCCCAACCAGTGTTGACATGGATGAGCTGACATACTGTGAATTTAATGTTAATTGAAATTCACTTTGAGATGGGCATGCAACTCTGGTTCTTTTAAATGAAGATCAGATTTATAATTTTGTATAATTTTACATTGCAGGACAGACACTGGCTAGGGAGTAAAAATTTCTGTGTATTGATAATAAACATACAATCGGGGCTTCGTTCAAATTGTCCTCTATAAGGCGGCTTCTAATCTGAAAATAAAACAACATGCACCAAACCTTGTTAGAAACCTGTATAATCAAATATACAGACAGAAAAAAAAAACATTCTACAAAAAATTAATTAGTTGGTAAATTAAAACTCAGTCGAAATAACCATATCTTACTGTTTTAAATTAATACACAGGTAGTTTTAAAAGTCTTAAAGTTTAATTCTGTAAAAGATGCAAAATAATTATTAATAAAAAAAAAAATTTCGTTCATTACAAAAAAAACCTGGATTTCTTTTCAGTATAAAGATTTCCAAAGTTATCTCCCTTTAATTATTTAATTTCCAGTAGATCTGAAACAGCTTACCAGTTATATTACTGGCTTTGTGAAACATGCTGGCATTACAACAAGGTGATTTTTAGATAAAATGTTAATTGGGATAAATATCTAATGTACTGTATATATTTATAAACATGTATATGGAATTCTTTCTGGTTCTCTTAGATTAATGAATATCATGCAGGTTTTAGTTTGCAATTTCTATTCCGTGTATGGTAGGGGAAGGGTATCTGTATTCTGGGTACTACAGACACTGTCAATTGATTGGTATCACTGTTCCCATGGTGATCTAATAAACACTCCTTGATTTTTCAACAAATACCAGCAAGAACAAATTCTATCTACAATTCATTAAATATTTAACACTGCATGAATACCCTATGAATAGGTAGTCAAAATTTTATAACTGCTTTTTACATGAAGCCTCTCATACATTGACAATGGAGAATAAAATCCAAGATTGAACTGCATATTCATTAAGACAATCCTTTGAAAGCTAGCCCATAAACAAAGGTAAGTTCAGACATTTGAACCTCCACCTTAATTGTACTTTTCATAGCCTCACTGTGACATGAAACTTCATAACATAATACCTCTGTAATAATCTTAAATTCCATTCTTTACAGCAAAAATGAAACAAGATTGAAATTAGAATACTCGCCTCCAAAAAGAAAGAGTTTTGATTTAGGACTAGCTGTTATAATAGACTACAATGTATTATCAACACAGAGTTTACTCTCTACAAATTAAAAGCGTATCTGCCAGTAAATATTTATAAAATAAAATAATAAATAAACTATATGTATTGTCTGCTGAAGAATTAAAATCTTTTGTTTTTTATTATTATTCTTTTATTAGAGTAAAAATTCTGAAAGTTTTCTGCCGTAAAAATTTTCCAAACTTTTTTTTTTTAATACATGATAAAAAATCAATGCCAATGTCACATAAACTCTCATCAGACAATACAGTTAAAAGTAAAAACTATACCAACCACCATTGCGATATCTGTAAACTTGACTGTATTGTGAACCATAAACCATCCATTTTGAAATGGCCTTGTCATCCGACAATGCAGGTGGAAATGGAAAGCAAAACTAGCAAGCACTGGACCCATGCAGGATATATAATACCAATGGGTCAAAGGTCAAGAACTTACCCCAAGCTCAATATCGGAGATAGCTTGCTCTTTGTCTGCGGTACCGTTTCCAGTACCAGACTGCAGGGTATCAGAACAGTCAGAGTCAAAGACAAAGCTAAAATCATCTAACCCCACTACTATATAACACTCCATAAGGTCAAGGCCATTCAACTTGATCAAGGTCATATTGCATTGACCAATGTGAGCTTTTTACAAAATTGTCTTTAAAAATAAAAGTGAGAATGAAAATGATTTTTAACATATCAATTTAGAAGTATGGTCCAGATCTATACACCCGATAACATAAATATACAGATAATGGATGAATACTTTATATAACCTTGACCTAAGTGAGTCCATTGCTGTTTGTAAGGGGTGAGCCAGTGATGGATGCATACAACCAGGTACAAAATCCACAACTAAATCTTCTCCAAACAAGAGGCCCAGGGGCCTTAACGGTCATCTGACTCTAAATTAAAGACCCGCATACTATTGTAGTATTCATTCTCTGTAGCGACTAGTATAGTGACACTGTTGGCCATGGTGGCCACCTTGGAATTTGTATCAACCCAAAAAATAACAACACTTGATGAAGATTATATTAGGATTCTTTCTGGTAAGTTAGAGCTGAATCCCACAGGTGGAATTTTAGAAGAAATTTGAAAAGGGTGTTGTTCAGGAAAACCATGATTGCATAATCATGTTACAAAATGGCTACCATGGCTGCCTTATCAACGTTTGCATGAGGCTGAAAAATAACAACACTTTGTTAGCTCTCCTTAACATCCTCACCAATTCTCAGCTCAATGCCACCAGTGGAACTGGAGAAGAAGCTTAAAATCTGGTTTTCAAGATGGCTACCATTTTGGATTTATGACTGACCTGATAAATAACAACACTTGCTCAGGACCATCTCAGGATCATTTCTGGTAAACTAGAGCTGAATCCTACTGGTGGAATTTGAGAAGAAGTTTGAATTAGGTGTTGTTCAGGAAAACCATGATTGTACAATCACCAATTTCCATCTCAATGGCACCAGTGGAACTGGAGAAGTTAAAATTGTTTTTCAAGATGGCTGCCATGGCAGCCATCTTGGATTTCTGACCAACCTGAAAAATAACATCACTTGGTCAGGGCCATCTCAAGATCATTTCAAGCAAGATTCAGCTCAATCCAACTATTGGAATTTGAGTTGCCAATATGACATAGATATGGTGAGGGCTATCAAAGAACTTTATTGCAGGATTGTCTGGCAGCCTTTATCAAATATTATTTTGTCATTAATCAGTTACAGCATAAATAGCATACAGGCACAATATGATAATTTTTTTGGCAATTTTGAACAGAGGTTACAATAATAAATTCCATGAAACTATGTAGTCCTTCATATTAGCTTGCTAGGGACTATTAATATGAGGTTTCTGGACTTTATTGTAATTAAGTTAATGCTGGACGACAAGCAAAAAACATTGCACCACTGCAGCTCAATTTCCTATGGACAGCGTAGTTCTTCTAATATAAAATATAACAAAGGATGAACATATACATAAAAGTATTTATTGTCAAATTAAACAGACATCAGCAAAGGTACACATGGGAAATATGCTCACAAGCATTTTTTATGGTTACAGTTTCATACAAACATGTCTGTTAGCTAGAAGACATAAGGATAACTTAGTATTGAGAGATATTTGAGTTGGCAAGCAACAAATATTATTAATTTTCAAAAACAAAGCATTTTATAAATCTTCATTATATGTAAACAACACTGAAATGGTTAATGGTTGAAGTAATTGTGCTATGAAGATCAATTTGTCCAAGTACATAATAAGCATTTTATAATGTATACAAATCAATACTCCATTAAAGTTAGCAGGACCACAAAAAAAAAAAAAAGAAATAATAAAATTATACAGAAACAAACAAGGATTTCCTTCTAGTTCTTAATGCATAAAAATTAACAATGCAAATCAAGAGATATTTCTGACCAGCGGAAATATTAACGTCTGGAATTTTTGAAGCAATATTATAGGGCTGGTTTGACAAATGTTTAGGTTAGATACAAATCCAAAGATATCTCTGAGCAACGGAAATCAAAAGTTTTGCTAATTGATATCATAAGGGTTGGTTTGACATATATGTATATATTAGATACAAAATACAAGTCCATAGATACCTCTTTAATACCAACGAAAATCGAAAGTTATGGTATTCATTGGGGCTGCATGGTATACATGTTTACATCAGATACAAAATATAAATCCAGATATCCCTTACCAGTGAAAATTGAAAGTTAAGGTAAGGAATTCTGAGGGGCTGGTTTGTATGTTTAGGTAAGATACAAAACACAAATCCATAGGTATCTCTTACCAGCGAAAAAACGAAAGCTTTGGTAATGGATATCTTAGGGGTGGGTATATATGTACATAAAATACAATTTGCAAATTCATAGATATTCCTTACCAGCAAAAATCAAAACTTATGGTAACGGATATCATAGGGGCTGGTATATATGTTTACATATAAGATACAGATATCCCTTACCAACAAAATGTCTGGTAATGGATATATCATAGGGGCTGGTATACAATGGTAGCCAGGTAAATTTTACTTAAGGGTTGATAAACAAATCCTTGTAGTTTCAGTGAAAAGGTGAAGTTTTAAATAAATCAGAAAGTTGCCTATAATTATATGAATAATATTTTGTTGGAAGAAAAAATATTGATAAATAAACATAGCAACATCTTATTTGCTTGCTGTAAATTCTGTAATGCTATAAGTGGTCAGTTTTTACTTTTCATACTTTGAATAAGCATACATAGTTTACCATTACAAATGATATGACTTACACGTCAATGACATTTTATCTAAAAGAATTGTTAAAACTGCAATGGAGATAAACACTTCTTACACATGTTAATTGGCAATGTAATTATAAATATTGCAAATATTCTGTAAATTTGTGTTTGCAATGTTATTATATACAATTGTACAATTCTTTTCTAAAGGTTTATAGCAAAACAAAAGTTCTAAACAACATCTTATTACTTAATAAGTATGAAATTATCAGGTTATTGAAATTGTTGAAGTGTTTACTGGTATACATTGACACTGATGCAGATCTGAATAATGTTCATAATGCAGGAAATACATTCTTGAAAACTCAATTTTAACTAAGCATACATATTTAAGAAGAAGTCACATGTTTTTCTACATATGTGTAACATACACTAACTTGCAAACTCTCCTTGTTATTTCCATGATAAGTTTTGTTATAGGAAGATGTACAAGCACACTGAATATTGAGAGTCGTAAAAAAGGTTTTGTTTTATCAGATGCACTTGGAAAAACATGTAGAACAATTTTTCATATGGAATTTTTTTTACCAATAACAATAAATATAGTTTGTACTAACTTATTAATAAGAATTTCTATCCACTTCATATCCACTTTTCATGTTCAATAATTCATTCAATTCATCAGTAGAGGGTGAGTTTACGAGCGTTTATAGCTGCGGCAGTGACATCCCCTCTACACCATACTTACCACATATTAGTTATGAACTGAACTGGATATGGATAGCTTGTTCAATTAGTATTGTAGTTAAAAGTTAGTACTTCAATATGCAGGTATCATTTTCCTGCGGCTGCTTCTGAAATCTAAGCAGCTATAACATCTGTGACATACAGACAATGAAGATTTCCTGGTATTATAGGTAGAATTCTTCCATAAATTTACTGACAGTACCAATAAACCTTTTAGGACCCTTGATATCTTGTGTGCATTGGAAAAGTAAATTGGAAAAATATGATGTAAATATTGGTATTATGTTAGCTTGAATGTAGAATTTGAAAACCTTCTGTACAAATAAGCATAATATGACTATATTTCTTGTATGAGATTTAAGTTTAAAATGTATATTACTATATAAATTGTAAGAAGATACTGGGTCTCTAACACCAGACTTGTCTTAAGACATTTTGACATTTATATGTCTACATTTTATGACACTTCAGACATTTTGACATTTATATGTCTACATTTTATGACACTTCAGACATTTTGACATTTATATGTCTACATTTCATTAAACTTCAGACATTTTGATATTTATATGTCAACATTTCATTAAACTTCAGACATTTTGATATTTATATGTCAACATTTCATTAGATTTCAGACATTTTGATATTTATATGTCAACATTCCATTAAACTTCAGACATTTTGATATTTATATGTCAACATTCCATTAAACTTCAGACATTTTGATATTTATGTCAACATTTCATTACACTTCAGACATTTTGATATTTATATGTCAACATTTCATTAAACTTCAGACATTTTGACATTTATGTCAACATTTCATTACACTTCAGACATTTTGACATTTATATGTTAACATTTCATTACACTTCAGACATTTTGACATTTATATGTCTACATTTTATGACACTTCAGACATTTTGACATTTATATGTCTACATTTTATGACACTTCAGACATTTTGACATTTATATGTCTACATTTCATTAAACTTCAGACATTTTGATATTTATATGTCAACATTTCATTAAACTTCAGACATTTTGATATTTATATGTCAACATTCCATTACACTTCAGACATTTTGACATTTATGTCAACATTTCATTACACTTCAGACATTTTGATATTTATATGTCAACATTTCATTAAACTTCAGACATTTTGACATTTATGTCAACATTTCATTACACTTCAGACATTTTGACATTTATATGTCAACATTCCATTAAACTTCAGACATTTTGATATTTATATGTCAACATTTCATTAAACTTCAGACATTTTGACATTTATATGTCAACATTTCATTACACTTCAGACATTTTGACATTTAACTGTCAACATTCCATTACACTTCAGACATTTTGACTTTTATATGTGTGCACTTGGTTACACAATATAGTTTGTAGATTTCATGAGACCAAAAGATGAATGGTGTAATTTTCAGATTCAAGTAAGGAGCACAATCTTCTGTACATGTGTTGGTTTCAATAACACCTACAGTCCAGTTTCTCACAATGTTCATAGTTATATCTTCTTTTTTAATCATGAGCAGTATATAATGTATGAATATATTTGTACAAGGTAAATTGTAACACATTGATGTTTACATATTCGTGCAGTTGCAAAAATGCGTGTAAATTGCAGTTATCTGATAATGAAAATAATAAAAGGAAATAAAATAAAATTTGTAAAATACAGAATCTTGACTTAAGTAAAACAAGGTAAACATTAAAATCTGAAATAACTCGTAAAATTTCACAATATTTTCTTTGAAGTCTTGACACTTAATAACATTTAGAATTCATATTGGTTTAAAGCTGTAATGTGGATATATCTAAAGATACCTTTTGCATATAACTCCAATGCATTTCAAGTAAACCACATTGAAATTGGTGAAAATGGTAAAAAAGAGGCCCAACAGGCCTGCATTGCTCACCGTGCAGTGACAGTCACATACAAGTTTCACATAGAATTAGTTTGGTCCATGAAAGAATTTTAAATTATGATTCTGTTCAGATTTTAAACAGTATGTTAAGTTTAATATAATAACTGTTCAGTCTGTTGCAATTGTTTTGGTTACTCAAAATAAGTTTACTTGCCTCTTTGAAATTTACAGAACTCTGAACATTTTGGTTATTGAGAAGGAATTGTTTGAAGAAAGAAATACATTTGACAATTAAAATTAAGGTCAACCACTTGAAGAAACCGTGACATTGTTTCCTCAAGTAAGCTAAAAGTGCAAAAGAGGAAGTTGACACCGGACAGCTGCTGCACCAGTGGCAAAAAATTAATTTACTGATGAGCTGAATATTTCCACATGCAAGCGAGTCCTATGTAGTGAGTAACTACATAGGAGCCACATGTATGTGGTATGAAATTGGTGGAAACCCAGATACAGCTAAACCACCAAGGTGATGTATTACATGCAATCTCAAATATTGAGACGCATGTGAATACAGTCACCACTTGTTCACGGCGGGTTTCGAGTATTCACAGCACAGTATACCATATCATGATCAGACCAATAGGCATCCAAAACACCAGCTTTTTTCTCAGTGAAATTAGTAAATATTAAGTCCAATTGTGATTTCATTTTAGTTGTTGTCTGAGTGATAATTTGTGCACAATGAAATGTTGATTCCATAAACCTGACAAATGTATCATGTCCAGTTTTCTTCAAATCTACATTAAAATCTCCCATAATAACAATCTTTTTATTTATATCTGTAAGTGGAAGTAAGCGCTCCTTCATTACAGAATAAAAGTGTGAAAGAGGACAGCCTGGTTTCCTATACACAACTGCACATTGCACAAGTATTTGACAGAGACAGAATGAAATATATGAAAATTCTATGTCATTTGTGGAAAACATTTTATATGTGATAACATCTAAATGAGATTTCACATACATAACAAGTCCATGGTGTGGTCTGGATTGTGAGTGTTGCACATCATTTCTAAATATTCTGAATCCTTCTAATTCAAATGTTTCATTTCTGTCATTGATATGGAGTCGAGACTCTGCTATGCCCACCACATCAGCTGCAAAAACATTTGGATCTGATCTGATGTCGTATATATGTTTATTTAAAGATCTCGCATTGTTGAAAAGAAACTGACATTGCATATATGTATGATATAGTGGATTGAAACAAAGCTGTAATCCGTTTTCTGCCAACCTTTGCATCTCTGCATCAACCTCTTTGTCTTTTGTAAGACTGTCTTCATTGAAGTCAATGATGTGAAGATTTTGTAGTGATCTAACCCGAGATAAAGCTACATAGTGGATATGTGGTATTTTACGTTTCTTCGTTTGTGACAAACTGACTACAACTTGGTCCAGTGTAGCACCTTGTGCTTTGTGAACAGTTTTTGCAGCAGATGGTGTAAGAGGAAATTGTATCCTTTCAAATGTTTTTCTGTTATACATAAATGTACGCTTTGTTTCAAAGATAGGCGTCCAGGATTTATCTATGTTTATGTTCAACAAATGTTGGTATTGGTTTCTTCTCATTGCTCCAATTTTTTTATTGCAAAATAATACCCAAACAATGGCAGGTCTAGTGGTGGACTGTTTGTATTCAATGTATTTAACTGTACATGTACTGCCATTTGTCAAGCCATCAGCAACATCAATGTTCACAGAAATATCATAAATCATATCGACTGCAATAGTTAGAATGGTCTTCAGTTGTCCAGTATTAGCTTGCTTGTCTGGAAGTTTATCAATCAGAGACTTCTTGACATCAAGTGAGAGTTTTGTTTGGGACAGAACATCTGTGTCAGCTTTGACATTTACTTTGTTTGTGGTAAGGTTTTGCATGAAATTATTGTTGAAATCATCCACAAATCTATTTTCAATGAAAAGATGTGGTGCTTTGACTGGATATTGAATAGAGCCTGCTTGCATTTGACGGCTCAAAATAGTTTGTTTGTCCTCATCGGATAACTCATTGTGTCGGAGTCTGTTAAGGAGTTTTGAAAACTCAATATCATCCTTTTGACGCATGATTTCAGTAAGCTCAAACATGCTAAAATGTTCCTTCCAAAGATTTGTGGCAAGACCTTGACCTGGACATGAAAGATCTTTGAAAATCCAAGAATCTCCAACTGGGGAAAGCTGATATAAATCGCCAACTGCAATTATGCTGACACCACCAAAATCTTGTTTTGTACCAGTCAGCTTGCTGAAGTCTTTCATGGATAAATGCTAGGAGCTTATTTCCAACCATTGATATTTCATCTATGATGACTACAGATAAATTTCTGTACTTTGTCCTGTATGTGTTTAGCTCATCAGCATACATGTTTTGCTGTGACTGGTACATCTTTTTGTGAAAAGCTGATGCTATTGTCATTCCATTAATATTATAAGCTGCCTTTCCAGTATAGGCACAAAGTAAAATTCTGATGTCGTCAGGATTTTCTCCTTCCTTCTGAACAAAGAGTTCTATGCAAAGTCTGATAAAGGGTATCAATGACTACTGATTTGCCTGTTCCTGCACCTCCAGTTAAAAAAGCATACAGAGGTTCATCCTTATTTTGGATCCAGTGACTAACATGGTTGTGAAATTCTCTTTGTTTGCAATTTAAAGACTGTAGAAGTTTGTGATATTGATCATCAGGGATTCTAACAGGACTTGTTTGTACATCAGAATTTTTTGCTGGCAATCCAATATCTGGTCCAATATCATAATTTTTATGTGGTTGTGTGTCTGGATCAAAGTGTACAAACTGTTCAGCAGGTTGTGGGCCAAGTTCTGAATCCTCTGCTTCAGTATGTTCAGTATTTGGAGCCACTTCATCAAAATCATCAAGTTCACATTCAGCCTGAAGCCTAGCTTGTTCTAGTTCCTCAACAAAATGCTCATATTTCTTTTGTACAGCTTGAATTATGTTTGCATTGCTTCTATAATGTTGCTCAAATGTTGTATATCTACTAATGATGTCAGTATTTTCATTTCGCCATGGAAGGAATAGAAGAATTCTTTCCCTATAGTACTGCTCAGAGTTGGTTTTTTTACTGTAACCTACATATCGTATAACTCGTTTGTTCTTTCTTCTTCGAATCTTTATTCCATTCTTTAAATGTACCAAAATATCTTCATTCGAAAAGTTTTCATTTTCATGTACATAATCCTCATTTTGGTCATCATTTTTCTCTGATTTTTGGTCTTTTGGAAATGTTACTTCCAGTTCAGATACTACATCTGCTAAACACCAATTCTCAAGTTGCTTTGGTCTTTTTGCATACCTGGTGATCATATTATCAGCTTTGATATCAGTGGAATTCTCAGGTAGACTTTCCAGATCTTCTTGACATTTCAAGAGAAATACTCTATCATCTGGTGGGGAAGTGTTTATAAAAATTACATCTCTAGAAGCTTGTGTTAATGGCATTTGGAGTATTAAATAGCTGGCTTCTTGAGCACTGACTTCTACAAAGTTCAAGAATTTGTTGCCAATATGTCTGACCTGACGTCTAAGGTCCATATTTCCTTCAGCTGCTTCTTGTGAGGCTTTATCAAGCAAAGCACTGATACCTCTCTGAGACTTACTGATGTAAGATACTATGTATGTCGCACATGCGTATGGATCTAAAACAAACTGAATGTCTAGGTTTGCATGCCATGCTTTTAGTACTGCTGGGTTGTAGTAGTTTACCCTCATTTCAGCTGGGGTTCTCCTGAGAAATATTTTAGGACCCTTCAGTGATGATCTGATACATTTGATGTATTCTGTTTCATTCATTTCAACAACGCTTTGTAAAAATGCATGGAAACTAAGATCGCAGCCATCTTTGTATTCATTCATCTTTTTTTGTAGTTCTGTGTATTTTTTTTTGTATTCTGCGACATCAGTTTCCAGTGGTTCTAAAAGCATAGTTCTTGGTAAAGGAGGGAGTGGGAATCCAAATCTACACACTGGTTTGCTACCTTTTTTGCATGTTTTAGAATGTTTATGTACCTGTAGTTGAACTAGTTCTGCAAGTTCAGGATTATCTGTTTCTAAGGAGCATGTGACATACTTGTCAACATAAGCAATGATATCTTGTTCATCATCATCTGGATATTTTGGAGCATTGTTTGTCCATAGAAGCATATGTATGTGTGGTGAACCTCTACTCTGGAATTCTACTCTTCGGAATGTGTCCGTGACATCACCAATCGGGTTGTGATAACTTTTTAAGAAAGAGTTGACAAAAAGTTGAACTCTGTTATCAAAAAATCTTGCACAAGTGACAGGGTCTTTTTGAACTAAATTAGTTTTAAAACTCCAGTCAGCTGTTTTAAGATCATCATTCGACAGAGTTTTCCCATCTAACTGAGCTAAGGTTCTGAGAAGATCTGGCCATCTTGTATCTGCCGAGGACAAAGACATGAACCATGTTGGCAAGCCGAGCTGTCTTATCATTGCAAAGACATCTTTCTTTTTAGAGGACAGATATGCCGGCGAATTACGTAATGTTCTGAATATGTAATAACCTTCATTTAACCTTACAATCGAACTAGTGGTTGATGAATCTCTAGCTTGACCTGCAGTCAATTTCTTTCCTTCTGATTTACATCGGCGAAGTGCAAGATTGACTTTGTCACCAACTTGTTTTGCTTGGATTTTTTTCAATTTGAAAAATATGTTAGGAACAGAATGAGCAGCCCTTCGATCAACACTTCTTAATTCCCATTTTGCAATGTCACTGTAATGAACAGGAATTTGCCGTTCACTGTTTTCTTTCCTTTTCTGACCACAAAATATTGAGGGAAAGCAAAGATATTCTGCATCTTTATCTTCATACAAACTGAGAGGTCTTTGATTTTCACCAGGTGCAAATACATAAACTTTGTTGGTATCAGTGTCAGCTTCATCAACTAGTGTATCTGTATTTCCTTGAATACATTCATCCGGTGTAGCTTCACAAAATTTGTCGTTATCAGATTCAACCTCTCTTTCATCTTTAGATTGCGTTTTGCCTGTGTATTCAGAAATTATCTCACTTTGGTCACTCTGAACATCTTCTTTCCATGAAGTATTGATACTGATTCCTGCATTCTTATACATTTCACTGTTTTCCATTAGCCATTGTAGAGCATTCATAACAGCATTTGGTCTTACATTTTCAGTGAAACATGCAGATTTATGAGATAGACGTTTTTTTAATTTTACAGCAACAGTTACATGTTCATCGATCTGTCTCGGTAATGCATTTACTGTTGGTTGAATATCAACAGGTACATTGACCACATTTCCTTTAGCTGATAGCTGGCCTCCTCTTGGCAATTCTCTAATTTGCATAAAAGGTATTCGCTGAGAAATCAGCCTTTCTTCAAGAGGATGCAACTCCAAAACATCTGGTTTTGTTGGCCATATCATTCCATTTTTTTGAGAGAGTCTTGGAATTTTTTCTTCCTTAAGTGATGCTAAACAAGTTCGGCACAACCACTCCTCATTATGTTGTGACTTGAAACCTGTACAATAAGCTTTGCTCTCAGTGCTGATGTTAGTATTAGAAAGCTTTACAACACTCCTTGGAAACCATGTTTGATGACAACAGGTACACACAAAGACTGGACCTTCAGCTGCTTTTGCATGAAATTTTTCAATGCATTGTCCAATAGAATCTCCAGAGTTTCTTTTCAATGACAGGTCTTCTTCATGCTCACAAAAGTCAAGTTTTTGTCGTTTTATACCTTTTGCATGTCTGTCCATGTTTCTTTCACTAATTCGACATCTTTTCCGACTTTCTTGTTTGTGCAATCTTTCACTGTCCAACTGTAGAAGATCTTTTCTTTTTATTTGCTTAGCTTTAGTCTCATGTTCAGCAAATTCTTTGTTTTCTCTTGCTCTTCTTTTGCTTTTTAAACTACTTTGTTTAGTTCTTATTTTCATTTCTGGCTGTTGTCGAACAACTTTCTGAGCTTTATACTCTTGTTCACAAAATTCTTTGTTTTCTCTTGCTCTTCTTTTGCTTTTTAAAGTGCTTTGTTTAGTTCTTGTTTTCATTTCTGGTTGTTGCCGAGCAACTTTCTGAGTTTTATACTCTTGTTCACAAAATGCTTTGTTTTCTCTTGCTTTACTCATGCTTTTTGAAGTGCTTTGTTTAGTTCTTGTTTTCATTTCTGGTTGTTGCCGAGCAACTTTCTGAGTTTTATACTCTTGTTCACAAAATGCTTTGTTTTCTCTTGCTTTACTCATGCTTTTTGAAGTGCTTTGTTTAGTTCTTATTTTCATTTCTGGTTGTTGCCGAGCAACTTTCTGAGTTTTATACTCTTGTTCGCAAAATGCTTTGATTTGTCTTGCTCTTCTTTTGCTTTTTAAAGTGCTCTGTTTAGTTCTTGTTTTCATTTCTGGTTGTTGCCGAGCAACTTTCTGAGTTTTATACTCTTGTTCACAAAATGCTTTGTTTTCTCTTGCTCTTCTTTTGCTTTTTAAACTACTTTGTTTAGTTCTCGTTTTCATTTCTGGTTGCTGTCGAGCAACTTTCTGTGCTTTATACTCTTGTTCACAAAATTCTTTGTTTTCTCTCGCTCTTCTTTTGCTTTTTAAAGTACTTTGTTTAGTTCTTATTTTCTTTTCTGGTTGTTGACGGGCAGCTTTCTGTGCTTCATACTCTTGCTGATAATGTTCTTTGTTTTCTCTTGCTTTTCTTTTACTTTTTAAAGTGTACATTCTATCAATGATTTTAAATTCTCCACTTTCTGCACGGTGTCTTTTCATGTAGTTTCTCATGTACTGCTTCCTCTGTGATTTTGGATTCAATGACTTTGTGTTTTGTTCAGATATTTTGTTGCTCATACGCATTTGGTACTGGAAATATTTTTCTAGCAGTGTCTGCTCTTGCTTTTCTGGACTTTTAAATATGTGTTCATCTTCATGTACCATTGACGTAACATTACTTTCCTTCTTTTCGTTTTCCAAGTTTTGTAAGTTAATTACATCATTTTGGGAAATTGTATCTATTTCAAGTTGATGGTGTTTAACACAAACAGCAGTTACTTCAAACATGTCCTGTGGTGAATAGTTCATTGACCTTGCCAAGTTTATGCAGTGATCATGCAACTCTTGAATATTATGGAAATATTTCAGGAAACTGCTGCCATCTGGCACTTGTAAACCTGCTCTATTCCTAGAATGGGAATCAAATATAAAATATCCTATAACTTGCTTAACACAAACAAATGTGTTACCTTTAAAGGTAATGAATGCACCGTGGATTTCTTGTTGATCTAATGCCAGATGTAATGCTTCAAACATGGTAACGAACTGGTACTGATCTAAATCTTGGACATTTCCAAAAGTACCAGACAGTGATTCTTGAAACTCTATTTTGAACATTTGTCCGTTGTATTCTAAAAGCCTTGGGATATCTGGTATAGACAGGTAATCATAATTCATTGTAGAACTTTGTCTAAGATAACCATACATTTCATCTCCTTTCATGAGTGCATAATCCAAATCAACAGCTGTCCATAGATTCATGTTTTTCTCACTACTATGTAGAAGGGCAGATAAACTGTTAAGTACACACTGTTTTCCAGCATTTTCAGAAAATCTAGAATGACCCTGGTGAAAATGGCCTTGCACAACTTTTCTGTGAATTAGCAAATCTTTGTTAAAGTGTTCCCAATAGCTCAAAACTTCTGTTTGGGCAACATTTTGTGTAATTAAAGTATTGGGAGATGTTTGTAATTCAATTTTTTCTATTCCAGATGTGGAAGTGTTCATCATTTCACTGTCAGGTATGTTGTCTTTGAAGATTTCATCATCAGACTCGGCTTCTACAGACAGAACCACATCATAATGCGTTTGATGGAGATGCGACAAATAAATACCTTCTTGTTCTATCTCTGAAGTCTTATCTACTTGTTTTGCTGAGAAGAGTTGCCATGATGATACAGCAGTTTCATAAACATAAATGTTTGTGCCAAGTAAATCTGCAGCAGCAAGAATCTCAACTTCAGTAGCCCATGTACCATCATGTAGCATGCGTTTCTGTGACAAATATTCGGGTACAGATCTAAATCCTGGGCGTAAATGGCTTTTGAATTTATCTTCATGTTTCATTATATGGCTTACAACTGCATTTCGTAGTAATCCATGGTGAGTTTCTACATCTGACAATGCAAATGACAGGGCTCGAAAGAAACAATTTCCATCACCCAAAATAGTTTTGGTGTTTAGAGGTTTCCTCAAGCTTTTTGAATCACATGTCAATGTTGATGTGATGTCTGCTTTAATACCCAACTTGTTCATCAGTTTACATTTCGCGCAGAATGATAGTTGTTGAAAAGGATAGATTTCAGGTCCTGTTTGTTTTGTGAAAATGATGTCCATATGATTTATGACAGGTCTACTCTCATTAAATTCTGACATTTCAACATTTCTTTCAGAATGTAATTCTTGTACACATTTTAGGTGTGAAAGTTCTGCAATCCGTTGTTCCACTTTTTTTTTCATTTCATCGCTTATACACATTTTTGCACATGCATTTGCATTTTCAAGCTTCATGTTTTTATCACAAGTTTTAGAACCTTGTTTTCTCCTTCTTGTGTTTGAACAACTATTATCAATCTGAGATGTTTGAATAGTTGCAACAACCTGTCCATCATTTCCTTGTGTCTTCATGTTAACCTCAAATTCTTCTTTTTTTCCTTTACTTATAATACCCTTTGCTTTTCCTTTACTTCTGCATTTCCTTTTGTGTGAAATTACTTTTTGACATTTCATTGGACTTTCAGCATTCTTTTCCGTAACCACCACTAAATTTTTGCTTACTCTTCTGACATTTGATGGCAATTTCTGCCCCTGTATGCATTTTCTGCTTGTATTTGAGGCCTTCCTTTTTGTTCTGGTACTGATATTTGACCCCATTTCATTTTCTTTTTCTTCTGTTGAAATGTCCTCGCTATTCCTTTTTTTATTTGATTTTGCGGTTATCAGCATAATGTTGTAGAGTGGTTTTTTAAACATCTTCATTTTATGCCTTGAACTTGTTTTTTGCTTTTTTCTTGCATATTCAGCTTTATTTCTTCTAATGCGATTATACTTGGCAGTAATCAGCATGATATTGTAAAGGGGTTTTCTTTTCCTGTTGTTATTCAGAATTTTGCTCAAGCTCTTTCTGACATCATTTATTGGCTTTTTAACAGTTTTCTTTGCAAGATTTTGGTTTGCATTTGGCGGTTGGATGATGTTTGTTTCTGTTCCCAGCTCAGTGTTCACTGCTGATTTTAATTCAGAGTTCAAATTAGTGCTGAAATGTGCGTTTGATTCTGAGTTCAATGCATTGTTCAGTTCAGAGTTCAATTCAGAGTTCAATTCAGAGTTCAGTTCAGAGTTCAATTCAGAGTTCATGGATTTCAAGCAAGTTTTCAGAGCCTTTTTCGGGGGCGTACCCTTCATGTCAACAAGAGCCTTTTCTACAGGGGGCGTACCCATGTCGTCAAGTGCCTTTTTTACAGGGGGCGTACCCATGTCAACGTCACTCGTAAAGCATTTTTGAAATGGAACACTCAAACCATCGTCAACAAGAGCCTTTTCTACAGGGGGCGTACCCATGTCGTCAACAAGTGCCTTTTTTACAGGGGGCGTACCCATGTCAACGTCACTCGTCAAGCCTTTGTTGGAGGGGTGGCTAGTCCCCTTCTTGGCAGCAAGACCTCTTCGCCAATACTTCCCTCTAGGCATGGTATAGAATGGAACCTGAAACAAACAAGTATAAACAATACATAGCCAATATAACGACCAGCCACTTAAAACATGTATGCTGTATTGTTCTAACAAGGATTTCCTTAAAATAGCAATTGTGGCCCAATTTTCCTATAATCTATACTTTTCCCCAAATATTATCATATATGGTTCTTAAACATTCAGTAAAGTTTGATCAAAGTAGGTTCTTGGCATTCATTAGATGGATGATAGAACAGGATTATTTCAGAGAAGTTTCTGCTCAATCCCACAGGTTGAAATTGAGAAAAAGTATAAAAGTTTTCAAAATGGCACCTTTGTTAGCCATTTTGAATTTCAGATCGGCCCGAAAAATAACAACACTTGGTGAGGATCATCTAAGGATCTTTTAGGCAAGTTTCAGCTCAATTCCACTGGTGGAACTTGAGGGGAAGTTAAGAATATGTTTTTAAATATGGCGGCTCTGGTGGCCATCTTGAATTTTTGACCAACCTGAAAAATAACTATACTTTGTTGGGGCTATCTCTTGATCATTTCAGCCAAGTTTCAGCTAAATCTATACTTTTCCCCAAATATTATCATATATGGTTCTTAAACATTCTGTAAAGTTTGATCAACGTAGGTTCTTGGCATTCATTAGATGGATGACAGAAAAGGAAACATTTAGTTTCCAGGACAACTATAATCTCTCCTGTAAGATCAGTAGACCTGAAGATCAAACTTGGATACATATTTCACATAAATCATACTGCCTATATTACGTTTCCTAACTATTATTACATGTAATTATATGTCTTGTCTTTCTGGCTTTATCAGACTTTAAACTCATTATAGGTTCAGTATGATAATATCAGTAAACTCACAAGGTTTCAATTCAATTGGATAGCAATAACAGAATTCAACAGAAGTTGATACGTCGCCTGCAAACAAGTTATTGCACAAAAAATAATTTTCAATTTTTAGTAACATTGACTTTGACCTTTGGACCTGAAAAGCAATCCAATGTAAGCACTTTTAGTAAGAAGGATCCATGAAGTTTAGGTTTGATCAGACCTAAGAAATTGGAGCTATCTCATGGAATTTTTTTTTATTTTTGTAACAGTGACCTTTGACTTTGAAAAGGACTCCCATGCAAGCACTGCTCAATTATCCTATTGTGCTATAGGAATTATTAAGACAAATCAAGTTAATCTACTTTCATATCAGGGAATTATGTAGAATTGTAAGGTGTAACAGAAATTGTATCGATAACAAACTTAGAGTGTCGAAATCCAAGATGGTGCCTGTCGGCCATATTGTTGTTTCGATTGTTCCACAAATACAATAAGCATAAGTAGGGACCAAGGGCAACCTACATGTGAAATTTGAGAAAGATTCCTTCAGTACTTTGAGAAATAGAAATAAATTTCAATTGCCAAAATCCCAGATGGTGGCCTGTCGGCCATCTTGTTTTCAGATTGGTCCCAAAATGCAATAACAGGGTATGCACAAGTAGGGACCAAATGGAGCCGGCATGTGAAATTTGAGAAAGATCTGTTCAGTACTTTCAGAGAAATAGCGATAACAAATTTCAAGTGTTAAAATCCAAAATAGCAGCCTGTCGGCCATCCTGTTTTCTAATCAGTCCCAAAATGCAAATATGTACAAATAGGGAACGTGAAGGAGAACCTTCATGTGCAATTTGAAAAAGATCTCAATACTTTTTGAGCAATAGCGACAACAAGGATTGATTACGGACGGATGGACGATGGACACGGGGCGATTTCAATAAAAAGGGGAGGTAATTAAATCCTCCCGACATGGTTAAAACTCATCTTCAATATATGGTAATAGTAGGATGTACACTCACAACATTGTTTTCAAAATCTAAGAAGTACAATTCATAATCAAACTTTCTGAAATTTACACGACTATGAAATGTTTGAGAGACTTCAAAGACATTGTGTTAATGTGAAAACAGCAAAACCATTTTTTTTTTTAAATTAATGGCCTGGAAATGGTGGCCAATCATTAAATTCAAAAACACAAACTTGTTGAGCTATAATGGGAATGAATACTTGCAGAAAAAGTCATAAAAATTTGTTGAATGAATAAAGGTAAGAGGGCAATAAAATACAACATCGTTTTGTGAAACAGAAGACAAAAACTTGTAATATATGAACCATGATAATTACTTTTATTTGTACTGTACTAGATGTATGGACAGCACAGGGTATACCATAATATGACCTGTCATAGACAACTTGACAGGCTTATAAAAACCTAAATTTGGTGGTCATCATAAATTGCAATTCTGTATATATGAGCAATGTCATGTTATCATGCATGCCAACTACCAATTTGAACAGAATCAACATGTAAATGTTTAATACCAGCCTGCGTAAAAAATGATTTTCTGAAAGTAGTAAACAGGGAACTTGACCTTGACTAGACAACCAAAATATTGTCATCCTTTACTTTGCAAATTTTGATGACAGTTAAGTGAGTTAACGTTACTGTTCATTCATGGCCCAATATTCATCCTGGTCGAACCAAACATATAAAAATGGCAACACATTTTTTATCTCCTTAATTGCTCATTTGCAAGGGCAGACTCAGGACTTACATAATCAACAATTTTTTATCACTTTATGTAGCTCTCTAGCAGGATCTTGGTAACTGAAGAAATAAAATTCTATGAATCTACTACAAACCAAGAAAATTTATACCGTATTTGACCTAATAAGGGTGCAGTTAATTATCAGTGGGGGCACCCTTATTAAGATTAGTTATTCTGAAGTTTTATGTAACAGACTATACCTTATTACAGAATAGCCAAGGCTGTGGAAACGGTAAAATATGCAGTCATAAAAATATTCCAGATGAAGATATCTATTCATTATCATATATTAAGCTTGAATATTCCTGTAAACTTGTAAACCATGCCAGCTGATCTTTAGACCAGAGAATGTGTGTTCCACCATTTATGTTCAAATGGAACTCTATTGTGTTCTTTTATCGACACAGGAACCAGTGATTTCCCAGATCATGGCATGATCAGACATTGTTTTCTTTGACCTAATAATTTATTTATACTTTCTTTTACTAGCTTTCTGTTCTGAACAAAAGCTATTTATCAACAAGAATGAAGTCATTTACTTTATCTTCAAATAAAGATGGCAAGTTATTATTTGTATGTCATGTGTGTTTAGTTTCGGGTGCTCTTTGCACAGACATGTCATCTGTAGGAATAGACAAAATGTTGCGAAAACTGTCTTCCAGTTACTTAATTTACTGAAGAAAATTGAACACATAAAGTAGCAAAACATTTCACATGAATTATTACTTTTGAACACCATTTTGACACTCAGTCAAAGATTTATTTCCTTGAAAAAAGGTAGGGGCGCCCTTATTAGGCCAAATACGGTATATTTATATTAACTGGTTGTCCTGCTGGCAACCTCATGAAATAAGTTAGTATCTGTTTTTGAAGTTGGACATGTACAGGATTCAGTCACCATGATCAAATATTTACATTTACACTGCAGCCCCACTATATAACTTCACCAAGCTCACTTGGAAGTTACGAGTCCATAACTTCCCAATCTTTATTATGACGTCATTATAGTGACGTCATAATTGTAACGCCAGCGATAACGAAAGATGGCTGTTGAAAAGGCTGTTGCGTCTTTGACGATAATAATTAGTTTATTTATTATCAGAGTAAAATTCCTGGTTATAGTCTTTCAAATTCGTTGTCAAATGTAAATATAAGCATTGAACTGCTTTCATTTGGAAGTTATGGGCTGATGAATGCCAACTGGACAAAGGCAAATTCAACATGAAGCGCAAGACTGGATATAATGGGATGAGCATGGTTAACATCTCCTTTTTATATCAGTCTGGGGTCATAAAGAAATAAAATGGCAGGGGCATTTAAAAAATAACAACAAATTATAATTGGATCAATTTGTTTATCTCCAAAATTTCCAGTAGGACAATTAAATATGTGGAAGTACTAAATGGAGAATCTGAATTTAAATTATCTTGTTGACATATACATTGATATAATAATACTTGTCCTGATTAAATGAAACACATTTGATGAAATTGCAAAAAAAGTATGACTATCAGAAATATTCAAGGCTTCATTTTTGAAATTTATCTCCACATCATCTTTTAACTTTGGATCAATCAATATTTTCCATGCAGAGACAAGATTTCACCATAGCTTTGTAGAATTACTTATGTACTAGGCCTAGAGGCCTAAATAGTTGCGAGATTCGAGACAATCAAAAAGATAAAACGTACAGATCATACTGCAATATAATACTTGTGGAGCTGTCATTATTATTGTAATTTAATGAGAAACATGTGGAGAGAAACTAAATAACGATGTCATGCACGCTAACGCAAATATTGGATTTAACACGCGAAGTCGTTTCTCGAACAGAAACATCTGTATGAATACGTCATATATAGATTCCATTTGGGCTATAGTAATATCAAATCAACATTGACTTTTAACCCCCACTCTCTGTCTCTCAAAACTGTTAAATAATGATACATAGGTTACTGGGCTAAAGTAAACAATAATCTGATGCATTTGGTATGGTGTGGTTGATTCATTGGTGTAACACGAGCTGAACACGTGTTTACGATGTGGACACAGTGTGGTCAGGCTTAACAGATTTTACTCAAAATGTGAGAGATAGCTTATGTCATGAGAAAACCAGGCTAATATCATGACAAAATCATGCAAAATCCCCAAAGACTTAATTAAATTTGACAGCTTGACAAAACACATCCGCCATATTACCTCGTCGTATCCCAGGATGCATTTCATCGAGAACTTCCGGTACAAACTTCCGGTTTGACTTCGACTGATGCTGCCGGCGTGACATATATTTTTTTATTTTTCTAATGTATTTTTTGCTATTTTTAAGTCAGATACACAATAAATAATTATTCAATTTAGAAATGAATAAGTTCAAATACATGCATCAACAATTTTCTATGAAATATAAATGTAAAAGAAATGGGTTGGTCTACATGTGTGTCAACAAAAATGCACCAAGCCTTAGCTTATCGAACTGGTGACCCAGATTTAATACCTGATTCTAGCAATTGTATCACCTGTAGTGCTATCTTGAATTTTGAACTGATATAAAAAATAACAACACTTCGTCTGGATTATTTCAGAGAAGTTTCTGCTCAATCCCACAGGTTGAAATTGAGAAAAAGTATAAAAGTTTTCAAAATGGCACCTTTGTTAGTCATTTTGAATTTCAGATCGGCCCGAAAAATAACAACACTTGGTGAGGATCATCTAAGGATTCTTTTAGGCAAGTTTCAGCTCAATTCCACTGGTGGAACTTGAGGGGAAGTTTAGAATATGTTTTTAAATATGGCGGCTCTGTTGGCCATCTTGAATTTCTGACCAACCTGAAAAATAACTATACTTTGTTGGGGTTATCTCTTGAGCCAAGTTTCAGCTAAATCACCCTGATGGAACTTGAGAAGAAGTTTTGAAATGTGTTTTCCATATGGAATTTATGGCGGCCATCTTGAATTTTAGATTAACCCGAAAAACAACAACACTTAGTAGGGATTATCTCAGGATCATTTCTGGCAAGTTTCAGATCAATCCCACAGGTGGAACTTGAGAAAAAGTTTAAAATGTCTTTTTCAAGATGGCGTCTATGGCGGCCATCTTGGATTTTGGACCAACCTGAAAAACAACAACACTTGGTAGGGATCATCTCAGGATCATTTCAAGCAAGTTTCAGCTCAATAGCATTGGTGGAACTTGAGAAGAAGTTTGAAATGCCTTTTTCAAGATGGTGGCCATCTTGGATTTCGAATCGGCTCAAGAAATAACAACACTTGGTCGAGGTCATCCAAGGATCATTTCAGGCAAGTTTCAGCTCAACAGCACTGGTGGAACTTGAGAAGAAGTTCAAAAAGAGTTTTTCAAGATGGCGGCTATGGCGGCCATCTTGGATTTCGAATCGGCTCAAGAAATAACAACACTTGGTCGAGGTCATCCAAGGATCTTTTCAGGCAAGTTTCAGCTCAACAGCACTGGTGGAACTTGAGAAGAAGTTCAAAAAGTGTTTTTCAAGATGGCGGCTATGGCGGCCATCTTGGATTTCGGATAGGCCCAAAAAATAACACCACTTGGTAGGGATCATCTCATGATCATTTCAGGCAGGTTTCGGCTCAACAGCACTGGTGGAACTTGAGAAGGAGTTCAAAATGTGTTTTTCAAGATGGCGGCGATAGCGGCCATCTTGGATTTCGGATCGGCACAAAAAATAACAACACTTGGTAGGGATCATCTCAGGATCATTTCAGGCAAGTTTCAGCTCAACAGCACTGGTGGAACTTGAGAAGAAGTTCAAAATGTATTTTTCAAGATGGCGGCTATGGCGGCCATCTTGGATTTCAGATCGGCCCAAAAAATAACAACACTTGGTAGGGATCATCTCAGGATCATTTTAGGCAAGTTTCAGCTCAACAGCACTGGTGGAACTTGAGAAGAAGTTTAAAATGTCTTTTTCAAGATGGCGGCTATGGCGGCCATCTTGGATTTCGGATCGGCCCAAAAAATAACAACACTTGGTAGGGATCATCTCAGGATCATTTTAGGCAAGTTTCAGCTCAACAGCACTGGTGGAACTTGAGAAGAAGTTTAAAATGTGTTTTCAAGATGGCGGCTATGGCGGCCATCTTGGATTTCGAATCGGCTCAAGAAATAACAACATTTGGTCGGGGTCATCCCAGGATCATTTCAGGCAAGATTCAGCTCAATAGCACTGGTGGAACTTGAGAAGAAGTTTAAAAATGTCTTTTTCAAGATGGCGGCTATGGCGGCCATCTTGGATTTCAAATTGGCTCAAGAAATAACAACACTTGGTCGGGGTCATCCCAGGATCATTTCAGGCAAGTTTCAGCTCAATAGCACTGGTGGAGCTTGAGAAGAAGTTTAAAATGTGTTTTCAAGATGGCGGCTATGGTGGCCATCTTGGATTTCAGATGGACACGAAAAATAACAACACTTGGTCAGAACCATCTTAGGATGATTTCTGGCAAGTTTCAGCTCTATCCCACTGGTGGAACTTGAGAAGAAGTTTAAAATGTGAAAAGTTTACGGACGGCAGACGGCGGACGGCGGACGGCGCACGGCGCACGGCGGACGGCGGACGACGACGGACGAAGCATGATGGCTATAGGTCATCCTGACCCTTCGGGTCAGATGACCTAAAAATCTAATGTAGGCAGTCAAATTTTATTAAAGAAAAAAAAAGTACTGTCAGGCAGAACAATATACGCCCGTGGGATGCCATATATTGTTATATTCATGTACTATCTTGTATCGAAATAAATTTGTATCATCTTAAGAGTGGTTATCTGGCATGCTATAAAGCTCACTTTTCACTACAAAGTCAATTTTCTGACAGTTTGAGGAAAATAAGTACTCAAGTTTGAAACATCAGAAATAGACAGCAATAACTTTTTTGAAAAATAAAAATAGTTGAATCAGAATTTCTCTGGAGAAACATAAAACGTTATACCATGACTATAATGCATTCTAAGCTTCAAAGAAATGTCAAAAAATATAGGAGGAAATCTCCAGACAAAAATCAATCATGAAATTAACAAAGGGCAATAACTTTTGCAAAAATTGGCGAATAAAAATTCTTATCAAGCAAACACGACAACATATCAGGATTATAAAAGCATACCAAGTTTCAAAGAAATTGGTTGAAAAATGTTGGAGATCTCCAGACAAATATATGATAACTAAAACAAACAAAGGGGAATATTTTTTGCAAAAAAAGTGGAATCAGAATTCTTTCCAGGAGACACAACTTCATATCATAATCATAATATATACTAAGTCTGAAAGAGATCAGTCAGAAAATATATAGAAGATTGCTGTACAAACAAAACTTTAAGTCAAATTTGACAGGCATATAAAAAGACAAAGATAAATGAGAATCTAAGCTCCTGAAAAACGAATAATCTGAAATGTTTTGATAATTATCTTGTGTCTAACCTTCTAAAATTTAAAATCAAAGTCCCTGCTGGTATTATCAGATACCAACAGCACCATGGAAACCATACATATCACTTCCCTGTTGAAAACTGTATTCAATTTTGTCATGCGTGATCCCTGAATGCTGAATATTTAGGATCATTTCACACCATACTGATTTCAGAAGAAATACAACTTTTGAGATATTTCATTTTACATCCTAAGTATGTAACCATGGTAACATGAAGTCATCATTTGATCCTATTATATGGAAGGCAGATTACATTGATGTTTACCATGACTTGGCATTAGAAGCAAATATGTATACACAATTATAAGATTTGATTTATACTTTATATACTATAACATGTGATTATTACCATGATTTAAGAAAACTATCAATCACAATATATACATATTCCAGGAAAATAGATTCAGAAGAGCCATGCTCACAGCGTCCATGCCTAAGCAGCACATCCCAGGTAATACTGTTACATTTAACAGTGGTATACTTGTGTACTTGTCATCATAGCAAGAGGATATAGATATTACACAACAGCGGTCAACTAAATTTGAGACACTACAAGGGGAGATAAATATATCTAATAAAAATATTATCATTAAAGGTGTACTTACACAATTAGGTCAGTTTCTTAACTGATGTAATTAAGTCTAATGTTTAAACAAAGATTTATATTTCTAAAGTTGACAAGAAATTAAAACAGGATGTGATGGAAAGCATAAAAGTACTGTTAGTTCAGTTTCTTACCTGCTCATTCAGTTCTTCATTATGTATAAGGGCACTCTGAGAAATAGCTGCAAGACCTTCTCTCCTCTGAAAACAGAAAATAGAGCTGTCATGTACCAGAGGCCTGGTAAACCTGGTTTGATACTATAACCTCTGGCTAATACAGAGATACACACAGTGCTGTATAATTATTTGGTCTATAACTTTCTCTCTATCCAGATAGATTATATGCGTATCTTAGCTAGTTTGGCCCTAACTATTAATAGAGAAGAGAAGATCCTAATTAATTAAGAAATGTATAAAGCATACCGGTATGTATAATATTACTGTTTCCATGTTTAAAGCAAAATCAATTGATTGTTAGAAAAGTATCCGAGTTCCAACTATATATACACTGTGTGTGAGGAAGCCAGAATGACATATTGAATTCACTTATAAAACAATTCCTACCCTATCTGTTTCATTTTTAACCAACACAGATTTCTTCAGTCACTTGTTACATATGAACTTAAATGCACTGATGGTACTATAACTTCCGTAACTAATTTAGCCACCAAGAGACATTTCTGTACAAAAGTCTATAACATAATTTTCATCAGACTGAACCAAACAAGACATAACACTGTCAAAGGCTTAATTATGTCACGACAACACAGTGATCTTTCTCTTACACACGTCAATGTAATATGGCATTTGGGTTCTTACACACGTCATGTAATATGATATTTATCAACTCCCAATATTACACATATATCAATGTAATATGGCATTTGGGTTCTTACACACGTCATGTAATATGATATTTATCAACTCCCGATATTACACATATATCAATGTAATATGGCATTAATCAAAAAGTATTTCATAAGCATTTAGCCTTCATCAGAAAGTAAGCAAAACCTCTCTAACTGATTTCCCTATAAGACATTGGACTGGGATAGTACTGGTATGATGTCAACTGTGACAATTGTTAACATTTATTTACCACAATGTTATAACGCAATAGATAAACCATGGTTTTCCACTTGATACCTGTAGGGTCTTGTCAGAAACAAACACAGAACCTTGTATGGCAATGCATGTCCTACAAACTGGCTATAGGGCTAAAAGAAATGGTCCATCGTGTATGAAACAAATTATGTATTTCAAAAAACTAAATTCTACCAGTGCAGTCATGGACTAGCTTTTTGTCTAATACACCACCACCAGTAAAAGGCTGTTGGAAAAAGGTAGGTTTCTTTACGGCTTAGCTTAACCTTTAAGCAATACAATGTATACAAAAAGAGAATGCCATTTCAAATTTTGATTTTTTTTTTAAATTGACATTCTTTTGTGTAATCCTACACTAGAAAATTTGGTATACACAATAGACTGTAGGAGAGCATTGCTTGCTGATTTTTTGTCTCAGCCAGCTGAGTCATTTTGTTGCTGAGTCTCCTACAGTTATTGTAGTAGCTGGTGGGTACCTCACAGCACAACATATGTACTAGACCAAGTGAATGTTATACAAAGCACTTTGGGTAAAGTGTTCTATTAAAGGAGTAAGGACACAAACCATCTGTGATCTCAGCTTCTTAGAAATGCGGACCACCCAGGTAGGGAATGAACCACACATCTCAGACCTTCATCTGAGGTAGGGATGGAACCACACATCTCAGACCTTCATCTGAGGTAGGGATGGAACCACACATCTCAGACCTTCACCTGAGGTAGGGATGGAACCACACATCTCAGACCTTCACCTGAGGTAGGGATCCAACACACGCCCCATACCTTTGACTGAGGTTGGGATCGAACCACACACCTCAGACCTTCACCTGAGGTAGGGATGGAACCACACACCTCAGACCTTCACCTGAGGTTGGTATAGAACACACGCCCCAGACCTTAATCTGAGGTAGGAATCAAACCACACACCTTAGACCTTCGTCTCAGGTTGAGATAGCCGGAGGCTCTACCAACTAGGTTATTGAGGTCCCCAAGTTTCTAAATGCTCTGGCAATAAATAAATCAACAATGCTGTATTCTATTCACATTAGTGTTTTGAAGGGGATGAAATATATAGATAAAACACACAGTCAAAAACAAGATATACTGCAACATTTCAAATACTAAAAATAATTACTATATATAATAAATATAAGAAGATCAACTACTTTTTCATATAAAACCACCACCATCATACTTGTATATAGTAATAACAATAGCTTTTTCTATCTATGTATATGTATGAAGCATCACAAACAAAAGTGAATGTCCCTTCAAGTTTAAACATCTTACTTAATCAAAAATTACTTCATGTTCTTTATTAATTCTGAAAACAATAAGGGGATCTTATAGTTGATTACTATAGTTAATTTCTGTTAGTAGCATTAACAAAAACAAATAAACACTTGTTTAATTCAATAAAATATATAACAATAACACTTTAAAATATAAACAACATAAGATACTGGGTATTCCACTCCAGTAAGTAAACATGGATTCTGTATCCCATATTTGGGATTTTTTTTAACCCTAATGCCATTTGTACAAATAGCTTCCTGGCATTACTAGCAGTGTCTGTGATTGTACAAGTGCTGGGTCTGACTTTGGTTTCCATGGTTACACGTCATATATACTTACGCCTTCCATGTTCTAAACAATAGGTAAAGAATACAAATATCAATACCATTTACAAAAGCACTGGATGTTACAGATATTTTGATAAGAAACATGATGTTCTTATATATAACATACATAACTAATCCCCTAAATTTCTCAATCAATTTGGCATCATCTTTGAAACTTTGAATATTCAAGGCTGAAACAAAACTTTGAACCACCAAAAATTACAAAATTACCTCCACCATGATGTTGAGTAGGGAGAGTTAAGTTTTTATTTTATTTTTTTATGTGATAGTGGGGTGGGATTTAAGATCTGCTATTGTTGATAAAATGTTAAATTCAATACCTTCAACATTTTGTTGTGTCTGGATCGGAGAACAAACGGTTTGATGAACAGCATGGTAGGTACACACAAAAGGGCCACAACTACCAAGGCAAGCTGAGCGATCATCTGGAAACAAATATCGGATAAATCAATAAAATGAAACCCAACTAATATCATAGTCACAAAGTAATATTAAAAATATTATATTACAATTTGGTTAACTTTTAGTGATACATTTCAAAGTAAGCTGTCGAGATTCCTGACATCCCTCTGGAGTATTGTTTTCTTAACAGACTGCCATTGTTTGATATCTCACATGAATAGTGAAACAACTTTTTCTTGTAGATAAAGCGAAAAATAATCAATCCATGACATAGAAGTATTTCATAAATTATTTTAGCGGACATTTTCTTGATCTCTGTGGTATATGAACAATGTTGCTTAGCAGGTTTATCTCCCCTTGATCTCTGTGGTATATGAAAAATGTTGATTTACAGGTTTATCTCCCCTTGATCTCTGTGGCATATGAACAATGCTGTTTTACAGGTTTATCTGCCCTTGATCTCTGTGGTATATGAACAATGTTGTTTAGCAGGTTTATCTCCCCTTGATCTCTGTGGTATATGAACAATGCTGTTTTACAGGTTTATCTCCCCTTGATCTCTGTGGTATATGAACAATGTTGTTTAGCAGGTTTATCTCCCCTTGATCTCTGTGGTATATGAACAATGTTGTTTAGCAGGTTTATCTCCCCTTGATCTCTGTGGTATATGAACAATGCTGTTTTACAGGTTTATCTGCCCTTGATCTCTGTGGTATATGAACAATGCTGTTTTACAGGTTTATCTGCCCTTGATCTCTGTGGTATATGAACAATGCTGTTTTACAGGTTTATCTCCCCTTGATCTCTGTGGTATATGAACAATGCTGTTTTACAGGTTTATCTGCCCCTCCCTGATCTCCTGTGGAGCAATTGGGGCAAAGTGTTTTGCCCATGACACACCCACAACAGAACAGGAGTCTTAACCCCAACCTGTCTGAGAAACACACTTTAGAAATTCACCTAAGCTTGCTCTACTGACTGAAGTATTGTAGCCACATAAATTAACCAAGTACATATATGTATATTACAAAGAGATATTGTGCAATAAATTGTGACAATAACCTCATCCCAAACACACCAGAATCCTTGACCAGAACCACATCTTAATGTCCATTCCTGATCTGTCCTGATCCGACTTACCTGGTTTGGGTAGAATACTGTCTGGGAGGTACATCCTGTCACGTCTGGATCAGCTGTTTCACACTGATAAGATTGTGTCTCAAAACCATCATTTGCGTGCTGGTATTTAACCAGGAACATGTTGATGAAGTCTAGTATGAAAAAATTCTAATTAGATTTTTGATACAATAGCAGTATATACCAATATATATGTGTAGGCATTGAAAATGTCTACAAAATGTTACATCATTTACCAAACTACCGTAGTAACTTCATAAATTTCAAACAGTGAGACTTTAATAGAATGCTCCTTGTTTTAATTGCCATCTATTTTGACAATCAACATACATTGTATATAAAGTCCTCATTTCTAATTTTGATTCAATCCATGATATAAGTCTCCTTTGATATTTACCAATATCTCCTTTCTCCCTCAGAATTACATTTTATATTATGGCTGATGACGGCATTTAATTGCCTAATGTCCGTCCCCTACATGAATTAAATGAAACAAACAGCTAATATGAAAACAAAATTTGTTTATAAATCCTGTTGACTTACGTATGAGAAGTGATGGAGCACACTGTGTACAGCGGTCATTGTAGGCAACCCATTTGTAGAAGATGAGACCAACCAGATAACCAAACAGACACAAAAGGAAAAGTAACTCTGGGAGAAACTGGCAGAAGATGTTGAGCCAGTTACGGTAGTAACTGAAATGAAAGTACAAAAAAATTCAACCGAACATCCAAAAGGTAATTTTTCTGATTTTATGGTGCTCTTCTGATTTTATGGTGCTCTTTCTGATTTTATGGTGCTCTGTCAGTGCCTAGAACTCTTCTTGGTGATCGAGTAAGACTTCGTTTTTGACACATTACATCTTCAGATGTGAGCATTAGTTTGTTTGATCTCAGATTTGAAATCACTAGAATTAAATTTTCACCCCTGACCTTTGATGGAATATGACTTACAATGTGACCTTTGACCTTACATTGTCATCTCATTTTTGATACTAACAATCCATTGTCACCTGATCTTCGATACAAACAATGTAACAAATGTGACCCTTAATCTTATATTCTGACTTCTCACCTTGGTGCTGTCCTACTTATGTGATATTTGACCTTTGAACTTTTACTTACATATGGTTGATGACACTTAGCATGACACCCAACAACATCTGGCTGATACCAATGGTAATCGACATCTTCATCTTGAATGAGTTGGTGAATGTGATCTTGTTAAGACTGGACAACCATATCTGAAACGATCAGAAGTGGTAATCATCAGAAAACATCTGCCTGATATGAAGCAAAGCTGTCAGGGTTCATAAAGAACAATAAATAATTTTCCTATATGGGTAAATGACATTATCACTATAACCAGTTTACACAGCTAAACAACTTTAAGAACTGAGTATTACATTATAACAATAGACAGGCCCATTGGGCCTTAACACATTCCTAGGACCAAGAATGAAACATTAATCCTAGGGTCCAACCCCTTTATCACTTCTTATTGACAAGGGCTGGAACATTGTCGTTCAAAAATCAAGATATGTTGGGGTTTTTAATTTCTATTCTGACCATCAATGAAATCTGATTCAAGTGATCTAAGAGTTGGACTTAGGGTTACTATTTTCATTCTGGGACACAGGAATGTGTCAAGCCCCTGTGGATAAGACTTGATTGTTCTTGCCAGTCCTCTCTATTTAGGAGGAAGACTTCCAATCTTTAACTTTAATCTGGACATGTATTATCAGTTAAAACTTTTTAAAAAAAATTTAAAATCCAGTTGACCCAATAAAAAGAGCAAATTATAATTTATATACAATGTATAGCGGCTTTAAGTTATTGCTAACCTAGGGGGTACGGTCTGGGGATGTTATCAAACAAGTACTTTCAGGGTCTAAACCTAGGGGGTACGGTCTGGTTATGTTATCAAACAAGTACTTACAGGGTCTAAACCTACGGGGTACGGTCTGGTTATGTTATCAAACAAGTACTTATGGGGTCTAAACCTAGGGGGTACGGTCTCGTGACGTTATCAAACAAGTACTTTCAGGGTCTAAACCTAGGGGATACGGTCCCGTGACATTATCAAACAAGTACTTACAGGGTCTAAACTTAGGGGATACGGTTTGGTGATGTTATCAAACAAGTACTTATGGGGTCTAAACCTAGGGGGTACGGTCCCGTGACTTTATCAAACAAGTACTTACAAGGTCTAAACCTAGAGGATACGGTCTGCTGACATCAAACAAGTACTTACAGGGTCTTAACCTAGGGGATACGGTCCTGTGACGTTATCAAACAAGTACTTACGGGGTCTAAACCTAGGGGGTACGGTCTGGTGACGTTATCAAACAAGTACTTACAGGGTCTAAACCTAGGGGATACGGTTTGGTTATGTTATCAAACAAGTACTTACAGGGTCTAAACCTAGGGGGTACGGTCTTGTGACGTTATCAAACAAGTACTTACAAGGTCTAAACCTAGGGGGTACGGTCCCGTGACATTATCAAACAAGTACTTACAAGGTCTAAACCTAGGGGGTACAGTCCCGTGACGTTATCAAACAAGTACTTACAGGGTCTAAACCTAGGGGGTACAGTCCCGTGACGTTATCAAACAAGTACTTACAGGGTCTAAACCTAGGGGGTACGGTCTCGTGACGTTATCAAACAAGTACTTACAGGGTCTAAACCTAGGGGGTACGGTCCCTTGAAATTATCAAACAAGTACTTACAGGGTCTAAACCTAGTGGGTACGGTCTCGTGACGTTATCAAACAAGTACTTACAGGGTCTAAACCTAGGGGGTACGGTCTGGTTATGTTATCAAACAAGTACTTACAGGGTCTAAACCTAGGGGGTACGGTCCCGTGACGTTATCAAACAAGTACTTACAGGGTCTAAACCTAGGGGGTACGGTCTCGTGACGTTATCAAACAAGTACTTACAGGGTCTAAACCTAGGGGGTACGGTCTGGTTATGTTATCAAACAAGTACTTACAGGGTCTAAACCTAGGGGGTACGGTTTGGTTATGTTATCAAACAAGTACTTACAGGGTCTAAACCTAGGGGGTACGGTCTGGTTATGTTATCAAACAAGTACTTACAGGGTCTAAACCTAGGGGGTACGGTCCCGTGACGTTATCAAACAAGTACTTACAGGGTCTAAACCTAGGGGGTACGGTCCCGTGACGTTATCAAACAAGTACTTACAGGGTCTAAACCTAGGGGATACGGTCCCGTGACATTATCAAACATCGTTGCAGGGTTTAGTGTCAGGTCAGTATTGGCTTCTAGGGCTGAATCACTGAAATGGAACAATTATGTATCAAAATGAAGGTCACAGTTGACTTATTATAGACTGTTCAGAACTTGTGTATTTCAAGTTAATCAAGACATCTTTTGAATTAGATGTTGTAAATTCATGCCTTGGACAAAATTGTCTTGAAAATTTTGTACTCAATTGACGTTACACCTTGAAATGAAGGTCACAGCGGCTCAACATTCTAATCACTTATAATTATTATGTCTCCCTTGAAATAGTTCAGAAATGCTGTTTCTCACTCATAATTTGGCTTCCATGATGATCCAAATATATTGATTGACTTGGCAAACACTTCGTTGTAGATGAGTCCAGTGTACACTGAGAACAGTCCCATCATCAGGATGATGTATCGACCACCAAAGAAAATATTCCACACCTGAAACAGGAAGGTAACATGGTATTAACTGGGTAGCATAGTTCTAATGAATTCACACAGATTTCTCACTTCTTATATTTAAGTGAATAATTTCCTACATCAGCATAACCAAGCATGACCTCTATCATGAAACACATTAAATTTGTTACCTCTGTATATTGTTCATAATACATCATGTACGTTACCATGCATGGCTGGAATCCAAGTTTGAAGATTTTCCACTGTATTTTCTATTTTTTCTTATTTTAAATCATAAAAAGAACATCCAGTGAATCTAAATGTTTACCTCATTGTCAGATTTTTGGGCGAGTAACTTTTTTTCGTATGCAACCATCCACAGTCCAAACAAAAACATAATGAATCCGTGACCAACATCTCCAAACATCACAGCAAACAGGAAGGGGAAAGATATGATGGTGTACGGTGCTGGAACAAACATATAGTTATGTCTTATCACCTTGTATTTTTGTTATTACGACAGGCATCATACAGGGACATATTTCAGTAAACACTATTTAGACAAAGTTTTTAACATTAATTCACTTTTTTTTAATTTAATTGTAACACATTTATCCTGCAAACGTTTTTCACTCAAGTAGGAGTTTGTTTCTTACGATAAAACGGCATTGATAAGCATTTTTACTAAACTGTAATAGATATGGGTGTACTTATTTCCAAGCATGAACTCTTTATCTGATAAATATGGATCACTGTATTACATTTCTGACTGAAGTTCACAAGATTTTTCTACAAGAGAATTTTCTACATCTTATTCTTAAGAGAGTCTGCAAGTCATCTTACCAGGGTTGACCTCCTGATAGTCGGCTACACCATATGCATGTATGATACTTTGAAACACAGCAGTGAACTTGTTATTGCGGAAGAAAGTGGGTGGGGTTTCTTTTGTATTCATCCTATGTAGAATACTTGGTACTGTGCTTCCGCTGAGTTCCTGGAAACACAAATACAGTTAAGATTTTAATGATGACACCCGTCGACACAAATACAGTTAAGATTTTAATGATGACACCCGTTGACACAAAAACAGTTAAGATTTAAATTACGACACCCAGCAACACAAATACAGTTAAAATTTTAACGACAACATCTTATCAACACAAATACTGTAAATATTTTAATGATGACACACTGTCAATACAAATAATGTAAATATTTTAATGACGACACACTGTCAATACAAATAATGTAAATATTTTCATAATGACAACATCTTGTCAACACAAATAATGTAAATATTTTAATGAAGACATACTGTTTACACAAATACTGTAAATATTTTTAATGACGACACACTGTCAACACAAATACTGTAAATATTTTAATGACGACACACTGTCAACACAAATACTGTAAATATTTTAATGACGACACACTGTCAATACAAATACAGTGGAACTTCGTTAACTCGAACTCGGATAACTCGAATACCCCGCTTAACTCGAAGTACCTCGCCGGTCCCGGCCAAATTCTCTCTTTATCTTAGTAAAAAAAACTCGGAAAATTCGAATTCGGATAACTCGAAAAACTCGGATAATACGAAGTAAAAATTTGGTCCCAACAATAACAAGAGGCCCAGGGGCCTTAACGGTCATCTGACTCTAAATTAAAACCCTTATATTATTGTAGTATGCATTCTCTGTAGCAAGTATATAGTGGCACTGTTGGCCATGGTGGCCATCTTGGATATCTGACCGACCCAATAAATAATAACACTTGGTCTGGACCATCTAAGGATCATTTCTGGTAAGTTAGAGCTGAATCCCACCGGTGGAATTTGAGAAGAAGTTTGAAATAGGTGTTGTTCAGGAAAACCATGATTGCGCAATCATGTTACAAAATGGCCGCCATTGCTGCCAAGCCAAAGTTTTTACAAGGCCGAAAAAATAACAAAACTTTGTTGGCACTCCTTCCTTAACATCCTCACCAATTTCGAGCTCAATGGCACCAGTGGAACTGGAGAAGAAGTTTAAAATGTGTTTTTTAAGATGGCGGATATGGCGGCCATCTTGCATTTCAGACCAATCTAAAAAATAACAACACTTGGTCGGGATCATCTCAGGAACATTTCAGGCAAGTTTCAGCCCAACAGCACTGGTAGAACTTGAGAAGAAGTTTAAAATGTGTTTTTGAAGATGGTGGTTATGGTGGCCATCTTGGATTTCGGACCGACCCGAAAAATAACATCACTTGGTCGGGATCATATCAGGATCATTTCAGGCAATTTTCAGCTCAATAGCACTGGTGGAACCGGAGAAGAAGTTTAAAATGTGTTTTCAAAATGGCGGCTATGGGGGCCATCTTGGATTTCGGACCGACCCGAAAAATAACAACACTTGGTCGGGATCATATCAGGATCATTTCCGGGCAAGTTTCAGCTCAATAGCACTGCTGGAACTTGAGAAGAAGTTTAAAATGTGTTTTTCAAGATGGCGCCTATGGCGGCCATCTTGGATTTCGGACCGACCCGAAAAATATTAACACTCGGTCACGATCATATCAGGATCATTTCAGGCAAGTTTCAGCTCAATATCACAGGTGGAACCTGAGAAGAAGTATAAAATGTGTTTTCAAAATGGCAGCTATGGCGGCCATCTTGGATTTCGGACCGACCCGAAAAATAACAACACTTGGTCGGGATCATATCAGGATCATTTCAGGCAAGTTTCAGCTCAATAGCACTTGTGGAACTTGAGAAGAAGTTTAAAATGTGTTTTTCAAGATGGCGGCTATGGCGGCCATCTTGGATTTCGGACCGACCCGAAAAATAACAACACTTGGTCGGGATCATCTCAGGATCATTTCAGGCAAGTTTCAGCTCAAAAGCACTGGTGGAAACTTGACAAGAAGTTTAAAATGTGTTTTTCAAGATGGCGGCTATGGCGGCCATCTTGGATTTCGGACCGACCCGAAAAATAACAACACTTGGTCGGGATCATATCAGGATCATTTCAGGCAAGTTTCATCTCAATAGCACTGGTTGAACTTGAGAAGAAGTTTAAAATGTGTTTTTCAAGATGGCGGCTATGGCGGCCATCTTGGATTTCGGACCGACCCGAAAAATAACAACACTTGGTCGGGATCATCTCAGGATCATTTCTGGCAAGTTTCAGCTCAACAGCACTGGTGGAACTTGAGAAGAAGTTTAAAATGTGTTTTCAAAATGGCGGTTATGGCGGCCATCTTGGATTTCGGACTGACCCGAAAAATAACAACACTTGGTCAGGACCATCTCAGGATCATTTCAGGCAAGTTTCAGCTTAATCCCACTGGTGGAACTTGAGAAGAAGATTGAAATGTGAAAAGTTTACGCACGGCGCACGGCGCACGACGCACGGCGCACGGCGCACGACGACGGACGAAGCATGATGACTATAGGTCATCCTGACCCTTCGGGTCAGATGACCTAAAAATCCTACTTGAAATGTTCGAATAACTCGAAGTATAATTTTCGTCGATCGGTGGCAAACGCCGACATTTTTTAAGAGCTAAATTCCGTTTGTAATACTGAACATATCGGCACTACTAACCTACATGCTATTATAAGTGTTTCATAAATTCATAAAAGAAATTGTCGGTTGAATCTTATAACAACAAGTCTTGGTGATAAAAAGTACTTCTTTACTTACATCAGGTAATTTCCCAAGGCAGTCGCCGATATCAGTACACACGATAGTCAACAACTCATCTACCCGTTCGCTCAAGCGGAACTAATCTCTGACACACCGGTAGATCTACCCGGCTGATGTTTTTACAGGTGTAGAAATGACACAGTCACCGGCGCCTATTAAATCTTTAAACTGCTGAAACAATAGCGTAATTACTGCCGAGGTGTTCAGAGTACAACTGTAACGGTCAGTGCTGTCTATTAAATCGGATAAAACGCCAACTCAGTTACAGTAACATTTTATACGCACACGCGCAGCCCAACTTCTGGTGCTAATACACATGGAAATGGCGTGGTTATCAATAAAAAGTAAGTAGGCCGATCAAACAGTATTTTATATATGTCCAATAAAAGGTAATGGTTCTGTTACGTTTTGTATGCAATCTGTGTTAAACTTAAATGGTTATTTGTTTTGACATTAATAACTTGTTATTTTGTCGAATTCCGTTTTATCGTTTACCTTTTGCAAACATGACTTGCACATCAGATCGTTATTGAAGTGACTAAGTGAAAGAAACTTTATCGTGACTGTATATCGGCAAAACTACACCAAATTACAAGTGACATAGCGAAACATTACATATATATTTACATGTATTGACCAGTCTTCACACTAAACTGATGAGCGACAGAGCGAAGTTATAATGATTATATAATGTTGACAAATATTGACCAAACTTTTCACCAAAAACGATAACTCGCTTAATTCGAACACTCGGATAACTCGAAGTTTTTTCGTGGTCCCGTCGACTTCGAGTTAACGAAGTTCCACTGTACTGTAAATATCTTAATGGAGACACCCTGTCAACACAAATACTGTAAATATCTTAATGAGGACATCCTGTCAACACAAATACTGTAATAACGACACACTGTCAACACAAATACTGTAAATATCTTAATGAAGACATCCTGTCAGCACAAAAACCGTCAAGATTATAATGACGACATCCATCAACACAAATACTGTAAATATTTTAATGAAGACATCCTGTAAACACAAATACAGTGTACAGTCTTGAAATCTACCAACTGTATTCGAAATTAACAGTATTTCTACAAAACAAGTTTGAATTACTGTTAACGTACTTATTTTCTGTGTTTGCACTAAAAATTTGACTGTGGTAAATTAAATACATTTACTGACCGTTCCATGTCTAAGTGCCCTCTGTACATCCTCTAGTGCTACAACTGGACACCAACACTCGGCAATAAGACTGTTGTGAGACAAATCAAAGTTGCACAGGTTCAATGTATGATAGATGGCCTTGATTTTCTTGACCTTAATCACCCACAGTCGAATTTCCTTCTGTGCACTTGCAAGCACACGTCTCCTGTGTTCCTCTGTCTGGTATAACACCTGTTCAAGGGTCAAGGTCAATAAGATGAGCACCTCTGATCATCATCATGGTATAAAATTCATGACATGGCTTTTTCCATCCAAATAGGGTTTACAATAATTCCTGGTAATTCCACTCCATTACTATAGTTACACTTAATATCATGATAAAAAAAAATTATTACTTTTATTTTAATTTTAAAGCCTGACTTCTCTCTCTTGCTATGAAATAAACATACAAATAGATAACTTTAATTAATTAATCAAAAACATCTGTCAGATACTAAAGACAGAGTTATCAGTATTAAATGTGAAAATAAAATGATTTATCTGAGTGAGTCATACAGTTTTCAGGTCCTCCAGTCTAGTAGCCACACCATTAGACATCTCAAATCTCTCCTGTGCATTTTCTGGACATGGGTATAAAACTGCTTTAAACCTGCAATCAGCATATTATACATTGTTAGAAATTCAACCATATCATCAAAATTCCAACGTTGTCTACTCATATGGTAATTTAAAGCCCTTACTGATACTTATACAATTAATTATGAAAACATTTTCCTCTCGAAAAAGCACATGGTCAGTAGTTGTGATATTCCACTTACCCCTCACAGATTTTCCTTACTCTGGCCTTGAGCTGTTCACCTTGATAGAACACTATGAAGACAGATTTGTGGATTTCATCTCCCTAGACAAACACATAGGACAGAAAATTACTGTACTGTGTCTATACAACTGTTTGGATGTTTACTGTGTCTATACAACTGTTTGGAGGTTTACTATGTCTATACATGTCTATACAACTGTTTGGAGGTTTACTATGTCTATACAACTGTTTGGAGGTTTACTATGTCTATACAACTGTTTGGAGGTTTACTATGTCTATACAACTGGTCGGAGGTTTACTATGTCTATACAACTGTTTGGACGTTTACTATGTCTATACAACTGTTTGGAGGTTTACTATGTCTATACAACTGTTTGGAGGTTTACTGTGTCTATACAACTGTTTGGAGGTTTACTATGTCTATACAACTGTTTGGAGGTTTACTATGTCTATACAACAGTTTGGAGGTTTACTGTGTCTATACAACTGTTTGGAGGTTTACTTTGTCTATACAACTGGTCGGAGGTTTACTGTGTCTAAACAACTGTTTGGAGGTTTACTGTGTCTATACAACTGTTTGGAGGTTTACTATGTCTATACATGTCTATACAACTGTTTGGAGGTTTACTGTGTCTATACAACTGTTTGGAGGTTTACTGTGTCTATACAACTGTTTGGAGGTTTACTATGTCTATACAACTGTTTGGAGGTTTACTATGTCTATACAACTGTTTGGACGTTTACTGTGTCTATACAACTGTTTGGAGGTTTACTATGTCTATACAACTGTTTGGACGTTTACTGTGTCTATACAACTGTTTGGACGTTTACTATGTCTATACAACTGTTTGGACGTTTACTGTGTCTATACAACTGTTTGGAAGTTTACTGTGTCTTTACATGTCTATACAACTGTTTGGAGGTTTACTATGTCTATACAACTGTTTGGAGGTTTACTGTGTCTATACAACTGGTCGGAGGTTTACTATGTCTATACAACTGGTCGGAGGTTTACTGTGTCTATACAACTGTTTGGAGGTTTACTGTGTCTATACAACTGTTTGGAGGTTTACTATGTCTATACAACTGTTTGGAGGTTTACTATGTCTATACAACTGTTTGGAGGTTTACTGTGTCTATACAACTGTTTGGAGGTTTACTATGTCTATACAACTGTTTGGAGGTTTACTATGTCTATACAACTGTTTGAAGGTTTACTATGTCTATACAACTGTTTGGAGGTTTACTATGTCTATACAACTGGTCGGAGGTTTACTGTGTCTATACAACTATTTATTGGTTTTTCTATGTCTATACAACTGTTTGGACGTTTACTATGTCTATACAACTGGTCGGATGTTTACTATGTCTAAACAACTGTTTGGAGGTTTTTATTACAACTTACAGTCACTGGATCCTTCATAACCTGGTTAATGTCTTCGTAACGCAAGAACACGTTACCACGACAGGCAAACCACATCATCCTCTCAAACACGGGGATTTTCTCCCTGGGAACCACGCCCGCTACAAATCTGGATAGAAGATTTATATACAACTGTGATAATATCTCGGGAGAAAGTGAGGAGGAAACTTGGCCAGAAATGGCAAGAGGGGTAAGAATAATGGTGTCAGTGTAAAGCTACCAGAATAGGTTAGCAAATGTTGACAGAATTGGAGGGCTAGTAAAGAAATGGTAGGAAGTTTCAGAAATAATGCAAGACAGTGTTAGAAAATGAAGAAAGGTCTGAAATGTTTTTAAACATTACCAATGAACCTTTTTGTATTAATTAACAGGTAATGTCTATGTCTCATTCTGTTTGTCTGGATTTTTTTTCTTTCAATACTCGTTTAAATATGCTAAAAATTAAACTGAACATAACGAATCTTTCATGACTTATTAGATCCTTTTCTACATTAAAAAAATCTTCAATATACTGAAAATAGTTCCAAGTAAGTCTACTTTATTATTTTCTATTTACTATGTAGCCAGGTCACAGATGAAACTAGAACTCTCGTCAAGAGGGCCAACTCATACCCCCCGCCCCTCTAGTGAATATTTCCCAACAAAAACCTGTTTTAGTGAACGCGTTACCAAAGCAACCTAAATTTGTGGGGGAAAAACCTGCATGCATATGTACACATTATGAGTCTGTAACATTCCTGTGTATTTCAAATGAAATCTGTTGATAGCTAAATAGGATTTGTTCAAGTTGTCTTGAAAAAGTTTAATAACAGATCACTAAGTGAAATGGACTGATTTTAAACCATACCCAAGTTGGACAGTGGTGGAGGGCACCCCAGATTCATCATGGACCAGGGCCATCTGGGCATCGTCAATCATACTGTGGTGTCCACCATGCTGGGGAAAATAATGATGGGTTTTGTGAAATTAATTGACATGCTTTTGATTTAATTCTTCATTCCTCATTACTAAAAAAATCGGCTAAGAAATATCACATTAATTAGGTTAATGTTTGAGGTAGCCTTTCATGTTTCAACCAGAATCAAAACTCAATTCTTCAAAAATTTCCACATGGATCATTTGTAGCTGAAAACAAGGTGATGATAATAGGCCAATAGTCTGCTGGAACAAAGGGTTATAGAATTTGTTTATTAGAATGACCTGACTCATTTTCAAGGACATAGGGGTCAAATGTGTAAAATAAACATTATACTTCTTCAAAAAAGACTTGTGTCTTCTTCAGGACCTCCCTCAGCTCTGATAACTCCAGGAAGTTTCTCCTCAGAGCTTCAGCATTAGTGTTGACCTCCCGAAGCTCCGACTCAATTTTCTCAAATGTTGCCTCTAGGTCTATCATTTCTTTTGGTGCAGGAGCCTTTGGGTTTTCATTCGTGTCCGGAATTTTCATTTCATCTTTCTTCAGTTCCTTCTCAATGTATCCTAACCATGATAAAATTTCATTTATAAACAATGTTTTGTGTAAAAAATACTAAATTTAAATGACAGACATATACAGTTTATAATCTAAGGCACGTTTTGACAGGACAGTTGTTGCTGATACTGGGGTGAAAAATATTTTTGATTGTTTGAATATCCACTTTTTCTTCATTTTGTATACTTCTTTTCAACTATCCATTTTTAAGAAAGAGTCTAGCTGTCTTTCTCCATAGAAGAGGACAATGTTAGACAGCTTCAATCAATGGTCTTGGATTTTTATAAGTTGGGGGATATATTGCAAAGAATTGTTCATCCTTTCTTTAATACTGGTTGAAAATTCCACCACTTTTGAATATCATGCATGTATTTTGCTAAGAATTGCACATCTTTCAAGCATTTTTGATACTTACGCAACTTTCTTTCCATTTCGTCACATCGCATAATTTCATTGACAAATTTCCTTTGGAAAGCATTCACATCAGGATTAAGCTATAAAACAACAAGAACAATTATAAATGTAAAACTTTGATATACCACAACATGACTGAAATATTATTCATTTTTGCAAACTATAAGAATACATTAATAACTCACTTAAAAACATCTTATGATAAAGCACAAGTATAAACTGAAGTCTATTTGGTGTGATTTGAGCCCTTTACAAACTATTCCTACATGTTTGATTTAAGAAGTGTGTGTTTTGTATGGACTTACATCCTTGAACTGAACAAGGCCCAACTCTCCAAGTTCTGACACACAAGCGTACGATGCCTCCGACTGTAGAAAGATCTGGCAGAGGTTCATCTCTTCACTGCGGAAAAGTGCCCCCATCTTGGACGGTTAGTGTTAACACACTCCTAAATGTTTCCTGTATCACTGTCTGGTCTGTAATTATACAAAACATATTCTGTATTAGAATTCACCATTTCACTGTGCCTTCCACATAATTGCAGAGTTATAGTCCCACTAAGGCACACATCCATGGCAATGTGGAATCCTCCATGCATGCATACAGCGTATTAAAATGACTTTTTCCACATAAAATGGGATCCTTTAGTACATTAAATACTTTAAATATCATTCTTGAAAATATTATATGGTATTAAGCAGTTTTCAAATTCTATGCTTCAAATGGATATAGGGAAAAACCTGATGGCTTATGCAATCCTAGACTTTCATTAATGCTGTCAGTAAGCTAATGTAAACATAATCAAATCCTCATTATTCAGGTACATTTGCAAGTAGTTGCACCTGATTGCTTATGCAAACCCAGACATTCTAATGTAAACAAAATCAAATTCTCATAATTCAGGTACATTTGCAAGTGGTTAAAGGAGAAAATAGACATTTTATTTGATCAGCCCAATCTGAGAAAATATTGATATAGACTCAGCTGCTACTGTTAGGTAACACAGTACAACCTATACAATGAGTGTTTGGATCTACAGCCCCTATATATATGACCATGTCCATATTCCCCATTTATAACTTATCATTTATAAGGGTACATACATTATAATATATATACAACATACTCCTCACACTCACACATGTAGTAAATTGGTGCCTACATCCTCACTAACAACATACCAGAGGCATTTTTCCTGTGAAATACAAACTACCCAGGATGGGGACCAGCTCACATCTCAGATTTTAATCCAACTTATATCAGTACAAGTCAGGGAAATATATGACAAACTTATACATATACATGCAGTGATCATATCGCTGTACATGAATGTGTTGTAAAATACACTGATAATTGTCCAGAAAATGTTGTGATGATGTTGTATAAACAGACAATCTATTGATTTTACAGTATAAGGTTTTCAAAGGGAAACAGCCATCTGGTGCCATATATTACTATACACAGTAGATTATATACTTTGGAGATGGCACAGAATGATCACAGTGATGGTGTAAGTGCTAAGTGATGCGTATGGCATGATAAAAATGTTAAACCTTCCTCAAGTGATAACGTAGTATGCCAATTTGAATATTTCCTTTGATATTTTGAGTATGCCGACCATTCACATTTTCATTTTCTCCTAAGTTCCACCAGTGGGATTCAGCACAATTTTTTTTTAAATGACCCCGAGATGGTCCTGACTAAGTTTTGCTATTTTGACTTTTGAGGAAGATACAATATCCAAAATGGCCACCTAGACCTTGACTTCATAGCTTAAAACATAAGAACAGGTATATATAACATGATTTAATAGCTTTCATGCCATATATATTATAGAACATATTTGGGGCTTACTTTTTCTAACTACATTGTATATGTTACTACGAAATATTTCTTCTGAGTCAAAATTCATCTAGATCTATAAATAGAATTTTTTTTATTTTCATTTTTTTTTTAAATTCTTTTATAGAATGATGCAGTATGTCATTCCAATGATTTTGATGTCTTCAGTTTTTTGGTAGTGATTGCAGTTAACTTAGTACACCATTTTGAATCATTCCTTTGATCTTTAGGAAATGCCGACAATTCACATTTCAAACTTTTTCACAAGTTCCGCAGGTGAGATTCAGCCCAGACTTGCCGCTTGAAATGATCCTAATGGTCCTGACCAAGTGTTATTATTTTGGTTGGTTCAAAATCTAAGATGACCCATTTTAAACTTCTTCTCCAGTTCCACTGGTGCAACTGGGCTTAAAATTGGTAGAAATATTAAGAAAGGAGAGCCGACAAAATATTCTTATTTATTGGACTCGTAACATGTAAGCCACAACAGCTATTTCATAATATGATATCACAATGATGGTTACACATCAACATACGACATATACGAGTTATCTCACCTCGTCCAACTCCTTTGTTGACAAGTAATGCATGCTTAAAAGAAAACTAGAATTTGGAAGAATGCCTATAAAAAAATGAAAAAAAAGTTTAATGTTTGGAAATATTACACCTTTAGGTCTTTTGTGCTAGGTAGGTGAAAAGCCTGTCAAATTGTCTATAACAATTTCTAGTTAAGTTTCGTTTTTTTAAATCTGGGAATGGGGAGAAGGGAAGGATTGTCTCAATTTTCAGCATATTTTGACAAAACAAACACACTGATCCATATTGACAAAAGAATCAATTTAACAAAAAATGTGTTACAATTAAGTTTCGAGCCTGAAACTTAATTACCAGGAATCCATTAAAGTATAGTAACAATTCCATAATATATTTTGTATGTATACACATTGAACTTAATTCTATTATTTTCTTTTTTTATTTGCTACTAGCAAAACAAAATCACATTTTTTTTCATAAGAAACATAATGATAACTTCATCAAATGTACACAACTGAAAGAAAAATATGTACCCTGGTATTCAGACACTTAATTTGGACATAAATCACATGGTTAGTTGGTTACACATGTACATCATCCATGTGCAAACATTAAATTTTCATTATACATGTATATGCAAATGGATGTACATAATGTATTGAAAATTTTGAAAGCTTGCACTTATTATTCAAATCATGAAATAAATAAGGTTTTTTTTACTGTATTGAGTTAGAAATTAATATTTTGTATACCGTTGTCCTGGTCTTTATGTGTACTACAGCTGTAGCTGTAATATTTACAGAGGTAAAAATACTCATATCTCAACTTAAAGTTTGTTGAAGAAAATTTAAAGTAGAATTAAATTACATCAAACAAATTTAACCATGTACAATTTATACAAAGTAATTAAAATATCATTTCATATTATTGAATGTTTTTGTTTGATCTTTTATCCAAATAAAATGCTTCAGGTTGTAATTATAAATGGAATGAATATTTTCTATACCTGTATCCTGGTCTGTACCTGTACCCCACCTGTAGCCACAAACCCCACCTTTTCCTCAACTAGATCCGCTACTAGTGCTAAACAACACTGGTATTTAGTACAACTGATGTCACCATACCTACGTAGGTTAGTGAACACATGTACCTGGTATCGCAATACCTGTGGGGACTAGAAATCTACAGGTAAACAACTGATAACACTCACCTGTATAATGGTGTACAGATATATATTACATGCTGGCAAGATATCTTATGTAAATTATTATCAACTGATCACAAATTTACATATTACCAGTTACATATACACTTGTATATCCTATTTTTAAAATGAATATAGATTTAGTGTATTTTACAGTAATTGATAATTGTACAGGATTCAGCGATACAACTCTACAATGTATTTATCCTGTAGTAATCATAAGGCCAACACACATTTTGACTCAAAAAGGGGAATGAGTTATTGAAGGATATAATAAAATAACATTTGTCTGCACTTTTCACAGAACTGTGTACAATTTATATGGGTTGCTTAATTTATTACCAGGGATCTGGAACTCCAATGGAAAGCCAAGACAGAGCCCTAGTATGTAAAACATCAAAAAAATTTATTTTGATTTTCGTACCTCTTTTGGTCATATGAATATCTGGTACAGTCACATAAATGTACATCCTGTATAATTATATATACATGTATGTGTGCAAGTCACATAATTATAATTCATATATAAATCACATAAACATATACAATCTGGAATATATCATAAAATGTGCAACATAAAAATTACAATGTTAGCTTATAAATATGTACTAAAGTCACAGCAACGGATCTTTATACAGCTTGGGGAACAAAATACATTCATCTGTCTATTTGATATGAATAAAGGAAAGAATTACCTTTGTATGAGATTTGATCAATGTTGAATCGGTTCTTTTGACAGATCCTAGTCTAACTATAATGTCCTTATATAATTACCATGATCAGGAAGAAGTAGAATTGCTATGAAAGCCAAGAAAGTAAACATATCAACAATTATCAAGGTATTATATCAGTATAGCCACAGGCAAGATGTGTCATTCATCTTCACTACCGGGTATACACAGAGCCATGTATGTATACATCAATGATCTTTAGTCTGCCTGAAGTATTGCATGTTACCAAAAGTCCATTACATTATTTTTTGGACAAGTTGAAATTGTTTTATCAATGGACTTCAATAACAGTAGTTTTTTATCTAGGCCCTAATCATATAAAAGATAGATACATATTTTTTAACAAAATTTGTCAAAAACTTATGACACTATATATGACCAAACCACATACAATTTTGTCAAAAAGTATATCTCAATCTTTCTACAAAATGATTAACAGTATAACTTTATCGGAGAAAGACACAAAGGATTAATTCTTTTGATATAAACTTGAATATGGTTATGTAATGCAGAAAATACTTTAATCAGTTACAGTTAGTGACCTAACTATAGATTATCATACCTTCAAATGTATATAAAAAAAAAACAAAAAAAAAAACAGAATATGGAAATCAGTTATATCAAATAAAGAATGATTCACCTTTAAAAGTGTGCCTTTTAGCATTTCAGAGATTGCATTCAAAGAAAGTTTTAATAATTTGATAATCAATATGGAACTCCTGAAGATAAGAAAAAAAAGTAGGTTTATTCAAGGATTCTAGTTAAATAGACTATTTACTTTTGCATCTTTGAAATCTTATAAAGCAAGGTATTAAGGACTGAGAAGACAGAGCTGGTAACGTGAAGGTAAAGAGCTTATTTTAAGATCAGTTGTGGGGCTTATGACAATATTTGTAGGAAGCTAGTTACTCTCAGATATGGTTCGAGTGAAGAATAAAGCTTTCCTGGTCTGGCTTTTAACATGTGAAACTTGGAAGTTCATGACTATGCCTGGAGTGTCTAATTGGTGGTATCAGTCCATCTGTATTTGATACTTGTACTTTTTTGTTGGCATCCAGGCAATGTCATGAGGCATGCACAGTCAAGCGGGTAATTCCATGTCTTTCCACAATGGGGCATCATTTCAAATGGTACAGCAATTTTCCAACACACTATTGGTTGTATTCTGTACTTATTAAAAACATACCAAGCAGCCCTGGGCAGTACAATGTCAATATTGGTGTGGATGTGATTACGTGATTTGCAATACATAAACAGCATGCCTGCAATTTGGCTGATGTTTGAGCAAATTTTAACGTTCCGCCCGAAAAATTTGAGTAGAATTGGCTTTGAAACATGTTATGTTATAAACATGGGAGTCCCATGAAGAAATTGAATCATTACACCCAAACCAGTCTGGTCCACATTCTCGAACATGTGTCTGTGTAGAAAGTAGTTCTGGACAATGGGGAGTTTTACTTTTATTTACAGATAACATGTTGCACTTGCTCAGGTAGAAGGCCATTTGCTGTGTTTTTATTATATGCCCCGGTATATGATTTTCAATGTGCAACATTTTAATGCTGAATACATTTATTTTACATATATAATAACAGATTTCAAAACCTGCAACTTATATGTAGTTAGTGAGACAAGACACATCAATAGACTCTTTTCCTTTTGTATGATCAGCTTTTAACTAAAGTGTAGCCGAATCAACTCTATAGCATACCTGGTAGTTGAAGATGTTATTGAATACACTTCATATTTCACAATTAGTGTAAATATGCTTCACTGGTCCTTCGTCTGATGAAGTTGACAGTGTAGTCACCGAAACATATCCCATATAAACCCAATACACTTTGTCTGATGAAGTTGACAGTGTAGTCACAGAAGCATCCCATATCAACCCAATACACTTTGTCTGATGAAGTTGACAGTGTAGTCACAGAAGCATATCCCATATAAACCCAATACACTTTGTCTGATGAAGTTGACAGTGTAGTCACAGAAGCATCCCATATCAACCCAATACACTTTGTGATATACAAAACTCTAATAACTGCTAATTATTTATTTCATAAAGTGTGCCTCTTACTATAGCAAGCCATTTGGGTTTTTACCCATTTAATTCAGATATCTATATTTAAATTCTATTCAATGCAGATATCTGGAAAAAAAAAAAAAAATCAAAGATGTCTTTATTGAAATTTGTTTATATAGATATAATTCTATCAACATACAGATATCTGAACTAAGTTGTTGGTAAAAATCCAAATTGGTTTGCCATGTTAAGGTTTTTACCCATTATATTCAGAATTCTATATTTGAATTGATGTATGCATCTCTTTTTATTGACAAAATACAGATATCAGTGTTAAATTAGAAATATCTCAATTTTAATTAGTGAGATATCTCTAACTTATAGTTATCTGCATTTTATTTCAATATTTGTACCGTATTTGACCTAATAAGGGCGCAGGGTGTGGGTAATTGACAGTGGGGGCACCCTTATTAAGATTAGTTATTCTGAAGTTTTATGAAACAGACTATACCTTATAACAGCTAGAATACCCAAGGCTGTGGAAACGGTAAAATACTCCGTCATAAATATATTCCAGATGAAGATATCTATTCATTATCGTATATTAAGCTTAAATATCACTTGAATATACCTGTAAAGTTGTAAACCATGCCAGCTGATCTTAAGACCAGAGAACGTGTGTTTCACCATTTACGTATGTTCAAATGGAACTCTTTTGTGTTCTATTTATAGACACAGGTGATTTCCCAGATCATCCCAGACATCGTTTTTTTGACCTAATAATTGATTTACAATGTATTTTACTCGCTTTCTGTTCTGAACAAAAGTTATTTATCAACAAGAATGAAGTCTTTTACTTTGTCTTCAAATAAAGATGGTAAGTTATTATTTGTATGCGTGATTAGTTTCGGGTGCTCTTTGCACTGACATGTCATCTGTAGGAATAGACAAAATGTGGTTAAAACTTGTGTTCCAGTTACTTAATTTGCTGAAGAAAACATAAAGTAGCAAAACAATTCACAAGAATTATTACTTTTGAACACCATTTTGACACTCAGTCAAAGATTTATTTCCTTGAAAAAAGGTAGGGGCGCCCTTATTACGGCAGGCGCCCCTATTAGGTCAAATACAGTATCTTAAATGAAGACATAATATGCATTGATATATTAAATAAAGATATCTCTATCATAAATAGAGATATCTCTTTTATATAAAGAGATATATTAGTATATATATATAGATAAAGATATATCTCTTTTAAATACACATATCTGTATTTAATAAATTAAAGATACCTTTAAATAAGAGGTGTGTTTCTAAATACATGAATATATATAGGCCTATCCAATTCTTAAATAAATTTAGATATCTGAATTAACAAGAAATTTATTCCTGGGGATCTTTGCGCCCACCATCCTTATTGGTTCTCTATGTAGGGTTATCTCTACTTTTCCCTTCTTTCTTCTTTTCTGAATCAAATAACAGGTTAGGTAAAACCCCTAATGGCTTGCCACATCTTTAGTCTGATTTACGTAAACAAACTGAAAATCAGTTTCATTTTGATGCCATGGAATTGAAATTTAGCATAACACAAGACGGTAGTCAGATTAAAGATAAAAGAGTTAGCAGTAAAAACAGTCAGACAAATAAGTATGGTCTGATCATGTCGAACAACTTTTGCCGGTTAGTTGAACTTCCGACAGTCCGAAAACCGATCGAAGTTCATGATGATCATTAATAATTAATCACCGATCAAAAAGTATCCCTCCCAGGACATACTAAATGCCCTATTACACAACATTGTCTAACATTCACAATACATGTCGGTTACAATCTAATGATGTCAACATGATAGCTAGTGATGACAACACTCACCAATAAGTCGTGATGTTTCCTCAACTTCTCCAACTTAACTTTTCACTGAAGTATAATCAGCTGACTTCCGCCTATCGATCACATGATTCCACATTATTTTGTGGGGGAGAATGGAGGAAAGACTATTTTGAATTACTTTGGCAGTAATTAATTCAGAACATGTAAGGGAGATTTCATTTAAAACAACATTTTTTTTTGCACTTTGATTTTGTAAGTAATTAATGTTAACCATCAGAAATATATTGAAATATTATTAACCATAAACCCCCCGTTTCTTGAAATAGATTAGTCCATTTTTAAGTGGAAATTAGAGTGATCTGCCCTTAGACCACCCTTTCCTGTTTACGTTTCGCCATGTGTTGAACTTTTTAATCATGTTGAGTCTCTGCACCAATAGACTATATATATAAGAAATCAAAGGCTTTATGGTGAATATACGTATATTTGGATGTCATATAACGACTGCTTCGATTTAGAAACGGACTTAGAGAGGTATTGTTTACATGAAAAATATATTAACTTCGCTGTTTAGGTGAATTGAGTTCAAGTTTGGAAAACTGAGAGGATGCAACTGAACACCGACAGCCTGCCATCATCTTCTCAAATCAATTATCAAGTGATATGGTTTTCCAAAACTGTTTGCCTCGTGTTAGGTCTTGTCTTGAGACAATGTAACTGTAGTATAAGTCCATCTTACACCAGTTTTAAAACTACATTTTTCTTTCTTAGTTGTCAAATTTCAAAACAACAAATAGTGAAAGTATCAAATGTTTAGAAGTGAAGTATGTCACATTATATTATGTTATTGTATAGTTAAAAATCTCACACGACTTTAACTGCCTTTTAAAAACATGTGCCAACTTTGAAATAAAATTTACTTAAACTGGACATTAATTAATTAGCCCAAGTTTCCTCTGACCCTGACACCATATGTCTGGTGTTGGGATAGAGCGCACTACTATGTGAAAACGTGGAATTCTAGACATTAATATGTACAGAGCAACCCGCTTATTTGCATAGCCCTTTTTCCATAACAAAATATGCAAATAACCGGAGTATTCGTATAGGCGGAGTTGGGTTTTGGCCCCTCTTATACACTATGTAGATCGTCCGGTAGGTACTCAAAACGGGCGCTATATGATTGTTTACGTTATTTGCATTAAAAACATCTTTAAAAAAACATTATTTAAAATATAAGAGTAAATACGAAATAAATGGGTTGTTATTCTTTGTAAATGTACAAATATTTGCATATACATTTGTACTTCATCGTTTACTACTTGTCACTCCGAGTCTGTGGGTCCGAAATCGGTCATACACGCGTGGGTTGGCACTACGATGTACAATGTGATTGTTTCAATAATCATTCATTATCGTCTTGAGATGTGTTTTGTTCCTGCTATGAGTATATTAGTTGTTTGATCATAGATGATGAACTGCTTAAGCAATAGAATGTCGTAAATGACCGTGAGATGTGCATTGTCGTTTGGGTTTGTTTTGGAAAATGGCGCACACACACAAAGAGTTGTCGTTCCTTACACATATGCCCCCACAATGCAACGCGCCTAGTAAACAATCATGGCGATCGTAACCTGCCTCAGCGAGTGTTCAAGTGCACAGAACACAGGTTTGGATCGATGCTATAATAAATAAACAAATCTCATCAAAAGATCAGACATATCAATATTTTATTCAGTAATTCTTCTTCACAATGCTACTGATATGGTCTGGATAATAACTAAATGTCGATATCGATGCATCGAACATAACCTGTTTTGACGAAGTGGGAACCAATGATTAGATAACGTTGTACATCATGTCGAATCAATATGCAAGTTAAAAACACTTTTCATAAAACTTTTATTACGGGAAAATCACAAAAATACCCTAAAATCAATTAAAATTTTTCGATTTTTTGGAATTTTTATATGCATATTATATGCATATAAGCGGGAGTCGGTATTTTAGTTGATGCAAATACACGGGATTTAAATACAAAGATAAAGAAGAAAAAAATCGGGACCTGAGAATTTTATGCAAATAAGCGGGATATTCAAATAACCGATATGCAAATAAGTGGGCTCCTCTGTACAATTTTTGGTATTAGTGGCAAATTGTTTACCTCCGTTAACCACTCCAGGGTTCCGTAGGTAACTAAACTATCGGGGCTGGAGAAAGACTGGTAGGAACAACCACTTTGATGCATAGTACCGAGGTACATGCTTTTTCTATTTAAATTTGTTTGTTTTGAAGTACCCTATCCATGCATCAATTTCATTTTCAGATGATGGGAGACAAAATTGCAGGTTATGAGTTTTGGAGAACAACATTGAATTCGGCAAAGTATGTTGTGGCCCCAATGGTTGACCAGAGTGAGTTGGCCTGGAGGATGCTGAGTCGTCGCTATGGTGCGCAACTCTGCTACACACCAATGCTGCATGCCTCCGTGTTTAATAGAGACCAGCACTACAGGACTGAGGCCTTGCAATCATGTCCAGAGGACAGACCACTCATTGTTCAGGTACAGTAGTCAGGACTTATGTCAGTTGAGTTGATTCAGTTACAACTGAAAAAACTGAATCCATGTAGATAGACAGACAGGTTTAAGGTAGGATATTGATTATTAATTGTTGCTTTCAAGTGTAATAGCTTGTAAAAGACTGACAGAGTGATTAACTCTCATGCCTACCAAACAAACAAGTTGATACCAGTCCCAAAAGTTGCAGCATGACATTGTCATCAAAATTTCTTCTGCCCAAATAACTCCATTAACATAGATTAACCAGTAGTATAAACTGATCTAGGTTTGAAGCTACTATACAATAACTATCATGTAACATTAAAAGAGTTGTGCCACTGTAAATATTATTGAAAGCATATGGACCCATATAATCTTTAATTTACCAAAATGTCTCTTCACTAGTTTTGTGCAAATGACCCAGAGACCTTCCTGAAGGCTGCCCTGTTGGCAGAGAATCACTGTGATGCCATTGATCTTAACCTAGGATGTCCACAAGTCATTGCTAAACGTGGACACTATGGTGCATTTCTGCAGGATGAATGGGAACTCCTGGAGAAAATGGGTTTGTTTGAGAATTTTATGTTGTATTTCTTTTTTTTCATTAGCTTTCAGTACACCTCATAATAAACCAAAGTGAACCAAGTTCAAGTATGCTTATAATGTCAGCCTGATTGTGATTCACACAATCATGAAAATTATCTGATGTGGAATTAACAAGTGTTATGTAATTTGAAATTGTGAAATGATTACTTTCTACTCAGTAATTAAATGAAATCAAACATTCTTTAAATTTTTTTTTTCTCAAATTTCTGATGTAATTTTTCTCTTCTATCATTTCAGTTAAGCTGTGTCATGAGAGACTAAAAGTGCCCATCACCTGTAAAGTGAGAGTCTTTGAGAGCATAGATAAGACTGTGAAATATGCTCAGATGTTGGAAAAGGCTGGATGCCAGGTAGAAAATGTTTAGAATTAACATATGCAAATAGTTTTCAAGTTTCATATAGTTACCTGGTATCCATTAATCACAAAAAGTGTCATCATATCACTCAGTTACTCAATATATAAATGTATGTATGTTTCCTAGATACTAACCGTCCATGGTAGAACAAAGGAACAGAAAGGTGCAAAGACAGGACTGGCTAACTGGAAATACATCAAAGCTATCAGGTACAACACTGCTTCAGATCATGCTCTTTAAGTCCTTTAATCACTTGAATAAGAGGCAAAAAAGGGAATGGGGTTTATTGGAATTAACATGATAATTTCACACCATGTGACAATTGTTAGAAAGACACAGATACTGGTTTTTACAATCAGATTTGTTGTATATTATCTTATACAAGGACTTGTGTATTTTAAATTCCACACTTCAAACATGAAAATCAAAAAGTTAAATAAACTTGTTTTTAAAAACAAAAATGAACACTGAATGAATACTCCATCAATAGGTAGAGTCACAATTTTATCACTGCTTTTTACATGAACCATCACATACATTGACAATGTAATATAAAATCTGAAATACTAAATGCAATACATTATGTATAAAGAAAATAAATGGTTTAAAATTAATGATTTATCATAATTACAGGGTATGTTTCATAAAGGTTGTTAACACTACCAGTATAAAATGGAGATTTGTACATTTCCAGGGATAATGTGAAGGTTCCTGTGATTAGTAACGGTAACATCCAGTACCTGTCAGATGTAACAAGATGCCTGGAGGAGACAGGAGTGGATGGGGTTATGACAGCAGGTTTGTATGTACTCATTCTAACTAGATGTAGAGCTTTATGCTGTTTTGATTTAAGTTACATGAAAAAATAAGAAGTTTATGTTATAAGACCAGCCCTGGTAAACAGTAAATACCGTTTGTCTTGTTTCAGAGGGTAACCTACACAACCCAGCCCTGTTCCATGGTATAGACCCTCCAATCTGGAAGATGGCAGAGGAGTACCTAGAATTGGTTGACAAGTATCCCTGTCCCTTGTCCTATGTTAGAGGACACTTGTTCAAGCTCTTCCATCATGGGTAATTCCCAATCATTTTTCTACTATAGAAGCACTAAGTCATCTGACCTGCACTGCATCTTTTCCAAATTCCTAATTAAGAGATTTTGACCAAACTTGGTTTGAATGAAACATCTTTTTGGGTAGAGTTTCTGAATTGTTAGTATAATTTGTTGACCCTCCTGTGGCGAAGTGGTGATGCTTTTAGAGTGCCTTCTCTTCTGCAACTGTGGTGGATTTCAAATATATATAGATGGAAACATTCATATGTACAAGTAGAGAGACATTGAACCTAATGAATAGAACTTACTGTATGATTGTATGATTATATTTCAGTCTGGTCATACACTCCGACATCAGAATGATGGTAGGTACCGGGAAGTCACTGGATAGCCTCAAACTCGCCGTCCTCGGGATGAAAGAGAGATGCTTGGTAAGATTGACAATATTTCACTGGGGCCTATTCCAGTAAGAGATGTATCTATAATTCTATGTATGGTGGGTGATGAGAAAATGCAGCATATTATATACTGTATACCTGGTATTTTTCGCCCGGGGTTATTTTCGCCCTTGAGCAGCACAAAAGATATTCGCCCCGTTTTAATTTCGCCCTAAACTACTTTTAAGAAATGTATTTTCCTCGTTCACAATCGGAAAATTCCGTTCGGAATTCTCAATACAATTGCACTCGGAACACTCGGGATTTATCGAATTCAACCATTATCTTTTCTTAGCATATCCCGCTGAGGTGTGAAATGTAATCAGGTGTGAAATATACAACGCTTACCTGTGTTCAGATTTACTTTAGCCTATATTGATTCAAATAGTATTAGGTATGCATGGTCGATTTTAAGCAAACGCGATGAGTGGTAAGTTCACCATGCCGTGACTAATTAGAAGTCTACTGACCAGTGTTTTCTTTTGTTCATTTGTCATCGATTGAAGCCACAAGCGACGGTGAAGTCATAAAATCAGCCTTCACAATGGCAGAGACCTATTTGTGTGTATGATTTTAAAACATGTTTGGATTTTAAAAGTTACTTAGTATTTAAAGCTTTTGTTTAAAATCGAATATACTAAACCTAGTACGCTGTCTTCGCCGATATTTTCGATTTAACTCCACGTGATATCGTAAATTTACAAGGCCAATATTTAGATCTAGATTTTATTTCACATGCACAGATTGGAATAAAACAAATACCTATTTTATAAACTTAGTGTAAATATATAACACGTGTTGCCTGTAACTGTATAGGATATAACACACTTGGAAAGTACGAGGGTATGTTTTGGATCCGACTACAAGTAGCCTATGTACGATAACTTGTAAATCCTGCAATTGAGCTTGAAATTTTCGCCATCATCTTAAATTCGCCCTATCATCAAAGGGCGAAAATGGCGAAAATTAAACGGGGGCGAAAATTACCAGGTATACAGTAGTACTACTTGAATTAAATCACTTCCATGAGTCCTCCCATTATTAAGATATTTTACTGGATTGTCCTGGTCACATTGATATAACATTATAATAGAAGTGAGAAGTAAATCTCCTCATACTATGTAATATATAGACTTCCAGCTGACACACCAAAATAGTTTCTTTGTTTGATGCTTCATACAAAGTAAAACCTCATTATTATGCCCCCATTTGTAAAGCAAAATTTTGGCATTATAAAGAGGTGTGGCAGATTATATGTTGAAGGAGATATTAAGTAAAGGAATTGTAAACAGAAAGGAAGATATATTAGCAGTTTGTAAAATGATAATTGATTGAGTGGAATATCAAGCACCTTCTACAAAACTTTGGTATACTGCCACAATTTGTCCAGCAAAAAATTTCCATTTTAAACGGGTTTGATGTCAGTCAAGGGAGACTTTAAAAGAATAATTCATTAGAACATGTCAGTGAAGTATATACAGATAGATATTTGAAGTCATTGGCTTTCACTGTTGGAGGTTCACCAGATTCCCAAGTGTTCAGGAATTCTTTCGTGGAAAGAAATCAGTTTATCTTAGTATTGATGTGTTGGCACTATCAAGGTTAGAAGACTGAAAGTGCTAATATCTTGTTTGTAACTAAATGCAGACAGTGCATTTTAAACCTTTCACCATTAAATTGACATTGTTTCTACCAACTTTTACTTATTATATAAATAAAATTTTTACTCATCCTACTGTAAAAACTAGAGTAACTTTTATGGCAGAAAAAAGTGACAAAAACAAAATACTGTGCATAGAGGTCAAGTTATGTCCTTAACTTTTCATTGACCTTTGATTTGATTTTCAGAAGGACATGGAGAAGTTCCAGACTTGTCCAGAAATGTTTGAGTCCAAACTTCCTCACCCTTACTGGATATGCCAGCCATATGTAAGACCAAGGTAACATGCCCTAAGTATTTTGTTATACTTGGCTCACCTAGCCCAAAATGCTTTTACTGTGGTGCAGTGTCTGTTGTCTGCTCTCCTTTGTCTTGCATCAACTTTTTACTTTAAACAATTTCTTCTCAAAAACCAACAGGTTTAACAGTCATGATATTTGGCTGGTAGGTTCTGGGGATGGAGCCAAACAAAGTTTGCAAAACGAAAATGACCTCAACTCCTGTTCAAGGTCACAGGAGTCAGTTTATTTTATATGTTCAAACCAATTCTTCTGATTAATTAAAATGCATAAATTAAAGAAATTTGCCATGGTTGACCCATATTCAAGGTCATGGGCTAAAGACTTTCGAGCACAGAAACAAGCTCCTTTGATTAACAGAAGAGGGGTCGGCATAGAAGTGAAGACCAGGTGAGTGATAGAGGCCCATAGGGCTCTGTTGCAAGGGGAAGTAAATCTGTCTTGACTTAAAATGAAGAATGATGTCCATAGAAGCTTCAGTTAATATCAGCTGAAATATTATTGTCACTTAACTAGCCTGTTCTACCAATTCATACCACGATGTCATAAATATTGTGAAACAAGTGTGTAATAACAATATTTAGATGTCATAATTTATTGGTGACGTTACATTTGATAATATAATATGAGGTCACAGGAGTATCTCAGTAGAGAAATACACGCTGAGTAGGACATTTTCCAGTCTGATACTGAAATCTATTTGATAGTTTTTACTTTCTTTCTTAAAGGTATGAGTTATGTGTTAAACAGAACCTTAAAGTGGTGACTACAGTCAAATCTGTGATAGTGGACACCCTTATATAACAGACACCTGTCCAGAACGGACAGTGCCAGGAATCACTAAATGAATATCATGTATATATAGCAGACAGCAAATATTTATTTTTGTCCATAAGTCGTTGAAAATTCCCTGTAACAGACTCATAAAACAAATATCATGCATTATTATTTGTGTTTAAAAAAACAGAGCTTAAATTACTCAATTCCCATGGCAGAAATGCTAACTTGGGAAGCCACTACACCAGTAACTAAATGTCCTGTTATCTGTAACAATGGGCAGGGTCAGGTGGTAATTAAATCATCATTAAGATCAAAGCAATAGTTATGTCTGTTATAATTGTTTTATTTACATAAACAACAGTATGCAAATCTGACAGGATGCAACTGAACTGGCAAGCACATGGCTTTTTTCATTGAAACATTATATGAAAATAAAACCAGTACATAGATTTCAGAAAATATATCTTAAAATTTCAAACTCTTAGGAATTATTACTATTAGAGAAAAATGCACTTATTTATTTTTAAATATTGGTGTGTTCTCTTGGTACATATTGAACATTTTAATAAGAATTATCTTTACCTTTTTTTACTATGTTTAGTATTTTTCAAAATTTTATCCTGCTATAGTTATAAGGTATGACAGACATTACTGTATAGGTTTTGTTGCCAGAACACCTTGTGCACAAAAGTTTAACAAGTTGAATTTACTATGCATATGCATGCAAAATTAATTCTGTCTTTGTAAAAAAAAATATTTTTTTTTAAATACAGTGTCAGTACTATAAAACTGTGTAGACTTACTGAACTTGACTTGTTTTGTTTCTACATTAAGTCCAGAGGAGGCAGAGGAGAATCAGAAGAAGAGAGAGGCCACAAAGCGTCCTCTGGACCTTCAGAATATTCCCTCAGACATGGTTGGGATGTCAAAAAACAAAATCAAGAAAAGAATAAAGAATCCACACAAATGTTTTGATGGATCAAAGAAATCACACTATGAAAAATGTGACAGCTGTCTAAATCCCAGGGTAAGATTTCTGTACAGTCACAAAATATTAGTTCAAGGTTAATCACACTTTATATAAAACAATACACAAATGTATCAAAAATGAGTATCATCTTTGTGCCGTAATGTGCAGTGTTGACTCTAAATCGGTGTGCAGCTTATCAGTGACAATGTGAGCGGATCCGACTAATATGGGATAGAGTTAATTTCCTATTTCACATACACAATTGGATAGGATTGAATGTAATATACTATAAATTAATATATAATTTAACTTATAATGTTCAATTCTTTATTTTTGTAACAATTTGTTTTCTTCAGGGTAAGAAATGTGCATTTGGACTTTGTAAGAAATGTTGCAAAAATAAGACTAAGGTGGAGACATTGGACTGTGTTGGTAAGTAAACTGGAATCTGTATAAAAGTTCAGGTAGGTAATGAATCTATTGCTGTATATGGAAGGAGCAGATTTAGCATTATCAAATTTCTTGCACCTGAAGGGACCAAGTACCTGAAAGTAGCTCATTCTGTTAAAAAAACCCAACAATGAACCTTTGTGATCCAAACCTGGGTCAGTTTTCATTCTCAGGAAGCAGAGTTCTCCTGTCGAGCTTTAGATGTGTCCTTGGACAAGACTCTTTACACCAAATGCTCTGAATATGTGAGAGGTCTCCCGTTTGTTATTTAATGAGGTAGCCACCAGTAACTACCAGGAGATCCTGCCTTGATATGACCTAGTCTGTTGGCCTGTTGACAGGGCAATGAAACCAAATAAACTGTCCCCAAAAATATGATATAAATATGATTTCTTATGCAACTTATTCTACAGGAAGTTGTTACTACCTGTATTTACCTTATATAGCACAGATCATAGTATTTACCTATATCTATATCTATTTTGTTACAGGACATGGTATTTTCCTGAAAAGTAAAATTGAGATAAAGGAGCAGTGTGATACCAAGAGAAAGGAGCTGGATCTCCTGGAACACAGGCTGACGGCTGGGTCAACTTCTAATGAAGGTCATCAGAATGCTCAAAGTCATTTTGAAGGTCATGAGAACAAGACTGGTGATAGTGACAATTTTGCCTCAGAGGATACAGAAAAGGAAACAGCCAGTGCATGTAGTAGCAAGGAAACAGCAGAGTGTTCTACTGCCATTACTTAGAATTGTGAGGAGTTGTAAACTGTGGTCTGTGTGTTCAGTATCTTGTGTTATACTCATGGCTGTTATTTGGACCAGCAAGGAACCAGTTTTCCTGTTTGAGTAACAAATATATTAGGTCAAAGTTTTGTCAAAACATCAAATGTTTTACACATCAGGCACAAAATGATAAACAGGAAGGTTGAAAGTTGATATGTTTGTTAAGCACACCAAAGATTCTTCAGTAGATCTAAAGTTAAAATCTCCTCCACCTCATTAATCAACACATAAACTAGTGTACCATTTAGGAGACTACTTCATATACATGGACAATTTGCTGTGAAAATAACAGTACTGTTGACATTATGCTTTCTGCAGCTTGCAATTGAGCTTGTGCTCCTAAGGACAAATATCAACACACTGCTTACTATACAGTTCCTCGATATAATGCCACTTTTGTATTCAAATTAGGTGATGTAATAGGTTTAACAATACCATGGGACATGATCTATTCATACCTTAGCACTATTGTCATTATGAATGGCAGCAATGACACTAAATTTTAGATTCCTGTTAATGTGCTAATTACTGCATCTATAAAAATGATTTCAGTTACACAAGTGGTTTACAAAAATTCAGATTTGTATCCTTGGACAGTTTCATGCATTTGATGTAAATGATCATTTATTGTGACCTTTTGCTGGTGAAGATATGTACATTTTAGTATTTTTTTGCTCACATTTGTCGGACCAAGGTGAGCTTATGCCATACTGTGGCATCCCTCGTCTGTCGTCCATCCGTCAATAATTTACTTCTCCTCATAATCACTGATCAGAATTTGACCAAATTTGATCAGAAGCATTCTTATGGGGTGTGGACTAAAAAATACACAAATGATGGGGCTGACCTTCCGGGGGCCTGAGGGGTAGGGCAAAAAGAGGTCAATTTGGCAAAATTGATATATAAACGACTTCTCTGAAACAGAGCTGTGGATATCGCTCATATTTGCCTGGTAGCATCACTATGGGGTTTGGGATTTAAAGCTTTAAAACCAATGTAATGCTTTTTAGGTCACCTGAGACGAAGTCTCAGTTGACCTATTGCAATCGCCTTTTGTCCGGCGTCGTGCGTCGTGCGTCGTAAACAATTTACATTTTCAACTTCTTCTTAAAAACTGCTGAACTAAATTCAATGAAATTTTACAGGAAGCTTCCATGGCTGAGGGTGAACCAAAATTGTGAATTATATGGTCCCCACCCCCCAGGGGCCTGAGGGGCGGGGCCAAAAAGGGTCAAATTGACTAAAACTTCAAAAATCTTCTTCTCTACTCTCAGATAAGGTGGAATCAAACACTCTTCATAGATGAAAGGGTCTTAAGGTGCTTTAACAAAATTGTGAATTTCATGACCCTGGGGTCTCATGTTTGCCCCTGGGGAGGGGGTAAACTTTACTATAGTTTATATAGGGAAATCACATTTTTGACTATTATTTGTTGGATTTGTATTGGAATTCATTCTAACTTGTATCAAATTATCAGCATGGGATGACAGTTTGATGGTATGTACATGTTGGCCCTAGTTGACCCCCAGGGGCTGGTGGGCGGGGCCAAAAAGGGTCAAATTGACAAAAATTTCAAAAATCTTCTTCTCTACTCTCAGATATGGTAGAATCAAATACTCTTCATAGATGGAAGGGTCTTAAGGTGCTTTACCAAAATTGTGAATTTCATGACCCTGGAGTCTCATGTTTGCCCCTGGGGAGGGAGTAAACTTTACTATAGTTTATATAGGGAAATCACATTTTTAGGTCACCTGAGACGAAGTCTCAAGTGACCTATTCTAATCGCCTTTTGTCCGTCGGCGTCCGTCGTGCGTCGTCCGTCGTGCGTCCGTAAACTTTTTACATTTTCGACTTCTTCTCCAAAACCACTTAACAAAATTCAATGAAATTTGGCAGAAAGTTTCTATGGCTGAAGGTCAACCAAAATTGTGAATTATATGGTCCCCAGCCCCCAGGGGCCTGAGGGGTGGGGCCAAAAAGGGTCAAATTGACTAAAACTTCAAAAATCTTCTTCTCTACTCTCAGATATGGTAGAATCAAATACTCTTCATAGATGGAAGGGTCTTAAGGTGCTTTATCAAAATTGTGAATTTCATGACCCTGGGGTCTCGCGTTTGCCCCTGGGGAGGGGGTAAACTTTACTATAGTTTATATAGGGAAATCACAATTTTGACTATTATTTGTTGGATTTCTATTGGAATTCATTCTAACTTGTATCAAATTATCAGCATGGGATTACAGTTTGATGTTATGTACATGTTGGCCCTGGTTGACCCCCAGGGGCTGGTGGGCGGGGCCAAAAAGGGTCAAATTGACTGAAATTTCAAAAATCTTTCTCTATACTCTCAGATATGTTAGAATCAAATACTCTGCATAGATGAAGGGGTCTTATGGTGCTTTACCAAAATTGTGAATTTCATGACCCTGGGGTCTCGCGTTTGCCCCTGGGGAGGGGGTAAACTTTACTATAGTTTATATAGGGAAATCACATTTTTGACTATTATTTGTTGGATTTGTATTGGAATTCATTCTAACTTGGTTCAAATTATCATCATTGGATTACAGTTTGATGTTATGTACATGTTGGCCCTAGTTGACCCCCAGGGGCTGGTGGGCGGGGCCAAAAAGGGTCAAATTGACTGAAATTTCAAAAATCTTCTTATCTACTATATGTTAGAATCAAATACTCTTCATAGACTGACCCCATTAGGACTGATGGGTGGGGCCAAAAAGGGTCAATTTAGTTGGCCGAAATATTTCAAATCTCAGGTGTCCGTTAAGGCCCTTTGGGCCTCTTGTATTTGTTGGATTTGTATTGGAATTCATTCTAACTTGGTTCAAATTATCAGCATGGGATTACAGTTTGATGTTATGTACATTTTGTCCCTGGTTGAACCCCAGGGGCTGGTGGGCGGGGCCAAAAAGGGTCAAATTGACTGAAAAAAAATCTTCTTCTCTACTCCCATATTTGGTAGAATCAAAAACTCTCCATAGGTGGAAGGGTCTTATGGTGCTTTACCAAAATTGTGAATTTAGTGACACTGGGATTTCGCGTTTTGCCCATGGGGAGGGGGTAAACATTACTATAGTTTATATAGGGAAATCACTTTTTTGGCTATTATTTATTGGATTTGTATTGGAATTTATTCAAACCTGGTTGACATTATAAGCGTTGGATAACAGTTTGATAGTTCACATATGTTGGCCCTGACTGACCCCCAGGGGCTGATGGCCGGGGCTAAAAAGGGTCAAATTGACTGAACCTTCAAAAATCTTCTTCTCTACTCTCATGTTTGGTAGAACCAAAACTCTCCATAGATGGAAGGTTCTTATGGTGGTTTACCAAAATTGTGAATTTAATGACACTGGGGTCTCGCGTTTTGCCCCTGGGGAGGGGGTAAACTTTACTAGTTTATATAGGGAAATCACATTTTTGGCTATTATTTATTGGATTTGTATTAGAAGGAATGGTTTTATGGTGTTTTACATAAATTGTGAATTTCATTACACTGGGGTTTCACATTTGCCCCTTGGAAGAGGGTAAACTTTGCAATAGTTTATATAGGGAATTCATATTTTTGATAATCATTTGTTTTATTTCTATTGGAATTCATTTTAACTTTCTTAAAATTATCAGCAAAGGATGACAGCTTAGTATGCACATGTTGGCCACGACTGACACCATTAGGACTGATGGGTGGGGCCAAAAAGGGTCAATTAAATAAACTGAAATATTTCAAATCTCAGGTGATCGTTAAGGCCCTTTGGGCCTCTTGTTGACTATTATTTGTTGGATTTGTATTGGAATTCATTCTAGCTTGTATCAAATTATCAGCATGGGATGACACTTTGATGGTATGTACATGTTGGCCCTAGTTGACCCCCAGGGGCTGGTGGGCGGGGCCAAAAAGGGTAAAATTTACAAAAATTTCAAAAATCTTCTTCTCTACTCTTAGATATGGTAGAATCAAATACTCTTCATAAATGGAAGATCAGGATCTTAAGGTGCTTTACCAAAATTGTGAATTTCATGACCCTGGGGCCTCACGTTTGCCCCTGGGGAGGGGGTAAACTTTACTATAGTTTATATAGGGAAATCACATTTTTGACTTTTATTTGTTGAATTTTTATTGGAATTCATTCTAACTTCGTTAACATTATCAGCTTGGGATGACAGTTTGATGGTATGTACATGTTGGCCCTGACTGACCCCCAGGGGCTGATGGGCGGGGCCAAAAAGGGTCAAATTAACAGAAATTTTAAAAATCTTCTTATAGCCCAAATAAGGTAGAATTAAATACTCTTCACAGATCGAAGGGTCTTAAGGTGCTTTACCATAATTGTGAATTTCCTAGCCCTGGGGTCTTGCGTTTGCCCCATGGGAGGGGATAAACTTTACTATAGTTATAGGGAAATCACATTTTTGACTATCATTTGTTTTATTTGTTTTGAAATTCATTCTTTCATTCAAATTTACTGAAATATTTCAAAAATCAGGTGACCGTTAAGGCCCATGGGCCTCTTGTTTATATACCGATTAAATCAATTTTAGATCCTTAACTGGGAAAGTGGTTATTATATCATTCAAATAGAACTTTTTGTCATATTTGGTGAAATATCCAGGTGAGCGATACAGGCCCTCTGGGCCTCTTGTTTTATCTAATCTCAAAGCTTAGGTTACTGTGATGAGTTCTTTTAAATAAATTCTATATTAGTTTTTCTGTTGTTTGTCTTATATTTCTAAAGTTTGTGTTGGCTGTACGAATACTTATTATTAACTGCTTGGTCTCCTGGCATCCTCTGAACATGCCTGGTTACTTCTGCCCTTCTATACTCATTTGCACCTTCGACATCAGGTGGTTACCAACTACCTTAAGAGGTTTCAACCCTGAACCATAACATCCTCCAGTTGGTGGATCAGTAGTGGTGGTCAAACCACTAATGATGGTTTGTGGCTTCAAGCATTTGTCCTTGTACAAGGCCATATCCAGCAGTTTATGTAATGCCTTTGATTTAGCCCTCCCCAACATTCCTAGATGTTGCAAAAGCTTGCTCACTGAATGAGCTGGGGAAACTCTGCAGTTGATTGAGATTGGAAGAAAACCATCCACTCCATCTCTATCTTTTGTCCCTGCCATCAGTCATAAGGTGCACAATGAGAGTTTTGGACAGTGTTGGTTTAATAAGGGTCATGTCTCGACGAAGCGATGTGCCCACAATGCATGTGAATGCAAGCCTCCCATAAAAGTCAACTTGCAGCTCCCATTCCCCGTTTCTTACCATCAACAATGATCTGGTTGATCTGCTTCCCTCTGCTGTCTAGCCTTGTTTCACAAACTGCTTCTCCTTTCCTGCTTTTTCCTTTGGACTTTTCTTCCTTCTTTCTTCTCTACCACTTCTGCCAATTCAGACAGGACTTTCTCGTGATGCATTTACACTGTATAATGCTACCTGACATCCTGGCAGTATGCCAGATATTTCCCCTCGTTTTCTACACAGCTGGCAACTGGGGCCTCTGTTAGTCTCCATTTGTGAAGGTTCGAAGGAGACAGCAGTGTGTCGTTAACTGCTCTCAGCAGAAATACAATTCAGTATTGGTCCTTTCTCCATAATTTTGACCAAGACATCTTCTATTCCGGTAGTTCCTACTTAAACTATATTCCCTTCTGCCCAGTTCCACAGTCTTTACTCTCAGATAGTCTTCTACCTGCCATATTTCACTCTCGAACATCACTTGTATCCTTGTTGTGGTTGCTTTCTTCCACTGCTGAAAGCGTGCCGTGCCTAACCCTTGCCTTCTAGAACAGATGATTAAACTACATCCCGTAGTTGCTTCATGCTTTCAGCTTACTCCATTCATGTTGTTGCCGAATAAGTCCGTCCTGTTCTTGTGTGAATGCCTGCCTCACTGACTTTAGTGGCTGTTGAATCCCTCTAAATGCATGGTAAGCCAGCATCGCTACCATGAACTCCTCAAATTCTAATTTGTAGTTGGAGTTGGGATGATTTTACCGTAAAGTTAAATTGTATTAAAACCTGGTGGGATATCGAGTCATCTTAATTAACTGCTCACTGATCTCTAATCTTTGACACTTGTCGGAGGAACCTCGTACATCAGCAACGGCCACATCAGTATCGGCAGGATCCCATGTTGTAAATCCAGGCCTTGTACGTCCCTGGTGGACTGCTTTCATTCATTTGTTTCATCCATGATTTGGCTTAGGACGAGTATTTTTTATCAAGATGTCGAAGAGGTATTCGTCGAACCACTTTATTATGTTTAACCGATGTTGTCTCCTAATCCTGCACCCTAAACTTTGCTTGACCTATACGACATTTCTACAGGCTTCTCTACTCCTGTTGTTGGAACTTTATGCTAGCCGATGACGCACCCTCTTCCACTGCTTTAAACACCGATCTTGATTGTATATAGGGTGTTATTGTTGAAATCATCCATGAACCCTCTCAGCGGTGGTTGGTAAATGCCGGAGTGCATTCATGTTTCTCTTGTTTCCCTTTCTGCTGCCTAGGGTCGCACTTATCATAATTCTCTCGTCACATCATCCACAGTTCCGAAAGTGTATGTCTCAGAAGTAACCATTGACGATTTGCTTAATCTTCTCATGGATGTGGTACAGCTGCATATCTGCCTCTTTTAAGTCTGTCTGACTGCTACATTTGCATTGGCAAGGTTTAACCACGCCACTGATAGTTATTTGGCCTATTTTCGTTTCTCTTATCAGATTGAGGACATCGAAATGTGAGAATCTTGGAATTTCTGTTTTCTGAAGTACTTATGTAGTTGTTTTCTACCATTTACGTTGACAGACGCTTCACCTGTGATATTGTCTTCAACTAATTGATGGCATTTGCATCCTTTTCCTTCAGTAGGAAACGGCCTCCGACCTGTCTCCTACTATCGGGCATAGCCTCTTTCTTCCAAATCACTTTTAATAGCTGACGCAGGTTTCGCATAAACCTCAGACACTTTATAAAGAATACCATTCGACTCTGATCTTGCTTTCTTGAACTCCTCGATGTTAGTTGGTTCTATCCACTTCAGCGGTTCTTCATGACGTAGATCAGAATGTGTTTTCTTTTCCACAGATTCCTCTCCACTTCCTCTTTGAACTTTCGTAGCTTCTTTGTGGATTTGAAAGTGTCTTTAACAACCTTTCTCGTGTTCTTTTCCCACCTTGCCTTTGTCTTCCTAAGTCTCTCAACCCTCCGTGGCTTTGATAGCTCTGATCTTATATCATCTGTCAGCACCGATAGTCCTAACTTCTCGTTCTTCTAAATTGTCTATTCAATTGTTTCAACTCTTCACGACATTGCCGAAATATGTTTTCTTGTATGCTCCTCATCCGGTCTTGTCCAGAACTCCAAATTGTCCTTTTCCCATGTTGTAGAAAATGTATGACATTGACTCTAAAATCATCGTTTGAATGGTATTCGCATCATCAAATTGTTCAATATTGTTCCATCCTTTGGTCATGAAATTCTCTCTAGGTTTGCTGGGTTAATTTTCCCAGAGACCAGATACCTCGGCCAATTCAGCAACAATGTCCAAGGATGACTCGGACACAGAGAGGCTCCTAGCGTTGTGGTTTGTCTCCTGATTCCTCCTATGTCTCAATAGTTGATGCCTGCGCTGCACCAGAGTTATCTCAGCCCTCATCGCGATCTTGACTGATTATGTCCCATAAACATATTGTAACAGGAAATGGAAAATGCAACAACCAGACTGAGATTCCAACCAAGAGCACATGAACGAACACTAACCAGTTGAACTATTTCCACATTAAATGAGGCCTCGTATATATTAGCTTGTGCACCAGATGACACAGGAGAGTTCTTTCAGGATCTTAAAACAGCATTTTCTCTCATAACACATGTACATGTACATAATGCAGCATTGCAAATATTGCTATACTTTTTAAGTTGCATAGAGTACAGATATTGGAGAGATATAGAAACCTAATGAAACTGACTTGTAACAACTGAAATATAATGAATTATTTTAAAATTTAGTTGAAAATATATATCAGATTTTATTAGTTGATCTGATGTTAATGGTACATGTTGTACATGGTTATCTAGTATTGTCTCAGGCTATATGACAGCCGTCTTCCGTATTATCATGTATCAATCAATCATATATACTCATACCTAGGACTTAGGACTATAAAAGATTAGATGTTACTATATTATAGAATCGGTTTCCAGGGAGCCATTACTGGACACTAAGTCCTGGGCTGGGCTCTTGCCCGGACAGGCATGTACCGATACATGTACAGATGTATACCTACATATATATATGCTATATGTATGTAAGATGCACACGTATAACTTAATAAAAATACCATCAACATATAAGAAGAGACATTACATTATACAACGCGTCCGTATCCGTTATAAAAAAGGATCATTTTCTATTTATTTTTTTAATTATTTATCAATTTATTCATTTTGTAATAACTGCTTCGTTTCCTTATACTTTCTTAAATATTTCCTCACGTTTTGGTCTAGAGACACCTAAGCAAGAAGTTTTTGTCATTCTCTGTTTGATGTTTAGTTTATAAGTGATTAGTACCTTGGATATAATGCATGTATCATATGATTAAGGATCATTCAGAACTAAGGAAATATCTTTTTGACATATATTAAACAATGCATGCACAACAAATACAATAATATAAATTACATGCATATTAAACAGGTAGTTGAAAAGCAATAATCCTAAAACAGATTCAGAAGATTATAATACAGAATTCACAACAAATTGACGAGCTGTATCCATCTTAATGACCAGATCCGAATCTGCAGTTGTCTGGAATTAGAGCCACTGGTTATAATAAGGATTAGTTAAGATATTCCTGATCCTTTGTGATTGATGCGACTATTCCATATGTCTCTCAATCTAATCAAAACTAGAACTGTCGCCAGGATGGCTGACTAATACCCTCGCAATCTGCACGAGTCAATGGTGAATTGGAACGGTTGGAACTGAAAAATAAAGGCTAACTAAGATAACCCAGTAATATAGTGACTAGTTGCCATAGCAACCATAATTTTGAGAAAAAGAAAGTGGCATGCACATCTACACATGGTCCTCTATATTTGTGTGAAGTTTCATTGAAATCGGCCCTTCGGTTTAGGAGGAGTTTTCCGGACAAACTTAGTTATGGTTCTTATCAGAAAACCTGTTTATAGTGACCAGTTGCCATAGCAACCATAATTTTGAGAAAAAGAAAGTGGCATGCACATCTACACATGATCATTAATATTTTTGTGAAGTTTCATTGGAATCGGCCCATCCTTTTAGGAGGAGTTGTCCGGACAAAATATGTCTACAGACAGACGGACGGACGGACGGACGGACAACCTGATTCCAGTATACCCCCCTAACTTCGTTGCGGGGGTATAATTAAGACGTATCTAGATCCACAGGTTTAGCGGTGTAGTTTACAAAATATAGATCGTGAACCAGAAACTCGGCAAATATGAAGTTCAAGTAAGAATTCAATCATAATGATGTGTAAAAATATCACTGTCGCACAGAAATGGTTTCAAACCCAAAATTTCTTTCTTCACTGCATGTCTACCTCCAACGGTCTTCTTAACATTCAGAGAAATCCACCACAGAGAATTCTGGACAGACTGACGGACCATTCGGTCGAGAAGTAAAACGGGAGCAAGATTATAATTTGGCCATGCCAGATGAATTAATTGTTTTGCTGTTAAAGATTCTGGTCCTTTCTTTATAGTCTGTGCCCCGAAATGATTTGGGTGTTTTCTGTTAACATTGTGTATATAGATACCTGTTTAACCATATAGTTAACATAAACCATATACATGTACCTGGTCGGAAAAGAGAATCTTGGATATACCCCATGTCTGATTTTCTTTCCTGGTCAGGTGGACTTCTTGACTCTTGTTCTGTAAGAATTTGACTCACTTGACGTATTCCTTTTAACTTTCTGTAGGGCATAGGGTTGCAACCACACCCGCCCATCCAGCGAACTCATTTTTGGGCATTCCTCTTCACTTTGACGACGTCATTCCAGCTATTCAGCATACAATGTAATTGCTATTCTCATAGTTAAACGTGCAAAATAATTCAGGTACTGAGGGACGTGATTTTGCATAGATACATGAAGTGGGTGTTTTTGAGAAATATATATTTGTAGCGGGACTGGACTGGGTCGATCATCGGTGACCAGGTAGCTCAAATGGTAGAGCATCCGGCTAGTGTTCGGAGGTCCCGGGTTCGAACCCCGGTCTGGCCGCTACATTTTCTCCTCTCCTGTTACAAAATTGGCGCCCAACTAAAATACCCACGGTGGTGGTATTAGGGTCTCGTGTGTCTTCGAGGGCGAAGACTTGGAAAAAAGGAGGGAGGTGTGTAGCGGGACTGGACTGGGTCGATCATCGGTGACCAGGTAGCTCAAATGGTAGAGCATCCGGCTAGTGTTCGGAGGTCCCGGGTTCGAACCCCGGTCTGGCCGCTACATTTTCTCCTCTCCTGTTACAAAATTGGCGCCCAACTAAAATACCCACGGTGGTGGTATTAGGGTCTCGTGTGTCTTCGAGGGCGAAGACTTGGAAAAAAGGAGGGAGGTGTGTAGCGGGACTGGACTGGGTCGATCATCGGTGACCAGGTAGCTCAAATGGTAGAGCATCCGGCTAGTGTTCGGAGGTCCCGGGTTCGAACCCCGGTCAGGCCGCTACATTTTCTCCTCTCCTGTTACATATATAGCGATTAAAAGAAATATTATTTTAAAAATCCAAGATGGCCGACGGACATCCGACTATTATACCTCCCAAATGAGTCCCTAGTGGAAACTGACAACGACCCATCAAATACTACACATGTATGAGAAAAATATTTGAACAGTGTATGGTACCATATCTGGAGGGGTGCATGCATTGAGGTTTTTAAATTTCAAATTAAGTATTGCCTATTTAGACAAACTTTTACCACAGACAGATATATGTCTCTGCTTTTACATATAAATATTGATATGTAAAGATACAATGTACACTAAGAACAACCCGTACCATAAATGAAACTTATTGCGAATGTGCATGTACTGAAATTGTTCGACCGATATGGGCCCATTGGGCCTCTTGTTTACCGCTCCCATGCATATACGACATTGGGCCAATTTACGGTAATTGTTTTCGGAACTTTCCTGGATTTACCGTGACAAAGATAGTACGACGAGAGGAAACCCGATCAAACTTGAAGTTTTGTTGATTCACTTTGACAGAGCATTATCATTATGGCATCATAATCATTTCAAGCTTCATCTAGAAAATTCGTCCATCATTTTTATAGCCCCACGCAAAAGATAACGAAGGGTTTATGACTTTGCATCAGACAGGATGACAGAAGAAGGAGAATGGCCCGTCAAGCTTCATGTTTACGACCTCAGCAAGGGAATGGCGAGGGGTCTCTCAGCGGCATTCCTCGGTAAAGATATTCTACAGTGGTTTGAATCTATGGTTGATACTTATTGGTTTAAGTTTTCTTAGCATTGTTATGTATTTGTCGCAGAATTATATGGGTTTCCTTAATATCAGAATCGTGTTGACCAAATGTGATTCGGATGTTAATTAAATGTTTGAGACTTTGTTATTGTTGAAGTTCCTCGTCAATAACTTTTCAAGATAAGGTTACGTATATGTATATTTATTAATAAGTCCATGGTCAGATGTTCAGGAGTACTAATTCATCTAAATCTATACCTAGGTGATACTCAAAATATGAATCATTTTGTTCCAGCATCTCTCAAAATCACTGCAACTGCAATCCTTATTTTAATAAACTTACGATATTGGGAACAGAACCTTTTAGTTGAAAATCAATAACAACATGCATACGTACTTGTAAATAAAAATGGGAAGACAGTAATGTTTGTATCAAAAATGAAAAAAAAAATACAATAGGGTAATCAAAAGCATCAAAAGTATCTGGCCGTGTAAAACCTTTAACATTGTTGGAGTACACTCTAATGTTGTAATGTGTATAGATTGCTTTAATTTGAGGCTTGAATCTGGATGTATTATGTGATTCCTATGGTGACTGCTCATTTTGACTTGTATTATATATATTATCATTTACTCAGTCATAATTAAGATTTTGTTTTTGTATACATATTTCAACAGGCAAACAAATTGATGGAATATGGCACACAGGAATAGTTGTATATGGCCAGGAGTTTTACTATGGAGGAACAGGAGGGATAGAAGCATGTCCACCAGTAAGTATATGCCTATATCTGTCATTAGCAAAGAGAAATTAGAGTCTAAGCTGTAAATAAATAGAGCGGTATTAGTAATGTAAAAGTTCAAGGAGTCGTAGTGTGCAGCCAGCCGGGATTGAACCCGCGACCCTCGGCTTACTGGTCCGTCGCTCTACCGACTGAGCTAAAGGGAAATTCCCCCTAGCCAGAAGCTAGAAGGCGACCATACAACTATGTACAGTATTTACAATTAAAACCCGGCCTGCTACAGTAACATTGCCAGAGGAAGGTGTGTAATAGGACTCCCGGTTTGTTTGTTTGTTTTTGTTTAACGTCCTATTAACAGCCAGGGTCATTTAAGGATGTGCCAGGTTTGGAGGTGGAGGAAAGCCAGAGTACCTGGAGAAAAACCACCGGCCTACGGTCAGTACCTGGCAACTGCCCCACGTAGGTTTCGAACTCGCAACCCAGAGGTGGAGGGCTAGTGATAAAGTGTCGGGACACCTTAACCACTCGGCCACCGCGGCCCCTAGGACTCCCGGACTTGGCTGGGGAACTACAAGTGGCTAAATAGCTCATTTGCTAAGATTGTCTGTCTAGAATTAGAAAGTCTTTGGTTAAAAGAATGTGGTATGATCCATTTGAAGTTTCCATTCTGTTTTACATAGAAGTATATCACAAAAGCTAGTGACTATGGTTTCCATCATGATACAAGTAACACAATAATTCTGATACAAATTGCCCCTTAGAATTTTTTGAACATACTGTAAACAAATAGATGATTTTGTTTAACACATCACAAGGATATTTTTCAAACATTTGTTGAAACAGCATTTCATCAGACTGTTATGAAATCTAAAATGTTGATAATTTGTTGATTTCATACACGTTTTTCTTTTTTTTGCCAGTGTGGGACAATACTTGGACAACCAGACACGGTAGAGGAGCTGGGAATGACACAGATTCCATATGATATGTTCCTTGGCTACCTCACAGAGCAGGCCCAGTCCTCCTTTAGGTAAACAGACAACCTATCTATGCATTAGAAATGATTCATTGAGATGCTCTTTTATATCATGCATGAATATATATATATATATTGTATAATTATTTTTTGTCCAATCCTTGGCTGAAATTATTCGTGTATCTGCTTATCTCAAAAAATAATTTTGTCTAGTGATACTTTGTTACACATCTTTATTGTATCATTTAAGCCCCATTCATGGAATTCACTTAATGAAAAATTTAATTAGCTTGTGCATCTCCTGAAGAAATTATGTATAAGAAATCCTTTTAACTACAAGAAATTCTTTGACAGACCATCTTGCTACCATCTCCTTGAACACAACTGTAACACATTCAGCTCAGAGGTGGCTCAGTTTCTGACAGGAAAGGACATACCCTCACATATCATAGGGCTTCCTGCAGAGGTTCTCAGCACGTATGTGATTTAAATTAATTTGAGATTAAACAATCATTTTGATTTTGACAATTTTAAAATACAAGTTGTCCATAGTCATGTTCTGATTATTATATGAATGCTATTCTCACAGACTTAATGTAACCAGTATTATTTCACGTACAAACTAAGATTTCATTTTTGACCAATGGTTGTGAAGTTTTGTTTTTGATTGTATTTGAACTGGGGTGTCACGTGTGGAGGTAAATGTAGTTGTGGTTCCGACTCCTGGAATCAGGAGACACCATGTGTCGTGTCAACTGTTGAATTGTCCCAGTATGCATAATAGCTTTTCATTTATTCAGAATTACTTATATGGAAAAAAAAGTCTTTGATTATTAGAATAACAGGACTTCAACATTTTTGTACTTTTATTGAGATTTGTGATAACATATAATAGAGGCTCTAATTTAGTTGGTTGTCTTCATTTACATACTGATAATGAACATTTAATAAATAAATAGAGGCTCTAATTTAGTTTGTTGTCTTCATTTACATTCTGATAATGAACATTTAATAAGTTGCTTCATAAAAACAAGAACAATTTTAATGTAAATTTATTAATATATTCTTTTAAAAAACCACTTTGTAACCATGTTGGATATTTTACAGGCCATTTGGACAGATGATAAAGCCCTGGGTTGATGCGATGTCTGTCCAACCAAGCGGTGGTCATTCCATATTTCCGTCACAGGAAGTTGAGTCCTCCAGCTCTGGGGCGAGTGCGGGAGGGGCAGAAAGTGCTAGTGAGGACTCTTCAGAACCTGCTGGCAGTAAAAAAGGCCCAGCTGCCTGGGAAAATGTGATGGCTGCCGACTGGAAGGAACCCGATGATGAAGAGGATGCAGTGGAAGATGCAGTAATTTTCACAGAGGTACTAACAAAAGTTACATGTTACAAGTTTTGTGTTATTTTCCTACCTTGTGCTTACACACAGTAAAGAAAGATCAACATGCCGACTCAGTTCAGTCTTTAAAAAACCAACATAGTTGAATTAATTGATAAACAAGATTCTTTTGTATTTATGGGTTGATGCTTTCCTTTTTAAGTTTTGTATTTTTTTTTGAAAATGTTGCTTTTTGTATAGCCATCAAGGTCCTGACCTTAATGCAAATCCATAAATCTTACATATATCAAGAACTAGCCATAAACTTGCTGGAAATTTCTCCCGTAAATAGTTCTCATTATAACAAAAAACTGTTTCAGTCACCACCAGACCGAAAAGATTTAAAGGAGCATACCTATGAGGAATTGCAGATGAATGATCTTGGACTTCTAAGTGATATTTATGACTATCTTGCTGAGGGTCAAAATCCCTCTTGGTCTTTGGGCAAGGAACATGTTCAGACATTACATACCATTATAGGAAATGGCAAAATCCCTGAAGTGTCACGGGCAGGTGTTTGTACCCTTCTGCAGGCTCTAGTGCTTCGGGATGATTTCATCAGCCTCCTCGAGCGTGAACCTACACAACTCATATTGAAAATAATGCAACATTTCGAACAACTCTCAGAGCCTGTACAAGAAGCCTTTGTCAAATTGGTGAGATATACTAAATACTAGACCTGCTCAAGCTGAGACATTGTGGTATCTTCCCGAAGTATTCTTTTATCCATGAATATTTTAGGCAATATTTCACATCCATTGTATTGTCCAAGACAAATTTTGTAAAGTGTCAAAATAAAATATGCTGATTTTTTCCCCCAAAAAAGATGTTGTATTACACTAAAAAAAACAACATTTATTTGTGTTTCACTTTTACCTGAAAATGTTACATACAAAATGTATTACATATTTGTTACAATGTACCTTACTTATCAGAGGCTTTTGTGGAACCTGCATGCTTTCTGTTTATTAATGAATTACAAACTTTGAAGAAATTCTTACCAATTTTGTGATGGGCATATATGGTGTTATAATTATGTTTTGAGAAAGGAGAAAATCCATCCATTGTAGATAGAATAATCTTTACTTTTCTATTATTTTGTTCCAGCTTACCAATTGTAGCAGCACAAGAAAAGGCCATACATTCCTAGTCTCTAACCCTGATGCGGAACGTAACATGTTAAAATGGACCACTCATATCTGTGTTACATGTTTACTCAAAGACAAAACAGCAATGCATACAACTGCCTCAGCCCTAGCACTTAATCTCAGTAGATTTCAGGTCAGTACTTAGCTTTTCTTAACCTGTTGTTTATCTAAAATGAACCTCGGTCATCACTGTAGCACTGTAGCACTTTGGTAACCTGAAGTGAAAGCAAATGTTGCTGACACCATGTAAGGTAAATACCAATATTTATTTGCTGTGAGATGTCTTACTGCACTACACCTGCATTTAGTATTGTTGAAAATAAGACAATACAGTGGAACCTCTATAAACCGAACATGCATGGGGCATGAATATTTGTTCGGTTTGGAGAAGTTTTATCGAAAAATGACCGGTCCAATTCCGGATATAATTGGTTGGGACGTTGTTAGAAAGTACCCGATTACAAACTGGCACGTACGTACGTAGACAATTTGGTTTGTCTGAATAATATGAATATTATGAACGTTAATCAATGCATATATTGCAGATTATATAAGAAAGACAAATAACTTTAACTCTAGTTTTAAACAGTATTTTTACATGTACAACTGCACTTTACGATCGACCGACATTTTGTTACACCCGGTGAAGCTTCGTCATGTGGATGTGGCCAATACGAAATATTTTACACATCGAATGATATGAAAGAGTGTGAAGAGCTTTTGTTTCAATATTAATTACAATTGATCAGTTGATATTGGTCGTATTTCCAACATCAGTATTGTCCAAAAAAACATCACGGGCTTCATTTACAACCATGCAAAAACACCCCCCTTTTGGGCCTCATTTAAATTAGATGCGAAACTCGCGATCTGGCTTCTAGCTCTACTTGCATTGAGAAGATAAACAAACCGACGCGCTTCAATGAAGTTGCGGCATTGTTTCATAATTGTCGTGTTGATTATATAATACCATCATAATGCCCCCTTCGTGTATATATTTGATACCTGTACAAATCACCTACATGTATACGTAGGTCCCGAGACAATTAGGCTTCACACAATACCCGTCACAGGTATTGTTTCACGGTTGACTGGCCTGACCTCGTGTAATAATCGCTCAGGTAAAGCCGGTTTTCAGAAGTAATTTTTGGTATATTTTAACAGGAACTGGACACAAAATCGGTCGGTGTTCTGAATTCAGAGGGATCGATATTTGGAAGTTTTTTAATACTATAATAAAGAAGGACCAATTCCGTACAATGACAATTCGTTCGGTATTCAGAGTCATTCGGTTTTTAGAAGGTTCGGTTATCGGAAGTTGCACTGTACATGTTAGCGATATTGCATACATAAAAACCTAGCACATTTCTCAATCAAAATAAACTGTACATGAAAATTGCGAACCATTTCAATCATTCTAGCTGGTGGAAGATACTCAGGTGGAAATTGGCAGTGCAGTTTTGGAATGTTTACAAAAGGAATTAAGTGAGGAAACAGGTAAATATAGAATCTAGCCATTGAAATAAAGTACAGGTAAAGATATACAATTTAATCATGCCACATTAGAACTGACAAAATGTCTATACTCAGTAAAAAGTACAGAATGAAATTAACAAGCTATTTTGGTTTTACATAACGATAAAATGTAATGTTTTGAAATTTTGAAAAAGACAAACTTTATTTAAATTTTAGAAATGTATTTGTTTAGATTTAATTTTAACATGATTTCATGTCGACTGTTAAGGATTTTCAAGGATGCGACGTAATTTCTCTAATTTATAATGTATAATGATCAATGACAAATTGATGTTAATGGTTTCTCTTCATTTTAATGCTGTCCAATTATTTTTTCAGTTTATAATTTAATGCAATGTTTGCTGCAAATGATGAACAAAAACACAGAGGTGAGTATTCAAATTCTGTATGTAAACATGCAAGATTGTCCAAAGATGTATCAACTTGTATATTATATCCAGTTTCCATTTTATGTTAGATTTAAGGACAAGCATAAACATTTTCAATGTTCATTCATTTTATTACAAGTTATACGACCTTGTATACCTAAACTTCTATTACATGTATACATTTGATTCACTTAGCAGGTATAATTTAATATTGTGTGGTATTTATTTTTGCATTATTTCACATTAACCATTACTAGTAATTGTTAATTAACTGTAAAGGAAGTAAGAATTTCTGAGCAAACATGAACAGTTGACTTATGGTTTTTTTTCCGTTACAGTTGTGTGACTTAGCAAGCGTAGTTGGTCTGAATTGCTCACAGCACCAGAAACTGTCAGCTCGAGTGAGGAGACTTTGTGAGAAAGCTCAGGAACTCAGTGCTTTATGATCAAAATTGACGTACCACCAAACAGTGATCAAAAGATGACCAATACAACTCTCTGACCAGTGGAATTTGACCCTCAAAAACTGAATGGAGTGACAATTGAACATAGCATTACTTCAATGGCTTGTTGTTTTGGTACCAGCGTAAAGGTGTTTTGGTAGTCACTTCATTATCAGAAGAAAAAACATATAAGATATGTTTATGTTGATTTTTGAAGAGATGGTTAGACAGTAAAACTGTATGTATTGGTATTACAACTAATGACATGCTGGTAATCTTCCTCTTAGTGCAACAAACAGATAGATTGCTTGATTATTTCCTGATTACATGGTCTACAGTTACTCTAAATGTACAAAGTTTAGTGATTATCTTACCTTTTGGTATATAAAGGCACTTTTTGCACTTAAGAACATTTTGCTAAATTATGATTGGAATCTCGTACCGAGTTGTTCTAAGGCAAGCCCTGTGGATGCACCGATTCATCCTTGTGCTTATTAGTCTAAATTCAATTGCGCACTAACATTTGAAGGTGCATAAATTAATACATGTACAGTAATTAAATCAATATGCAAATATTCCAGTTTCCAAGATTCTGCCAGTCATTGATGAAATCACAATTGTCTGTATGCATAAATGTAATGCTATTTGATTGTCGCTCTTCAGCCATTTGTACAGGATGCTCCCTATGTTTAATATTAAACTGATTTTACTAATGAGTTTTTGTTCAGATATGTTGAAATTTAAGTTATCCAATGATGTTATATATGTGAGTATATTTATTCCAAGGTTTGCACTTGTTTGTTTTGGTAGTACCGTGTACTACGAGATGTTTTGTACATTAACGTGAATTGTTTCCAAAGAATAGCTTTCTTGATGATGTTGATTGTATTTATGAACAATACAAGTATGTCAAATATGTATGGAAGAACATTTTTTTAATTTTAAAAGTCTTTTACACTGTATAAGCACGATAAATAGTATATTTTTCTGTTTATTTTTAAATTTAAAGTCTCTGCAACAAATATTCTATCAAAATTATCAATACTTTTATGTATTTAATGTTTTATGCTTGAGAGCTTAAGTAATACATTCTATAAGCTATATTATTAGGACCTGTGTAGTTACCTCAAAACTAATACAAAAACAGTAACTTTTTTTTCGTCTTGGTTATCTACCAAACAGGTTGACGTCTGGTTTATGAAATGGGACCCACTGGAATAATTGATTTAATTTAAGCATTTCCAGCACCTACCATGTATAGAATTTCTAAAAATTTGGAGTCCTCCGTTGGAATATGTATTTTACTGGAATAGCTTGAAGCATAATTTCTTATTCAAAGGACAATGAACTTGGTATTTAATCAGATGTTATTGTTGCTATAATCTGTTTTATAATGTCTAAATTTTGTCTGATAAAAAGCTGTAAAACCCAATGACGTACGTCAGACCTAGCTGTGATAGTCATTCTCACTTTTCGTGATTTAATTAATTAAATCATTTCACATCCACATATTGAGGCTTATATTGTACCCAGAGTGATTGCACCCTTTTTGTAGGGAATTTTATCTGCATCTCTCAATAAATTATTATTCAAACATTGCACTTTTGTACTTTTATTTGTTATGCCCTCATCGCTAAGGAGTTGGAACCATGAAAAGATTTTGTCATGTATTTATTTATATTGACAGAATGCTTATATTTTGCTTATTGCCTAGATAAAATAAAAAGAACAAGAGGCCCAGAGGGCCTGTATCGCTCACCTGGTTTCATGAGATATTTGCCACTGGTATTGCTATGTCAATATATCATAGGCATTTTATATGGTTACATGAACATTGTTTTTATTGTAATTCTAAAAATATCAATTTAGCCAAATTGATCCCTTTTGGCCCCGCCCCTCAGCTCCCCGGGGGTCAGCCCCACCAATTGTACAATTTTGAATCTCTACCCCAAGGGGATGCTACCAGGCGAATATGAGCGATATATATATATCCATTGCTTAGAGAAGAAGTTGTTTATATCAATTTAGGCAAATTAACCCCTTCTGGCCCGCCCCTCAGCCCTCAGGGGGGTCAGCCCTATCATTTGTACAAATTTGAATCCCTACACCAAGGGGATATTACCAGTCAAATATGTGAGATATCCATTGCTTAGTTTCAGAGGAGAAGTCGTTTATATCAATCTAGACAAACTGGCCCTTTTTGGCCCCGCCCCTAAGACACCCAGGGGGTAAGCCCCACCATTTGTACAATTTTGAATTCCTACCCCAAGTAGGTGCTACAAGGCAAATACGTGAGATATCCATTGCTTAGTTTCAGAGGAGAAGTTGTTTATATCAATTTAGCCAAATTGACCCTGTTTGGCCCCGCCCCTCAGCGCCCCGGGGGGTCAGCCCCACCATTTGTACAATTTTGAGTCCCCACTCAATAGTGATGCTACCAGGCAAATATTAGCGATATCCCTTGCTCGGTTTCAGAGAAGAAGTCGTTTATATCAATAGAGCCCAATTGACCACATTTGGCCCCGCCCCTCAGGCCCCTGGGGGGTCAGCCCCATCATTTGTACAATTTTGAATTCCAACCACATAGTGATGCTACCAGGCAAATATCAGCGATATGCAATGCTTGGTTTCAGAGAAGAAGTCATTTATATCAATATAGCCCGATTGACCTCATTTGGCCCCGCCCCAGAGGCCCCCAAGGGGGTCAGCCCCATCATTTGTACAATTTTGAATCCCCACCCCATAGTGATGCTACCAAGCAAATATGAGCGATATCCATTGCTCGGTTTCAGAGAAGAAGTCGTTTATATCAAAATAGCTAAATAGACCCCTTTTGGCCCCGCCCCAGAGGCCCCCATGGGGTCAGCCCCATCATTTGTACAATTTTGAGTCCCCTACCCATAAGGATGCTTCTGACCAAATTTGGTGAAATTCCGATCAGCGGTTATGAAGAAGAAGTCAAATAAGTCAATTGTTGACGGACGGACGGACGACGGACACCACGGTATGGCATAAGCTCACCTTGGTCCTTCGGACCAGGTGAGCTAACAAGAAAAACAAATACTTAATAAATACAATAAATTTATCTTCATTTGACAGGAAAATAACTTAACTATCAAAAGGAATGAAACAAGAGACTCACCTGGATTTCATGAGATATGAAACAAGAATGATGATTAAGTATATTTGTCACTGGTATTGCTATGTCAATATATCATAGGCATTTTATATGGGTACGTAAGGATTTGATGTCAAAAAATGCATTAATCCATGAAATAAAATTAACTTTTGGCACAACCCCATTGGGATGCTACCACACAAATGTGAGTGATATCCATTGCTTAGTTTCAGAAAAGAAGTTGTTTAAACCAATTGACCCCTTTTGACCCCGCCTTCTGCACCCCGGGGGGAGTGAGGTTCAGTTCCTTCCTTTATAAAATTTTGAATCCCTACCCAAAAGGATGCTACCAGGCAAATATGAGCGATATCTCTTGCTTAGTTTCAAAGAATAAGTTGTTCATATCAATTCAGCCAAATTAACCCCTCTTGGGTAGCAGTGTACAGTAAAAATGCCAAATTCTGAAAAATATGGCACATGTTTTAGATATGTAAACATTGCCAGTTAACCTTACATATAACCTCTAATAAAGTATATATATTTGAAATCTGTACAACATTTGCAATTTTAATAGAGCTCTGAAGGATAAGTAAACTGATATTTTCTGTGATTTTTAGAGCTGTGAATACCATGGTAACAGCTTAACAAATTCTCAAAAATTGCTAAATATTATGATATTTGACCCAAAATGGCACAATTCTCTACACAATTTTTTTTCTGAAACCTATTTAAAATTAGATATCTCTATCCCAAAGACAGAATTAATCTTGTTTGGACATATGTTGTAAATTAAGTTTTTCCGCTATCTTACCTTTTCTGTGGGCTTCCATTTTGCGCTGTAGGCAAAACTAAATTTCCTGTGTAAACACACGTTCGGAAAATCCGGATATTTAAAATCCGGAACCAATTTATTGATTTTTGTTTTAATAAATGTGAAGCCTGTATGTACTACTTCATACTGAATATACCAATTATAGTGTACATTTATTTTTTCATTTTTTATGCATATCATAATACAGGAGTTATTTGCTTAACAAAAAAATTGCCCATGGCCAGGCTGACTTACTGTGGTGTGCTACCTTATACATCACTTTTTCAAATTCTAATTTTACTAAAAACCCTATGAATGTCTACAGCATGTTCCGACGAACAAAATGACATATCCGGTTACTGTGTATCTTTAATAGTCACCGAGTATTGCTGATTTCCCTGAGAGGTGTATTTTGACAACTTTTTCTCCCAATCCAGTAATAAGGGGAGGTAATTTTAAAGATGAAAACTCCCATAATTCTGTATATCTCTTGAATAAAGTTGTGTTTTGAGTTGAATGTGGTACTTTGAGTCTCTGTGCATGTAATCAAGCAAAAAGTACTATACAACTATCAAATTTAGCCTTGTAATATGACGTCATAGTTGTCATGACGTCATCAGTAACTATGACGTCATCGGATGGTATCTATGACGTCATAAATACTCAATGGTGTCATAATAAATAACCAAATTCCTTTCCAAACCTCAGCTTAGCAACGCATGCAATATTCTAACTGATAAATCATGACATGACATCCAAGATTTCAAAATGTCATGCCTATGACATCACAATCATCTGTTTCCACCCCGGTTATTCAGATATGTACCAATGATCATATGAAAGTGTCCGCTGATCCCATTTTATGCGGAAAATGCTATTTTTTCTGCTTTACCGAAGGAAATGACAATAATTGACAATATTGTGTCAACCGTACACTCAATCAATTGAAATTACATGCTTACCATTGTATAAATAAACTGAAAATAATGGTTTCACCAAATATTTCAAAAAATAACACTTACTGTAACAGTTTCCATGGATACGGGGTAATAAATCAGGTAAAACAAACCAGAATTCAGTCTATATGGTTTGTTAGATACCCAATAAGTTATATTGGGTTTGTTATAAAACATAGAATATCTTTTCAATTTACACTGACTCATTAACATTATGCTTAATTAACCCACCCTTAAAATGGGTAGATATGCGAGTTACCTCCCTTGATTCCTCTAATATGACAAGCCAGATAATAAACAAGTTTTAGATTGTTTTTATGCATTTGTGAGCAATAATGAATTAAAATGAAGCTTAATCAAGTATAATTAAGCACAATTTCCAAAAAATAACATTTTTCAGCCCTTATAAGGTAGCAGTGTACAGTAAAAATGCCAAATTCTGAAAAATATGGCACATGTTTTAGATATGTAAACATTGCCAGTTAACCTTACATATAACCTCTAATAAAGTATATATATTTGAAATCTGTACAACATTTGCAATTTTAATAGAGCTCTGAAGGATAAGTAAACTGATATTTTCTGTGATTTTTAGAGCTGTGAATACCATGGTAACAGCTTAACAAATTCTCAAAAATTGCTAAATATTATGATATTTGACCCAAAATGGCACAATTCTCTACACAATTTTTTTTCTGAAACCTATTTAAAATTAGATATCTCTATCCCAAAGACAGAATTAATCTTGTTTGGACATATGTTGTAAATTAAGTTTTTCCGCTATCTTACCTTTTCTGTGGGCTTCCATTTTGCGCTGTAGGCAAAACTAAATTTCCTGTGTAAACACACGTTCGGAAAATCCGGATATTTAAAATCCGGAACCAATTTATTGATTTTTGTTTTAATAAATGTGAAGCCTGTATGTACTACTTCATACTGAATATACCAATTATAGTGTACATTTATTTTTTCATTTTTTATGCATATCATAATACAGGAGTTATTTGCTTAACAAAAAAATTGCCCATGGCCAGGCTGACTTACTGTGGTGTGCTACCTTGGCCCCGCCCCTCAGGCCCCCGGGGGGTCAGCCTCACCATTTGTACAATTTTGAATGCCCACTCAATAGTGATGCTACCAGGCAAATATGAGCAATATCCATTGCTTGGTTTCAGAGAAGAAATCGCTAATATCAATATAGCCCAATTGACCACATTTGGCCCCGCCCCTCAGGCTCCTGGGGGGTCAACCCCATCATTTGTACAATTTTGAATCCCCACCCCATAGTGATGCTACCAGGCAAATATTCAGAGAAAAAATTTCAAAAAAATTTAGCCAGATTGACCACATTTGGCCCCGCCTCAGGCCCCTGGGGGGTCAGCCCCATCATTTGTACAATTTTGAATCCCCACCCCATAGTGATGCTACCAGGCAAATATGAGTGATAGCCATTACTTGGTTTCAGAGAAGAAGTCGTTTATATCAATAGAGCAAAAATGACCCCTTTTGGCCCCGCCCCAGAGGCCCCCAGGGGGTCAGCCCCATCATTTGAACAATTCTGAGTCCCCTACCCATAGGGATGCTTCTGACCAAATTTGGTCAAATTCTGATGTGTGGTTATGAAGAAGAAGGCAATTGTTGACGGACGGACGGACGACAGACGGATGGACGGATGGACGGACGGACGGACGACAGCGACGGACGCAACGGTATGGCATAAGCTCACCTTGGTCCTTCGGACCAGGTGAGCTAATAAAAATCATGACAACAATAGATATATTCTTCTGTAAATTTTAATAATACATTTTGCTGCATATCAACAATAACAGTATTGAAATTAATTAAACACATTGTAATTATTTATGTTGGTTTGTTACCTCTGTTTTTTACTTTTTACTTTTTTAAAAGCACCTGATATTTTTCTTTTTCCCTTCTGGTTGCTTTTCTTTTCATTATGAGTCATTTCAAATTTGTCTGTCACTTTTGCTGTCTTTCTCTTCAGTTGGTGTTCAATTTTTACACCTACTTCCGCTGGATGTTTCATTTTCTTCTGAAAATAAATTGAAATATAAAGAATTATGAACTGATATTTTGCAGTTTCACTATTTATACAGCTACGTAGTCAATTCATTTATTATATAAACTCCTGTTAATCCTGTTGGATTGAATATTTGTCTAAACAAGATCTCGGAAAACTCAGTTTGGATTGAACATGAACATGATAATAATTTATATCACACAATGAGAGTTTAGTGACGGTGTGTTGACGTTATAGTACCATAAACTCGATACACTTTGTACCAATACTTAACACTGATTAGGATATCAAACCTACCTTGCCACTTTTCACAGGTTCCTTTGTAGTTTTAGGTTTTTGTTTCACAAGTTTTACATTCTCATTGTTCTCACCACTACTGTCAGAACTGTCATTGTCATTTTCATCATCATTAGAATTATCCTCTCTTTCCTCCTCCTCCTCCTCATCACTATCTAATGAAATATCATTTTCAAAACTATCATCATTGTCCACACCAGAATCACTGTTGTCCATAATGGATTCATTCTTTGGTTCTACTTCAATGACTCCACACTCTTTAAATGCTCCATACTTTTCAAATTCCATGGTTTTTGATTGGCTGAAAGTGAAAATATAGTTACATAACAACCTGCTTTCATGAACATATATTATTTTTTTGATTTAAACATATTTTTATTTGTAACTAAACTTTACGAAGGGATTTGGCACAAGTTATACAACTTATATAAAGCCCTTTCCCGATATAACTACATGCATACATAATCATTACAACAAGATGGCATATTTACATATTTAATTTGAGAGAGAGGGGGAGGGAGGAGAGTTACATATCTAGATAAACACCCAAGTATTTAGATAAGAGCTACTCTTCACCGATGCCGACAGCAGAAGTATACACAAAGCACTTTCTAAGGTACTATTGTTATATATTATGAGATGCCTATTCTAATCTTGACTTACTATATAATTATTTTGAACCTGATTTTATGAGCTACCCTGCCTAAAATAATTCCCACCAAATCAGAAATTAGTAAGGGGATATTGTAATGCAGCTGTCTGTCTGCATCTCAATTTCTGGACAGAAATAAGACCTATCAAACTTCACACACTGCTTCCTCATCTAAAGTGCATGCTTGGGTTGTCTTTTCAGGTCAAAAGATCAAAGCCTTTATAAGGTCAATGTCAATGTTACTATCAATAGAAAAGTTTCCAAACAATAATTCAGTTCAAGAGGACAAATCAATCTCAAACTCATCTATAAGTATTGCTTGTTTTGGATTTCTTTTCGAGTTGGAAAGATGTCGCAGCTGACTGGAGGGATAAGCATCATTTAGCAATGCCTTATTATGGTATGAGATTATCCTGTCAATTAAACTTCACCTGTTTACCTGAAAGAATAGTGATAAGATACCTGTCTACCTGAACATGTAGATATCCTGTCTAACTGAATCACAAGTTCAAAGACACATGTCAACAAACTTCGGCTTTCAATATACAGATGTATCTCGGATATCTTGTCTACATGACCTCTAGTTGTAAGACAGTAAATATACCATGTCTACATGACCTCTAGTTGTAGGATAGTAAAGATACAATGTCTACATGACCTCTAGCTGTAAGACAGTAAATATACAATGTCTACATGACCTTTAGTTGTAAGATAGTAAATATACAATGTCTACATGACCTCTAGTTGTAAGATAGTAAAGATACAATGTCTACATGACCTCTAGTTGTAAGATAGTAAATATACTATGTCTACATGACCTCTAGTTGTAAGATAGTAAAGATACCATATCTACATGACCTCTAGTTGTAAGACAGTAAAGATACAAGTCTACATGACCTCTAGTTATAAGACAGTAAATATACAATGTCTACATGACCTTTAGTTGTAAGATAGTAAATATACAATGTCTACATGACCTCTAGTTGTAAGATAGTAAATATACCATGTCTAAATGACCTCTAGTTGTAAGACAGTAAAGATACAAGTCTACATGACCTCTAGTTATAAGACAGTAAATATACAATGTCTACATGACCTTTAGTTGTAAGATAGTAAATATTCAATGTCTACATGACCTCTAGCTGTAAGATAGTAAAGATACCTTGTCTACATGACCTCTAGTTGTAAGACAGTAAATATTATATGTCTACATGACCTTTAGTTGTAAGATAGTAAAGATACTATGTCTACATGACCTCTAGTTGTAAGATAGTAAAGATACAATGTCTACATGACCTCTAGTTGTAAGATAGTAAATATACTATGTCTACATGACCTCTAGTTGTAAGATAGTAAAGATACCATATCTACATGACCTCTAGTTGTAAGACAGTAAAGATACAAGTCTACATGACCTCTAGTTATAAGACAGTAAATATACAATGTCTACATGACCTTTAGTTGTAAGATAGTAAATATACAATGTCTACATGACCTCTAGTTGTAAGATAGTAAATATACCATGTCTAAATGACCTCTAGTTGTAAGACAGTAAATATACAATGTCTACATGACCTCTAGATGTAAGATAGTAAATATACAATGTCTACATGACCTCTAGATGTAAGATAGTAAAGATACAATGTCTACATGACCTCTAGCTGTAAGATAGTAAAGATACCATGTCTACACGACCTCTAGTTGTAAGACAGTAAATATTATATGTCTACATGACCTTTAGTTGTAAGATAGTAAAGATACTATGTCTACATGACCTTTAGTTGTAAGATAGTAAATATACCATGTCTACATGACCTCTAGTTGTAAGACAGTAAAGATACCATGTCTACATGACCTCTAGTTGTAAGACAGTAAATATACTATGTCTACATGACCTTTAGTTGTAAGATAGTAAAGATACCATGTCTACATGACCTCTAGTTGTAAGATAGTAAATATACTATGTCTACATGACCTCTAGTTGTAGGATAGTAAATATACCATGTCTACATGACCTCTTGTTGTAGGATAGTAAATATACAATGTCTACATGACCTTTAGTTGTAAGATAGTAAATATACAATGTCTACATGACCTCTAGTTGTAAGATAGTAAATATACAATGTCTACATGACCTCTAGTTGTAGGATAGTAAAGATACCATGTCTACATGACCTCTAGTTGTAAGATAGTAAATATACCATGTCTTCATGACCTCTAGTTGTAAGATAGTAAATATGCCATGTCTACATGACCTCTAGTTGTAAGATAGTAAATATACAATGTCTACATGACCTCTAGTTGTAAGATAGTAAATATACCATGTCTATATGACCTCTAGTTGTAGGATAGTAAAGATACTATGTCTACATGACCTGTAGTTGTAAGATAGTAAATATACTATGTCTACATGACCTCTAGTTGTAAGATAGTAAATATACTATGTCTACATGACCTCTAGTTGTAGGATAGTAAAGATACTATGTCTACATGACCTCTAGCTGTAAGATAGTAAATATACTATGTCTACATGACCTCTAGTTGTAAGATAGTAAATATACTATGTCTACATGACCTCTAGTTGTAAGACAGTAAAGATACCATGTCTACATGACCTCTAGTTGTAAGACAGTAAATATACCATATCTACATGACCTTTTAGTAGTAGGAAAGTAAAGATATCCTGTCTTTAAGAATCTGCTCTTGTATATTACACTCTCTATGTAATCTCACCTCAGACGTGACGAGGAAGCTTCCATTTTGTAACTAGGGAATTCTTTTCAAAACCACACTACGTTTTCTGCAGTCAGTGGTAATACTGACAGGGAATAATTTCTCTTATACATATATCGTGATGTTTGAAATGTTTTTTAAATTCATTCTTACAATTCATGAACTACACCAACAGTGGTTTGACTCTGTGCCATTCAGGAGTAAATGACTTTCTGGCGAACAAATGCAAAATTTCCTGACATATTCCTACACCTATCACATCTGAGACTATATGTGAAGCAAGGAGGAGTTCTGATTGATATGATCTAGTTACAGGACCACTGACCTTGGTTGTGCATCATCAGAAACAGTCCTCATACACTGCCAAGTATACTCCACAAACCGGGACTGCTGCAACAGACGATTCATCCTCTGGAAGTGACGCTCTGAAAATATAAAAATACTCCAGAATCATATTTCTGTCATGGGTATGTGTATTGTTGTTGAGTGGGTGAGATTTGATGGATAAATTATAAACATGATATCAAATACCAACAGATTTTAGAACAAGACAATTCAGCCAATTGCAATCCCCCTCTGAATGTGAAAGTTAAATCTCAAGAATGCACAGAAAAATTACAGATATTTACTGATAAGTGGTGTATTTTTACCAGGGAATTGGATCTGATGACACCTATTGATTATTTGATTGCACTTGGTGGTATGAATTTTAGTATCACTAATTCTATATCAGAATTCAGATGTGAAAACAAAAAATTCAAAGAGGCAATGAACTAATTTGATCAATGATATCGCCCATTCTAGGGCATCAAATCAATCATGTTTATATGAACTGATAATATAGTTCATTTAAATTTGGTATTTTACCAATTCAAACAAATATTGATACTGCTTCCTGAATTAGAAATATTTTATACCTGAATCTGGTTAACTGTATTTAAAAGAAAATACTACACCTGTGCATACAGATGAATCAGGATCATACTGTATGGAAAATGATTATCTTAAGTATTACAAACATACGTAGAAGAAAGAATCTACCCTCGGCAGTTGTTTTCGATATGTGCATTGGCTCCGTCACAGTAGATCTGAAGTCTTTGATGTAACTCAAAGGTCACAATGTAGGTCAGAGTGACCTACTTTTGATACTCAACACATCACCTCATTTAGGTGAATGAAGCGCCAGTGTTAAGAAGTGAAGCAAATAGAGCCCAGAAACATTTTTCTTTTTATGTAGGTCAAAGGTCGCAATTAAGGTCAGAGTGACCTACATTTGGTATGCAACACACCACCTCATTTAGGTGCCCCAAGTATGAAGCACTTAAGTGTAGGATAAGATATGATAAGGTTTGGAAGGACAGACCGACGAAACGCTAATTACAGTCCCCCGACCCTGCAGTTTCTGGTGGAGGACTAATTACCTGTGTATGGAAGAAGGCCCTCCAGTGTTGATCTGATGTTAGGGAACTCAGCCAGCTCCTCCTGTGGGTAGATCTCAAGCACAGAGGACACGACCAGCTGGGCCTCATGGCAGTGCCGACTGTTGGTGTTCCACTGGGCAGCAAACCTCAGAACTGTATCTATACATAAAACAAGGTAGTCATATTAAACCTCTGTGATAAGGAGCTTTAGCTTTCTATCTATGGAGATAATTTTGAAAAGGGTCATGTGTGAATCGTCTTTCTCAGAGTAAGGGACGGACATGGGTAACACTATATGGAATTCTGTAAAATGTTTTCTACAAGTACTAAGGGAGAATCAATGCATTTCCATGCTAATCGGTTTAGTTTCAGTTATGTACAGAAAAATTAAACGGGTCAAAATAGACATGATTAAAACAGTATAAGTAGGGACACTGTACCAATCTGATCCATTCGCAGTTTTTCCAGAGTTATCTTTAGATCTTCTTCTCCCTTGTTTTCCATCAGAATTTCTACAACACAATGACAACAAGATGTAGCATGGTATGTACATATTAGGATCTTCCTCTTGATAGACAGTACAGAAATGAGAAAATTATAATGCTAAAGATTCTCGTTGTACACACCTTTCATTATTTTGAGGACTCGGAATGGCTGCTCCAGTTTGATGGCAAGCATAATGGCTTTAAGGAACTTTTTCTGTTGGATCAGGTTTGATAGAGTTTGTTCTCTGGAAAGATATTAATTACATTGAACATTAGAATATTATTTACAACAAAATAAAGATAACAGTATTTATGGAGCTGTTACAACAGCTCAAACATTTCATAAGACTGACTTAAGGCTTGATTCTTGAATTAACAGTAATCTATCAATAAATGTCTCATGGATACACCCTTTTTGTGTTTATTTTGTCAACATTTTCGTTGCCCAAACATTTTCATTTTAATATTCATTCAGTCTTCATATGATATGCTGCAGTTTTTGGGACTGACAAAAACCATATACATTGTATATAAACATGGTATTCAATACATTAAGCTAAAATAATCAGAAATACAACTGCCATAGACTTAAAAGTACTTTATCTATAGATATAAATAGAGCTCCAGAAATAATTTAATTTCACAAAATTTCAACTGTACATCATTCATCGCATTCTTTTCATAGATTTTTTCTTTTGTACGTAGGTTAAAACGTAGACGTCACCTTACCATCTCTGGCTGGTGGGATTTTCCCTTTAGCAGTGGTAGGTGTTACCTAGACAATGAGAGGTCACTATACCAGGATGGTGGGAGTTTCCCTTTAGCCTAGTGGTAGGTGTTACCTAGACAATGAGGTCACTATACCAGGATGGTGGGAACATCCCTTTAGCCTAGTGGTAGGTGTTACCTAGACAATGAGAGGTAATTGTATCAGGATGGTGGGAATTTCCCTTTAGCCTAGTGGTAGGTGTTACCTAGACAATGAGAGGTCACTATACCAGTATGGTGGGAATTTCTCTTTAGCCTAGTGGTAGGTGTTACCTAGACAATGAGAGGTCACTGTATCAGGATGGTGGGAATTTCCCTTTAGTCTAGTGGTAAGTGTTACCTAGACAATGAGAGGTCACTATACCAGGATGGTGGGAATTTCCCTTTAGCCTAGTGGTAGGTGTTACCTAGACAATGAGAGGTCACTGTATCAGGATGGTGGGAATTTCCCTTTAGCCTAGTGGTAGGTGTTACCTAGACAATGAGAGGTCACTGTATCAGGATGGTGGGAATTTCCCTTTAGCCTAGTGGTAGGTGTTACCTAGACAATGAGTGGTCACTTGATCAGGTCGGTGACATGTTCTCATTAAACTCTCTCAAAACCTTCTGTACAGTGATACCTACTGTAACATGTTCCTAATAAACTCTCTGAAAACCTTCTGTATAGTGATACCATCAAACTCTCTGAAAACCTTCTGTACAGCTATACCATATCTGTACAGCGATACCTACTGTAATATGAACTCTTCCTGCTTTTCACGCTCTCCATCTTTCTCCTCCTGTGTGACATCCTGCGAAGAAATGCATACCACCAATCAACTATAAACCAGCAAAATTACTTGAGGTCATCTTTATACACAGAATCACATATTGTTTTAGATTTTACAGAAACAACCAGTTATTTATACAGGTTTACCACTTATATCGTCTGTACACATGCATATCAGATTTACACATTTATCAATCTGCTTATATCTTATTATCTACAATTTTCCTACTGATTAACTCTGCCTTTTGTTTGCTTACCGCTACATACAATTTTCTGACATAATTCTTTACTTGTAGAACTCAGTTTTGATAATATATTCCTTGTGATTTTTAATTAACATTATGTATACATTCTGCTGATAGATTGCCCTCTACTGCCATTATTTAAAAATTTGTTTAACTTCAACATTTTATTCAAAGATTTATTTAATTTAATAATAGGATTGCACATTGGGCATAGCCTATCTAAGTCCTCACAATACAATAACATCTTGTGTTGAAATCTGTTGATCTTCATTTCCCAACAATGACAGTAGAGTCTGCCCCTCCTGACCTACCTTCCATACAATGACAGTAGAGTCTGCCCCTCCTGACCTACCTTCCATACAATGACAGTGGAGTCTGCCCCTCCTGACGTACCTTCCATACAATGACAGTAGAGTCTGCCCCTCCTGACCTACCTTCCATACAATGACAGTAGAGTCTGCCCCTCCTGACCTACCTTCCATACAATGACAGTAGAGTCAGCCCCTCCTGACCTACCTTCTATACAATGACAGTAGAGTCTGACCCCCTCCTGATCTACCTTCCATACAATGACAGTAGAGTCTGCCCTTCCTGACCTACCTTCCATACGATGACAGTAGAGTCTGCCCTTCCTGACCTACCTTCCATACAATGACAGTAGTCTGCCCCTCCTGACCTACCTTCCATACCATGACAGTAGAGTCTACCCCTCCTGACCTACCTTCCATACAATGACAGTAGAGTCTGCCCCTCCTGACCTACCTTCCATACAATGACAGTAGAGTCTGCCCCTCCTGACCTACCTTCCATACAATGACAGTAGAGTCTACCCCTCCTGACCTACCTTCCATACAATGACAGTAGAGTCTGCCCTTCCTGACCTACCTTCCATACAATGACAGTAGTCTGCCCTTCCTGACCTACGTTCCATACAATGACAGTAGTCTGCCCTTCCTGACCTACCTTCCATACAATGACAGTAGAGTCTGCCCTTCCTGACCTACCTTCCATACAATGACAGTAGAGTGTGCCCTTCCTGACCTACGTTCCATACAATGACAGTAGTCTGCCCTTCCTGACCTACGTTCCATACAATGACAGTAGAGTCTACCCCTCCTGACCTACCTTCCATACAATGACAGTAGAGTCTGCCCCTCCTGACCTACCTTCCATACAATGACAGTAGAGTCTGCCCTTCCTGACCTACCTTCCATACAATGACAGTAGTCTGCCCTTCCTGACCTACCTTCCATACAATGACAGTACTCTGTCCCTCCTGACCTACCTTCCATACAATGACAGTGGAGTCTACCCCTCCTGATCTACCTTCCATACAATGACAGTAGTCTGCCCTTCCTGACCTACCTTCCATACAATGACAGTACTCTGTCCCTCCTGACCTACCTTCCATACAATGACAGTGGAGTCTACCCCTCCTGATCTACCTTCCATACAATGACAGTAGAGTCTGCCCCTCCTGACCTACGTTCCATACAATGACAGTAGAGTCTGCCCCTCCTGACCTACCTTCCATACAATGACAGTAGAGTCTGCCCCTCCTGACCTACCTTCCATACAATGACAGTAGAGTCTACCCCTCCTGACCTACCTTCTATACGATGACAGTAGAGTCTACCCCTCCTGATCTACCTTCCATACAATGACAGTAGAGTCTACCCCTCCTGATCTACCTTCCATACAATGACAGTAGAGTCTGCCCCTCTTGACCTACCTTCCATACAATGACAGTAGAGTCTACCCCTCCTGATCTACCTTCCATACAATGACAGTAGAGTCTGCCCCTCCTGACCTACGTTCCATACAATGACAGTAGAGTCTGCCCCTCCTGACCTACCTTCCATACAATGACAGTAGAGTCTGCCCCTCCTGACCTACCTTCCATACAATGACAGTAGAGTCTACCCCTCCTGACCTACCTTCTATACGATGACAGTAGAGTCTACCCCTCCTGATCAACCTTCCATACAATGACAGTAGAGTCTGCCCCTCCTGACCTACCTTCCATACAATGACAGTAGAGTCTGCCCCTCCTGACCTACCTTCCATACGATGACAGTAGAATCTGCCCCTCCTAACCTACCTTCCATACAATGACAGTAGAGTCTACCCCTCCTGACCTACCTTCCATACAATGACAGTAGAGTCTACCCCTCCTGACCTACCTTCCATACAATGACAGTAGAGTCTACCCCTCCTGACCTACCTTCCATACAATGACAGTAGAGTCTGACCCCCTCCTGATCTACCTTCCATACAATGACAGTAGAGTCTGCCCCTCCTGACCTACCTTCTATACGATGACAGTAGAGTCTACCCCTCCTGATCTACCTTCCATACAATGACAGTAGAGTCTGCCCCTCCTGACCTACCTTCCATACAATGACAGTAGAGTCTGACCCCCTCCTGATCTACCTTCCATACAATGACAGTAGAGTCTGCCCCTCCTGACCTACCTTCCATACAATGACAGTAGAGTCTACCCCTCCTGATCTACGTTCCATACAATGACAGTAGAGTCTGCCCCTCCTGACCTACCTTCCATACAATGACAGTAGAGTCTGCCCCTCCTGACCTACCTTCCATACGATGACAGTAGAATCTGCCCCTCCTAACCTACCTTCCATACAATGACAGTAGAGTCTACCCCTCCTGATCTACGTTCCATACAATGACAGTAGAATCTGCCCCTCCTAACCTACCTTCCATACAATGACAGTAGAGTCTGCCCCTCCTGACCTACCTTCCATACAATGACAGTAGAGTCTGCCCCTCTTGACCTACCTTCCATACAATGACAGTAGAGTCTACCCCTCCTGATCTACCTTCCATACAATGACAGTAGAGTCTGCCCCTCCTGACCTACCTTCCATACAATGACAGTAGAGTCTGACCCCCTCCTGATCTACCTTCCATACAATGACAGTAGAGTCTGCCCCTCCTGACCTACCTTCCATACAATGACAGTAGAGTCTACCCCTCCTGATCTACGTTCCATACAATGACAGTAGAGTCTGCCCCTCCTGACCTACCTTCCATACAATGACAGTAGAGTCTGCCCCTCCTGACCTACCTTCCATACGATGACAGTAGAATCTGCCCCTCCTAACCTACCTTCCATACAATGACAGTAGAGTCTACCCCTCCTGATCTACGTTCCATACAATGACAGTAGAATCTGCCCCTCCTAACCTACCTTCCATACAATGACAGTAGAGTCTGCCCCTCCTGACCTACCTTCCATACAATGACAGTAGAGTCTGCCCCTCTTGACCTACCTTCCATACAATGACAGTAGAGTCTACCCCTCCTGATCTACCTTCCATACAATGACAGTAGAGTCTGCCCCTCCTGACCTACCTTCCATACGATGACAGTAGAATCTGCCCCTCTTAACCTACCTTCCATACAATGACAGTAGAGTCTACCCCTCCTGACCTACCTTCCATACAATGACAGTAGAGTCTACCCCTCCTGACCTACCTTCCAAAGGATGACAGTAGAATCTGCCCCTCCTAACCTACCTTCCAAACGATGACAGTAGAATCTGCTCCTCCGGTGATAATTTGGTTTTCCTGTTTGTTACTACATAGTGCCCAAATCTTATTATCATGTTCATCAAAGGTCTTCACACACTCATTGTTTTTTATTGTCCAGAGTTTCAGGAGGCCATCTGACCCACTGTTAACAGATAAGTACAGCAAAACTTTATATCTGTTTGAAAAGAAAATCTATCTTTCCAAGAATATTGTCATTTAGGATTAATAAATCACAAGTTTTTGTACATTAAATTTCAGGATTTCAACAATAATAGGTCCTGATGAAGCCTCACAAAGAGAAGCAAAACACCAAAGTACGCAAGTAAACCAAGAACCTAATCACTGGTTGCTGTGATTGAAAATTACCTTAAAGATATCAAAGATCAGTTTTATTAACTTCCATATCATATAGTGATTACCCTAGAAAAAAAAATTTTCAGTGAAATATTTTTGATTAATTGGTTATACATTTTGACTTCTTTTCTATCAAAGGCAACATGACATCTGATCAATTATTAAATTCAATTGGTTCAACTCTTACCAAGACATCAGTTGCATCCCTCTATTCAGAAATATCACTCTCAAAACCGAGCTGTCATGTCCTTCAAATGTCTGCAAAGCCACAAAACATTTCATTAACAACATATATAAAATGTATATACATGTATACATATTCAATTAAAATTTGACTATTGTGAAATTTGAATTTAATGTGAATTATAAAGACTTTTCAATTTGCTTTGTTACCATAAGATTATGTATATATCCTCAGCTTCACATACTTCACTTGTGAGTAATTTCTGTAGTTTTAATGATAGGTGTCAGCTTTACATACTACACCTCTGAGTGATTTCTGTAGTTTTAATGATATATGTATTAGAAACAGCAAACAGCTCTGTTATTCAGGATGTTGTCAGAATTTCATTACAACAGGCTTGTGTGGGAATACAGCAGGAGTTCAGAAAATTAAATGTGATTTTCTACTGTTAAATGTGGTGTTCTACTGTTAAATGTGGTGTTCTACTGTTAAATGTGGTGTTCTACTGTTATATGTGGTGTTCTACTGTTAAATGTGGTGTTCTACTGTTAAATGTGGTGTTCTACTGTTAAATGTGGTGTTCTACTGTTAAATGTGGTGTTCTACTGTTATATGTGGTGTTCTACTGTTATATGTGGTGTTCTACTGTTAAATGTGGTGTTCTACTGTTAAATGTGGTGTTCTACTGTTATATGTGGTGTTCTACTGTTATATGTGGTGTTCTACTGTTAAATGTGGTGTTCTACTGTTATATGTGGTGTTCTACTGTTAAATGTGGTGTTCTACTGTTAAATGTGGTGTTCTACTGTTAAATTTGGTGTTCTACTGTTAAATGTGGTGTTCTACTGTTTAATGTGGTGTTCAACTGCCTCTGTCTTTCACACAACTTTTTCATATGCCTTCCATTGAATATTTACTATCACTTAGAAAATATCTAATGACCTATCCCTGTATGAATGTGTTTTATAAAACATTTAGACATGCTTACCTTCACACACAAGAAGTCAGACAACGACCAAATCTTGATAGTACCATCAGCTGATGATGTTGCTAAACACTGTAAAAAAATAACAAAATTTTACGTTTTTATTACATCTCTAAAATAAAAAAAAATCAAGAAAGAGTTGTAATCTTTGACTCTGATTACAAAATTATGTGTAAAATCAATTTTATTCTATACACAGTACAATGTCCCTTAATACCTGATCTATACATTGCTATTCCCTTTGATTAGAAACACATGAATGTTTCCTTACCTGATCAACAGGTGAAAACTGTAGACACCAAATCCCTCGTTTGTGTCCCCTCATCACACCAAGCAGAGACAGATCACTTGTGTTCCAAATCTGGAATTAAATGATATTGATTTAGAGTCCTTTCATATAGCCTTTAAAAAGGTTTGAAACTGAAAGATGATGACTGGCAGGCACAGGTCAGGATCGAGACTAACACTAGAAATTTTCAGGATAAGCATATTTATGGGTGCAAAAATTCCTATCACTGAAACAAAATGGCTGACTATCGCTATTTGTTTTAGTTTCTACAAAAAAAGGTCGGGGCACATATAATTATTCAGGAATTGTTATAATGATCAGTCTGCATGAAAAAGGAACAGATTTCTTTTTTTGTTAATTGTTTAATATATAACTTAAAACTCTTGATACTATGCATTTGAGCTCTACTTTCATTCTGATGGAATAGTTCAGTGTCACCTAAATGGTTTGAATCATGCTACTTCACGAACACTTTCTTTCTCAAGTAAGAATTCTACACACCTTACTTTTCTGTTGTTTTTCTCAGGTATGAATATTATCAACAAGTTTATTGAAAAAACAGATCATAACACCATCTGCTGTACCTTGACAGTTTTGTCCTGAGAACCAGATGCTATGAATTTGTCATTGGGCGCCATGGCAATAGAATTGATATCCTTGTCGTGAGCTTTCTCTGTGATCTTGGAATGCAGACTGACAACAGTTTGAATGTCCAGTTTGTCCGGAATGTCCCACACTTTCAATGTACTGTCCTGTCCACCACTCACAATCGTTCTAGCATTTAACCTAAAACAGCAAATAAGATATGTACCGGTAGTCTTCATGTTTGATCCTTAAAGTTGGCCTGTGAGGCTGATTCAGTTTGGTCCACCCTTTAGACAAGTCATTAAGACTTAGGCTTGAAATCAAATATCCTAATGTTAAACAGTCCCTAATCCTTGAACAAACTCAGTAAGTTTTTTACTATCTTTTCTACTAATATAATTGCTTATCACAAAAAAAACTGTCGGGTATTGTAATTATTTTACCATGAGAAAACTGCCATGTAATGCAATAGTTTACCATGAGAATGCCATTGTGTTGACAGCATGTGTGTGACCTTGACCTACAGCCACACACTTCACCCTCCCTGTGTCGGCATCCATCTTCCACAGTCGTATGCTGTTGTCCTGTAACAGAAAGATTACGATAGAATCCGTACATTTGACTAATACATCACCAGCTAAGGTTTATAGAAAGACGATGTAGACAGATGATGTGTTATTCGAAATCTCCATTACAGAATTTGATTGAAGTATTACATGGACCTACTTGAAAACTTTGCATCAATTACTTGAAGGTGTGGAAGTTAATATGACAAACTAAAAACAGATTGTCTAAAATTTACTTTACGTGATGTTTTGCAACATCTTATAGCATATAATGACTATGATTTACCTTATATCCTTCTTTGAAATGCTTAGCATAGGTAGTATTATTAGGTACTACCACTGTGTTTAAATACATGTACATGTTCCCTATCAACAGTATACATGTGTGCATGGTTTTCTATTGTGTAAAGGAGGTCACATGCCTCTCTTCCCCATATATTTCATGAAATGGCCCTTGTAATTCACATTAAAATAAAACTTTAACACTATACAGATGCAAGGACATGACAGGATATGAAAGAAAAGTATCAAAATAAGATTTATACTCGTTTGGAGAGCTGACCTTTGAAGATGAAGCAATGAGGTGGTCTTTGTGGTGGACGCACACACTGAGTACAATATCTGAGTGACCTTGGAGGATCTGACAGTTCCAGGACTCCAATTCAAACACCTTGAGGTGCTGGCTGTTTGTGGCCATCACTAGGTGGCTGTCACCCTCCCCCATCAACTGCAGGTCTAGTACTTCATCTGTGTAGCCACAGAACTGGAAAGAGAAAAGATATAATTAACTACAATTATTGAGGCCTCATTAAGCAAATCTCCCGACAATTAAATGCAGATGATGGATTAGGAAATGAAATCAATATTAAAGGTTTTCAATTCAAAATAGTTTTATAATTTACAATCAATTAAATTTAATATTATTTTTAACCAAACATTCATGTATCAAGGTCAACATAAATTTTCTTGACATATACCTGTATACCGGGTAAATACTGAAATTGTATTTACATATCATTATGACCTCCTGACTACAACATACCTGTTTGTGCAGCTGTAGTGTGTCAATTTCCAGTAGAGAGATATTGTGGTCAAAGGTCACTACAGCCACCTGCTTCCTCGCCTGGCAGTATGATGCCTGAATAATTGTCTGTTCCTGTGATGTGTTTAAGTTCTTTATAATCTTCAACTTGGTCTTCTCCACACTCCATACCTTGAGAACACCTGCAGACAAATTGGTAAAATATCAATTATAGTGTTCTACTTTGCATTATTTTCACATTATATGTTTATCAAATGTCAAATATAAAGATCAATGGTTAAAATTTGAAGCGAGAACAAATACTTCAGACTTAAGTTTTATCATTTTGTGAACACAAACTTTCTAAGGGCTGTTCCGGGAAAACATATATGGGACGAGGGAGGCATAGATTACATGTGGTGGGAAGGGTTCAAATTAAAATCACATCTATGGGTTGGTGGAGTTTGAAATAAATTGATTCTATTGTTGGGTGTATTTGTGTTTGTACCCTTTTTATATAAAAAAATTGCTTTTATACCAGGGTACCATTCACAAAAATTATGTGGGTGGGTCCCCTAATTTCAAAGTGCTTTCCCCCCTCCCATTTAATGTTTTCCTGGAACAACACTAAGCCAATCAGCATCTGACTTGTATGTCTGAAATAGAACCTATGAATTGTTACATATAAAATACAGTATAATCTTGATATACCAACTCCTACTGCCCATTGTGATTTTGTGAGTTTGGAGGTACATTTCTGTGAAATTGATTTTGCTATTTGACCAACTGGCTCAATCTGACAGTCTTCTGATCCTTTCCAAAAAATATATAATATATCCTGCATTTGTTTTGTTACATACCAAAAATATACCAGAGTTCACAAACGACTTAACATCAATTGATGTCTATATTTCGGGTTGATGTTCTAGCAGCAAGTGTTATATTCTGTATACCGTTACATAAGTATTCATAACCGTCATTTAGACGACCAATCACATGATCTCTTTCCAAATCTCATCAAATCTCATGAAAAGTTTTTGGACTTATAAATGAAATACAGATGAAACGAGATACAGATGTTTGGGCACAGCACAACTGGAAGTTATAGATTACGTTTTTTGAACAGAGCACATACTTCCCACTTTTATTGGATGATTTTGCAGATATGTTCTATCAATTTATGATCTATCAATGATATTTAATGGATTGTTTGAGAAATGGTGATGATAATTTTGAGATGATCCCGGCCTACACAACTTGTACCTTTACTGCCAGCAGTGATGATGTGAGGGGTATCATCCTCAATGTTAAGTTCTGGGTAACTCTTGCCAGCAGGCAGTAGTACAATTGACTCCAGACTCTGAAAGCAACACAAAAAATGTGCAGAACAATATGAAATAAACGACAAAATCTAAGAAATATAGAATTATCTTTTAAATATAACAAGAATGGAACAAATCCATCATGTTTCTAAAATCATTTTTACTGATAAATTTCCTAATTGAATATTGTAGATGGTAAAAAATACATAAACTTCATCAGTAAGTGAATCCTTGTTATTTGAAATGTAAAGAAAAACAAATGTTTTCCTGTCAGATAGTTAATTACCTTCCATCTGCAAAATCAATAAGTCAGAAGCAATATGAAGCTTACCTCTAATACAGGGAATGTCTTGATAACCTTCAACTTATCAACATCCCATACTGCCACAGTACTGTCTCTTCCAGCACTGAAAAGGCAATCCTCTATATATAACATATTGCTATCTTTAAATATGAATACACAAGTAACACTACACTGTAACATTGTATGCATTTCTTAAAAAGTTATCAAATAATATCCCCTATTATTCTATATTTGACAATTTTAGGCCAAGATTTCCTGACTGCCCTTCTAGAATTCCATACTTTTTATCCCAAGCATCACTGACAAGTCCTAGAAGGATGAATCAGCTGTATGATATCAATGAAGATACTCAATACTCATTTACTCTATCACTAAATTCACATTTAAATATGCTTTTGATCTTAATTAACACAAGTTATTATAACTTTTTCAGTATTGAGGTAAAATAAATAAAGTTAACATTTAGATGTGCTATTAACTTGTGATCCTTTGTTGTACAATTTATCTCTGATTATTCCAATAACTTTATCAGATATAACTGATAACAGTCACTTTTTATTTTTTTGTCATTACATTTTCAAAATTAAACTCCTATAAAATAAGAGATGCACAAACAGCTGACTGTACAAGGTAGACTATCCTGAGATATACAGACAGTCTGAGACAGGTAACATTACTTACCTGTACAAGGTAGATCCACCCTGAGATATACAAACAGGTAACATAACTTACCTGTACAAGGTAGACTATCCTGAGATATATATATACAGACAGTCCGAGACAGGTAACATTACTTACCTGTACAAGATAGACTATCCTGATATACAGACAGGTAACATTACTTATCTGTACAAGGTCGATCCATCCTGAGATATACAAACAGGTAACATAACTTACCTGTACAAGGTAGACTATCCTGAGATATATATATACAGACAGTCCGAGACAGGTAACATTACTTACCTGTACAAGATAGACTATCCTGATATACAGACAGGTAACATTACTTACCTGTACAAGGTCGATCCATCCTGAGAAAAACACAGACATGTAACTACACTGACATGGGCTTCCACAGCAGCAATACATTGACTGCTCCTCAGGTCCCAAACCCGCACAGTGTAGTCATCTGCTGCCGAGAAAAGCTGCAGTTTGTCAGCATCAGGATGAAACTCCACATAAGACTGTTTCAGATGGGGCGACCCCCGAGCTTGGGCGATCCCAAGCATATCATCTACATAAGATAAGAAATAAATACACAAAATATGATATAATGAATTGGGGGCAAGAAATTCCCCGAATTTAAAAGCGCTAATATCACGGCGTGATAAATTCATTACTGTGAGTGATATCCTCTAACTATTCCTTACTAAGAAGAGCAGCCCAAAATAAAAATAAAAATGTGACAGCTTGCATTGTAACAAAATAAAGCTTATAATTAACCAACACAGATGTACAAAAAGGTGCTGCGAGCCGGCTGCCCCAACCTGAATCAGGGAGGTAGGTTTATCCAATGCTCAGACCAGCTTGCCAGGTGTTGTCTCACCATGAGGCCTTACTTACCCCTAAACAAATGAGCCCGAAACAAGTAAAAAAGACATGTAATAAATATAAATATTATAAGTAAACACATATAATAAAAACAACATATACACATGAAAAGTACAGGCAATCAAAACAAAACAACAGTATATAAATATTAAAAGGTAATTATAATATAATATAAACAATTATACACAAACCACAGTAAAGAAAACTGCAAATTATCAAAGGTGGAGGTGGGGCGGATGGTGGATGATGAATAGAACACTGCTGCTACAAATAATCACGCTGCTTGAAAATGAATGCAGGTGGCGCTATCCCCTGACGTATTTCCATTGGTCAAGAACATCACGTGATCAAAGGCGCGAGGTTAGAAATAGATATTTACTAACATGAAGACTGTGACGGGGTTTTTAAATGTTGTGTACAAACAACTATTTAGTAAACAAAATATCATTTTATACACAACACACCAAAACAGTATGAAAGTCAAAAATTTATTGAATGGAACCAAAAACTTGTTCAGGCTCATATTAAATATTATCTAAAGGTTTTGGCATTCTTAGGGGCTGCTCATTCTTACAACTAAATAACATCAACTAACAATATTACATAATAAATTTTTACTCGCTACTCAAAAGATACACCTAAACAATTAAGATACTAATTATACTATAGGGGCATGCAACCCCCAAGCTAGAGCGATCATAGCTTAGCTAGCTATGACTAATAGAGAGGAGAGAAACCTAGCTTGAGCGACCTCAAGCCACAGAGTAAGCAGTTGGTAGCTAAAAAGCAGGCAGTTCTGCTAAGACTGTTTCAGATGGGGCGACCCCCGAGCTTGGGCGATCCCAAGCATATCATCTACATAAGAAATAAATACACAAAATATGATATAATGAATTGGGGGCAAGAAATTCCCCGAATTTAAAAGCCAAATCGAAGAGGTTACAATAAAGTAACCGAATGAGAGCCCCCAAGAAAGTATATAACATATTGCTATCTTTAAATATGAATACATAAGTAACACTACACTGTAACACTGTATGCATTTCTTAAAAAGTTATCAAATAATAACCCCTATTATTCTATATTTGACAATTTTAGGCCAAGATTTCCTGACTGCCCTTCTAGAATTCCATACTTTTTATCCCAAGCATCACTGACAAGTCCTAGAAGGATGAATCAGCTGTATAATATCAATGAAGATACTCAATACTCATTTACTCTATCACTAAATTCACATTTAAATATGCTTTTTATCTTAATTAACACAAGTTATTATAACTTTTTCAGTATTGAGGTAAAATAAATAAAGTTAACATTTAGATGTGCTATTAACTTGTGATCCTTTGTTGTACAATTTATCTCCGAATATTCCAATAACTTTATCAGATATAACTGATAACATACACTTTTTATTTTTTTGTCATTACATTTTCAAAATTAAACTCCTATAAAATAAGAGATGCACAAACAGCTGACTGTACAAGGTAGACTATCCTGAGATATACAGACAGTCTGAGACAGGTAGCATTACTTACCTTTACAAGGTAGATCCACCCTGAGATATACAAACAGGTAACATAACTTACCTGTACAAGGTAGACTATCCTGAGATATACATATACAGACAGTCTGAGACAGGTAACATTACTTACCTGTACAAGATAGACTATCCTGATATACAGACAGGTAACATTACTTACCTGTACAAGGTCGATCCATCCTGAGAAAAACACAGACATGTAACTACACTGACATGGGCTTCCACAGCAGCAATACACTGACTGCTCCTCAGGTCCCAAACCCGCACAGTGTAGTCATCTGCTGCCGAGAAAAGCTGCAGTTTGTCAGCATCAGGATGAAACTCCACAACACTGAAAGTCAAATTTATAGCATATCTAGTATTGTATTGTATTTGTCTGGTATTAAACCTATATAAGTAAAATTATGAACAAAAGTAATTTCATAGTCCTGAATAGGAGGTTATGGGTTGGTCCTCATCAAGTTCTATCATTCATTAATTATCTGATATAGATAACATTCCCAACATCAAACCAATCAGCATGTACAGTTTTATATCTTACTTTAATATTTCAAGATACTTAATGAGTGCTTAAAAAATAACCAATAATTTGTCCATATCTGATGAGATCAATCTGAATTTTCCTCACAATACTAGAAGATGGTAATGTGGATTCTTGGTATTTCTAAATATCATAAATTGCCTGACATTGTATACTATTCTTTGGTAGCTCCTAAGATTACACATATACATAGCTTTATTCAATATTACTTTAATATCCCTTGGTGTTCCTTTTACTACATAAGATACCTAACCACATTATATCCTTTTGGTGGCCAGAGACCATGTAAAAAACATTTATTACCCTGGGTTTACACAACAGAACTGATTACCCCTTGGTGGCTGATGGAATCATGCAACATACCTGACAACCCCATGATGACCCTTGAGGTTGTGTGTACAGTACTGTTTTTCTATATCCCACATTTTGATAGTAGAATCAGCACTTCCTGATGCCAGCAAAGTGGAGGATTTGTCAAATGCCATTACTGACACAGGAGATGTGTGGATAGCCTGCAAACAAAATAACCTATAAAATAAGCTTGTTCCAAAGTTTCAGATATTCTTTTATCTATTTTATCATTTTTATTCTTCTTCCTTTCTTTGATAATAGAAGTTAGAACATTATTTTTCATATTGATGTGTAATTGGTTGAAAACAATGTCAGATGTATTTCTTCTGAAAAGGGAATTTTACCAAAACAAGCATACTGAGTGTTACTAGTTATACATGTCCTCTACAGGTCCCTGCTAAAAATAATAGCAGTGACCTTGACCTAAAAACCCAGAATCTCAAACTTGTCCAAGATATTTTATCATTTTGTGAAGTATCATCAAAATCCCTCAAAGAATGAAGCTGCCAGAGCACTGACAAACTTTGTGTTACAACATTTGTATATATACATACAAGACAGACAGAGAGGAAATTTAGTTTCCCCAGTTTCACCAGTAAAGGAACTAACTGAAATTATATAAATTCTACATACCTTCCATGTCCTCACAAGAATGCCTTCCTTCCAATTCCATTGTCTAAATAGAAGATTCTGGGTAGCAAGCACCAAATTCTGCAAGATATTTACCATTGTAAATGAGTACTACAGTACACCTTATTTAAATTGTCTTTATTTACAATGACATGACTATAGTATACTGATTGTAGTTCATCTATGCAAAATATTTTCCAGAACACACTATATATACAGCTACTTTATTTTAGTATTTAAAATCTACTTTGACAATTGTTTCACACATCAGAATCTGACATACATATACACTGATTCTTCTAACTTTGTGTTGTACAGCATAATTATAGAAGTTTAGATAAACAATGTAATAAATACCCTTAATTTGTAAAGGCAGAATCTCTGTTAACATATTTCATAGACTTAAGCTTTGGTGTGTATCATAAATGGCTTTTGTTATAATATTAGGAAGCTATAGAACTTCAGCACATACCTTGTCATCTGGTGTCACACAGAATCCAACAATATCTTCCTCCTCTTTCTGAAATGATTTTTAGCAATACCAGTATGATCATTTATAAAAATCCTGATATTTGTTAGTTGGTGGTTAGAAGGTTATTTTAAGTACGTCGTACTCACTTTTTAGTGATTCTATTTAGATCTTCTTTTTTTTTTACAAAATAACCTCATTTGGAATCCTGTTCAAATTGTTTTATGATAGTGCAATATAATCCCAGAGAGCCAACATGTAGCCTCTGAATTAAACACAGGGTGTTGGCTTAGTGTACAGTATTATGAAATCACATCTGTTGATAATGTACTGAACAGCAATAGATGGACAGGCTTATTATTAAGAATGGGTCTTAGTGCTGGGTAAATATTATGTGTATTTATCCTGAATCAAGTTCATGGAGCCAACACATCAACTTTATATCTATACTGCAGAACAGAGAAATAACAATAACATTTGATAGTATTTTCAATGCACTGCAATATAGGGGTAACACTTATTTCCAGACATGGGTTTATATATATATTGCCGAAATAGATCTCACCTCTCCAATTGAAAATTTTGTCTGTCCTGAAGAAATTTCTATCACTTGTACTTTATTTCCACACCCGCAGAACATAAACTCTCCGTCACTGGATATCTGCAAAGGAAAGGAAACGATCTAACTGAAACTCTACTTGATCTTAAGTTAATGACCTTCTCCTAGTTTAAAAAGTTTTCATAAATCAATACGGATATGAACACATACACAAGAGTTCATTGACAAAACTGATACATGTTTTGTTAGAAATATTACTGCATTGGAATGAAAATATATCTTAATGTGTTGTTTGTGATGGTTGCTATGGGAAATACACATGCATGTATGTATGTATCATATGTCATTGCTGATAGATTACTGCATTGAAATGAAATGTGATTTACATTTTATTGTATTGTTTAATTTGTACTGGTTGCTGTGAAAGAGGGACATACACAATATATGTTTGTTTGTCTTTAAGGGTTTAACATCCTCCAAAGAGCCAGGGTCATATGAAGATGGGTGGAAAACAAAGCACAAAATACAGAGCAGTGAGGAAAGAAATAAAATATTTAAGATCCCAAGTGTTGCAAAGGGGGCAGAAGATTTATTTGGGACTCTATAATGCCCCTCAACTTTTAGTCTTATGACATGAAGTGAGTTACAGCAGGCATATTCTTTCCCTACTCCTGCACAGGCTGACAGGTTACATGTATATCATGTTTGATAATTATATAGGTAATCAATTACATGAAGTAAAGATTACATAGTAAACAGGTACTAGAGAAATGGATGTTAGCATTAACCAATCAATACAATTTAGAAAATGTATATATGCCTGTTTTCTAATACCAACACCAATTGGTGTTGACACTAGAAAATAAGCATAATTCATGATTCTTTCAGCATTAATGCTGGGTTTTTTTTAAATTCTACAACTTTTAAAACACACAATGCAATAACTTCCAGTTAATTATACATGTATTTGTTCTCTCATTCATACATATAGTTACTGTACCTGTATTTTCCCTCCGGTGTAAAATGCTTCATATTTGCGAAGTACATCAAAGCTAAAACATAAATATATACATTCATAATTTGTCAAATACAAACATTTTCATTTAAAGATACGTTTATCTTTCAAACACAACATCAAATACGACAATTAATTTTATAATCCAATATATTATATTTATAATATAGGCTTAGCCTGTTGTCCAATCCATTTTTTATATCTAGATTTTATCTCTATTATGAATTATTGTATGTAAATTAATTCAAATGTTTGATTGAGTAAAATATTTTGAAATCAAAAATATATTAATTTTATTATCATAGGTACTGGTCATGACCAGCTGATATATATCCTATTAAACAGTTGTAAGACAATTATTCTAAGGTTTTTTTTAACGGTTGAACAATCGTAAAGTTCTAGCCTTACATGCAACGGCTAGAAAACAAATTTTTTTATTGGACTTAACAGCGTAATGCGTTCACGGCCAGCAGGTTGTGGACATCGATATCCTGCTCTAGATCTCCTGCTAGCTATATATGCCTATGGATTACTGGTACATAACAACTAGAACTAACGATGTACATATTTGATGTGCATTTTAAAAGACAAGATGTTCTAGATAATAAGAATGTTTGTTTTCGACGCAGCTTACTTTGATTTTAGATTTGCCATCGCAGCGATAAACTTTAGGATGTGCTCATATTTTCTCCACTGTTTTCTTCTCTTAACACGTGCCGGAAATAAATGTTTTAAAAGGGAGATAACTTCGAAATACAAATAGAACTCTTCAATCGGACATGTTGACTGTCCTAACGTACAGCGCCATAGTCTGATTTTGTGGAGTGTGAAGAACGGAGAAGGAACAGGTTTCTTGTAACGAAATGTGAAATACCCAGATGAGGTAATTCTTCATGACAATATTTTGTTTAATGTCGTAAACATTATCTAGCCTATGTGTTTTATTAACTAAAAAAAACCCACCATGACAGTATTGATAGACCAATGTACAGATGTAAAAGTTCTGCCGTCACAGACGGCACCATCCTCAGCCCGAGTTTCTTCTGACCCTACACCAGACATGGTGTCAGGACCAGAGGAAACCCGAGCTATATGTCCTCGTATAGTGATTTTAGTTAGTCAACTCAGTGGTTCTGTCTCGGCTTTTATATCTGGTTACAGATCAATGAATGGCGACACAGTTGATGAGGTTCAGCATTTTATTGCTTTTAAAATGTAATAGTGATGAGCAGATGAAATATGATATCAAAATAAACACACAATGCTGATGTAATTCAACCAAAAGGTTAAAAACTGTAGTGTATTTTAGTGTGTGACGAAGACTTCAAGGAAGGTAAAGGTGGTTCAATGTATGGTATGTGTGCCTTGAAGTCCTCTAGGGTTGTAAATTGCGCTGATGTTGATGTTGGAAGGAGATTCCATTGTGTTACTGTGTGTGGAAAGAATGAATATTTTTAGAAGTTTCCTTTAATTTGTGTAGCAGAAATGGACCGGGTCGATCAGTGGCGACCAGCTGGTAGCTCAATTATAGAGTATCCAGCTATTGTTCTGAGGTCCTGGGTTCGAACCCTGGTCTGGCTGTGAATTTTTAGCTCACATGGTCCAAAGGACCAAGGTGAGCTTATGCCATACTGTGGTGTCCATCTGTCATCCGTCCGTCAACAATCAACTTCTTCTTCATAACCGCTCAACAGAATTTGTCCAAATTTGGTCAGAAGCATCCTTATGAGGTGGGGATTAGAAATTGTACAAATGGTGGGGCTGACCCCTGTGGGGGTGAGGGGCGGGACCAAAAGGGTTCAATTTGGCTAAATTGATGTAAACGACTTCTTCTCTGAAACTTAACAATGAATATTGCTCATATTTGACTGGTTGCATCCTTAAAGGGTAGGGATTCAAAATTGTACAAATGGTGGGGCTGACCCCATGGGGGCATGAGGGGTGGGGCCAGAAGGGGTCAATTTGGCAAAATTGATATAAACAACTTCTTCTCTGAAACTAAGCAATGGATATCGCTCATATTTGACTGGTACCATCCTTAAAGAGTAGGTATTCAAAATTGTACAAATGGTGGGGCTGACACCATGGGGGCATGAGGGGCGGGCCAAAAGGGGTCAATTTGGCTAAATTGATATAAACGACTTCTTCTTTGAAAAAAAAAGCAATGGATATCGCTCATATTTGACTGGTAGCATCCCTATGGGGTAGGGATTCAAAATTGTACAAATGGTGGGGCTGACCCTCCAGTTCTTTTTTGGGGGCCGATTTGGGGCCGAATTTCGGCCCCATTCCCCACAGCAAATCTGGATATTTTTCCCAATCCGACCAGTTAAAATTCCCAATTGAATGATCTTTAAAAAAATAATGTCTTTAAAAATCTGGATGGTGCCGTCCCGTCTATGTTTTATTGGTTATTCTGGCCTGATAAAGGGAGATAATGCTCTAGAGTCTAAATAAATATAGCATAGATCCATATTTGTGTCTACTTGTTATTTTTACAATTATATACATTTTTCCCAATTTACCTGTTGCCAGGCATTTTTTCCCAATCCCGAAGCCATAGGTGCCATTCCCAAAGTAGTGAAAAAAGCCCTGCCCCCTTGGGCCTGAGGGGTGGGCCCAAAAGGTGTCAATTTGGCTAAATTGATATAAACAACTTCTTTTCTGAAACATAGCAATGGATATCGCTCATATTTGACTGGTAGCATCCTTATGGGGTAGGGATTCAAAATTGTACAAAAGGTGGGGCTGACCCCCTGGGGGTCTGAGGGGCGGGCCCAGAAGGGGTCAATTTGACTAAATTGATATAAACGACTTCTTCTCTGGAACTAAGCAAAGTATGACATTGATTTTTCTGTGGTAATATATCAAGGAGGCTGGGATTCAAATTTATACAAATAATGGGGCTGACAACATAATCATACATCAACAAATAAAGCTATTAGCAAATGGAACATACCCTAAACATTATTTTGATGTTTGATCAAATAAACCAGCTGAGCGATACAGACCCTCTGGGCCTCTTGTCTACTCTTACATTTGGTGCTGTGACCAAACCTTGTTTCAAGTGAGGTGAATACTTCACAAGGGGACACCAGAACCTGGGTTGTGAGTTATTAGGTTTTCGGGGTGAAAGACTTAAAAAGGTGTGTGTAGGCGACATGTTTGTAGTATTGCCCATTAATGTATTTTGTAGATGTCTGTATCTTGTATCCACCCCTGCCCCTCAGAGGGGGATAAATATACACAAAAATAGTAAAATACCCTGACTATATAATTCCTACAAAGGGAAAAGTCTATCCAAATTAACAACAGAATTACTTACTATATCATGCCTAATGATACAGGGAGACTCCCACTCCCCTAACACCTTGGTTTCAGAGAGTATATTGTTCCTTTTCTCTACTTTCTCCTCTTTAGCTTCTGACAATTGTTGTTGTGATGAGGATTGTTCCTGATAGTCTGATTTTGAGACTGACCAATCCTGGTCACTTTTGGATGTTGCCATTTTTGATGAAAAGTTAAATTTGTTATAGTCCTGAAGATATTTGTTTTTATAATATTGCTATACATTTAGTTATTTATTGCTCTTTCTTATTCAGTTTTATATGGTCATAAACAAATATTAAATAAAATACAATTGTAAATGTAATGACCATAATTATGTTACTATAATCAATGAATTCAAGTTTTCCATTCCCCGTATCAGAATGTTAACATCACCATATCTTTAAATTTTCCAGCCTTTGAATTCATTCACGTCATGTACACTTACTTCCCTCTTGTCATGATGATAAATCTGTTACTTTCAAGCAGAAAAGTTCCAGTTTTTGTTTAGTTTTTGTTCTAGCTGAAAAGTTCCAGTTTTTGTTCAGAATTAAAACTAAGATCTGAATATTGTCATTATAGAGTGCAAACAGAGCTGGACAGTCGTTGTGACCAGTAACTATATGTACAGGTATAATGTACAATAGATTGTTGACCTGTTTAGACCTTATTTGATATTACATGCTGGTTGTGTAATGTTATTGACAATCTAATAATTGTATTGAAGAGATATAGGTTGTGTATATAGTATGTCAGTGTGGGTCTTGTTTACAAACCAAGGTGTTAAGATATACAGTTGTACCTACAGTTTACCTGGGGTGTATTATCTTATAGGTATATTGGTACAGGCTGATTCAATGAGATATTTTTAGGTCACCTCCAGATTTTTACCTGGGGTGTATTATCTTATAGGTATATGGGTACAGGCTGATCCAATGAGATATTTTTAGGTCACCTCCAGATTTTTACCTGGGGTGTATTATCTTATAGATATTATATATATATGGGTACTGGCTGAACCAAATGAGATAATTTTAGGTCACCTCCAGATCATGTTATTTAGTAATATGCCTGCCTATGTCTGTCACTGTGCTTATTTTTTTATTTAAAATGGTATTTTAAAACAATTGTTGTATTGTATTACTTCTTCTTAGTATCCTTAGAACCTATTTTGATAAAAAAAAATATAGTTGGTTCCCTGACCCCTTTGACCTTAAGGGGTATGCCCTACAGGGTCAAATTGGCTGAAACCTTTGAAGTCTTTTACTTCAGAGAAAGATATAACAGATCTCAATAGGATGGAAAGTCTAAACATCTAGTGCTTTATCAAAAGATAAAATTTAACCATTCCTTAATCTTGTCTCACACCCACCCCGAAAGACTGAAGTATATCCATGGGACGGCAGTTTGATAGTTTTATTACACCCTTTCCTACCCAATGCAGTATTGTTTGCTGAAACAGTATGCACATATTTATAAGAAGTTTTGAAAATTGTATGATCAAACAAAACCGTTTGTCTTGTCCTTTGTTTTGGTGATAGGGAGACTTGACTGTTGAGTGTGTTAATTCAGGAACCTGCAAATTTGTTTCAGGAACAATAAATATTTAACAAAACATTCTTTTCTTTCCAGGAAAAACTGAAAGTAGGATGTCTCGATTTGATGTGGAGAAGTTTAATCCGGCTCCGGATCCTGATCTGATCTGTTGTATCTGCCAGTGTGTATTGGATTCTCCTATGGAGAGTCCATGCAGACATGTCTTCTGCAAGATCTGTATCGAAACATGGCTTGCAAACCATCACAACTGTCCCACCTGTCGTCGCAGCCTGAGAACTCGACGACTCAAGCCAGTCCTTCCTCTGGTACAAAACATGATCAATCGTCTTCAGATGTCCTGTGATTTCAGCATAAATGGTTGCAAGGAAATTCTCATTCTTGAACAATATGATAGCCATTTGAAAGTATGTGACTATGAGAAATTAAAATGCCGGTTCAGTAAGTGTGGCATTGAACTCCTTCGGAAAGATTTGAGTGAACATGAAGAAGAGTTGTGTAAATTTCGAGAAAAGAAATGTAACAAACAATGTGGTCTCATGATACCAATTTCTGTCTTTGACACTCATGACTGCTTTGCAGAACTCCAGAAATTTGCAACTGGCAAGTACTTTTAGTTCATTTTAAATTATGGTAACAAGAAAAGCATTTTCTTTCGTAAAGTTGATTGTGTTATCAGGTACAAGACACATGTATTATTTTCTTAAAGCTGTATTATATGTTATATTTAATTTTCTCTGTAAGTTAAGTAATTAATTACAAACTACCATTATTTACATTTTCATCTTTGAAAAAAACCATATTTATCAGTTGTTACAATAATAGTTCAATTGGTTGAGCATTGGACAATGACAGGTGAAGGTCAGGGCTGTGGAGTTCAATCGCTACCCCAGGTCACAGATTTTTGTTTCTCAGGAAGCCGAGCTGTTCACATAGTGATTAATCATACTATCCATCACACTGTTTATAAAGTTTAAACATCCAATTTGTAATAATTTGTTCTCCTTTCTTCATAATTTCAGAAAGTACAGCACTTGTGGAAACTTTGAAAAAGAGCGTCAAAGAATTGACAGAATTGACAAAGACAATGAAAAAAAACTTGGAAGATCTGTCAAGAGAACTACAGGGACGAAGACATCGTTCTCCTTTTTCATCACCAACCTACTCTCCTTACTCGTTCACCAGTAGTGGTGATGAATCAGATTTGTCCAATTTCATACTGGATGATTATAGCAATGATAGGTTCGATGACAATCACAACACTGAGCGCAATATTCCACCTGCCACCAGTGCCCTCCAGATGTACATGGACCGAACACGAGACCAGCGTAATGTAAGATGGCGCTCAGGAAACCCTAATAGAAATGTAGAGGTGATTGACTTGGTCCAGCCTGTAAATAGTAACAGAACAGACAACAATAATACTACAAATGAAAATGTTTCTACTCAAGGCACTTCAACAAGTCAATTGCCAAGCAGACCTAATACCAATGATGTGAATGGAAACCAAGTTTTGGGAAATAACACAGCTGCAGGGAGACAAGCTACACCAGAATCCAGACAAGACAGTCATAGTAATGAGGCTGCCTTAACAACACGTGTCAGTAGCACACGGTCTCGTAGTCACATATGGGACTCTGATATCAGTGTTTTGTCATCATCGTCTTCTTCATCCTCATCTTCATCTGATGATGATGTAGATAGAGACTTTGGTATAGAACACGGTGAGAATGGTGGATATGAAGAGAGGGACAGAAACAGTGATCTATATACATATTCTTTTTCATCTACACCAATTAATTCCCCAAACAGATCTGTCAGAAGTCGGTCCAGCAGTCGGTCAACCATTCACGATGACCATGGAAGTCAAATGCATAGGGGCATCAGTTCTTCACGAGATACTAATCAAAGTGTGTCCGAAATTTATTCTGAAGATGAGAGCGACATTTCTTACAGTTCAACAAGTAGCTCAGAATATGAAAGTCCAGCAAGAGTGCCTGACACCCGTCATCAGTCTGATTACTCCAGTGACCAGCACACATCAGTGAACCTGACCAGAAATACTGTAGATTCTTGGAGGAACACATATAGTTCCTGTGCAGATAGAACTAGAAGTTCTCACAATTCTAGCCTAAATCAGTCTTATCCTTCATTATGCCAAACAGATCATAATACTACAGTTAACATGGACCAATCAACTTGTATTGTAGAATCTGAACAAGAGCCCAATTCTAGCATTGACCATTCGTCTCATGTAGAAAATTCTAAATGGGACAGACACACTACCAGAACTAGGTCAGCTGGCAGTGATCCAAACATCAAAACTGACCAGACGACTTCGGTCAGTAGTCATGTAGCCACTCTAATGGATCTGTCTAACTGTGGCTCGGACCAAACTAGGAATGAGATACCCAGTGACCAGAATGATGTAATTTTGGTCAGCGTGGAAAAGGGCTCTCGTCCCGTCCAAGGAAATAACATTTACTACAATTCAGAACCAGTCAAATGTAATGAGAATGCTTCCTCTGCCCGTGGTGGGATGTCACCTAGTGTCAATAACACAGACACTACATCACCACACATGGAAAACACAGTAAACAATGCTAAGGAAAAGAGGTATGTTAAAGTTGAAAGAGACATGGAAAACAGAACTGCTGAAATGTCGCCTAGTTCATTTTCAGCCATTTGGTCGAGGAAGCGTAAACATGACAGCAGTAGTTCAAGCATATCTAGTCAAGAACGATCACCAAGAAAACGATTTATAAACTCAGACAAGGCTTTTTACGGTAATAAATCCAGTGTTTCATCAAGTATTTCTGATGTGCCAGAGACGGTATCAACACAAAACTCTTCTGCTGAGATTGTTCCTGTTACTTGTCAGGATCAGGAGCAAGTTTCTGGACTATCTTTAGAGAACATGAGGGCTTCTGTCATCACTTCCTCTCATACTGGAGGAGAGACAACTTGCATGACCACAAATACTACCACCATATCTGTTTCTAGTCTAGAAATGTGTAATTCTTCCTCACACATTACTGAGAATAATCCAGTCACACAGCTGTCAGTTCTCAACAACATATCAAGCCAAGCAATGTGTGTAGTAACTGGGTTTTCTCCAGGACATGCAAACAATGAAGCTCCAGTATCAGAAAAGACAGCAATGGAAACCCAAGGTATGGATCCTAGCCTGAATACAACTTTTGATCTACGTGGATATAATTCAGACACTGATGACACGTGGGAACCACAGGACAGTGTTGCAGACAGTGCCAGCGATTTAGATTACGTTGAGATGACCCCAGGTTCTGACACAGATACAAATGGTAACACCAACCATACAAACCAGCCAGTGACCAGAAATACTGGTGGCTCACGGTCAGAAAGTGATGACACTTGGGAGCCAAGAATTAGCAGAGATGACAACGGTGTTTCAGATGATGATGATTCTTACCTGTCAGAGCTCGACATTGACACGGACAGTAGCTACGAGGTGAGAATTCCTATGTCTGTTGCCCAGCTATTAGATAAATATGCCTCTGAGGATCATGACTCTGATGACAGCTGGACACCTCATTGAACAGTTGGTGATAAGGTCAATATGTTTGTTATGTGCAAGCTTACATTACTACTTTCAGAGTAAGCTTGATCAGAAACTGTTGTGACTATAATAGGAGCAAAATCACTCTGGTAATACATAATTAATGAGCATGTGTAGAGAAACAAGAAGTTTTACAATGTACGTCTTGTTGACTATGGTTCAAGCACTGATTTGATTTGGTCCGACCACAGCAACTAGACATCATATGCACATTGGTCGTAACTTGGAAGCACAACATTGATTGGTGTTTGTTTATCCAAGTCTGGAATGTCATTAGATGGAACAGCCTGAGTGTAGTTTATAATAGTTGATGATCAAACTCGCTTCAGTGTGTGATATCAAACATAACTGGACCTCTTGTGGTCAATACTGCATATATGTATTAGAAAGAGCTAATGTTTTCGGTTTCCCAAGTCTGAAAAGTAGTTGACCTCAGTGATAAATTAAGTGGTTTTTTTCATGCTGATATACAATGGATGATATATTTTTACATATCAAAATGTTAATGAAATGAAACGTGAATACATGTTTTTACTAAAATCAGTTTTGAAACATTTGCATGTCTGTTATGTAGTTCCAGATTCTGTCAATTTTGGGTGTTTTTCTATAATACATATATATTTGAAAATTTTATTATAAGTCAATGTTTTTTTTTGTTAAAGTATTTCGTAAAGTGAAACCTGAACTGCCTATAAGCCAGAATACCTGTCTAAGGCTTTAAACAACCTATATTTAATACCATTTAAGGGATAACTTATTGATGTTTTATATCTAATTACTTGTTATCAGGGACTCTCTCTTTTCTTAGGATCACATGACAGGTATTAAATTAAACTATCTGTATGAAACTTTTATTAAATTATTTTAATTTCTAACAGCTAGCATTTAAATGATGGTACATGTACAAGTGTATGAAGGATTTACCTGGTCATGATCAGTTCTATCAGTGCATACATGATAACATCTTTAATGTTGATTTGTGAATGACACCAGGAACATTAAACAATAGTTTCATGGTGGATACAGTTATTATAAACAAGCGATGGGACTTGCTCATTATCGTAGATTGCTGAATAACTGGGTTACTTCTGTCCACCTCCTATTGGAACATTTGTAATCAATTGTGATACATATACATACATTAAATCCATTAATATCCTCTGCTCGGAAAGCTTTGGTCTTGTCATATAGCATAAGGAAGGAAATTGCTTTCGACTTGGAGGCTCTTAGAAATCCTGAGTTTTAAGGTAAACATAGATTATTAGGTAACATGAGGTTTGTTGTATGCAAGCTACCATACAGGTATTTCCTTCACGGAATTTAACACATATCTTTATAAATGGTGATCTAGTCTTTATTTGTTAATATCATACTTGAAAGTTATGCAACAATATGTTGAACCAAATTTTAAGGGAGATAACTCTTCATTCACAGGTTTTAAGTTAGCAAAACATTATAGATATGTTAATTGTCCTGGAGGATTTGTTTTGCCTGGTTTGTTGATATATTGCTGTAAATATAGTCATTTTATGGACAATAATATTAAAGTGCTTCTTGCAGTAGTGAATATTTCAAACCTATTGAAAATTTGTAAATACACATATCATAAATTATGCTAATTTGATTTATAAAAATTACTTTGGGAACTAAAGATATAGTTGAACTGACGTGTACATTTACAGGACCTCTGATCTCAGTTTCCACTTATAATGTCGCTCAATTTGTATGTTTGTTAGCTTATGAACTTTAAGGAATAAGAAGTATGGCTTTCAATCTTTTTAATACACTGTATGTGTATTCTAATGTGGGATAAATAGTTGAAAAGAATGAAAGTTGACAATCTGCTTCAGAAATTTCATGCCATAAAATATGCTTAATATGTATTTATAGAACTGATCAAGCCAACAAGTGATTAATAATAAAAAATGTTTATGTAACATTTGCTTGTGTAGACTCACAGTATGTGTGGAGATGATTTGATTGTTGGTCCCCCTCTGGTACTATTGGAGGAGGTACTCACCCCCTCATTCCATGTGCTGTCGTTGCGTAACATTGTCCAGGGTATATCTCATTTACATAATACACGTAATCCTTCGCTTAAAACTACCATTTCACATGCGAGTAACACGAGAGTTCAATTTGGCAGAGTGTTGTATATAATCACATCAGTACTGAATTGAGTTATTTCCCTTAGATTAATGTATGCCACTGTGTTACTGTAGCTTATCTCTTTAAGCATAGGTACTTGGCACAAATTCTCATCCATGGTCCATATATACATCCGTTATATGTATATGGACTGTGGGTTGGGAGCTTGTTCTAAGTCCCTGTACTTCAAACTATGACATCTTCATTTGCCTATTTCATATGGGAGTACTTCCTGGGATAATGTGTTGCTGTATTCTGAAATTGAGTCATGATAAGAGTTATGGCTCTTTGTTTACTAGTAATTGCTTACAACACTCTGCTTTGTTTCATTTGTTTCATGCATTAATACTTTATTCTTCTGTTATATTGTTTCTTTATGAGAGGAAAGACTGAATAAAAGATGAATCTACATGCAAGCTTTTTATTGAATGATTGATGTTGCATTCTGATATAATGTATGTATGCATTTAAATAAGTACAATGTATATGCATATAAACACTATGTTTTTATGTTTTATGTACATTGTTTTGTATTTCCTGACAGGCATTTCATATAACATGAATGGATACTTCATCTGCATTCTAATCAGGGTAAACAAATGTGTTCGAAACAGACTGAAAATAGGAACGACTCACGGGACACAAGTATGCGTGTGAACTACCGTGTAAATCGGACTTGTCCAAAGTGTTGGAAAAAAAAACCAAAGCAGGAGAAAACTGGACTGTCTGGTCAAAAAACATTTCAGAAACAATGGATACTTTGGGCCTATAGCGGTTTAAATCATGATAGTGTTAATATAAATTACGTCTGACTTTCCTCCGAACCGACGATATTTTCTCCGTCTAAAGTGTGTGTGAATTACCTGATGACGTACATTCCAACCCCAGAAAGTACACTACATGAATTGAAAACAGTATATTAATTTGGAATCATCTGATACGAACGCTAATTCAAAAGGAGATAACGTTCTTGTAAAACATGTAATATTTAAAGGTAGCGTATGCTTTTGACTACATACGAGGGATGATTGATATGTTGTGAGCCTCGTATTGAAGGAGATGCTCAAGGATGTTAATAGGACGTTAAACAAAATAAACTAAACCAAACCAAATTTTAAATCCTACTATTCTCCGACTATATAGGGCCGTGTACCTAAAGACTGGTCTCGTTTGGTTAGTGTAAACAAGGCAAGCGGCTTTTGCAAAATGGACAAATCAATGAAAGAGCAGTGATCCAATATTTGGATAAAAACACCTGAGGATATCCATAATGTTATGCTTGCAACACTAGGGAAAGATGCCCCTTCATTTGCTACAGTGAAAAGGTGGGTGGCAGAATTTAAGCGCGGCCGACAGAGCCTTGAGAATGACCCCCGTACGCGTCCTGGAAGGCCTGTCAATGTTGCAACCCCAGAAATGGTCAATAAAGTTGATGATATTGTTACGACTGACAGACGAGTCACAGAAAGATATAGTCAGTAGAGTTGGCATTTCACAGGAAAGAGTACGATGAGAAAGCTTTCGGCCCGATGGATACCAAGACTTCTGACAGTTGATCAGAAACACACCAGGCGCACATAGTCACGTGCTAATCTAACCTTTTTGAGGAAGATCCTGCCAACAAAGAGATTTGTCACTATGGATGAAACATGGGTCCATCATTTTACCCCAGAGGCCAAACAACAATCGAAACAATGGAAGTACAATGGCTCTTCCCCGCCAAAGAAGGCAAAGACTGTTTCATCAGCTGAGAAGGTTATGACCTCGGTTTTCTGGGATGCAGATGGTATTCGGCTGATAGATTATCTCCAAAAGGGACAAACAACGACAAATACTACGCTTCACTTCTGAGGCAGTTACGGGAAAATATTAAACATAAGTGCCGCGAAAAACTCACTAAAGGTGTGTTATTAGTTTGCCATTGCCATGGCTGCCATTCACGATTGTGGCTTTAAAATTGATGGATCATCCGCCTTATTCACCTGATCTCGCTCCATCAGACTTTCATCTATCTTCAAAAATATCTGGAAACAGCTATTTCGGGCACCCACTTTCAGTCCGATGACGTCATACATGCAGTGGATAACTTTCTGAACAGCCAAGAAAAGGGGTTCTATGGTTCTATAAAAGTGGCATTGAGACCCTTAAACACCTCTCGCAAAAGTATATAGATACTGAAGGGAATTATGTTGAAAAATAATACAATATGTTGGGCAAAATTCAAATCCTTCAATATGAGGCTCACAACATATCAATAAGCCCTCGTACTTCTGCATTTTCCTTACATCAATACATTGATCAAATACGTAGTTTTTGTAGGCACCATATAATCTACTCCACGTACCACCTTGGGGTCACTGTCCGTAAGTTTGGCCCTTCCCACTTGGTTCCCTATAGGCCAGATGCCACATGTATTAGTATAAGTTCATACACTTAAGTAATGTAGGTCTACGACCTAAAATAATGCCATTTCCGTAATATGAACTACACACTGTAATTTTGCTATTTATATGTGAATCCATTTGTGCCCAAGGACTTTGATATAAACAATTCTGGTGTCATATCCTGGCGGTTCCGTTTTCGTCATTACACAGCATTATACACATGTTCCCTGAACTTTCATGGCCGTGTCATGGCGTTCATTGTTGAGTTTGAGAGTGTAGACAGTTCGGCACGATCACTTTGCCAACAACTTCGATGCAATGCTGTAAATGCCAGAGTATCCCGATCAGTTAGCACACAGAGAACTAAATGCTGACAAAACAATTCAGCATATTGTGAAATTAACACATTTCTCTTTCATATAGCCTATATCATCAAATCTAAAATATGAGGAAACCCCCAAAAATGAATATTGGCTTATAGTAATTGATTTCACTGATAATGTTAATTAGTATATGTACGTGTATATTGAAAGAGAGCGTTTGAATACATTTCTTTTGCCAATAATGACAATGAACGGTCGCTCTGTCATCAATGAAGTATCTTATACATAACTTACATTGATTTTAGTGGTAAGATATGCATTGATACATTAAAATGCGACTTTTATGTGAATACCTTTTCATAATCTTGGATATCGATATGTTGATGACTTAGATTTGTTTTTGGCAAAGACGTACAAGATCGGTTTGCAAAATCTAGTAAATGCAGTATTTCCAATTATATCGTGAGGTTCAATCAGACGGTAACATTTACGCCTCTCTTAAAAAAAACCAGACTGACAAATTGTTGTAGATTTACAATATGATTTATATTTATTTATATTAGCAGACAATACGCGGTAATGTTAGAAAGTTTACTTTAGACTTAACGAAACGATGTGGCTTATGATTTATTATCTCCGAGCCTGCTCTTGTTAAATTATGTTGAAAATGTAAACACTATTTCAAAATGTACGATAAAGTCAACCTTCCCGGTTATCTTGTTTAAATTTTGAATTATTGTCCAAATACAGACTTTGGTTGAGGGCAATCCATGGTTTTAGGCACCTGCCCAGGACAATATTCGCCGAGGGGGATATAGTTCAGGGCAGGTCCGTAAAACTATGGATTGCCCGAAACTAAAGTCTGCATTTACTTTATTATATGATTTATGTTAATCTAAAAACAAAAACAAAAAAAATAAGAAAGTTCCTTTTAAGGGTCATCTATATAGCAGAATAATGTTGAATTTCAAACACGAATAAATATCTTATATGGGCATTTCAGACATTACAAATGCTCCTATATCATACTTTTAAGAAATCTTATTATAGTAAGAATGACCTTTTTAAGACAAAATAACTGGTGAGTTTTGGACCTTTTTCGAAAATATATATCTTTTACCTCAAACTGAACGGATGAACACTTTTTCCTAAAAACAGTCTTCCTGCCATGTCTAGAGTTCTTTATAGTATCTAATAAGAGCATTTTTCACGTTTGAAATACCTTCTTATATGCCATAATTGTGCGATATTATTCACAACTGCCATCTGCATTTCAAGGTCAAAATAAAATCTGTGTTAATACATATCATAAAGCCAAATCTAGTCAAACCAATACTCCTATTTTGTGCTTTAGACTCTTGTGAGCCAAACGACATGACTGTTTTGCGCAATAAATGCGATACAAATGAGTTAATTATGTCCCCCTGAAACATGCATTTTTCTCATGTTTTGTTGAAATTTACAAATAACTGAACAAATTAAATGCCAACAGCAAGGCCCACATTTTGACATGATACATATCAAAATTTGATCAAGTTACTTCTATTAAATTGCACCCTAGTAAGGATTTATAGAAAATATCAACTGTTTTGGCTGGATCTGCTGTTTATATGCCCCTTAAATACCTCATCACATCACCGGGAGGTCAAAATAATGTTTTGCCATGTTTTGGAATGTTATATTTTAAAACCTCTGCTAAAAATAAGTCAAATGAGTCAATTTAGGATTCCACGAACCTGACGAAACATTATATTGACTCCTCGGTGATGTCATGAGGCGTTTCCAAGGAAATAATTGATGTCATGTGATCTCATGAAGACCGATGAGTGATAGTGTTACATACCAATCATGTGATAAATATAGTTTATTTTACTGGTAACATCACAGGTGCTTGGGGTAAGATATTAAATATTGGATATGTGTACCAATTGAGCCTCGTATTGCTATCTTATATAATAATACGAGGCTCATATAACACATATTTACGATATATAATTGCTTACCCCAAACACTTGTGGTAACATATACGTTTAAAACGACAGTTGTTAAAGCGATTTATTGCCTTTTGACAACGATCCTATTTTGAAATCATATAATGTATGAATACACACGACTCCATAATCAAATATATTCTGGATTTTAATCTGATGTTTAAAACGAAACGAAATTTAAAGCGTGTACATGAAATAATTCACTAATCCGTCGCATGTTATCATATGTAGTACATTGTATATAATCATTATTCGACACGTGCACTATCTATTATCTAATACCAATGCGTCTGAAATACCGTAGCATTGTGTTTTCACAGTTGAACGCGAAGAACTGAGTTCGGGATATTTAAATGTTGCATTTGCAAGCATGACTTTATCAAAAACGTTGGTATTTATATTTGATTATAAATTTGACCTTGACACCCAACTTCCTTTAGAGGCGATGTTGTTAGAAGGGAAGCCGCTTGTAGATATAGCCACACCTGTTGGGTAAGGATATTATTTAAAATTGACAATTCTTTAAGAATTTATTCATTCTAAGTATTCTAATAAGTATATATTCTCTGGAAATATAACGTTGATTCACGAAATCAATTATATAATCGGTATTTTACGCCAATCTTTCATCAATCTTATTAAAATAGGTTGTGTAGACCCCTTTAGAACAAAAATTACTAAGTCTCCTAATTATGTCCTCACTTGATGATAACAGGGTGTAGTATACATCTCAAATCAGAATGCTCTGCTTATCACTGTCAGATGATAAATACAGGTAAATATACAAGAAAAATATGTTTCCGTGTTTAATGTCCCCGGTTTTACCAATACATATGTACTATGATGCAAAATACCTGTCTTCTGACAACAACGGCAAGAGGCAAAACGTGTTATGTATAACAATGTTATTTCTGATGTGAATGTGTAAATGGTCTCCAGGATGTTATAAATTCAGATTGTGACAAAAAATTCCTATTTTTAGCAAATTTTCAGTTTAGATGTCTTATCCTTTTCTTTTATGTCTAAGCTATTCAATGTTTATGAAATAACAAGACTCTACCATGTTATATAGTCATTGGAGATACCCTGAGCCAGTTAGGTCCAGGATAGGGTTTTCCATATGAATAATGGGATTTTCCATTTGAAAAAATAATCTCGAAAATCAATTTTTATGAAGGTATAAAACTGCATGATTGCAAAACAAACATTGTGCGTGGCTGATATCTACTGAATTCATATGTTTACATATTTGTATAGTAGCTTGTCAGAAACTAGGGTAATTTGACAGAATCCCAGCGTTAAGAGACCAGAACGACAGGACTACTCAACATTTGTGGAATCTCGCCGAGTTTATCTCAAAGCAAGGATTACATTTTGAACACAACAGACAACAGATAGTCAGAGTAATTCGGGGTCACTCGTACACAGACACCAGCGATAAGGTAAGGTTACGATCAATTTATTTTTACTCTGCGTTATAAAATCAGAGGGCACCGTCAACATATATTTTTTACGTTCAATACAAACATTTTAAATGCTTCGGTTAACCAAATTAGTTACGACATGTACCTACATGTATTGACATACTTTCTTGGAAATCTATTTTGATGATTCAAATATCCTAACGTTATATCTCTTCTATTTCATTGAATATTTTAGAAAATATTTCATCATTTTACGTAAATTACATGTCATTAATGTTTATGGCTTTCCTATCAGAGGTATTATGTAGACAACCTACATAACAGGAGAAGTACTATAACGTTCACGTTTACTGTTCTATATAAGCTTCTCTAAATCAATCTACTGGTATGGGTAAATTAACATTTTTTTACCGAGTTCTGTTAAACGTCTAATTTTGGATGAGATATTTTGAATCCCTCATTTTTTTTTTTTTTGCAAACATTAAACTTCGATATTGGCGACATAACGAAAAAGTGTTAACAGGAGAGGTTAAATGCATCGGAGGTCCCAGGTTCGAGTCTCGGTCTGGTCGTTGTATTACCTTCCCTTGTTACAACAATGTTAGTCCTTATAGTGCTGGCATCACATGTCTCACTAATGTTACGGACAACGCAATCTTTACTTTACATGTATACATATTTCATTTCAGAATGTATTTCTGTGTTTCGATGCAGAGTGATAGAACATATCAAATGAAAACAAAGGGACTATTTAAATAGGCTGACATAAAATAGTTCGCAAGAATTAGACCTTGCTTGAATTTCATTTGATTTGGATTTGATTTAAATATTATTTTAGTGGAAAAGGGATGAGACATGGGTATAGATTTATAAACCTTATCCCCTCTTCTTTTAATTTCATACAATAATAATAAACCAGTCTTAGAATTTCACGACAATGTTCGATAAAATCAGAGACGAACTGGAAATGAATGTAAAATACTATTCATCACAAAATCAGGATTGCGTTAACTTATATAAACTCATTCTCTAGTAGACCTTAAGCCTGAATTTGTATGTGGTTTTTCGTTTGTGGCAGGTCGCAAGTTATTGACGGTACTTTCGTAAACTTACACTAAAATGACAAATATTCCCCATGTTAGTATTTGGGTAGAACTACATCACCTGATAGTGTTATATTGATGTTACAGGCTATACATGATAGTGTTATATTGGTGTTACAGGCTATACAGGATAGTGTTATATTGATGTTACAGGCTATACATGATAGTGTTATATTGATGTTACAGGCTATACATGAGTGTTATATTGATGTTAAAGGCTATCACATGATAGTGTTATATTGATGTAACAGGCTATCACATGATAGTGTTATATTGATGTTGCATGCTATACATGATAGTGTTATATTGATGTTACATGCTATACACGATAGTGTTATATTGATGTTAAAGGCTATCACCTGATAGTGTTATATTGATGTTACATGCTATACATGATAGTGTTATATTGATGTTAAAGGCTATCACATGATAGTGTTTTATTGATGTTACAGGCTATACATTATAGTGTTATATTGATGTTACAGGCTTTCACATGATAGTGTTATATTGATGTTACAGGCTATCACCTGATAGTGTTATATTGATGTTACAGGCTATCACCTGATAGTGTTATATTGATGTTACAGGCTATACATGATAGTGTTATATTGATGTTAAAGGCTATACATGATAGTGTTATATTGATGTTACAGGCTATACATGAGTGTTATATTGATGTTAAAGGCTATCACATGATAGTGTTATATTGATGTTACAGGCTATCACCTGATAGTGTTATATTGATGTTACAGGCTATACATGATAGTGTTATATTGATGTTAAAGGCTATCACATGATAGTGTTATATTGATGTTACAGGCTATCACATGATAGTGTTATATTGATGTTAAAGGCTATCACATGATAGTGTTATATTGATGTTACAGGCTATACATGATAGTGTTATATTGATGTTACAGGCTATACATGAGTGTTATATTGATGTTAAAGGCTATCACATGATAGTGTTATATTGATGTTACATGCTATACATGATAGTGTTATATTGATGTTAAAGGCTATCACATGATAGTGGTATATTGATGTTACAGGCTATACATGATAGTGTTATATTGATGTTACAGGCTATCACATGATAGTGTTATATTGATGTTACATGCTATACATGATAGTGTTATATTGATGTTACAGGCTATACATGATAGTGTTATATTGAGGTTAAAGGCTATCACACGATAGTGTTATATTGATGTTACAGGCTAACACATGATAGTGTTATATTGATGTTACATGCTATACATGATAGTGTTATATTGATGTTACAGGCTATACATGATAGTGTTATATTGATGTTACAGGCTATCACATGATAGTGTTATATTGATGTTACAGGCTATCACATGATAGTGTTATATTGATGTTACAGGCTATCACATGATAGTGTTATATTGATGTTACAGGCTTTATATGATAGTGTTATATTGATGTTACAGGCTATCACATGATAGTGTTATAATGATGTTACAGGCTATACACGATAGTGTTATATTGATGTTACAGGCTAACACATGATAGTGTTATATTGATGTTACAGGCTATCACATGATAGTGTTATATTGATGTTACAGGTTATATATGATAGTGTTATATTGATGTTACAGGCTATACACGATAGTGTTATATTGATGTTATACATGATAGTGTTATATTGATGTTACAGGCTATACACGATAGTGTTATATTGATGTTACAGGCTATACACGATAGTGTTATATTGATGTTACAGGCTATACACGATAGTGTTATATTGATGTTAAAGGCTATATATGATAGTGTTATATTGATGTTACAGGCTATCACATGATAGTGTTATATTGATGTTACAGGCTATACATGATAGTGTTATATTGATATTACAGGCTATACATGATAGTGTTATATTGATGTTATACATGATAGTGTTATATTGATGTTAAAGGCTATCACATGATAGTGTTATATTGATGTTACAGGCTATCACATGATAGTGTTATATTGATGTTAAAGGCTATCACATGATAGTGTTATATTGATGTTACAGGCTATACATGATAGTGTTATATTGATGTTACAGGCTATACATGATAGTGTTATATTGATGTTATACATGATAGTGTTATATTGATGTTACATGCTATACATGATAGTGTTATATTGATGTTACAGGCTATACATGATAGTGTTATATTGATGTTACAGGCTATACATGATAGTGTTATATTGATGTTAAAGGCTATACATGATAGTGTTATATTGATGTTACAGGCTATACATGATAGTGTTATATTGGTGTTAAAGGCTATCACATGATAGTGTTATATTGATGTTACAGGCTATACACGATAGTGTTATATTGAAATTACAGGCTATACAGGATAGTGTTATATTGATGTTACAGGCTATCACATGATAGTGTTATATTGATGTTACAGGCTATCACATGATAGTGTTATATTGATGTTACATGCTATACATGATAGTGTTATATTGATGTTACAGGCTATACATGATAGTGTTATATTGAGGTTAAAGGCTATCACATGATAGTGTTATATTGATGTTAAAGGCTATCACATGATAGTGTTATATTGATGTTACATGATATACATGATAGTGTTATATTGATGTTACAGGCTATACATGATAGTGTTATATTGATGTTACATGCTATACACGATAGTGTTATATTGATGTTAAAGGCTATCACATGATAGTGTTATATTGATGTTACAGGCTATCACTTGCTAGTGTTATATTGATGTTACAGGCTATACAGAATAGTGTTATATTGATGTTACAGGCTATCACATGCTAGTGTTATATTGATGTTACAGGCTATCACATGATAGTGTTATATTGATGTTACAGGCTATCACATGATAGTGTTATATTGATGTTACAGGCTATACATGATAGTGTTATATTGATATTACAGGCTATACATGATAGTGTTATATTGATGTTATACATGTTAGCGTTATATTGATGTTACAGGCTATACACGATAGAGTTATATTGATGTTACAGGCTATACATGATAGTGTTATATTGATGTTACAGGCTATCACATGATAATGTTATATTGATGTTACAGGCTATCACATGATAGTGTTATATTGATGTTACAGGCTATACACGATAGTGTTATATTGATGTTACAGGCTATACATGATAGTGTTATATTGATGTTACAGGCTATACATGATAGTTTTATATTGATGTTACAGGCTATACATGATAGTTTTATATTGATGTTACAGGCTATACATGATAGTTTTATATTTATGTTACAGGCTATCACATGATAGTTTTATATTGATGTTACAGGCTATCACATGATAGTGTTATATTGATGTTACAGGCTATCACATGGTAGTGTTATATTGGTGTTGCAGGCTATACATGATAGTGTTATATTGATGTTATATGCTGTACATGATAGTGTTATATTGATGTTACAGGCTATACACGATAGTGTGATATTGATGTTACAGGCTATACATTATAGTGTTATATTGGTGTTACAGGCTATACATGATAGTTTTATATTGATGTTACAGGCTATACATGATAGTGTTATATTGATGTTATATGCTGTACATGATAGCGTTATATTGATGTTACAGGCTATACACGATAGTGTTATATTGATGTTACAGGCTATACATGATAGTGTTATATTGATGTTACAGGCTATCACATGAAAATTGTTATATTGATGTTACAGGCTATCACATGATAGTGTTATATTGATGTTACAGGCAATACACGATAGTGTTATATTGATGTTACAGGCTATACATGATAGTGTTATATTGATGTTACAGGCTATACATGATAGTTTTATATTGATGTTACAGGCTATACATGATAGTTTTATATTGATGTTACAGGCTATACATGATAGTTTTATATTGATGTTACAGGCTATCACATGATAGTTTTATATTGATGTTACAGGCTATCACATGATAGTGTTATATTGATGTTACAGGCTATCACATGGTAGTGTTATATTGGTGTTACAGGCTATACATGATAGTGTTATATTGATGTTATATGCTGTACATGATAGTGTTATATTGATGTTACAGGCTATACACGATAGTGTGATATTGATGTTACAGGCTATACATGATAGTGTTATATTGATCACCTGATAGTGTTATATTGATGTTACAAGCTACCACCTGATAGTGTTATATTGATGTTACAGGCTATACATGATGAAGGGCCGTATAGCAGTTATACTGCTGTTGTTATCATATGTAACGGAGGTGGTACCGAGGTCTTGTAGAAAGTATGCCAACCAAGTACTTCTGGTATCCATGGACGGCTTCAGATACGACTACCCGGAGAAAGTGTCAACGCCCAACTTTGATAGAATGGCGAGGAAAGGTGTGCGGGCGGCTTATGTAAACAACACTTTCACTACCAAGACATTCCCGTCACATTACAGTATTGCTACAGGTAAACAATGATACCTAGATTAGTGATTAAGTGGTGTAATGCCTAAATGAAATAAATAAATAAACAAACAAACAAATAAACCAAACGAAAACAAAACTAAAAAGGCAAAAACAAAGGCATCGCCCACCACTAAATGACTAGCTGTCAAGTTGCCGAGTTAGATAAAGCACTTCGACACTTGAATACATAATCATACACAACGATGTTCGTGGCGATAAATAATCAGCGATTGTTAATTTCGCCAGCATCAGGTTAAGTGTGACAGCGGAGACTTGAAATCATTTGATGTCACAAACATACAAATGATAAATTGCTCAATGAACTGAGGTCATCGAACAAACGAAATTCTGTACTCTATCTTGGAAGTCAATCTGAATAAGTTATAACTTATAACTGCATGTTAACATGAACCACGTTTATTGTTGTTTCGCAATTTGATCTTATTTTAACAAGTCAAAGTAAGTCAAGCCCTAACGTAATCTAAAATAAGGAATACCAAGTGTACCACATGTCTAATTCCTTGCTTCCTTGCTCATAACCTATTGTTCAACTTCCGACCTGGAAACACGCAATTCCCCCCGAATGGCAGACATTCTGAAGACATGTACATTTTTATATTCCTACAGGTTTGTACGATGAAAGCCACGGGATTGTTGGTAATCATATGTACGACCCAAAATTCAACGAAATATTTAGTATGCGGTCGCACGAGACAAAATGGTGGGATCAAGGAGAACCGTTATGGATAACGACCCGGAAACACGGGCTCAAATCAGGGACGCTGTTCTGGCCCGGAAGTGAAGCCGAAATCCAAGGTCTCCGCCCGAACACGTGGTACGCCTACAATGAAAGTATATCGTTTGATAAAAGGGTGGATATGGTAATCGACATGCTGAAGAAAGACAAATACAACTTAGTCACAACCTACTTCCACGAACCGGACCGAACTGGTCACTTGTTTGGTCCAGAATCGGTTGAGGTCCGTGATAAAATAGCGGAAATGGATTCACTTCTTGGCACACTGTTAGATAAATTAAACGCCAGTGGCCTTTTGGATTCAGTTAATCTGATTCTAACCAGCGACCATGGCATGGCAACTACAGATTACAACAACAAACTTGTAGACATATACGATTTAGTAGATCGAGCCAAGATTAACTTCACAGTGGACTCAGGACCGATCATGCAGGTAGTTCCAGTGGCAGGGGAGGTGGCCGCAGTTGTCAGGGGTATTAACAGGAACCCCAACTTTACAGCCTATAGAAAGGAAGACATACCAGAAGAATGGCACTACAAGAACAACAGAAGGATTATGCCAGTATTCGTATTGGCTGATGAAGGCTGGACAATCAGTCCGGTAAGATTATAGTAATAGCGTGCTGAGCCATGATAACCAAGTCCCACATTGAAATGACTCACGGGGCGATAAACCCAGCAAAAAAGAAAATTCTAATGTTATATTGGATTTAGAATGATAAGAATTTCAGTGTTTTATTCTCCATCAAAATAACATTCCCTTTAATATGATTGGTTCTCTAACGCATAATCTGTAGATGTATATATAGAACAATCAGGAGTAACAAGTATTTATCTTTAAGAATCTATTGAGAAAGAATCGAAACATCGCTCCCTATTGATAACACAGCTAAATACACGAGCTGTTAATACATTACATCTCAGTGTTACTAAAACTTTGCTTCCTTCTAAACCTAGAACAAGACAGAGAGCAGAATGGAGCCCAACAAAGGAAATCATGGATACGATAATAGCCTGATGGTAATGAAGCCAATATTCTACGCCATTGGACCCAACATCCGGTCAGGAATGTCAGCCCCGCCACTAAAATCAATCGACATCTACCCTATGATATGTGAACTTCTTGGTATACCGCCATCGCCTAACAACGGTTCACTGGACAATACTGCCAGTTTCATCAGGTCATTCCCAGAAGATGAACAGATATGTGATGGAACCGGCAGCAGCAGGATCATTAGATATGAAGCAATACTTGTGTGTCTGCTACTGCTGCTCAATGTTATGATTACTTAGGTTGTTTTTTTATATCTTGGTAAACAGAACAATGCATCAAATTACCACTATGTTCAGCTGCAATGTGAATACCGTATAACGTACTCATATACCAATTGATTTAGTGTCCACAAATAAAGTTGATTTTATACAATTATAGCTGTTCGATTTCGGTCAATAAATGGCTTTATTAACTCGAGAAAAAACATCGCCCGAGGACGAGGTCCCAGGTTGGATATTTTCTCAGGTAAATAAAGCCATGATTCCACCGAAATCAAAAGTCTTTTATAGTTTCAATATGAAATGGAAATTAAAATATTAGTGAATGCAAGCAAATGTTCCTGAAATAGTCTACAACGTGACAAAATATTCAATAAGAGAGACTACAAATGAAAAACATACCTTTTAAACACTACACACTCCAAACAGTTTAACTTTTCACCAAAAGTATTTGCAATGTATTAATTCATAAGGTAAAATGTAAAATGTAATCGTTTCAAAAATTGCAGACATTGTGCGACAATACCAAGGGGAAGAAATTCATAACCTGTAATCTGTTTGGAAATACCCAGTCAACAGTTTTTCATTTTTTTTAAATAAATACATCTATTATTCTACTATTATTCTACTAGACTATTATCTAGTATAATACTTTTAAGTATTTAGTTACTATACTTTGAAAAACAAAAATCATTGAAGAGATATAAAAAAAAAACCGACTTGAACTTTAAAACTGGATGTGAAACCAGACGTTTCCTTCAAAACGTGTAGTGTCAAACATTTTCCGCAGAGAACTATTTACTGTTGCCATATTTAAATGGACGCTGAATAAATGAATAAGTCGTCAGACCAGCCGTTCACATAAAAAAATTATTATGTCCTTTATATTACTGTAGCTCATGCAGTCAATATCAATGTTTTCCGCTCTGCATCGAATTTAAACATGTTTAATATGTCATATTATGTAAATATCTATAAAATGGTAGCATGGAAAACCTAGAGCTCAATGTGACAAAGACAATAACGCGCTGTATTTGTTTGTATACATAAGATGAGGACCAATCAGAATCAAGTAGACAGGTATGTTTCTACCTATCAGAAAGACATTGAATATTTAGGATTCCAATGCCATAATGCTATGTACTGTTTTGTATATTATCAATACATGTCTAGTGTATCATGGCGAGATCGTCGTATTTAAATTACAGAATAGTCCTTTAGTAATGTATATTTAGCAGGCACGGTTTGTCCGAAAACGATATCAACATGGTACTTTTGATATTATAAGGGTAAAAGGATGCGTTTTAAGCTAAGGAATGGCATCACATTGCGCGTCCTCGGTACTCTAGTCGCTATAATCACGGTCTCTTCTCCCCCTGAATACCCCTGGAGTATCGATGATGCACATTGCGGAAAACATATGAAACATTCTCTGCTTGTAATGCTTGAATTTAAATCATTACTTCATTTATCATGTGTACGTGTACTGATATAAAAAAATAAATGACATGGTCCTATCCTTTTTGTATGGTGTTCCGCTAGGGCCAAATTTCCAATATCGCTTCTTCGCTCCTTCGACCAAAACGCGAAGGAGCGAAAACACGAAATACGCTCCTTCGCCATCGTGTTTTCGCTCCTTCGCTCTTTCGCGTTTAGGTCGAAGGAGCGAAGGAGGGATATTGGAAATTTGGCCCTAACGGAACACCATATTTTTGTACTCGTTGATAGATTCTTAATCTACTTGTCGCAAAATGAAGTGCATAATGTGGCTTGTAATATAAATACTTCCATATACATATATAATGTATATGTTCCTTTACACTTTGCATTAAATGTCTTAAAATTCAGTAAATATCATTAAACTCTTGTTTATTGTTTTTTCTGTTAACTTCTTATGGCAATGCTTTAACACTATCGATTCGGTTTTTGATGGTATAAATTCCAAAAAAGGCAACATTTTTGCAACATCATGCGTATTAGAAGCGTGGTTACATTGAGAAATACGTTCACAGAATAACGTAATTTTTGAATGGACAATTCATAGAATGTAATGTTATGGTACATCTTTCAAGGAAAAAATATTTCATGCATTTTTGAAATATTTTGGAAAATAGGTTCCTCCCTTGATCCACTGAAAACTCCGTCGAGATATGTTACGGGGGTTGCGTGATATGTTGTGAGCCCATTATTGAAGGAGGTACTCAAGGGTGTTCTTTTAAAGTCCTACTATTATCTGACTATATAGGGCCGTGTATCCAAGGACTGGTCTCATTTAGTAAGGTTATATTGAAGAGGTAGCAAGTAAACAAGACAAGCGGCTTTAGCAAAATGGACGAAATCGGTTAGGGTTAGGGTGATAGAGTCTGTCATTGCCATGCCTGCCATTCACGATTGTGGCTTTAAATTTATTGAACATCCGCCTCATTCACCTGATCTTGCTCCATCTGACTTTTATCTGTTTCCAAAACTGAGAACAGCTATTTCAGGCACCCTTACCCTAACCCTAACCTTAACCCTAACCCTAACATGCAGTGGATGACTTTCTGAACAGCTAAGAAAAGGAGTTCCATAGAAGTGGCATTGAGTTTTTTAAACACCGCAGGCAAAAGTGTATATATGCTGAAGGGGATTATGTTGAAAAATAATACAATATGCCCGGCAAAATTAAAATCCTTCAATATGAGGCTCACAACGTATCAATCAGCCCGGGTATTTTCTTGAAGATTTTACATTGTCACTGACAAATGAATAATCTTCAGGGAATTGCAAACTTAAAGTTTCTGGTTGTTACATTTAAAAGTATGACAACACTTACTTAATATTCAGTAAGTTTAATCAACAGGTGAATACATACCAGCAATACACTTCTGTACCGATCGTTCTATAAATATAAAATGAAAAAGTTTATATATTTAGCGACACAATGACATGAATATAATCAAAGAGAATGCACACATTCATGACTTATGTTGCATCTTAAGATAGACGCTATAGACGATATGGCAGTTATATCACTTATAATCTTGAGATTATTCCTGGTATAAATATATATATGTTCTGTAAAACGATGACGCGATGATAAATATACCCTGAGGAGTGTGTATACGCCTACGTTATCTACTCCAGAACTTGTCCGGGACACTAATCCACTACCTTGTAAGTATTTACCATGATTACTCATCTTATGTTTCACGTCTACAATAACATAATACTTTTATATTGTAAAATGTTTAAGGTTATCGGGAACATTATACACATGTTTAGACAATGATTTGATGTACTATATAAAGGGATTCAGAATGGATCTTTCGAACCTGTTGAATTACGTAAATATATCAAAAGTTTGATGATAATATACAATGTATTATAAAATTAATGTATGAAAAACCGAATTTATCAACTTGATTATGATGACGACATATACAGATTATAACGGGTTCATTGTTAGGTGTGTTAGTCTACTATTAAAAATTCATCAACACTAAGGAGATGATTATAAATAAACAAATATAATCGCAATCCCGGAAGATGAAATGGAATGCATTATTTTTTTCGGCATAGTGTGCTTTTATTAACTCTTGGAGGTTCGTGTAATTAGGTTTGTTTGCTTACTGGTAACTTTATTTTTTAAATATTATTGTATATCGTATCTTATTAATATTTTCTGTCGTTTTAAATCAATTGACACAATGAAAACATGGACAACAGTTAGTTACTAAGTAGTTTGTTATGTATAATTATTTTCCGAGAAGATATATATATATACATATTTATCTAAATACATTTGTACACTGTACATGTAATCGTTTTCCGAGAACATACATGTATATATATATATGTCAAAAACCAGTGTTATATATAACTAGTGTTTTCAATGTTATACCTTTTATATATTATAACACTGCAGACGTTATCACTGTAAAAAAAGAATATCTATTCAGAACTCTGATCCAATATTCAAATAAAGCTTCTGAATATGACAAAGGAGAGAACTGTAACTGGTTGTTACATTTAAAAGTATGACAACACTTACTTAATATTCAGGAAGTTTAATCAACAGGTGAATACATACCAGCAATACACTTCTGTACCGATCGTTCTATAAATATAAAATGAAAAAGTTTATATATTTAGCGACACAATGACATGAATATAATCAAAGAGAATGCACACATTCATGACTTATGTTGCATCTTAGGATAGACGCTATAGACGATATGGCAGTTATATCACCGTATTGTGCAAAGTCCGAATGACTTATAATCTTGAGATTATTCCTGGTATAAATATATATATGTTCTGTAAAACGATGACGCGATGATAAATATATTCTGAGGAGTGTGTATTCGCCTACGTTAGCTACTCCAGAACTTGGTTTGTCCGGGACACAAATCCACTACCTTGTAAGTATTTACCCTGATTACTCATCTTATGTTTCACGTCTACAATAACATAATACTTATATTGTAAAATGTTTAAGGTTATCGGGAACATTATACACATGTTTAGACAATGATTTGATGTACTATATAAAGGGATTCAGAATGGATTTTTCGAACCTGTTGAATTACGTCAATATATCAAAAGTTTGATGATAATATACAATGTATTATAAAATTAATGTATGAAACACCGAATTTATCAACTTGATTATGATGACGACATATACAGATTATAACCTGTTTTCCGACTAGCGCTCACTCTATTGTTAATTGCCAGGTGTGTAAGTCTACTATTAAAAATTCATCAACACTAAGGAGATGATTACAGATAATCAATTATAATCGCAATCCCGGAAAATGAAATGGAATGCATTTTTTTTTTTCGGCATAGTGTGCTTTTAATAACTCTTGGAGGTTCGTGTAATTAGGTTTGTTTGCTTACTGGTAACTTTATTTTTTAAATATTATTGTATAATGTATCTTATTAATATTTTCTGTCGTGTTAAATCAATTGACACAATGAAAACATGGACAACAGTTAGTTACTAAGTAGTTTGTTATGTATAATTATTTTCCGAGAAGATATATATATACATATTTATCTATATACACTGTACATGTAATCGTTTTCCGAGAACATACATGTATATATATATATGTCAAAAACCAGTGTTATATATAACTAGTGTTATACCTTTTATATATTATAACACTGCAGACGTTATCACTGTAAAAAAAAGAATATCTATTCAGAACTCTGATCCAATATTCAAATAAAGCTTCTGAATATGACAAAGGACAGAACTATAACTGGTTGTTACATTTAACTGGTTGTTACATTTAAAAGTATGACAACACTTACTTAATATTCAGGAAGTTTAATCAACAGGTGAATACATACCAGCAATACACTTCTGTACCGATCGTTCTATAAATATAAAATGAAAAAGTTTATATATTTAGCGACACAATGACATGAATATAATCAAAGAGAATGCATACATTCATGACTTATGTTGCATCTTAGGATAGACGCTTTTATAAGCAATGCATAATAATGTTTTCTAATGAAAAAATGAATTAATTAACTGCATAAGTTGATCTTTAACGCATGTATTCATGACATGGGCATAGCAAAATACCAGTAAACATTTCCTGGAATTATCTGATAACTCATATCATGTGTACGATAACCAAATATATAACGAATCTATGTGTGCATGGGTATATTTGTCTGATAGCTATACAAATAAGTTTGTCAGCATGTAGCAAAATCTTTTACTAGTAAAGGAATTTTGTGAGATATACATGTATATATATATCTTCACATCAATTTTTTTTTCATTCAAAGCACTTCCCGAAGGAGGAACACCCATACGAATACGCGTCATGAGAGGATCTGACCCTGATCAAAGATAAGGTATTATTGATAACTAGGTGAACATCTTAATTTCGGGTCAAGGACCGACGTGTTGGTTCCCTGCAGCAGACAATTTATATAATGTACTTTTAACTATAAATGATACGAATTAATCAAATTGACAATAAAATATCAAATTACACATTTAAATATCAACGACGTTCGTAATTCGTAATACAATAATATAAGTATATTACACTTAGAAACAATAAATGTATTCTACCTTCCTAGCGCAAGAAATTGAACAGTAATGGAAAGGAGTGAAAATGAGGCAGGAGTCAATGGTCATGGATATCCTTGTCAAATCATGGACAAAACGCACAGAAAGAAAGTTTACTATTCAATCTGCATATACGCCGCATTCTTTTCTATCGTAAGTAAAACTATTTCTGGTAAGTGTGAGTAATAAAGGTTTAACTTGAAATATTGTTTTCTATGATTATTCTATATCATAGTACTAATTATACTAATAATTTGAAGATCTATATCACAGCAATCTATAGCCGCCTCAAAGAGGTTCACAAATTAGAAATATCGCGTTTATTGTTGAAATATTTTTAGATACTGTCTATTGAACAATATACTGTGATTTTTCCCCTTTCCTGATTAGCCAATTCTAAACATTCTCACTTTGCTCAAATATTATTACCAACCCCGAATCCGCGCTACAGAGTGATATAACCACCCAATAACTCGAGTTCGTACATGTATACAAATATAGTAACAAGGGACTTTCCTGTAATCCGGGACGTCAAATCCAAGGTGACATAACAATCCAACAACTCGATTACGCACCCAAATATAGTAACAAGGGAATTTCCAACTATCCGTGTCGTCAAAAAACGTATGCTTACATGTACATGTATGTATGTGCTCCCGGACAGAGTTTAAAAGACTGAATTCTTAAATGTTTTAACATTTACATTTTGTTGAATTTTAAGCAATACTAAATAATGAAGTCTAAATTCATTGCTGACTTTGACTTATTAATTGTCATTTTGAACTTTTCTCCAGTCGATCACTATTATTTATTCAATCCTATGACAGGTAATGATAATCATACTGTAATATGAAAATGTTGCAGTTTTGTCATAAAATAAAGCAGTTATCGACCTGTTTTCAGGTGAATACGATGACCTTCGTCCTCGGGAAATATCATTTTCTCGAGTTTATAAATCTTCATATTCACCTGAAAACAGGTCGATAATTGTATAATATCACGAATTTTTTGCGTTATTATGCGAAGCAGGTTATATAAGACGATGAAATGGTTACAGAGTATCAGATACTGACTGTAAAGATGGTGGGAGAGAACGAAGTTTTGTTTCTGTCCAGAATTTTGTAATTCATTGAGAATGAATAATGCAACATCGTATACATCAGAGATCTTAGAACGTTTCGCGATATAACGCGTTAGTTTCGCGGAATAACGCGAAAGTTTCGCGATATAACGCGAAAAAAATATATTTTCTTCTACGAAAATGGTCCCAACCGGCTTTCGTAAGTTCTCATATACATGATTCTGGAGTTGTAAAGCTAGTATGTCAAACTTCATGTGATATATACCTGTCTGTGTGGGTATGGATGTGATGTATACCTGTCTGTGTGGGTATGGATGTGATGTAAACAAAAATGTACCTGTCTGTGTGGTATGGATGTGATGTATACAAAAATGTACCTGTCTGTGTGGGTATGGATGTGATATATACCTGTGTGTGTGGGTATGGATGTGATATATACCTGTGTGTGTGGGTATGGATGTGATATATACCTGTCTGTGTGGGTATGGATGTGATGTATACCTGTCTGTGTGGGTATGGATGTGATATATACCTGTCTGTGTGGGTATGGATGTGATGTATACCTGTCTGTGTGGGTATGGATGTGATGTAAACAAAAATGTACCTGTCTGTGTGGTATGGATGTGATGTATACAAAAATGTACCTGTCTGTGTGGGTATGGATGTGATATATACCTGTGTGTGTCGGTATGGATGTGATATATACCTGTGTGTGTGGGTATGGATGTGATATATACCTGTCTGTGTGGGTATGGATGTGATGTATACCTGTCTGTGTGGGTATGGATGTGATATATACCTGTGTGTGTGGGTATGGATGTGATATATACCTGTCTGTGTGGGTATGGATGTGATGTATACATGTCTGTGTGGGTATGGATGTGATTTATACATGTCTGTGTGGGTATGGATGTGATGTATACCTGTCTGTGTGGGTATGGATGTGATATATACCTGTCTGTGTGGGTATGGATGTGATGTATACCTGTCTGTGTGGGTATGGATGTGATATATACCTGTGTGTGTGGGTATGGATGTGATATATACCTGTCTGTGTGGGTATGGATGTGATGTATACCTGTCTGTGTGGGTATGGATGTGATATATACCTGTGTGTGTGGGTATGGATGTGATATATACCTGTCTGTGTGGGTATGGATGTGATGTATACATGTCTGTGTGGGTATGGATGTGATTTATACATGTCTGTGTGGGTATGGATGTGATGTATACCTGTCTGTGTGGGTATGGATGTGATATATACCTGTCTGTGTGGGTATGGATGTGATGTATACCTGTCTGTGTGGGTATGGATGTGATATATACCTGTGTGTGTGGGTATGGATGTGATATATACCTGTCTGTGTGGGTATGGATGTGATGTATACTTGTCTGTGTGGGTATGGATGTGATATATACCTGTGTGTGTGGGTATGGATGTGATATATACCTGTCTGTGTGGGTATGGATGTGATGTATACATGTCTGTGTGGGTATGGATGTGATTTATACATGTCTGTGTGGGTATGGATGTGATGTATACCTGTCTGTGTGGGTATGGATGTGATATATACCTGTCTGTGTGGGTATGGATGTGATGTATACCTGTCTGTGTGGGTATGGATGTGATATATACCTGTGTGTGTGGGTATGGATGTGATATATACCTGTGTGTGTGGGTATGGATGTGATATATACCTGTCTGTGTGGGTATGGATGTGATGTATACCTGTCTGTGTGGGTATGGATGTGATATATACCTGTCTGTGTGGGTATGGATGTGATGTATACCTGTCTGTGTGGGTATGGATGAGATGTTTACCTGTGTGTGTGGGTATGGATGTGATATATACCTGTGTGTGTGGGTATGGATGTGATATATACCTGTGTGTGTGGGTATGGATGTGATGTATACCTGTCTGTGTGGGTATGGATGTGATGTATACCTGTCTGTGTGGGTATAGATGTGATATATACCTGTGTGTGTGGGTATGGATGTGATGTATACCTGTCTGTGTGGGTATGGATGTGATATATACCTGTCTGTGTGGGTATGGATGTGATGTTTACCTGTCTGTGTGGGTATGGATATGATGTTTACCTGTCTGTGTGGGTATGGATGTGATATATACCTTTCTGTGTGGGTATGGATGTGATGTATACCTGTCTGTGTGGGTATGGATGTGATATATACCTGTCTGTGTGGGTATGGATGTGATATATACCTGTGTGTGTGGGTATGGATGTGATGTATACCTGTCTGTGTGGGTATGGATGTGATATATACCTGTCTGTGTGGGTATGGATATGATATATACATGTCTGTGTGGGTATGGATGTGATGTATACCTGTCTGTGTGGGTATGGATATGATGTATACCTGTCTGTGTGGGTATGGATGTGATATATACCTGTCTGTGTGGGTATGGATGTGATATATACCTGTCTGTGTGGGTATGGATGTGATGTATACCTGTCTGTGTGGGTATGGATATGATGTTTACCTGTCTGTGTGGGTATGGATGTGATATATACCTGTGTGTGTGGGTATGGATGTGATGTTTACCTGTCTGTGTGGGTATGGATGTGATATATACATGTCTGTGTGGGTATGGATGTGATATATACATGTCTGTGTGGGTATGGATATGATGTATACCTGTCTGTGTGGGTATGGATGTGATGTATACCTGTGTGTGTGGGTATGGATGTGATATATACCTGTGTGTGTGGGTATGGATGTGATATATACCTGTCTGTGTGGGTATGGATGTGATGTATACCTGTCTGTGTGGGTATGGATGTGATGTATACCTGTCTGTGTGGGTATGGATGTGATATATACCTGTCTGTGTGGGTATGGATGTGATGTATACCTGTCTGTGTGGGTATGGATGTGATATATACCTGTGTGTGTGGGTATGGATGTGATATATACCTGTCTGTGTGGGTATGGATGTGATATATACCTGTCTGTGTGGGTATGGATGTGATATATACCTGTCTGTGTGGGTATGGATGTGATATATACCTGTCTGTGTGGGTATGGATGTGATAGTATACCTGTCTGTGTGGGTATGGATGTGATATATACCTGTCTGTGTGGGTATGGATGTGATGTATACCTGTCTGTGTGGGTATGGATGTGATGTATACCTGTCTGTGTGGGTATGGATGTGATATATACCTGTCTGTGTGGGTATGGATGTGATATATACCTGTCTGTGTGGGTATGGATGTGATGTATACCTGTCTGTGTGGGTATGGATGTGATATATACCTGTGTGTGTGGGTATGGATGTGATATATACCTGTCTGTGTGGGTATGGATGTGATGTATACCTGTCTGTGTGGGTATGGATGTGATATATACCTGTGTGTGTGGGTATGGATGTGATATATACCTGTCTGTGTGGGTATGGATATGATGTATACCTGTCTGTGTGGGTATGGATGTGATATATACCTGTCTGTGTGGGTATGGATGTGATATATACCTGTCTGTGTGGGTATGGATATGATGTATACCTGTCTGTGTGGGTATGGATATGATGTATACCTGTCTGTGTGGGTATGGATGTGATGTATACCTGTCTGTGTGGGTATGGATGTGATATATACCTGTCTGTGTGGGTATGGATATGATGTTTACCTGTCTGTGTGGGTATGGATGTGATATATACCTGTCTGTGTGGGTATGGATATGATGTTTACCTGTCTGTGTGGGTATTGATGTGATGTATACCTGTCTGTGTGGGTATGGATATGATGTATACCTGTCTGTGTTGGTATGGATATGATGTATACATGTCTGTGTGGGTATGGATATGATGTTTACCTGTCTGTGTGGGTATGGATATGATGTATACCTGTCTGTGTGGGTATGGATATGATGTATACCTGTCTGTGTGGGTATGGATATGATGTATACCTGTCTGTGTGGGTATGGATATGATGTATACATGTCTGTGTGGGTATGGATATGATGTATACCTGTCTGTGTGGGTATGGATGTGATGTATACCTGTCTGTGTGGGTATGGATGTGATGTTTACCTGTCTGTGTGGGTATGGATATGATGTATACCTGTGTGTGTGGGTATGGATGTGATATATACCTGTCTGTGTGGGTATGGATGTGATGTATACCTGTCTGTGTGGGTATGGATATGATGTATACATGTCTGTGTGGGTATGGATGTGATTTGGTGTACTATGTTTATTAAGTTTGAGTCCTTGGTGTGAATGTATAATGTGCATAATGTGGTGTTCCTTTGCTGTTTCCGTTCTGTTTCTGTATTAAAATATTTTATTCTCCCCATGATCTGTACCGAACAAGTAGAGACGTGGATAAATAAATATATTTACGGTATACATTATACTATTTGATACTTTAAATTTTCTTCTTTTTCTGCACCTAAACATTTTGGACTGTACCTGCTGAACTTATCTTTTTGAAACTTAATGAACTTTTGTGAAAGGAATATTTTGTCAAAAGTTACGCCCCATGCGTGAGGACACAACATTGTTCAGGGGATTGAACCCAGGACTCCCCAACCCTGGCAATCCCTATATAATGATATGCTTATATATATTCGCATAGCTATAAGTATATATATATATATATTAATAATGCTTGGGGGATAAAATATTAGTATCCTTAAAAAAAATGATAAAAAAATTGTCGCAAAACATTCATCAACATAAGTAAATTTCGTTATTGCCAAACGGATAATAAGTCAACGCGGAAGCTCTTGGAATAGTCTTACTTCTGACCGTATTACCGTATATCATTATAGGGCTGGATGAGGGGACTATACGGACCTGCCTTGGTCGACATACTGTTTATCAGTGATGTGTCGTTGGACCTGGGATCGCTTGTGTTTACCTTTAACTCCATAGGTTATATCTTTGGATGCCTTGGTGGAAAATACCTCGCAGGTAGATGGAACCGGAACATGTTGTACGGATTAAATACACTTGCACTTGGAATACTGATCGGCGTCACCCCATGGTGTTACCTGTTTGTGCTGATGGTTGCCGTTCATTTTGGACAGGGTACCGTTACTGGTATAATAGACACTGGTAATACTTTTTATGAAATAAATTTCATGCTTATTGGTTTCCTTTTTAGCGTACATTTATCATCTTTAACCCTTACCCTAACCATAACCCAATTCCCCACAGCAGTGGTTTAGTATCGTAAATGATCTCATACGCAACTCATCTGACCCCAGTAACGCCCCTCAACTTTTCAAAGTTAAACATTACTGAATTAAAAATATCTTATTGAAGAAGCCTACATTAAGTTCTGTAATGGTTTAACACAAGGAGTTTTAAATCATGGAATTGTCAGACCCACTGAAATTCCTGATAGCTAGAAAAGGCCTTCGGATATCAATGCAAAACTAGACTCGTCAGAATCATAGAATGGTACATATAAAAAGTTATTGGAAATTCTTTAACTGATATTAGAAATGATTTGTTCATCTTCTCATCTATCTATGATATTTTTGTATGTTTCAGTTGGTAACATCGAAATCCTGTCTCTATGGTCCAATGATAGGAAGATGTTTTTCTTTCTGGAACTGATGTTTGTAACTGGGACCTTTGTGTCACCGTTCGTGGCTGCACCTTTCCTATTGGATACAGACGCATCCGTACACGTTTTCAACGACAGTTTGAACGAACAAAGTGAAACACAACAATGGAATACTACAGACACTTTATCAACACAGAGCTCACATCTGTATATACCTTACACCTTGACAGCATGTCTGAACATTTGTATCTGTTTGCCATTCTTTGTTTTTTCTCTAAAGCATTACTTAAGAAACATAAAGACATCCCATGAAGTAGAAGCTACAGATACCAAGAAATCGTTACCCTCGAAATATATTTCTTGTTTTGTTGTTATCTGCAGCAGCCTGCTGTTTCTGGGTATGGCGTTAGGGGAGGGGTTTATATCGTACTTAGCTGTGTATTGTGTAGAGCAGTTAAGTTTTACTACATCTGAAGGCGCCGTGATCAGTTCTATTTCTGGAGGATGTAGCATAGCAGCTGTTGTGGTGTCACTTTTCGTCACCAGTTTGAACACGCTGGTGTATCTGGGTATCCATGTTGTAGGCACGTTGTCTGGTGTTGGATTTTTTCTGGTCTGCTCCCTGGTAAGATTTACTAGTGGAGTATGGTTGTTGGCGGGAGTTATTGGGTATTTTAGAACCATGATATTTTCACTGACGCTGTCATGGACTAACGAGTATATAACTCAAGCGACGAGTACAATTGTCTCTATATATATGGTGAGCACGAGTGCTGGCTGTGCCTTAGTCCCGATCCTCCTAGGAAAGTTGATGGAGACTTACACTAATCAGTGGTTTTGTTATATGTTTCTCATCCTTGGAACATTGGTGTTACTACTTTACATTCTTGGTGTCATTCTTACCAAGAAGGTTGTCATGGTGTACGGTAAAACAAACGAAAGAGAAAACGACTGTTCAAGACCGGAATCTGAACCATTGGCACTGAATGCGGTAAAAAGAGCTTCACGCGTTTAGAACATATGACAGAGAACTTGCATATTAGTTTTTTAAAACTATATATCTAGTATGGAGTGCTTTTAATTATCCTGTGTGTTTATGAATGTACAATCTATGTGTGTCATGTTTCTAGGTAGATGTTGTTTTTTTTAATTTCAAATTATTTCTATACATTTATTTATTTGCAAAAATCCAGATATTTTTTTCAAATGCCATAATAAGACTGTTTCTGGATATCTGTCAAACAGTTTGGCTCTCGTGCGAGATGGTCATAGTAGGAATAGAAGACTTCTATGTCAAAATAATTTTCAGGTGTTAAAACTGTTTTTCATTCTAGGTAATTTCTCGTCGCTATATATGGACTTGTATGTACCCTTCAAAACAAACCGAGCTAGATATAGCAGAGCAAAAATGAATTGTAATGCGCCATACTGTTGTGAAGTTATCAAAAGAAATGCCAAAATCTGAATTGGGAGGTACAAAAGACCCATGATTCTATTTTCATCATTTTCAATATTGTATTTCAAAAAAGAATTGCGTACATGTGTATATTCTGAGATATGTCATTATTTGGATTAATTAAAACGTGACAAGCAACAGCCGAAATTGATGACGTCATCAATTTGCGACATGATTACGCTGAATAAAATGACGACACTATGATATTGTGGGTACATACAGGTCAGAGTTATACTAATCACTCACCATGCATTCATACCCCTAGTATAACGCTGTGTCTGAATTGAATCGAATTGAAAAAATGATCACTTGGCTGAGCTCATACACAGGGTCACAAACCCGGACATAAAATAACAAACTTGTCTTCATGTCAAGTGAATGTCTATAGGTAGAGTAAGTAGACATGGTTTCTGGTAGGCTGTCAAGTATATCTCAATACGTTATGGTCTATTTGAAATACTTATGTTCATAAAATGTAACCACAGAATTAAAAACAAAGATTGCTCGACTATCTGTATATATGGTGCAATCCATAATCACATGTTATTATATTATCTTCACGCATAATTTGAGTAGTGAATGAAACTTTGCATGTATTGTACATGACTCAGTGTACAACATAATGTAGTAAGAATATAAATATTCATAAAGCTTCATCAAATCTTATTTTGTACATTTTTTTTATTTGAAAATTTATTAGAGCATTAAAATGTAAAAGTGGATATTTTCGCGCATTGAAATTTTCGCATAGTCAGCTTCCAAACTGGTCAAGATTCAAGATTGTTATTACTCTCTGACACACTTGAGAGTGTGTAACAAGAGTTCAAACAAGTGTACAGCAATGTTACAATTATAACATGACAATGTAAGCAGATCATATGTATGGACATAATTGTTTGTTTCTTACTTTTCCTTATAATGAATTGTGAAAATCTGGGAAATATGAATGTAGTAGAATATTAATTGATAATAACTGGCAACTTCTACACTATAGCATATAAATTCATACTTATAAAATGCACAGGTAAATAACACCAAGCTTCATAAATTATACAGAGATTGATTATAATTCTTTATCTCACTAGGAATAGTTTATTTGTCCTATAGACTGGTGGAAATCTGGGAAAAGTTATCGCCCCTTATGTGTACTATAATAATACACAATGTACTCATCTTCTTTACAATACAATATACTAATGCCACTACTAAAAATTAAGTGTACATTAGGCTTAAGTCTATATCGAAGCTACATGAAACATACTTAAAAATTCATTGTTGTGGAAAATAACTAGTGTAAGTACCTCGGGACTTTTATAAATTTGGAGTAGTTATCTCCCTTTATACTGTAGAGATTTAAGAAATAATTAACGATGATTCGTGTATTGTTGCAGGATATACAACGAGGTCGAGGATATTTTGCAATTAAATTAAATACGAAGGCCGCAGGCCTGAGTTATTAATTAAAATTGCAAAATATCCGAGTCCGAGTTGTATATCCTGCAACAATACACGAGTCAAAGTTGATTATTTCTATTCTACCATGTACTGTTTAGTTCTGAGATCTACCTCTTTCTAATAGAAAAACGGCAAAGAAACCCCGGGAAAACATTGTAATTTAATTTATATTACATTATTTTGTTGATAAAACATACATTTCTTTACCGGCACTACAGTACTACAATCAAGAACATCTATCATATGGCATTGATTTTGAAAATTAAAAAAAAAAAGGATGAAAAAAAAGCGGCCTTCGTAGGATTCGATTAGCCCACTCGGCTGCAATAACCGTATTATAAATAGCTGACTATTAGATACATAACATTGTAACAGCCACGACTCGCGAGCGTGTATTATTGACACGAGCATGTATTATTGGAAAATAGTACATGGTTTTAAACCAATCAAAACTGGCGTTGCATAGCAAACATGGTAGAATATATAATAGGGCTAACTATTTTTACACTGACATATATATAGTGTAATTGTCATAAAAACCCAATATCCTTTAATAATTGGCAATACGCAACATAGATAAGTCTGGAAAGTTCCACAGCTTAATACATATAATATGATTTGTAAATACAATGTGTGTGTAAAAAGTATTAAGCTCCTATAAGGTATACCAATAATGTTTGTTGTATTCATCTTAACTGTTTTTAATACATTTCTGTAATTTCACAAGAAATCAGCTTATATTTTTCATTAGTCTAATGTTACATACTGTAAACATACCTCTCATTTTGTCAGTATTTCGCGGTGTGGATAGATAGATATCTTTATTTCCTCCAAGTGCATGAAGATTACAGAACATGTTAACAGGAAAACAATAAATTTAAGATTAAAGATCCTCTTCCAGATAAAATTGGGATTCCCCCTACTTAAGCGATTCCAGAACAGCAATTTACATTTGTCAACATGTGATTGTATTTCCCATATTCCTAAGCAGTTGATTGTCACACATGTGGGAGAGTCGAACTCGAAGCCTTGACATCGCCTTACCACTTTCCGTTGTAGTATTTCAACATCTGTCCATGTTGTTGACCGACAAATATTGTTCCACAGTTCGCACCCGTATGTCAGAAACGATAGTAGGATATTCTTCCAGATAATTACACTGAGAGCTGGGGACATTCCGTAATTGTGTATGCCTAAACCGATCATCGAGGTTAAAAAGTTTTTTAACCTTTCCCATCTGTTTGCACACACATTCGTCACTAGTTAGCATTGTAGTCAGAAGAAGTCCAGCATAGGTAACGCCATTTTTATATTGGAGCTGATTGTGCCCTAGGTAGAAGGGGGTTTTAGGTACAAATTTATGCCTTTTCTTCGATTTTTCAAAAATATCAACTCCACTTTTGTCGCTGTTATAGGTCAATCGCCATTTCAATGAATATTCATAAACAAGGTCTAGTTCGCGCTGCAAGTGACTTGCAGAGGCAGCAGCAACAAGAGTATCATCAGCTAAAAGAGTCCCGGTACATGAATATCACCTACACGTAAACCGTTCATACCAAGGTCAAGTTATATGGCAAGGTCGTTAATCATTACTAAAAATAGCCACGCAGATATCACTCGGCCTTGACCGACACCTTGCAAGACGCCATAGGGTTCTGATAGGCGTCCTCTGGGTTGTATGTGTGATCTTTGCAGTATGTTTATGACAGAAAATATATATATATGTCACATATTTTAGCGTTGATTCAGTTTTTTTGCTTTGAAAAGTACACGACGCACGAGACAGCTGATTGCAACTTTAGGCCCCGACAATGTACATCGCGATGTACGATATCAGAACTCGTGCTGTATGGCAAACTAATTTAGAAATCATGCGTGTATTGTCAAGTACAGTGTTAACATAGTAGCTTTATCATTTAATTGCGACTGGACATTTCTTAATTATTGCCAAATATGGTATTACCTGTAAACCTCCTCCCTCACGCTAAGTAGACAGGCCACGCGAGTTGTCGCCCGCGGTAAAGTTGAAAGGATCGGCGGTCCGGTCATGCTGTGATGAGCATTCATGTCCAGTCAAAACAAACACAGATGTCTCAATTATCGATCAATTTGACAATTTGTTTATTCTCGTAAACAGTACAGTGTAGAGAATAATAATACAGACAAATGGATAATAATAAAACATGGTAAAACAGGATGGACATCAGGATTGTGAATTAATTATAATTATATCAATAATAAATTTAGCCAATGAAATAAGTTCATTTTTAGTTACGTAATTGAATAATGTATGAAATTTAAATGTATTTGGTCTTTCGTAATAATATCTAGACATATATTTCCGTCTGCTATTGATTATAAATTGCTGATCACAGTTAAATAAATAATGGAATTGGTCGCCTATTTCTCTTAAATTACATAAAGTACATATTCTATGTTCCCGTGGTATATTAGTCCATATACCACTTTCAATTGGAATTTTTGTATTACCTACTCTAAATTTACAGTACGCTTTGGCTAATTTGGGAGGGAGTTCTAATAAATAATTCTCTAAACAAAGTTCGGTCTTGTAAATTCTATAATTGATACCTTTCGTGGAAGTAAAAATTTCATTTCTCCAGTTTGCTAAAAAAATTGCTTTAAGTTTATAAAATATTGTACTCTTCAGCCAATTTATACTTGAAAACTCTTGGCTGTTAAATATATCTAATAATCTACATTCTACAAATATATTTTTCACATGTCTCAACCAAGACGAGTTATAATATGACATAATCGTTAAGAGTTTGTTGCTCAACTTATTCTGATTATTTTTTGTCAATTTAGCCCATAATCCATAGCCCATAATCCAATCATTCTGACTTTAACATTAATATCAAGTGGTTAATTTTGCAGGTATCATATATGTTTGGTAGATATTTAAATATGACTGAGTAATTTAAAAGCAGACATATTGATGTCTAATTCTCCAACATATATACCTGTTTCTACAGATGCCCTTTCCTAAACGCAACAGCGTACATGTATGTAAACTATGTTATATTAAACGGGTCATTCATTGCAATAATGTATCGAAGTTTCCGATTCAAATAAAACATATTACCGTGCAATGACTTTACGTTTCTATTACAAGTAAGTTGATCTTTTGGGTAACAAATGAAACCAGTGCTATTTCGGGGCCTATAGCTACAAAAGTATTTAAGATTAAACGAAATGAAAATATTAGAAAATGGTATCTGGATAATATTTTAATCGGTACAAAATGTACGATTTGTGACATATAATGATGAAATGCCAAAAGTAATTTGCAATTTTATTAATTACACTATAAAACCCTGTAATTGTAATTTAATTGAGCAAAACTTTAACGTAATTTAATTAATTACATTATAATGTAATTGTGCCAAATCCTGAATGCAAAACAATGTTGACGTGACTTTATTGGATTTTAGATATGACGTCAATGTATTGTTGCCGTGACGTCATACAATTGTTGAGAAGGTGCAAAGAAAACGTCTCAACCCTAGGATGAGATATAGAGGTTCCCCAACGAGTGGAGATTGTTTATCATTTTTATCCAACTCGAGATGCACGACTCATATCTTCTGTACTATATTTGTAAATGATATTATTTTATAAAACGAAATATAAGTTTGAAAGTCCTTGTATCTGTGTAATTTATTAATAGGTAACTTGTTTAAATAACTCCGCTCGAAATATTCGAAGACGACACCGTCATCGATATCGCGAAGTCGAACGTCACCGCTGAATATTAGACTAATCATGTAAGATTCAATTATCGGTCCTTTCCTGGATTTCGTAGGTATGTTATTACTGGTTATTGTGATGTTAAATGTTCATTCTGAGATTTATTCATTCAAGACATCGTGCATTTCAACAAATATTTCGGAAACCGAGCTTGAGTGTTGAGCAAGCCTAACAGTTAAGCCTTAGACTATGTAGTTTACGTTTGTCAGTGTGTTTACACGAAATCTCGTCAGTTTACTGACATGAGACAAATGTTTGAAGATGATTTTTAAATTTTTGTGTTTGGGATAAATATATTCGTAATAAATGTAAGTGGAATGATAAGAAAACTTGTGTTTTTTCGTTGATTTTTTTCTGTTCCGTACCGAATGACACCCAACTAAAAGGGAAGCTGCCAAACAGTTACGTTAGATGGTGCGACCGTTTCATTCAAATGAACGATTTAGAGTCGGCGATATAACCATTTTGTATTACATTTGTTCATTGTTTTGATAATTGCATTCACCGCTGCATATCTAGAATCAAGGGGGGGGGGGGGGGGGGGGGGGGGGGGGGGGGTCAGTTTTAATTCGCTACTTGTACTATAACCGATGCAATATCTCGCCTCCGTCGTCTATTTTACCATCATCAAATTATATTTCGTACGACTCAAACCCCAGATTAATCGATATTTCCATGAGGACACCCGGGGACCCCTCTCATCCAGTTTAATATGCTAATGTTGAGCACCAAAAAATCCACAAAACGTGTCCATGCTGATCCTTTGAAGACAGACGGCAAAAAAAAAAAGAGAAGATAAGTGAGAGTAGTAAAAATAGTCCGTGGTCAAAGGCCAGAGGTTAGACAATCAGATTCGTTGGAGGTCACAAATGACCAATCGGAGGCTTAGAAAGTGGTTACACACTGCGGGTTCACACTGCGGTGTGTAAACAAAAAACAATAACACACTGCTACGAATTTTATCACGTGCCATATCAGTTGTGAAACAAGCGTGGTTATGGGATAAAAGTAACTATCACACCGTTAAAATTGTTGATATCCCTATCCAGGGTAGACTAAAGAGTTTTCTCTTACACTGGACAGGGGTCACATGCTATCCATTTAACCAGAGACGTATAATCACGCATGTCCCTTTTGTTATCTGGAGCCGAAGCTTTAAATTTATGTCGCGAGATTTGGCTGTGCGCCTGCGCCTAACACTGAACCTAGTGTTAAATCAAGGCTCAGATCGTCCAGTGACACAGTGACGGACCGTAAATAATATCAATTACTACTGTTTTGTTCAGATAAATTTTACCTCAAATCGCCGGGTGTAACAAAACAAAAAATCAAAGTTTTGACTGTCATAGTTTGAGACGTTAAAACAGTTTCCGGACAAATAATATTTTTACTATGACAAAGTTTAGAGGATTTTTTTAGTGTGTCCAGAGACTTGCACTGTGATATACAAGTCTCTGGTGTGTCTTATCACAGACATGTACATAAATTAACCGACCGTAATATCTTTCTCGTAATATTTTTTTCTATGTAGGGGGGGGGGGGGGTAATATGGTGACATCTAGCTGGAGGTGGTCAGTTAACGTTCATACCGGGTGGCACAGGACGCAACAAGATTTCAAGATTTTCAAGATTTTATTCAACACTCAGACACATAAATTATGTGTAACATGAGGAGGCATACAAATACATTTGACAGAATGGACAGTTAAATTTGGTAATAACAGTTACATGTACATGTGTGTATATAATAACACCAGCCACACATACACACACACACACACACACATGAACCCAAACTTAAATTATTATTTAAAGGGGGGTTTGTTGAAAAGGGGCCAAAAAAGATGAAATTTTTGGGGGGAGGAAAAAAGGGAAATTTGGGAAAGGGTTGGGGAAAGTAATTATTGGGGGTTTTGGGGGGAATGGAATGAGGGGGTGGAATTTTTAATTTTGGAAAAGGGGGAAGGGACCCTGTTTTAAATTCCCTTTTTGGACCCCCGGGTTTTTTCCGGGGTTTTTTTTTTTTTCCGGGAAAAATTTTTTTTTTTTGGGAGTTTTTTCGGAATTCCCGGGCCAACCTGGTTTTAATTTTTTTAAAATGAACCAAAAAATCAAAAATTTTTAAAAACCTAAGGGTTTTAACAAAAAAATTTTTATTTTTAATAAAAATAAATAGTGTATGATTTGGGTTTTATTAATTTATACATACCGGGAACTTCTCTGTACTTAATTGGGAATATTGGTTCATAATATGCGAGCGGGTCAATTATATGATGAAAATCTTCGACCAAGATCGAGAACCAGGGAATGGAAAAGGATAGGAATGACAGATTTCCACAGCTTTCTAGCAATTATGTTCAACATGAGCATAATAAAGAAACCTTCCATGGAGGAATACTGGAATACTACAATGATCAGCCAACGATCAAACTGGTTCAAACACACAATGGGTAGAAACCGATTTCAGAATATTCTGAAGTTTCTCCACATCAACGATTGCAGACATGTTGCCGAGAGAAATGTGAGTTCATTATACATGTAATTAGTCATATTTTGTACATTAAATTCTGAAAATATTGCAAATAATAAACGTAAATGTGCACAAAGACAACATAGAAGCTCGCCATATCTTCGTTTCTATTTAAGCAATGAACAGCGGTTTTAATGTTGTTATTGTCGATATGATAGCAAGATGTATGGTGGACAAATGCCATGGACACCCATCCCTTAGGGTTCCCGTGCTGCATTTGCCCCACCATACATATTGCTGTCATATCGACTATAACAACATTAAAACCGTTGTTCAATACTTATGTTTAAATTGTCTTACCATTTTTGTCAACTTTGAAAAAAAACTGAACCAACAAATAATTTCCCACCCTTTTTAATGCCACATGACCCACTGGGTGTTATAGGTGTAAGGTGACAACTGCCTCTCAGCATTCTGTCAATGGGGAAATGCGGAGCAAATGTTAATATAATATAATGTGATACATCGTTTATTTTGATATATGGCGTCTTACATGTTTGTTCAACACAGCAGACGTACCGGGAAACACCGTCCTACATGTACATGTATGATACTTATATATCATGAATAATCTAATCAAATTATAAACGGAGTTCGGCAAATACTAAACCATATCCCAAATAAACACACACTTTCCAAATCCGGGATGGTAAATTACAATTTTCTGGTATACATGTATGTTAAAACTGATATATGTGTTGTATACGTGTATGAAGCACGTGTATGATATATCGTTATCTTTGATCGATGATTTTACATAAATACTAATCATGAAGTGTTGCTTGTAGCATCCTGGGTATGATCCATCTGTCAGATTTCGACCTTTATTGCACTTCGTCAATCGACAATTCATGCGCTTCAAGGTTCCAAACAGGGAGTTATGCGTGGACGAGTCTCTTGTACCAACAAAGGGACACAGCGTTCTTCGACAGTACATCCCATCAAAGGTCGCGAGGTATGGGGTCAAGTTTTGGGTACTGTGTGAGTCCTCTACAGGTTACGTGCTTCAGATGCAAGTTTACAGGGGACGTGAATTCGACCCAGTTCCACCAGGACAACTCCAAGGAACAAACGTAGTTGTAGAGCTCCTACAAGGATCGTCACTTCTTCATAAAGGCTATCACGTATTTTGTGATAGTTTCTTCACGTCCTTGAATCTTGGACACAGACTTCTCCAACTTAACACATACTTGACCGGTACGTATACACTATAAAGCCTTATTTTGGTATTTTTTTCTTGTGCATGCACCCATTCTCTGGAACTACACAATCGAGTACGTAAATTGTCAAACGTTTCAAGGTATGGATGATCCTTATAAAGCCAAAACATTTCTAAGGGATGCCGGGAGGAACAAATTTTGGGAGTATATGTATATTTCAAATTAAAGTGGAATAGTGTGAATGTGGTGTAATATGTTTCTAAAGTTGGATTTGCATTCAATATGAATATATTCGTTGTGTTTTTTTTGTTTTTGTTTTCAAATAAAAACGTCTTTTACAGGAACTTTACGAAAGAATCGACCAATCTTTTATCTTTCCATATAATCATCCTCTGACTTTTGGAGATTATGTACATACAAGTATTTATAATGGGAACGTATACTGCAGACGTTTAATTGATATAACTCGCTAATTATGCACGTATTCAGAATATTTAATACACTGTATTTATTAACAATACAATTTTTCATCCGCATATGGTTGTTGAACTAAAATTAAAACTTTGTAGCATTACCGATGGAAATTACATCCATTATGTAGCTCGCGTATAAACTACATCGAAAGTTATACGGATTTAAAAAGTAATTAAAATGTAAAATAACAGACGTTACTTTCTTAATTCTTAATTCAAATCCTAAAAGTATTTCTTGGATAGTTGGTTTCAGCTAAACTCACGATTCGGTACGTACTTGATTCCATTGACACGTTTTAAGTGTACCACCTACGACGGCTGACGATAACGAGTGGAGCAGGTGTCGGGATATACACAGCGCATTATGACGTCACAATACTAAAGACGTCACGCATTGAAACTGTATTTCAAATCGGCGGATCAGAGTTTTCGGCAGTCTAAAGGTTAATGATTACTTGAAAAGGGGACATATAAGATATGTATGTCCCTGCTTGATAATACCGCTGATAAAAATAGCGTTTGATACCTCCTGAAATTGGCTATAGACAATTATACAACTATCAAATTATTAGGAACATGTGTGAATTTACTTGTGTACTCATCACCGTTTGTCAACATGTCACCCGATCACAGCCAGGTAATTAGTTGTGAATTTTATCACAGGTAAATTGCAAGGTTCCTTTGAACTGCAGCCAGAGAACTTTAGATCACAGTCCTACCTGTACCGGCATTGAAGATACAGATACGTTTATTGGTGTGGAGTGAAAGTGAAAATGTCATTTCTGACGCACAGTTTGGGTTTCGGCCTAAATGTGGGACCAGAGACGCAATTTTTGTTTTGAATACCTTAATTACCAAGACTTTACAAAATAATAAAAGACTGTATTGCGTGTTTGTTGATTACAGGAAGGCATTTGATAGTATATCTCATAAAATGTTGTGGCTCAAATTATGGAAAGCAGGGGTCAGAGGTCGTTTGTTAGTTTTTTTTAGATCGATATACGATAACGTTAAATCTTGTGTTAAGCTAAATGGTAAGTTATCGGCATTTTTTGACTTTCATGTCGGATTATTACAAGGGGAATCGTTGTCCCCGATTTTGTTTTCTTTATTCATTAATGATATGGAATCTGAATTAATTAATTCTAATTGTCAAAGTTATCAGTTGCAGTTGATTAACCTGTTCATTTTAATGTACGCTGACGATACTGTCCTGTTTTCAGAAAACATACAAGACCTTCAAAACGTGCTAGACTTTTTGCATTCGTATTCTTCACGATGGGATTTAGAGGTAAACCTGGATAAAACTAAAATTGTTGTGTTCAGGAAAAGTAAAATAATGTATCCTATTGAACGTTGGACATACAATGGTATGCCAATTGAGTTGGTAGATCAATTTTGTTACCTTGGTCTGATTTTTAATTATAATGGTAAATTTACTGTTGCTTTGAATAACTTTGCTATGCAAGGCAGAAAAGCTTACTTCTTGTTAAACAGGAAAATGAAAAGATTCATGTTAAATTGTGAAACCAAATTGTCATTATTTGATACATATATCTCATGTTTACTGAACTATGGATGTGAAGTTTGGGGATTTTGTCCGGCACCACAGTTAGAGAAAGTACACTTACTGTTCTTAAAAAATGTACTTGGTATAAAAAAAAGACCGCCAATTCTTCCATGGTCTACTCTGAGCTTGGGCGTTTCCCTTTACAAATTAGTCGCAAGATTTCTGTTCTAAAATATTGGATTAAACTTCTGAATACGGATAATTGTGTTTTAAAATCATGTTATAATGAACTTGTAGAGCTTAACGTAACAAAGCCAAGATGTAAAATGAATCTCATGTATCATGTAAAGCATGAGCTTAGTAGTTTCGGATTCTATGACGTCTGGTTGTCCAAGTGTGTTCCTAATGAAAAACATTTTTTGCTGTTATACACACAACGGGTGCATGATATTTTTATCCAAGAGTTCAGAAACAATTTCGAAAATTCTTCTAAATGTATTTTGTATCGGCATATTGTAGATCGATTTGAATTGCAGTTGTATCTCACGAAGTCTTTGAAATTTAGAAATGTACTTACTAAGTATAGGATACAAGCACACGATTTAAGTGTTGAAACTGGTAGATACCAAGGTATTCCCAGAGCCCAAAGACTGTGTGTATTATGTAATAGAAGGGAAGTTGAAGATGAAACTCATTTTATATTATTATGTCCAGTTTATTCAGAGTTGAGAAGTTTGTACATCAAGCCGTATTTTTATCGCCGCCCTTCTGTATTCAAGTTAACTGAATTATATGCAAGTAAAAATGTTAAAACTTTAAGAAATTTCAGTAAATATCTAATGCATGCTTCGTCCAAAAGAATATCTCTACTCAATAACTGAATTTTGCGTTAGATAGTATTTGTCAAGTTTCGTTATTTTGCTTGCTTTAGAGAGTGTGTTATATACATGTGTGTAATGGTATGAATTATAATTATATCGGTTGTGTTCTCCGCCATCTTGTTCAAATGAATTGTAATGTACGTTTATGTATTATGTAATTCCTATATGTTGTGCTACATTCGGAAATAAACTAAACTAAACATGTATAAGCTGTAGGTAAAACCGTCCATGCCCGGAGGGGGTTGGGGTTTGGGGTGTTAATATGGTGACATCTAGCTGGAGGTGGTCAGTTACATACCGGGTGGCACAAGACGCAACAAGCACACGCATTTTTCCCATTCACAATGAATCAATTTTATGATAAATTAATAAGATGGAAAGTCTTTTTCAAACTGGGGCGCGGAGGCACGAGTAGCGCGATCGTCGGTGATTCCGTGTGTACGTCGATTCTCGTGAGGCTGTCCACTGGATGCGCGGTTGTTACCCAGGGGTGCGCGGTGAGATCCAGGGGGATCGTAATGGTTGCCTCTGGGTGCACGCTGATTGGGGTGGCGACTATCAGAAGGTTGACGGAAATCTCGCTGGTTTCGAGGGAGTTCTGGTGGGTGGTATGGTCTATCGTTCACATATAGTGTATCGTACACTATTTTGGCCCTGTCCCCTTTTCGCCTAAACTCCTTCATAACCGGATAAAGGGCTGACCGACGGTCACTAATTTCCGTCGGATACTGCATCTGTATGGAATATTCCGGTTTGTTACGGAGTTTTTCGGGAGCAGCCTTTAACACACGGTCAAGGTCGTGGTGGTTTACGAATTTGGCAATAATGCTGCGCGGTTTTCCATCACGACGCGGACGGAGACGGTGTACATTTTGGAACGCTATGTTTCTGGCGTCTGCTACCTCCAGCTGCTGAGCGATGAAGGTTTTAAGAACCTCCTCTGTGTTCTCCTATTGCCTTCACCTGCGATTCCCGAAAATATCAAATTATATTTCATGGAATGGGTTTGGAGTTGCAGGAATTGCTCTCTGAGCTCGTAGTTCTCCCGTTCGAGATCACTATTTAACGTTTCAATGTATGAAACACGATCATCTTCATCTATTTCATGTCGTTATGTCGCTTTACTTTAGAGACAATATTTGCGAGTTCATCCTTCAATAAACACATACTGGTGTCAAGGGTTTCGAACTTGGTGTTTATATCCTCAAGGATATCAAGCTTAGTAAGCTTTTCATTAATAACTTTTTCAAATTTGTCTAGTCTATCGTTCGTCAAGTTAATATTAGTGAATATCGTTTGCATTGTCACGATTGATGTTGATGACGACGGCTGGGTGGTATTGTGGGTGCTAAGTATTGTGTTAAAAGTGTCCATTTCTTAATATATAAAATGGTGTATTTGTAATAATCAGTTTGAAATTAAGAGCATCCTTGTATGAAATCTCAAGGAAAATATATCATTTAACAGATACAACTTCGAATTCATTCCCTAGAAAAAACATTATTTAGGACCGTTTTGGTCATTTTGAGAATTAAGAGAATGTCCATCACTTAGTAGCATGTTAATTTGTGTCTTCCTCATCACGTGAAAGTGCCCGATTTCTGTTAAAAAATAAAGTATTTTGTAAACGTCTGACCGATTTGAAATTAAGAACAACAATGTATTAAATGTCAAATAAAATACAGCATTCACCAAATTAAATTTCACTTCACTAGAAAAAAAGAAGTATCCTGGACCGTTTTGGTAATTTTGACCCACAGCTTGAATAACATGCTAATGTGTGTCTTCCTCATCACGTGAAAGTGCTCGTTTTCTGATATAAAATAAAGTATTTTGTAAACGTCTGACCAATTTGAAATTAAGAACAACAATGAATGAAATGTCAAATAAAATAAAGTATTCAACAGATTAAATTTCACTTCACTAGAACAAAAAGAAGTATCCTGGACCGTTTTGGTAATTTTGACCCATCACTTAGTAGCGTGTTAATTTGTGTCTTCCTCATCCCGTGAAAGTGCGCGATTTCTGATATAAAATAAAATATTTTCTAAACGTCTGACCAATTTGAAATTAAGAACAACAATGAATGAAATGTCAAATAAAATAAAGCATTCAACAGATTAAATTTCACTTCACTAGAAAAAAGGAATATCCTGGACCGTTTGGGAAATTTTGACCCATAGCTTGAATAACATGCTAATTTGCGTCTTCCTCGTCACGTGAAAGTGCCTGATTTCTGATATAAAATAAAGTATTTTCTAAACGTCTGACCGATTTAAAATTAAGAACAACAATGTATGAAATGTCACATAAAATAAAGCATTCAACAGATTATATTTGACTTCACCAGAAAAAAGGAGTATCCTGGACCGTTTTGGTAATTTTGACCCACTGCACGATACGAGTTTTTGTATCTTTGTATATCGACCTTAATTTGAAGACAAATTTACCTCTCATAACATCAATGAAATAACTCAAACTTTACACCGATTTGTTAAATGATACCAAACCAGATATCAAACGTGTGGCTTGCGTTTAATGTCGGTCTATTTCGCCATAATATAGGCTTTAAATCCCAGTGTGTTTCGAAACGCTACGAGGCGATGCAGCCAATATGGCGGCGAATTCGGTGTCACCTGGGTTTCAGAACGAGGCACTCGGATACTTCCGGGCATGGGTGATATTTGGTAAGATATATATACACATACCCGACGCTACGTTTTCATTTGATCTCGGATTTTGTCACACGCAACATCGCTTTTGCAGACACTGTCATGACACGACGGCGATGTGTCATTACACTTATGTTAATAGTTGTCTTTATCAATGAAGTGATACCCAGATTTTGCCGAAAATACGCCGAGCAAGTACTTTTGGTATCAATGGATGGATTCAGATACGACTACCCAGATAAAGCGAAGACACCTAATTTTGACAAAATGGAACGGAATGGCGTGAGGGCGGAATACATCAACAGTACGTTTACCACAAAGACTCTCCCTTCACACTACAGCATGGCGACAGGTAATTACAATAAGTAGGGAAAATGTCTACCAAATGTCCTCTTAATCTGGTATGTCGTGGAATACATTACAGCATTTTAAAGACAATAAACGTTACTTCAGGTATATTGGGAGTCTTGCGCGGAGACGGAAATGCAGACATTAGAGAGTTCATACAGGCATGAACGCTCAAACATTATATATTGCATAGGGTAGAATGGGTTCACTGGTGTGTGTGTGTGCTGTCGACGATATGGTCGAGTACTGCTTACTTAAAGTACTATTCATAGCTACGATCGTATTCAGATCGTTAAATTCATTTCGGTTTTTATTAGTTTTCACCAGAACAGTGCACTACACAAATATGTGTATACAGACACATCACCTTCGCTGACAGCGTTTGTGGTGTCGGGCTTTGACATTACATTTATATTACATTTTATCGAATTGCATTCATCTATAATTGAACATGTATCCATGACTCTCACAGAAAGTTTATCTAAAACTGTCCTGTTACGTGTATTCAAGTCACAATATGTTTATCTATGACTCTCACCCACCTTTACAAAACAGTCTATATGTTTATATTTGGCTTCCACATACCTTTACAAAACAGTCCATATGTTTATATTTGGCTAGAAAGGTCTAATGTACACCTTGATAAAACCTTAATGCAACATGAATTTATTAGTAGATCATAGAGTATGATAACTTAGCTACTTTTCTTCATAAGTAACGAACGTTCAGGCTTTTTATGTTCTTACATATATTATGGATGCATGCATTGCTCTTTTCATTCACTTTAAAGCGTATGGATGCGTATCTATTTAATGGTCCCTCCTTTAGCAACTTGTTTTATGATGTCTTATTATTTATAGGTTTATATGAAGAAAGCCACGGCATAATAGCAAACGAAATGCATGACCCAGAATTCAATGAAGACTTTTGTATACAGTCGTTTCCAGACTCAAAATGGTGGGCTCAAGGGGAACCGATCTGGATAACGGCCCGAAGATATGGCCTGACGTCTGGGACAATACACTGGCCAGGGGGATACATAGAAATGGAAGGAATGAGCGCAAACAAAATTCACAAATATAACAAATCTGTTCCATTCGAGCATCGTGTAGATATGGCAATAGAGATGCTTGCAAAAGACAAATTCAACTTCGTCTGTGTTTATTTTCACGAACCGGACAATACAGGACATGATTTTGGTCCGGAATCAGCTGAGCTATCCAAAATGGTGGAGGAAATGGACTCGCTTCTCGGTAAATTACTCGTTAAATTAGACGAGTATGGACTTACAAATTCTGTAAATCTAATTGTAGCCAGTGACCATGGGATGACAGCAACAGATTATGATAACAAACTTATTAATATTTATGATGTAGTGGATCGAAACCTGATTAAAACTACATTAGAAATTGGTGCCATTATGCAAGTGGTAACTGTAGAAGGGCAAGAGAATTCTGTCGTCAGCGCCATCAATAGAAATCCAAACTTGAAAGCCTACAGGAAGGACGACATACCGGAAGTGTGGCATTATAAAAACAACCGAAGGGTCACGCCAGTGTTGGTGGTAGCCAACGAAGGATGGACGATCACACACGTAAGATTAATTATTAATGTTTCATCATCATCATCATCATCATCATCATCATCTGAAGCAAAAGCAGAAACAGAAGACGTTTACTTTTTAAAGGTTGATGACTGAATTATTGAGACAATCCAAGCCTTAATATACACTTTGACAACATTTTGAATATGGAGGAACATGTAATCACTATTGTTACATTAGGTGTATCCGGCGGTTCATCGCCACATATACAAGTATGACATTGGTGCATTCACTTCTCAGTAAGGCTATGGTAATGCTTTGCTCTTTGGTGTGTCTGATGCAATAATTTGCCACCAGGGAGCACAGCACACCAGTGTTTTATTCAGATATCGGTTTTTGAGATTATTTTTTCAAGATTTTGATGTTCACACATAAGGCAATAAATGGGACAGTTCCTGTGTATTTATAGGAACTTGCCATCCTATACTAGTTGTCACGGTCAATGCGATCGGAGACAGAAACCTTGTTAAGCTTTCCAAACTGTTATACTAGGACTTACGGTAGCAGGTCCTTACAACTTACCATCTGCTACATGTAACAGAAAGACGGACTATCCTGTTTATGTCTGTTAGACTCCCACACATACACCCTGTACGAAGTAACTAGTTTCTCGCATAGATATGATATATATATATATTTTGTAACCCTAAAATATTATCGTATCATATATTGTTAAGCGCATTAAAGTAATTTTGCAATTAGACAGTGCGCTGTACAAATGTTGTATATTATTACTATTATTTTTTACGATATATCCCATTTTCTTGAAAATCTAAATATTCACCAATTTCTATATTAGTTTTAAGACGTGATTGCATATTGATTTATTCAACAGGACACACAGTTGACCAGACAAACACCAAGGACGGGAGAACATGGATATGACAATAGCCTCATGACAATGCAGCCAATATTTTACGCCATGGGTCCAAATTTTCGGAAAGGATTTTCAGCGCCACCCTTCAAATTAATCGACATCTACCCTATGATATGTGAACTACTCGCCATACCGCCTTCCCCTAATAATGGTACACTGGACAATACGGCCAACTTCCTGTGGCCACTACACAATGATCTGCCACTGTGTAATGGGTTAAACTTTGGGGTAATACATAATTCGCCATGACGTAATGTAATTTAGTTTAGAAAAGAAAAAAATACTAATGGTGCTGATGACTAAACGAGAGTATTGGAGTTATCAAGTGACATTTTGTATGTTTGTAAATTGTGGGATCTTATCTTATCTTTTCTTTCTTAACAACTTCCTTCTTCCTTATGTGTCCCTTGACAATGTATCTCCGTAGGCCTTTAGTTGAGCGTTCGCCCCTGTGAGTAAGGCTGTGGGCTCTGTCCTCTGGCTAGGACATACCAGAGTCTGTATAAATGATAGTTGCTACTTCTGCTTAGCGCTCAGCATTTTGGTAGTTGGACGATTGGTTTGACCGTTGTCAGTATAATGTGACCGGTTTAGGTGCCCTGATGGGTGTCTTCGGCAGTATGCTTCAGTGAGGTAGCACTATAAATCAGCAAACAATCCGGACTACCACAAGGAGACTTAACACGAACATACCGCAGTCTCCCAGAACACACCTACGCACTCGCCACACGCATGCATGTTGCACGCACGGGAGACCTTCCTTAAATAACCTTAGCTACATTGGTACAGTCATTGTTTGCATTACTGTTAGAAGCATTTATCTTTAATTGATAAATATGTCAAATACGTATATTTGAACAAATAGTATTGTAACTATTTCTTATCAGAAGGACTACCGTAATAAAAAGACAAGCTGTTGGTACTATATTTGTTACCGTGGCTATACGGCGCACCGTAGTTCCATTTAGTAGCTGGCGAATCTTTAAAAATTATCATAGCAGTGAAAATAATTTATTACATATTAATATGTTAATTAAAATACGCTTACGGTGGTATGATAGTAATCTGATAACCCGTATTTCTGTACTAGTCAAGAGTTACAATATGTATGATATACAAAATGTTATCAAGTGTTGGGAAACAACAATCACCAACAATATACATGTTTATGCCAGACATGTTACTGGTCAACAGGATAAAAATAGAATGAAGTAAGTCATATCATCGATAATTCAATGTCTCGTTCCGCACGGTTTCGCCATGATCGATTAGAGACACAATTCTACATTGTCGTCACCATCCTATAGACTAGGCACGCTCGGCTGTGTTAGATAATGAAATCGCTTCGCTCCGCTAAACGACAAAAATAAAATAAACATGTGTTGCATAACGTGCAGACAGCTGACTGGTGTGGGATACAAGTTTAGGGTAGACCTAGGGTTACAGTCCAACAGACAACAGGTAATTTCGCAGCATCTACACTTCAATACAATTTGTTCCTTAAGCCATTGTTAAACGCCAAATAATAAGTGTTCAAGGAATCGGACCCTGGTTATAGGAACATGTAAAGATATATATTGCAAGCCAAGTTGTGTATTATTCACGGAGCAAGATTGATCCAGGAATTTTCCAAAATTATATCAGATATCTTATATAATTATATAAATATCCTACAGTATATCTTTTATTAAATATCTTATTCATTATATAAGATATCTCATAAACTTTCAATAAGATAACTTATAAACGAATTATATAAGACATATATCTAATATTCTTTACAATAATAGATAATTGATAAAGGAGATATCTTTTAGCAACAAGGCATCTTATATAATTGGTTAAATACTGGATCAGCATTGCTCCGTGAATAAATGACAACTTGGCTTGTCGTACAACCAATGTTCTCTTGCATGTGTATCGGGTAAAGCTCCATATTCTAGAACGGAGATTCTCCGCCACCCCATAGATAATGCACGTGTTTGCAATAACACAATGGTGTGACGTCGGCAATTCAATCACCGTGATAAGGGACACGTTTTATATAATAGTACAGGAGGAACGGGATAAGAGACAAAACACATTCACCCTCTTGGGAGTAAGACCATCGAGGTAATATCATTAAGAGTTGTCACATTCACCCTCTTGGGTGTAAGACCATCGGGGTAAGATCATTAAGAGTTGTTACATTCACCCTCTTGGGAGTAAGACCATCGAGGTAAGATCATTAAGAGTTGTCATATTCACTCTCTTGGGAGAAAGACCATCGAGGTAATATCATTAAGAGTTGTCACATTCACCCTCTTGGGAGTAAGACCATCGGGGTAAGATCATTAAGAGACGTCACATTCACCCTCTTGGGAGTAAGACCATCGGGGTAAGATCATTAAGAGACGTCACATTCACCCTCTTGGGTGTAAGACCATCGGGGTAAGATCATTAAGAGTTGTTACATTCACCCTCTTGGGAGTAAGACCATCGAGGTAATATCATAAAGAGTTGTCACATTCACCCTCTTGGGAGTAAGACCATCGAGGTAAGATCATTAAGAGTTCTCACATTCACCCTCTTGGGAGTAAGACCGTCGCGGTAAGATCATTAAGAGTTGTCACATATACAGTAATAACCTCATATCATGTTTAACATCCAATTATATTTTAAAACATCATTAGATACTATTATGGTGATTTCATTAAGCTAACCATATTTGAACAACTGACTCTAATGATTGGAGAAAAACAATCTCCCCCTACCTTGAGGGTGTGACAGAGAAATCTCCAGCACACCCAGTGGTATAGTCTTGGTTGCCTAAGCCAAAGCCAGGAATGGACTATAATTATTGGAGAAAAGCAGGAATGTCATGTCTAAGATATATGCCCATCTCTTTCTGTCCATTATATGGACACCGAGATGGGCCAGTAATATTTCCCTTGTACTCGTTTCAGTGCTGAGTGTCAAACAAGGGGCATCAACTACCAGTTTAAATACTTTGATGTCACTGGCGGTTTTGGGGAAGAACTATATGACCATCCCCATACGGGCGAACGCTCAACCAAATGCCAAAAATAGATAATACCGAAATCAAAACGAATCCTTAGTTCTAACTCAAAATGGACAAAACGACGGCAAAATACGAACAAATGGTACATAGAGAATAAGATCAGGTTTTCACAATCTAATTAAAATATATATGGCCATTCTCCCTTTGTTACATAAACTTGGAAGTGGATTTCGCATGTGCGATATAGCATAGCAAGAGTGCATGGCTTGCATAATCTGTCAATCTGTTTCAAGTCATTTCGTCCAACGAAGCATATAAATATATATACATGCTGTACCGAAATGGTTAGCTTTAGATGCATGATGTGACAAATTGGTGAGATCAATGACATAGAAAAATTGACCTGAAAGTGAAATATTGAGATAACAAAGGTCACCAGAACGTGACTCCTTATGCGATGTCGTTAGATGTCCATGTAACGTAGTGATAATGACCATCTAGATTTTAATCAGATTGAAGTTTTCCGGGAGGTTTAGCGACTTCTACTTCTAAGTTAATTCACGTCCTCAAAATGAGAACAAGGGTGGTGATAACAGACCCACCACATAATTATATCAATGAGTGTCAAACACGCCTGACTTCGTATCCACAAGGAAATAGATTACTTACCAATAAAATCAAGATGTCAAGCCAAATGTTGATAATTTATTCCATCAGCGGTCGACATCTGTCATGGAGGAAACAAGTCCTTGAATATTTAATCAATTGGGAGATGTAAACACTGTATGCAGGGAAGACAGGAATGTTACTACATGTATCTAGAAATGGAACGTTATCATTTAAGAAATTGAAATCGTCTTGCTAATCATACAGCTTGGAGGTGAGCTGTCCCTGCTGGTTATGTTGTAAATAAAGATCAAGATAAGGGTTGATATTGAAGAATATGTAGTGAATTTATTTCAAACTCTGCATGGTATGTATCCGATCCACATAATCAATAAAGATTTTGGTAGTTAAAAACAACACATATAGTCAATATGTCTACAGGTGAAATTTAAAGACTTTGCAAGGGCTCTTTTAACTGCTGTGATAAGCTCTCCAATGAAATCAGCCTTGCGTGGACACAAAAACAAGTCGGTCTTGAGAGGGAAACAATTTGCTCGTCTGCATATTGGGTATGCCGATTGTCTTTTGGAAGATATTGTCACCAAAGTGAAGATCAGATATTCAATCATTCTCATGATTCGTTAGGCAGTTGCAATGGAGGCATTGAGCTCTTCAATATCAGATTACCGTGGAATAAATGGAGATAACACTCAACAGGTTCAATTCTACTGAACCAAGAAAAATAATGCAGCTTTATTTGCAATTTGCTCGCGTTTCCTCAAGAATTATTGGATAAATTAGTAGCCATACAGGGCGTTGATTACTGCCAATGCTTTGTCAAGGCAACATGAAAGGTCATGTCAAAGATTAGCGTTATATCAGTAGAGAAGTTCAGCGTTTAGATTAGCGTTATTTATCAGTAGAGAAGTTCAGCGTTAAGATTAGCGATATTTATCAGTAGAGAAGTTCAGCGTTTAGATCAGCGTTATTTATCAGTAGAGAAGTTCAGCGTTAAGATCAGCGTTATATCAGTAGAGAAGTTCAGCGTTTAGATTAGCGTTATATCAGAAGAGAAGTTCAGCGTTTAAAAAAGCGTTATATCAGTAGAGAAGTTCAGCACTTAGATCAGCGTTGTAACAGTAGAGAAGTTCAGCGTTTAGATTAGCGTTATATCAGTAGAGAAATTCAGCACTTAGATCAGCGTTATATCAGTAGAGAAGTTCAGCACTTAGATTAGCGTTATATATCAGTAGAGAAGTTCAGCGTTTAGATCAGCGTTATATCAGTAGAGAAAGTTCAGCGTTTAGATTTGCGTTATATATCAGTAGAGAAGTCCAGCGTTTAGATCAGCGCGTTGTAACAGTAGAGAAGTCCAGCGTTTAAATAAGCGTTATATCAGTAGAGAAGTCCAGCGTTTAAATAAGCGTTATATCAGTAGAGAAGTCCAGCGTTTAGATAAGTGTTATATCAGTAGAGAAGGGTGAAGATCCGCGTTAAGATAAGCGTTATATATCAGTAGAGAAGTTTGGCATTTAGATTAGCGTTGTAACAGTATAGAAAGTTTCATGAACAGCTAGGGCTGTTTTGGTGCATTGGTTGATTTTTACAACATTTGATTGGTAAACATTTGTCCCTGACAGATTCCACTATGCATGTACAATATCATCTTTCGTTGACGTGATGTGACGTCCGAATTATGTTTTTAATCTAAACAAAGTCGAAAGCGTTTTGCGAAGTACATGCAGATCTAGCTAGGTCTACTGTTTACGCGTAAACTTTAGATTATTGATCTAATTTAGGAAAGAAATGAAAATAGAGTTATTTATCAATAAATAATCATTTTTTTTGGTATATATCTGTTCATCGAAGACATTTTGGAGATACATTTGTATGAAGATGTAGGCCCTAGTATATATTATAGTTCTCTTTTCATATATGTGTAGCGGAACTGGACCGGGTCGATCATCGGCGGACCAGGTAGCTCAATCGGTAGAGCATCCGGCTAGTGTTCGGAGGTCCCGGGTTCAAACCCCGGTCTGGCCGTGCATTTTTCCACTCCTACTACATTTGGTGCCTGTGACCAAACCTTGTTTCAAGTGAGGTGAATACTTGACAATCGATCGGCATCAGACAGCTGATAAAATGCCCTCAATGGGACATGTAAATAGATATTAAAATGTTTTGTTGCATATTGCAATAGGGGCGTGTGATATAAACATGTGCATTACTGTATATCAATATTTTAAATTTTATTCAGAATCCGGACCCCTACTACCCACGATAAAGCTACTTTCGATTTGACAGGATCCGGAAGTATGTGTCTAAGTTTCAAGTCGGTAGACACTTGCTGAGTTGTAGTTCACAGACCGGCCGGCGTAATAATGGCTCACTTCGTGAAGACATGTATTCGTAATTTTTCCACGTCTGTAGTGCGTGAGCAAGCTATAAAATGTGTGACAGTGATAGGAGGTGGACAGATGGGAGCTGGTATTGCACAGGTAACTGGAAAGTTGATGTTTTCTTTCGAGCAAGCGGAAGGTTGGCCGACAATATTAGCCAACCTGAGAGTGACCTTTGACCAGGACAACCGATATCAGCAGTCTAGTTAATCTACAAGTTTTGACAACCTATCATCTCATGTATTTATTTCTTCATAAAAGACATTGAGCAACTTGAACATGAATCTCAGCATATTAATTATCTGAAAGTGAAACATATTTCGTAATTTAATTGGAATTGCTCCTCACCTGACCAGTGTCGCAACATGTTTTTTACTACTCCTATAACATAAGAGGCCGCTGACCGGGTGACCCTAAAATACGCCATAGGGAAATATAACGTTACGCCATAGGGGTTTGCGCACGCCATAGCAAAATGTAACCGATATATACACAAAATAACATGTTTTTTTTCGTTGATATACCTCTTTTACAGGTTCTGATAGTTTCATTTAAAAAAAATGTGTACTTTGTAAGAAAATCGGTCTTATTTGCGTAGCCAGTTTGAAGCACTTTAAACTACCTGAAATCGCGATAGACAAAAATTATCGATTTTCTTACAAAATACACATTTTTATTTAATGAAACTTTACTATATCATGTATAATACACATACAATTTGAAAAATTCTTTGATTTTGCAGAAATAACTCTTGAATTTTGCTATGACGTGCATAAACATGTATGGCGTATTTTAGTGTAAAGTGCCTCAAACTGACTGTGGGGATATAAATTCCATGAATTTGCTTGTTAGTGACAAATTCTGAGTTACTAGACCTTAAAACACACAGATATTCAACATTTTGATGGATAGATGTCTATTGTTGAAGAGCACTTCAAATAAGCAAATAAAAAAAACAAATCTTATTTTGATTTACAGGTTGCAGCAACTACAGGGCATCAAGTAGTAATTGTGGACCAATCAGAGGATATTCTCAATAAGTCTAAGGCTTCAATTCACAAAAGCCTGCAGAGGGTAGCCAAGAAAAAGTTTGCTGAAGATGCCAAAGTTTGTGCTACATGTTTTTCATTCAAATTATTTTGTATTGTTTTTGACTTAGATTTTTAAGTTCATTTGTACTGTTTAATGAAATAGGTTTTCAAATGATGCAAAATTCAAGATAAACATGCATGGTCATGCCCATATATAGTGTATTTAAGTTAAAGAATTTAAGCGCTAATGTTATCTTATTAAAAATACTACAGAAAAAAAATAAGCTTCTGAATGATGTAAATTTTTCTATTCTGTAAAAGCATCTTGAAAATCTAATAAAGGTATTTTATTAAATAGAGAAATTTTCTAATTTCCCTTTTGTTAAGGGTGGAGAAGCATTTATATCCGAAGCCATTGACAGAGTCAGTATCCAGACAGATGCCTCGAATGCTGTGGGCAATGCAGATCTCGTTATAGAGGCCATTGTGGAAAATCTAGATGTGAAGAAGCAACTGTTTACAATTCTGGATAAGGCAGCCCCTCAGTAAGTACTCAATGTTACCTACAATATATCATTATATTACAAATAATTGTTACAGAATTCAATCAGTACTGGTTATTCCAAGTTTCACCACAATTACCTGCTACATTGTATTACTTGTAAGCCCATGACTAATATCTATTGCAGCTCAATAAAATTGCCAACAAATGCTCCTAATTTGAGTCAAGTTTTTAATATATTTTGCCTATTACAAAAAATCTTTGCGCCTGTAGGCACCTACCTATACATTACTGATATACCCACAATTACTCTCAGTTGACCTGGACATGGAAAAAAATGAAAGCAAAACTGAACACAACAGGTTAAATGAAAATATAACTTGTTTGGTTTCTCAAAAAAAAATGTTTTTTTTGTTTTAATGTTTCTGTACTGTTATACCATTTAAAACATTCCTGATATAGTGTTTCAGCTGTCTGATTTTGTGTTACATACAGACACACCATATTTACCAGCAATACATCCTCCTTGCCCATCAAGGATATAGCAGAGTCCACACAGAGAATGGACAGATTTGGTGGTCTCCATTTCTTCAATCCCGTCCCTGTAATGAAGTTACTTGAGGTATTTGGCTATAAAATAATCTAATTTATAACAACTTGCATCTACTGTTGTTTGTCTTTATTTTACATTTGAAATAAAAGAGTAACATAAATTAATGAGAGTTTAAACCCATTTGCTTCCACTCATTCCAGGCTATATGTACATGTATATAGGGAGTGGGAGTCTTCAAAATCAAAGAAAGATTGATGACCCATTTACCTTTTAGACAATAATTAAGTTAGTTCTGCTTGGGAGCCTCCTTCAGATAAGTGGGTAAGCTTAAATATTATTTTCTTTTCCAGGTTATCAGAATTCCCCAAACCAGTGATGAAACATTTGATAAACTACTGGCCTTTGGAAAATCTATGCAGAAAGCAACTGTAAATTGCAAGGTATAATCTTTATATGGTGGTTTTATGATAAATGGAATGTTTAGAACTTAATAAACATGAATGTTTGAGTATGTTTCATGTGTCACGGCACTGTGTTTTTATTTTGCCATTTAACACTCTTTTATGATTTTTTTTTACATATTAAATTGTTTAACTAGGACACCCCAGGATTCATTGTGAATAGACTGCTGGTACCATATATGGTGGAAGCAGTTCGACTCGTAGAGAGAGGTGAGATGTGTTCTTCAGCAGTGTACTCATGAGGGCTTTAAATTGGTGTTGATTATTTACAATTTTACCAGTCAAATAAAATTCTCCTCTTAAGATGAAGAGTCTATTTCCAAGTGTTAACGGAAGACCTGATACTGAACACAACATTTCATCAAAGACAAACTTTAGAATATTGACTTCAAAGCACAATGACTAATTAGGTGCTAATACAAGTTTTCAATCAATACAGATGTATATGAAAATTTCTAATTGTGTCTGGATGAGTATTAAAAATACCTATAAGAAGGATAGTAGGAATTACCTATACAACGTAATAACAACATTTAATAATTTAGTAAAAGGATGTCTATTAAATAATGAATATTACTGCATCTACCATACATACATCAGTATACTGTGTGAAAAACTCATGAACGTAAGGGAAAACTTTAGGGAAATCAAAATAGTCCAAAATCCAGTTTGAAATTCTAATCCTTTTAATTTGAACGATAACAATTTTGTGGTAAAGCTTTTAAAGAATTCACTCCACCCTGCCCAGCTGTTAATTGGTGTAGTTTATTTACTTCCATAAGTTATTTTTATCTCTATTCCTTAAACCTAATTGCTGCAACTACTGGTCATCCTTTCTCTACCATTAGGCGATGCTACCACAAAAGATGTAGACACTGCTATGAAATTGGGTGCAGGATATCCCATGGGACCATTTGAGTTGTGTGACTATGTAGGGTTGGATACCATGAAGTTTATTATGGATGGTAAGTAGTTTGATAAAATCTTTACTCATCTGCACTCTGGCCCAGGAGCCACACAGCTGTCCATATTCTAAACATTCTTAACAATCACAAATTTTTCATCAAACTTGATTTCTCTGTACTATATACCAGTAAACTTGATTTCTCTGAACTATATACCGGTAAACTTGATTTCTCTGTACTATATACCGGTAAACTTGATTTCTCTGTACTATATACCGGTAAACTTGATTTCTCTGTACTATATACCGGTAAACTTGATTTCTCTGAACTATAGAAAATAACTTTATATCTTTGTACTATATAAACTTGATTTAGCCATAATATATAAACTTATCTCTCTTTACTCTATAAACTTTTCATATCTGTACTATATTCTGTACTAGTCTATATAAACTTGATTTAGTCGTAATATATAAACTCATCTCTCTGTACTTTATATATCTGTACTATATTAACTTGATTTAGCCATAATATATAAACTTATCTCTCTTTACTTTATAAACTTTTTATATCTGTACTATATAAACTTGATTTAGTCATAATATATAAACTTGATATCTCTGTACTGTATTTACGTGAACTTACCTGGTACATGGTAGATTTTTTTTTTTTTTTTTTTGCAATTATGTTTGAATTTCTGAAGTAAAAAGAATAACAGTTCTTTTCCATCGTTTAAATGCAATCAATTATCATTTGTTTAAGATATGAGATTTAAAGTGAATTATGCAGATTCACATATCTCATAAAATGCAATATAATTTTTTATTGTATCAAATTAACAGGTTGGTGTGAGAAATACCCTGAAAATCCTCTTTTTCAACCAAGTGATATGCTGAACAAGCTGGTCGATGAAGGAAAAGTTGGAGTAAAAGCAGGAGAGGGTTTCTATTCCTACAAGAAGTGATCATCACCATATTCAGTGCTTTAATTTGCAGTTTTCAACAGTCTTTGTGTGACCAAACTTGTATATTGCATTGTGAAAGACGGATATGCAGTGACAGAAAATATATATACCAGGTATATTGGAACTGTAACAAGCGTTTTCTTTTGAATAGAGATAACTTTTTATAAACAAAATAACAAAGCAGAAATCACTTTTAGTGAAATTACAAGCAATGTATTATAATTTTTGTATGGAAGATTTTCTACAATGAAGACAGCTTTCTATTGTTAATGTCTTTTACACCTCAGAGAACTTTCAATGAAGCCATAGTCCTACTGGTACATACAGAATGTACTTTATTGGACAAAATAACACATTAATTAATGTTTTCCATCATACTTTTTTATCGATTTGTAAAGAGTTATATGTAATTTTTCATGATGGTTGAATTTGATTTTGCAATGTTAATAAATAATCTAAACAGTTTTTTGAGTTAAACTACCTTTTTCTTTGAAGTTGTTAATTTCTGAGATATGTTGGCGGTTGTATTATTTTGATTCAAATCGCCCTGCGTCTGTGGTCCATTGTCCGTCTGTCCATCCCTCCCTCCGTAAACAATTCTCATCACTATTTCTAAGAAAGTACTAAAGGGATCTTTCTCAGATTTATATGTATGTTCCCATTGGTCCGTAGTTGTCCATATTGCATTTTGGGACCGATCGGAAAACAACATGGTCAACAGGCAGCCATCTTGAATTTTGACAATTGAAACTTCATTTAACAATTTCTTAATTTCTCTAAATGGCCATTATGGGTCTTTCTCAAATTTGAATGTAGAATTTGGATTTTGACAATTGCAGGTTGCTCCTGATATATAGTGAGATATAAAATTATCAAATGCTGTGGTGAAAGAAGGGAAAAGAAGAGAAAAGATCAATCTTTCATTTGACCGATATGGACCATTCAATGGTGCATGCCAAGATCCCTCTGGGATCTCATTTATACATAACAAAGAATACAAGGAGCTGTAAAGTGTGGCATTATCCCCTGCACCCAGCTGTTGGTATAAAAACCCAAATATGACCCATATACAGTGTATATATCAATGTTACAGAAAGAGTTTATATCCTGATGTAGATCCTATGTGTGTTTCACTTGAAAATGCACATCTTGATGTAGATCCTATTTGTGTTTCACTTGAAAATGCACAACTAGAGCACTAACTTAATATATACAAATAGTTTTGTGGAGTTAATTTTGACTTAATATCCCCACGCAAACTCATTTTGCCAGGGATAAAAAAACAACTCTTTTTCTAATTTGACTCAATATAATTATCTCCCTTATTAAACATTAAACATTATTGTCTCCCTTTTTTCATGACTTAAGGTCATTATCAGTGATGTCATAAAATGTATCTATGCGGGCATGTAATGTAAAGCACCTGAACATTATAATGGAAGTTTTACGCATGACTTATTTTACCATAATTTACTGATATTTCAATGTACAATGTATTTTAGCGTATTATTTGTATAGCTGCTAAGCCATGATCATATTAGAAATCGCTTTCAAATGCACAAATATTCCATTTGCCTATCTCTATTAAAATGCAATACAAAACTGCTACAAATACATATATACATTTAATTACAATTTTAATGAGCTACCACAAGAAATTCATCATGCTGTAATGTTGTACATCAGTGTAAATTAATGTCTTACTAAACCGTACTGAGGATCCTGGTACAATCAGTAAGGATGTGCTGATCATGCTGTAATGTTGTACATCAGTGTACGTTAATGTCTTACTAAACCGTACTGGGGATCCAGGTACAATCGGTAAGGATGTGTTGATCATGTCTGGTCCAAACATGGAAACTGTAAATTATTCTTTGAATTTATTTTTCTTTTTTTCTATCTGTCCGAGCGCTTTGTAGATTTCTCTTTTAGTTTCTTTCTGTTTCTGCTGTTTCTTCATGTCTATCATTCCTTGCTTTTTCTTGTGATTTGTTACTCGCTCTCGCATCGATGCCCGCTCCATCTTCTTTTTGTGGTCGTGCAAGGTTTTCATCATGTTCATCAATTTAGCCACCTATAGAACAAACAAAATCGGATATAACACCAACACATCACAGTGTTGTTGTACAAAACCTCTTCAGTATTTAAACAGTAACCTAGCAATACAAGCTCAGAGAAATCACACTGACACATTAAAATAGATAGAAATATGGTTAAATATTGGATAAAATTGCAAAATACTTAATGCAAACCCTCGGACCAAAAAATAAAAGCGAAAAATATTTGAATAAAGGACCAAATGACAAAATTAATAATATTTGCATATGGTGCTAAGGACAAAATACTTCAGAATAATGATATTGACAGAAAGTTCCTCTCGGCAATTAATCCCACCCTCCCCATATACTTATATCAAGAATAGCCTCAACTTATACCGAGAAGAAACTGAAATAAGATTTGATACAATTTTAAACTAATGGTAATGTCTACAATATTGACCTTGGCCTCTTTTGGCTCCCTGATAACGACAACACGTTTGATAGGGTCTTTTTTGGCCTTCAGTAATTTTGGTATGTCCTTGAAAGGTAGATTCTTTTGAAGGTCCCGAGGAATTGTGAGAGATTTCCGATGGTATGTCTTTCTCTCCACAGGCTGAAACAACAAAGTAATAAAGAGTGTAAAGTACATTTATTGTACAGTTAAATCTGTATACATGTGATCTCTTAATAGAGATGGCTCCTTAATTAACAGAGATGTTCTTGAACAAAGGTGGTCCTAACAGTTCTTGAACAAAGTTTAATAAAGTATTGATACAGTCTTTATCCCAACAGAAGCCCCTCCTGTCAAGGTTTAGAATTTGTTAATAATTTTTCAATTAGTTACTATTCTAAAATTGATGATCTGCAAAAACTAAGAACTTGTTGGCAGAGGCTTATTTGCGGATAGATATGGTGTATGATTTGTACAACTGCACTACGGGATGGATCAGATGACAAGTATTGGTATCTATAAACAAGAGGCCCAGGGGCCTTTACGGTCATCTGACTCTAAATTAAAACCCTTATATTATAGTAGTATGCATTCTCTGTAGCAAGAATATAGTGACACTGTTGGCCATGGTGGCCATCTTGGATTTCTGACCGACCCAATAAATAACAACACTTGGTAAGGACCATCTCAGGATCATTTCTGGTAAGTAAGAGCTGAATCCCGCCAGTGGAATTTGAGAAGAAGTTAGAAATAGATGTTGTTTAGGAAAACCATGATTGCGCAATCATGTTACAAAATGGCCGCCATTGCTGCCATGTCAAAGTTTTTACGAGGCCAAAAAAATAACAACACTTTGTCGGCTCGCCGTCCTTGAGATCCTCACCCATTTCCAGCTCAATGGCACCAATGGAACTGGAGAAGAAGTTTAAAATGTGTTTTTCAAGATGGCGGACATGGCGGCCATCTCGGATGTCAGACCAATCTAAAAAATAACAACACTTGGTCGGACTCATCTCGGGAACATTTCAGGCAAGTTTCAGCTCAATAGCACTGGTTAAACTTGAGAAGAAGTTTAAAATGTGTTTTCAAAATGGCCGCTATGGCGGCCATCTTGGATTTCGGATCAGCCCAAAAAATAACAACACTTGGTGGGGATCATCTCAGGATCATTTCTGGCAAGTTTCAGCCCAACAGCACTGGTGGAACTTGAGAAGAAGTTTAAAATGTGTTTTTCAAGATGGCGGCTATGGCGGCCATCTTGGATTTCGGACCGACCCGACAAGTAACAACACTTGGTCGGGATCATATCAGGATCATTTCAGGCAAGTTTCAACTCAATAGCAGTGGTGGAACTTGAGAAGAAGTTTAAAATGTATTTTTCAAGATGGCGGCAATGGCGGCCATCTTGGATTTCGGACCGACCCGAAAAATAACAACACTTGGTCGGGATCATCTCAGGATCATTTCAGGCAAGTTTCAGCTCAACAGCACTGGTGGAACTTGAGAAGAAGTTTAAAATGTGTTTTTCAAGATGGCGGCTATGGCGGCCATCTTGGATTTCGGACCGACCCGAAAAGTAACAACACTTGGTCGGGATCATATCAGGATCATTTCAGGCAAGTTTCAGCTCAATAGCACTGGTGGAACTTGAGAAGAAGTTTAAAATGTGTTTTTCAAGATGGCGGCTATGGCAGCCATCTTGGATTTCGGACCGACCCGAAAAATAACAACACTTGGTAGGGATCATATCTGGATCATTTCAGGCAAGTTTCAGCTCAATAGCACTGGTGGAACTTGAGAAGAAGTTTAAAATGTGTTTTTCAAGATGGCGGCTATGGCGGCCATCTTGGATTTCGGACCGACCCGAAAAGTAACAACACTTGGTCGGGATCATATTAGGATCATTTCAGGAAAGTCTCAGCTCAATAGCACTGGTGGACCTTGAGAAGAAGTTTAAAATGTGTTTTTCAAGATGGCGGCTATGGCAGCCATCTTGGATTTCGGACCGACCCGAAAAATAACAACACTTGGTAGGGATCATCTCAGGAACATTTCAGGCAAGTTTCAGCTCAATAGCACTGGTTAAACTTGAGAAGAAGTTTAAAATGTGTTTTCAAAATGGCCGCTATGGCGGCCATCTTGGATTTCGGATCAGCCAAAAAAATAACAACACTTGGTGGGGATCATCTCAGGATCATTTCTGGCAAGTTTCAGCCCAACAGCACTGGTGGAACTTGAGAAGAAGTTTAAAATGTGTTTTTCAAGATGGCGGCTATGGCGGCCATCTTGGATTTCGGACCGACCCGACAAGTAACAACACTTGGTCGGGATCATATCAGGATCATTTCAGGCAAGTTTCAACTCAATAGCAGTGGTGGAACTTGAGAAGAAGTTTAAAATGTGTTTTTCAAGATGGCGGCAATGGCGGCCATCTTGGATTTCGGACCGACCCGAAAAATAACAACACTTGGTCGGGATCATCTCAGGATCATTTCAGGCAAGTTTCAGCTCAACAGCACTGGTGGAACTTGAGAAGAAGTTTAAAATGTGTTTTTCAAGATGGCGGCTATGGCGGCCATCTTGGATTTCGGACCGACCCGAAAAGTAACAACACTTGGTCGGGATCATATCAGGATCATTTCAGGCAAGTTTCAGCTCAATAGCACTGGTGGAACTTGAGAAGAAGTTTAAAATGTGTTTTTCAAGATGGCGGCTATGGCAGCCATCTTGGATTTCGGACCGACCCGAAAAATAACAACACTTGGTAGGGATCATATCAGGATCATTTTAGGCAAGTTTCAGCTCAATAGCACTGGTGGAACTTGAGAAGAAGTTTAAAATGTGTTTTTCAAGATGGCGGCTATGGCGGCCATCTTGGATTTCGGACCGACCCGAAAAGTAACAACACTTGGTCGGGATCATATTAGGATCATTTCAGGAAAGTCTCAGCTCAATAGCACTGGTGGACCTTGAGAAGAAGTTTAAAATGTGTTTTTCAAGATGGCGGCAATGGCGGCCATCTTGGATTTCGGACCGACCCGAAAAATAACAACACTTGGTCGGGATCATCTCAGGATCATTTCAGGCAAGTTTCAGCTCAACGGCACTGGTGGAACTTGAAAAAGTTTAAAATGTGTTTTTCAAGATGGTGGCTATGGCGGCCATCTTGGATTTCGGACCAACCCGAAAAATAACAACACTTAGTCGGGATCATCTCAGGATCATTTCTGGCAAGTTTCAGCCCAACAGCACTGGTGGAACTTGAGAAGAAGTTTAAAATGTGTTTTCAAAATGGCGGCTGTGGCGCCCATCTTGGATTTCAGACTGACCCGAAAAATAACAACACTTGGTCAGGACCATCCCAGCATCATTTCAGGTAAGTTTCAGCTCAATCCCACTGGTGGAACTTGAGAAGAAGTTTGAAATGTGAAAAGTTTACGCACGGCGGACGGCGGACGGCGCACGGCGGACGGCGGACGGCGCACGACGACGGACGAAGCATGATGACTATAGGTCATCCTGACCCTTCGGGTCAGATGACCTAAAAACCTGGTGTACCTTGTACAACGAGTCCTTATTTTGCGTAAGATTTATCCCCCTTTCCCATCGTAGCTGGCCAACAGTTTTCATGCCAATCCAAGCTGCCTTCTGTTCGTGAGGAAGCAGCAGTGACGTGACGGGGTTGTAGAACTGTGGCACATCCACCGGGTACCACGTCCTCATGAACACAATGTCTGCATAGAGGAAAAATGTAAAAGATTTGAAAAATATTTGTAAGAACAAGACCTAAATAACCAGCCACAAAACACTATAATTGTTATACACTATCCTTACATCAACCTTTTTAATAAGAAACATACCACTAAGCAGTATCTTGTCTTCAAACGTAGCTCTGAAGGCGCCCTCTGGTGTTCGGACAGCTTTCTTCACCTGGCCTCTTATACCACTGACAGTCCTTATTTTGGCACCCTCAAATTTGGTAACTTCCAGAGCACTGTTAAACATTCCCTGTAATGAAGACAATATTTGGATCTATAGGTATTTAAACATTCCCTGTAAACAAGACAATATTTGGATCTATAGATATTTAAACTTTGATAAGAATATTTTTTACCTTCATGCTGGTATGAACAAACAAGAGGCCCAGGGGCCTTAATGGTCATCTGATTCTAAATTAAAACTCTTATATTATTGTAGTATGTATTCTCTGTAGCAAGTATATAGTGGCACTGTTGGCCATGGTGGCCATCTTGGATTTCTGACAGACCCAATAAATAACAACACTTGGCAAGGACCATCTCAGGATCATTTCTGGTAAGTTAGAGCTGAATCCCACCGGTGGAATTTTAGAAGAAGTTTGAAATAGGTGTTGTTCAGGAAAACCATGATTGCACAATCATGTTACAAAATGGCCGCCATTGCTGCCATGTCAAGTTTTTACGAGGTCGAAAAAATAGCAACACTATGTTGGCTTGCCTTCCTTGACATCAGCAACCATTTCCAGCTCAATGGCACCAATGGAACTGGAGAAGAAGTTTAAAATGTGTTTTTCAAGATGGTGGTTATGGCGGCCATCTTGGATTTCAGATGGGCCCGAAAAATAACAACACTTGGTGGGGATCATATCAGGATCATTTCAGGCAAGTTTCAGCTCAATAGCACTGGTGGAACTTGAGAAGAAGTTTAAAATGTTTTTTTCAAGATGGCGGTCATAGCGGCCATCTTGGATTTCGGACCGACCCGAAAAATAACAACACTTTGTCGGGATCATATCAGGATCATTTCAGGCAAGTTACAGCCCAACAGCACTGGTGGAACTTGAGAAGAAGTTTAAAATGTGTTTTTCAAGATGGTGGTTATTGCGGCCATCTTGGATTTCGGATCGGCCCGAAAAATAACAACACTTCGTCGGGATCCTCTCAGGAACATTTCAGGCAAGTTTCAGCTCAACAGCACTGGTGGAACTTGAGAAGAAGTTTAAAATGTGTTTTTCAAGATGGTGGCTATGGCGGCCATCTTGGATTTCGGATCGGCCCGAAAAATAACAACACTTGGTCGGGATAATATCAGGATCATTTCAGGCAAGTTTCAGCCCAACAGCACAGGTGGAACTTGAGAAGAAGTTTAAAATGTGTTTTTCAAGATGGCGGCCATGTTGGATTTCGAATCGGCCCGAAAAATAACAACACTTGGTGGGGATCATCTCAGGCTAATTTCTGGCAAGTTTCAGCCCAACAGCACTGGTGGAACTTGAGAAGAAGTTTAAAATGTGTTTTTTCAAGATGGCGGCTATGGCGGCCATCTTGGATTTCGGACCGACCCGAAAAATAACAACACTTGGTTGGGATCATCTCAGGATCATTTCTGGCAAGTTTCAGCCCAACAGCACTGGTGGAACTTGAGAAGAAGTTTAAAATGTGTTTTTCAAGATGGCGGCTATGGCGGCCATCTTGGATTTCGAATCGGCCCGAAAAATAACAACACTTGGTGGGGATCATCTCAGGATCATTTCAGGCAAGTTTCAGCTCAATAGCACTGGTGGAACTTGAGAAGAAGTTTAAAATGTGTTTTTCAAGATGGCGGCCACGGCGGCCATCTTGGATTTCGGACCGACCTAAAAAATAACAACACTTGGTCAGGATCATATCAGGATCATTTCAGGCAAGTTTCAGCTCAATAGCACTGGTGGAACTTGAGAAGAAGTTTAAAATGTTTTTTTCAAGATGGCGGCCACGGCGGCCATCTTGGATTTCGGACCGACCCGAAAAATAACAACACTTGGTTGGGATCATATCAGGATCATTTCAGGCAAGTTTCAGCTCAATAGCACTGGTGGAACGTGAGAAGAAGTTTAAAATGTGTTTTCAAAATGGCGGCTATGGCGGCCATCTTGGATTTCGGACCGACCCGAAAAATAACAACACTTGGTCAGGACCATCTCAGGATCATTTCTGGCAAGTTTCAGCTCAATAGCACAGGTGGAACTTGAGAAGAAGATTGAAATGTGAAAAGTTTACGCACGGCGGACGGCGAACGGCGGATGGCGCACGGCGCACGGCGGACGGCGCACGACGACGGACGAAACATGATGGCTATAGGTCATCCTGACCCTTCGGGTCAGATGACCTAAAAACTTCATTGCAAACCGAATGAATGCGCATAGCATTTATTTTCTCTAACAATTCCTGTTTTACTGACAAGTTGTTAACAGATGCAAATAAAAAAGATCAAAGCCTTCCCTCAAAATCCAAGTACCGTTCTAAATTTAAAGCCTTCTCTCAACAACCAAGCACAGGTCCAGATTGAAGCCTTTCCAAGAACATACCTGTATGAATGCAGTTTTCTTGAAAATTTTCTGTGGTGTGCCTGTAAGCTTCAGTTTCTTCACAATGTCTAGTTTTTTGTCCATCTCCAAGACTACTCCGGTAGCAGCTATTCGAAACCCAGGCTGAACAGAAAGCACATATAACACACTTGATATATTACATGTAAATGGTTTCATGATGGAATGTTAAGTGATACCGAAAACTGTTGAATATACTGACGTACTCCCAAATGGAAACAAATAGCTACATAAACCCAAAAAAACTTCAACATGTTTAACTACACTTTTATCTCACCATCAAACAAACTCCAACAATGTTAGAGGTTTTACACGGCGAGATACTTTTGACAGGCTCCATGTAAGTCGGCAAAATAATATCCGATAGAAAAAGAGCCGACCAGCGGCCTCTTATGTTATAGGAGTACATCAAACCAAGCATTCTGGTCCCTAGAGCACTAAAAGTTATTGATTAAAAGAGTTTGGTTTAATGGCTAAAGATTTAACAATAAGAACAACAATAGGTACAGAGAGAGTTTAACATAGATTGGTATCTTTAAAACATTATTTTGAACTGATTCTTCAATCAAATCTGATGAAATGAAGACGGAATTAACTAATCAAATTTACCAACCTTTACACCAGACACACTTTCCACAGCCAGGAAACCTGTACCTTGTGGTGTCAAGGGACCTGTGAAAAACGAAGAAGCAAATCATATCACAAGTGAAGAATTTTATATTTTTTTTCAAAATAATTTCAAATTATCTGATGTGAAATGGTTGTATCAGAGAAATAAGGCCAAGTCACAGAGGTCAAATGTCATATTGGTTTTGTTAGAATAAAACAACAGTTGAATCGCCTGCTTTATCCAAGGATAGGATAAAATAACTAAAAGAATGCAATGAAATATATTCAATAGTCAGAGTAATGTCGTCTCATGTTCTTTCATAATGCCTGCACTAAAGTTGACAGTTTCGATAAATAATTTTTAAGTTGGAAAACTGAGAATTTTTTCTACTGATTAATACTTTTTAATATTTTTTCAATATTTTGATAACCAGATGACTATGATCATGCTCTCAAGTACATATACCAACCCCAGAAAACTGAGTGACAGTGAAGATGTTCTGGTGTGTATTTCAGCAGTCGATTCCTGTAATTGTGGTCTTGTATTGCGTAAAGAGGCAATGTCTGGAATCTACGCCAACCGAGAGAAACAATCAACGGGTTCTTTGTCTTCAGAATCTTTTTATGCCACCTGTGTTTCTTCACACGTGTCTATGCCAATGGGAAAAAAGATGCATTTTCAAATGATAACAGGATGAAAAGAAGATTGATTCTGGTATTTTGTTTTCATAAACAACTAATTTCATTTTTAAACACAGATAATTAGATCACCCCTAAGTATGAGAGAATAAATAGATCAATACAGTATGCAGTAAATAGGAAGGCAATTGTTCATGGTTGAGCATGATGTACTTCTAAATAATACTATACATGTATTACTTCTAGGATTTCAGACTACTCAGGTGTCAGAAAACTAATTACCAGATTTACTTGGCTGGTAATGATTGTCTTGTCAGAACAATGACATATTTTCAAACATAATACACATTAAATCTACCGACATCGGGAAAAAAAATCTATACCTGGAGATAGCCAACATTACTTTCCACGTTGAGCAGACCACCGAGGATTACAGGATAACTCGCATCAAAGTTTGTGACAAACTCACAAGGTATGTCATTCACTTCAACACGGACATACATCCCTGGTCGGAATCCTTCGTAACCCACACGAACATCGTCATCCATGTTTTCAAACTCGGCACGATTAAGCTACAAAGACAAGGAAATTTTTTTCTGTATTTTTTTTACTTGAGAAATAGATCTATATCAAATCTGAAAGGAGTCTCATTTAATATATGATTTTCAGCAGATGATCTTGAGAAAGTTTTGTAAGTGGTTACAAATTGTATTATCTGGAATGTTAATACATGAGCTGAAAAATAATGATAATTTAGTTTTATCCAAATCCTGCCCCTGTTTACCTCAGCCTGCAGCTCATTCTCTTGTTTCCAAGAGTCGTAGAACTCAGAGTCGTCTTTCATGTCATACTGCTTGTCAAACACCTCCTTCAGTTTTTTTTTCTTAGCTGTCCGTTTCTCATGTGCTGACATCTCTGCTTTTGTCTTTTTCCTCTCTTCATCACCTTCATTTTCTGTAGAAATAGCAAATAATGGTAAACATTTTTGTCAATCTCAAATTTCATAGTTTACAGATAATACCAGTACATGCTAACATTGTCCTGTAATTGGCCTTCCCCTACTTTGAGTCTAGAGATTTTACATTGTCCCCCTGTACTTATTGCAGGATAGAAATAGTTTATATACAAAAATAATTCACCTTCAGCATCTGAATCTTCCTGGTCATCTTTCGCCTCTATGTCATCTTCTTTGTGTACCTCTCCAGTCTCCAGATCTTCAAAGTCTCCATATAACTCATCTACAACACCGAGTATGAGGGTTACAATGATACTGGTACATTCTTACAGCACAGATGAAAAGTCATTTGGTATACATTGTACTTGATTTTTCGCCCATGGTCTGACAAACATTCAGAATCACATTTTTCTTAAAATCCAGCAAACCCATGGAGTGTGTACTAAGGTATTACTACTTGTACACATATAAGAAATGTCAAGGTCAAGCTAATTGTACACATACAAGAAATGTCAAGGTCCTACTTCTTGTACCATAAAAGAAATTTCAAGGTCCTGCTACTTGTATACATATATGAAATGTCAAGGTCAAGCTACTTGCACACATATAAGAAATGTCAAGGTCAAACTACTTGTACGCATATAAGAAATGTCAAGGTCAAACTACTTGTACACATACATTGTATAAGAAATGACACAATCACAAAATCACAGAATCATTTCCACATAATAGGTACAGAACAACTTACCATCCTGTTCCAGTCTAGCTGCAGCATCCTCACTCTTGTCCCACTTCCCTGTCACAAAGCAGTCCTTGATAAGCTCCCTTACCTACAAAACAGAGCCAACATCAACCTTCACCTTTCCCCGGTTACAGATATACACTGCATGGATTATTACCACATCTATCTTCACCTTCCCCCGGTTACAGATATACACTGTGTGGATTATTACCACATCTATCTTCACCTTCCCCCGGTTACAGATATACACTGCGTGGATTATTACCACACCTTCCCCCGGTTACAGATATACACTGCGTGGATTATTACCACACCTTCCCCCGGTTACAGATATACACTGTGTGGATTATTACCACACCTTCCCCCGGTTACAGATATACACTGCGTGGATTATTACCACACCTTCCCCCGGTTACAGATATACACTGCATGGATTATTACCACACCTTCCCCCGGTTACAGATATACACTGCGTGGATTATTACCACACCTTCCCCCGGTTACAGATATACACTGCGTGGCTTATTACCACACCTTCCCCCGGTTACAGATATACACTGTGTGGATTATTACCACACCTTCCCCCGGTTACAGATATACACTGCGTGGATTATTACCACACCTTCCCCCGGTTACAGATATACACTGCGTGGATTATTACCACACCTTCCCCCGGTTACAGATATACACTGCGTGGCTTATTACCACACCTTCCCCCGGTTACAGATATACACTGTGTGGATTATTACCACACCTTCCCCCGGTTACAGATATACACTGCGTGGATTATTACCACACCTTCCCCCGGTTACAGATATACACTGCGTGGATTATTACCACACCTTCCCCCGGTTACAGATATACACTGCGTGGATTATTACCACACCTTCCCCCGGTTACAGATATACACTGCGTGGATTATTACCACATCTATCTTCACCTTCCCCCAGTTACAGATATACACTGCGTGGATTATTACCACACCTTCCCCGGTTACAGATATACACTGCGTGGATTATTACCACATCTATCTTCACCTTCCCCCGGTTACAGATATACACTGCGTGGATTATTACCACATCTTCCCCCGGTTACAGATATACACTGCGTGGATTATTACCACACCTTCCCCCGGTTACAGATATACACTGTGTGGATTATTACCACACCTTCCCCCAGTTACAGATATACACTGCGTGGATTATTACCACACCTTCCCCCGGTTACAGATATACACTGCGTGGATTATTACCACACCTTCCTCTGGTTACAGATATACACTGCATGGATTATTACCACATCTATCTTATCACAGCAATATCACATCTTAGCCTGGCTCTCTTGTCACAACAAGTCTACACTGTACATCATTTTGTCTACTGTAACAGGTCATCTAACGACAATTGTGCATTATGCACAGGTCGCTATTTTCACAGGGTTCCATTATTTGCTATTTTCAATGATCAAACAAAATTACAGAATTTATATTATAATATAGACATCTATAATCTGTTTCATGATTTCCATGAAAAATACATCCTTTTTGTTTCCAGTTTTAGGTAAAACCCACAGATATGTGAACCATTGGAATATACAGCCTTTACAGTATTTGTGAGTAGATGTAGAAACACTGACCTCCTCCAGGTCCCAGTCCTGTACATTCTGTACAAAGAAACGTGAACAGTCTGTTTTATTGATGGACAATCGTTCATCTGTCTTCTTCTCCTGCTTTTTCTTTAGCACCTTGAACAGCCCTCCTAGTTCATCATCTTCATCACCATTGTTCTCATCTTCATCTACTTCTTTCCCTGCATCTACAATATTCAACTCTTCGAAATCATTCATGTATAGGTAAAATGTTAACTTTATTTATTTTACAATTGCAAAACAGTTTATAACAACATATAATAATCATGCTTGATGATCCGGATGGAAGAATACTGTGGGAGGAAACTGGAGTACACAGGGAAAACCCTAGTGGACAGGTAGGTGATCCCATACTTTTCATATCAATTACCACTATAACCAAGTAGGTGTAGATCTAGATATCATCATACTATGATGTTATATGAACTGATGCACTGATACAGTGAATTAGATATAACCCATTTACTTAGCCTACAAGTGTGTTTTTCCATATATATAGGTTATATCAATTAGAGGCAAATTGCAAAGGTACATGCGGCCTTACAAATTTAATGTATGACAAAGTGATGTTGGTTCCTGGGAGAATTAATTCAATATATATACACCTGTAATGATTAGTATGCATACCTTGTCCATATATTAGTTTCCTGTAATTGATCCTCTCACTCTGTCTCTTTCTAAAAGATTCGGCTGCTAACTCTGCCAAGTTACTTTTCCATTTTAAGTGTCCTTCTAAAACATAAATATATACATGTATTAAATACATTATGATGTCATTTTGTAAACAATTTTAACATAAACATATTACCTTATACAGCATTATTTAAGAAATAATTAACGATGATTCGTGTATTGTAGCAGGATATACAACGAGGACGAGGATATTTTGCAATTAATTAATAACTTCGGCCTTCGTTATTAATTAAAATTGCAAAATATCCGAGTCCGAGTTGTATATCCTGCAACAATACACGAGTCAAAGTTGATTATTTCTATTCTACCATGTACTGTTTAGTTCTGAGATCGACCTCTTTCTAATAGAAAAACAGCAAGGAAACCCCGAGAAAACCTTGTAATTTATTTCTTCTTTTCTTCTTGAGTATTGCATTATTTGTTGATGAAATATAAAGGCAATACAGTACTACGATCAAGAGCATCTATCATATGGCATTGATTTTGAAAATTAAAAAAAAAAGGATAAAAAAAAGAAAAAGGGGGGGGGGGGGGGGGGGGGAGTCCGTAGGATTCGAACTCGCGTCGTGATAAAAATTTATTGAGAGACTAAGCCATTAGCCCACTCGGCTATAGTAACCTTTTCTAAAACGGGTGAATATTAGGTATATAAAATTGTAACAGCTGTGACTCACAAGCGTGTATTATTGGCACGAGCGTGGGTTATTGGAAAATAATACATGGTTTTAAACCAATCAAAACTGGCGTTGCATAGCAAACATGGTAGAATAAATGGTAATAGTTTTATTTAGTAAAGTCACAAATTGGACCACTTCAATAACAGAACAAATACACACATATCTACACGTGAAGACATTGGAAATATACCAATGTATAAACAGGAAACAAATCCCTGGTCCCTGTGGACATGGGATCTTAGGCTGATTTTGTATTCCATGTATTTCAAATTCCATTCAAGAACTCTGGCAATTCATTGAAGGACTATTTAAAACGTAAGCTTGTTTTTATTTGGTGACACTTCTGATTTTCTTTTATCAACATTATTTTTACATGATGATAACATTTTCAAACATGTCATACATGTACATACCAACCCTTCCTATTTTTGTGAGTTTTTTGCCATGACCTTTAAATACCTAAGTATGTACCAAGACTTGATATGTGCATCACCAATGCAAATTACCTTCTTCTTCAGAGTCTCTTTCCTCTTCTTCTTCTTCACCCTCCTCTGTTTCCTTCAAATCTTCATCACTTCCATCCTCATCCTCACTTTCTCTATCCTCTGCTTCATCACCTAAACCCTCATCACTTTCAATTTCACTTTCATCGTCATTACTTTCAGATGATTCTAACACATTTTCAGGTTCATGTGATTTGCTCTTAATTTTTGAGACAACATCTCTATAATTGCTTTTCACAATTTTCTTCTTTTTTGATTCCACAGAATCTATTGTACTGATGTCCATTTTCTCCTCAGAGTCAGCATCACTGTCATTGTCACTCTCATCATCATCGGAACTATCGTCATCATTAGCATCTTCCTCTAAAGTTTCATCTTGACTGAATGAATTTGATGATGTCTTTTTGTTGGCAAATAAAACAATTTCATCTTCAGAATTATCATCATCATCATCATCATTCATTAACTTTTTTTTATCATCTATCATACTTTGACTGACTTCAGTTTTAGATGAAAAATCAATTTCATCTGCCTCTGAGTCATCTTCACTACTTTCCTCGCTATCTTCATCACCCTCCTCATCAGAATTTCTTGTTTCTGTATGACCAATTTTCTCCACAGATAATGAAAAACCTGATTTCAACAGTACATTTCTATCATCAAATTCATCCTCCTCATCATCATCACTGTCATCAAACACAAGTTTTTCTGTTGGATCCATCTGAAATTGATGCAAAGACAATATTTTCATTAGAATTTCTAAGAAGGGAATAAAAATACTATATTTATCCTCAAATACACCCCATTCATTAGTATAAAAGTTAAGCATTATCTGAACCCCTTTTATTTTAATATTTTAAAACTGAGGATTGCATAAAAATGAAGATGGAGGCTTGTCTGTGGCAGGGGCTAATTTGTGGATAAATATGTTACCTGTAATTAGTTTCAGGTGACAGGTGATAAGACAATACATTAACTGAGAAACTGATATTCTTATTCTCTTTATATTGTTATATATAGGATCTTAAATGAGTTTTCATTTTATATGGGATTTTGTAAAACAAGTCTTTTTTTTTTTTTTTTTTTTTTGCGACAAGTCTTATGAAAATATAATGAAACTTTTTATCACATAACTGAGGAACCTACGTTTTGATGTTTTTTATGTCAAAATGTGGGGGACTGAATGAATTTCCAAGTAGTATATATAAATTGGACCAATGAAGTATATGAAGACTGAAATATACCGATTTGCACTGATATTTAATTACAGTGACAGTTTTAATGACAACAAGACCCAGACATAAAGATTAGTGGAAGTTACCTTTGCTCGTTTTTTCTTGGGTCCTTCAGAAGATTCTTCATCCTGTTGAAAAAAAAAATCCTTCAATCTTTAATACATATTTCTTGCTGAAAGAAATGAAATTATTTTACAAATTTGGGAAACTGAAAGATTTTCTTGTCGAATATCAGCCTTAGATTAATAGTTCAATATCTCAAACACAACACAAAGGTAAGAGTTTAGTGATTTATAGAAGGAAAAGCATTCTTACTCCAAATCAATAAAACAAAAATATAGATTTGAATGTAGACCCTTGAATGTTCTGGAAGGGTAAGTGTCTCCTGCAATACAGATCTAGGTCAAATCCAGGTTAAGTCACATTATCAAATGAGAACTAGGGGTGGTGACAACAGAACCACTAACCATATCAACTAGCATTGAACATGTCAAGACTTCATATCGCACAAGGAAATAAAATAGTTACAAATTAAATCATACTGTCGACCATAAACTTCCTCACGGTCTTCACCAACCTGCATCTCTAGAAAGCTTGTGGTGTTAATTTTACCATCATTAGTCAACACCCCTCACAGAAATCGTGACAATGGGAGCAAGTCCTTGAATATCACACTTTAACATTACAAAGAGTAACTTACATCTGGTCTGTCTGTAAATATGGCCTTTCCTCCTCACCCGTTCTCCCTCCTGTATAGCCTGCTCCGCAGACAACTCGTCACTGTGATTAAAACATCTCCATCACAATGACACATATATTATACATAAAGGTATTTTTTTTCTTGTAAAATTGTTCTCAATATCATTTTAAAATAATGTTCAGGAAAAGGAGGGAAAATGTATCAAAGAAAATATAATATTTCTTTTCATATATTTGTAAACAAAATCATGGCATGTTTACTTACAAAGAGTTGTTTTTTATATCGGACCTATATGCAATAAGTTCAAGTCCAAAACAAACTTGGACTAATGTGGGGGGAGGGATTTTTGCAGAACAATGAAATAGTATTTTATTAACATCTCTACTTGATTGCAATGGACATGGTGAACTTATTACCAAGCAGTAATGTACTCAGGTACAATGGTAGTTTCTCTCAGATTAACAAGGTTTGATAATAATATTCAGTAAAAGTCAGGTATGACATAGGTACATAACTGCAATAGTAAAGGGAGACTACTTACTCATGCATGTCAGCTTCTGAGATTGGTGCTGTGTTGGAAAAGACTGTCATTTGACTGGTGTTGATCTTCTCGTCCAAAGGGTTGAAAGTTGACATCAATGTTGAGACAAGGTCATTAGCTGGCTGGGATTCAGTCTGTAGTACAACAAAATGTTTTAAATTATTTCATTTTATCCAGTACTTTCCCATATTGTTTGGAATTCAGAATTATGCCATTTTCATTCATTCTATGAGAATGAAAATGGCATTTAATAAATTTTGAAATGCCAGGTTTTTTTTTTTTTTTGCTTTTTAAATGCTTTGAAGTGGTGAAAACTTGAAATTCACCAACTAATGTCTGCAAATTTACAATTTGACCAGTGGTCACTGGTGACAAGCTTCCATGGTACATTAAGATCTACTTTTACCTACTCATGAATTTCATTCAGCGGTTTAGGAGGAGTAAGCATTAACAAAAGTTTACAGACAACAGAAGTATGTGGCATATAAGGTCATCCCGGCCATTCAGATGTCAAGTGGAATGAAAAGATTAAATATAAACTTAGCTGTTTGACAATCATGCAGTATATAAAGTATATTACATTGTATTAATCAGTGTTGTAGGACCAGATTGAAGTATGCTGAGGATTTGATTGTGGGAAGGAAACTGAAATAATTGGAGAAAACCCACATAGTCCCACAGATGATCTGTTGTACCTTTCTACTTTATATACCTTCTAACATAATGACCACTCAGTCTTTGACCTTATATATGTCTCACCTCGTCCTGTTTGTTGTGGGAATGACTTCCTCCCAGGTCTATATAGACAGCATCCTTGTCATACACAATTCCACCTACTCCAGACATTGGGGCATAGATGATCCGCTCACGCTGGTTCAAGGAGCGCCTCTTTTCCTGGTCTGGAGTAGGACACGGATCTGATAAAGTCTGCATGTCATGTATGGCGAAATCTCCACAGCCTGGTATGGAAAATGTTAGAATACAGTATGTATACAAAACAACGGTGGTTTATTGTATTTTATGAAATGGTCCCGTCCTATTTGACATCAGTTCAATATCAAATCTGAGCCCCGTTAAATAAGAAGAATTCTGTAAAATTATTTGTCCTTCATTGAAAATACCAGCCGTGACTTTCACCACTAATTCCAAAAACACAAAAAACATCCTATGTATCCCTATCTCTGATACTCTCCTGGAATAGGTTTGTACAATACTTCCTTGTGTGTGAACTGTTGACATAGATTATGTCCCAGTCACCCAGACTTACCAGGAATGTGGACGATACTACGGTTCTTCATGTGTGTGGACTGTTGACATAGATTATGTCCCAGTCACCCACGATCCTTAAAGTGTGTGTGAACTGTTGACATAGATTATGTCCCAGTCACCCACGATCCTTAAAGTGTGAGTGAACTGTTGACATAGATTATGTCCCAGTCACCCACGATCCTTAAAGTGTGTGTGAACTGTTGACATAGATTATGTCCCAGTCACCCACGATCCTTAAAGTGTGTGTGAACTGTTGACATAGATTATGTCCCAGTCACCCAGACTTACCGGGAATGTGGGCGATACTACGATTCTTCACGTGTGTTAACTGTTGACACAGACTAGGTCCCAGTCACCCACGATCCTTCGTGTGTGTGAACTGTTGACATAGATTATGTCCCAGTCACCCAGACTTACCGGGAATGTGGACGTTACTACGGTTCTTCATGTGTGTGAACTGTTGACATAGATTATGTCCCAGTCACCCAGACTTACCAGGAATGTGAACGTTACTACGATTCTTCATGTGTGTGAACTGTTGACATAGATTATGTCCCAGTCACCCAGACTTACCAGGAATGTGGACGTTACTACGATTCTTCATGTGTGTCCCCCTCACATAACCATACAGAGATATGCTCCTGTCACATTTTCCATTCCTTCTAACAGTTTCTGGATCGGTAATATCCTCCGTTCTGTAATCAAATCAATCAGTTATTTTCCATAAAAAATATCATGAAACATCCAGTAATTATCTGTGAGAATATCATATACATTACACTAGCCAGAGCTTCGTGTGAAAGCCGTGTCCAACAGGCGCCATTTTGATTAAGTGATTACGTGAACAGATGAATCACGTGATCGCTAAATTTAGCCAAATCTCATTAAATCTCGTGGGAACACTACTGAATTGTAAACAAAAAATGGCGTCTGCCAAAATACCGGAGGGAATTACAAAATACGGGAATCTGGGCTCTCCTCCCGGGAGGAAATAAATGACTTCAAAATAAGGGAGATTTTGTCTCACGCCGGGAGGTATGGCATGTATGAATACGGTTGAAATATAAGAAATGGACACATCAAGCTTAATCATTATTAGATAAGAAATGTACATAAATAAAATTGTACCACAGTGAAACAGAGATACAGGTAAAATGACAGATATGGCAGATATGTAAATTAGTACCTGTCAACGAGGATGTATGGATGAGTGATTCTCCACTGGAGAGGCCGGAACTTCATCACAGATATAAAACGACACAGATTGTGTACTTCAGTCTTCTGGTACTCTTCATTAACCATTCCTGATAGATAGAACAGCTTGGCTCCCTGTCATTCAACATCATATATTGACTTATAAAACAATCTAACGGTAAAAGTTCTTGTAGCACAATAAAAGAAAAGTGTAAATATCCTCAATTTATTTGCATGGTTGTCGTATTTCATGACAACATTTTAAAACATTTGTAATAGGAAAGGAAAGATCCACAGCCAGACTGGGATCCAAACACTAGCTGAATGCTCTACCAATTGAGCTACATCCAAGTCCAGTTCTGCTACATTCCTCCCTCCTTCAACAAAGTCTTTGACCCCTGAAGACAGACAAGAGGCCCTATATCACCTCTGTGGGTATTTAGTTGGGCACCATATATAATAGGAGAGGACAAATCCACTTCCAGACCGGGGTTCAAACCTGGGACCTCCGAACACTAGACAGATGCACAACCAATTGAGCTAACTTGTCGTCGGAGTTCATCCCAGTCCAGTTCAGCTACACATTTATAAATATTTGCCTCTTTGCATTGTTAAGTCATCATACCTATAAACACTTTTCATTTATTGACTTTGAATCACTTTCAGTGTTCCTGACTGCTTCAACAACAGCTATGAAAAAAATTCAGAATAATACTTTACAAGTCTCAGTTTAGATAGAATTGGAACATTCTGCATGTACACAATTGTAAACTGTTTTTCTGTTCAACAAAAGTTGTGTCTTAAAAAAATCTTTCCCAAACTGAAGATCTTACCTGATATACTTCTGTCCAAAACCTGTGTTTGAGGCGTTTTTTCGTCTTCCTCATGCGTTTATTGTCTTTGAAAGCATCAAGGTGAGTGAGCACGCCCATGATGCGTGGGAATCCATGGACTTGGCAGATGTTGAGGAATTCAAACGTCTCCATTTCAAACCCAAAACTTGCATCAACCAGCAACAAAACCTAAATTTAAGATTAAAAATTGTAAAATTAACCCTGTAGTGTATAATTAGTCTGATTATATATATCATTCTAGTATGACTTCAGACTACCTGTTACTCTGTAGTGTATAATTAGTCTGATTAGATATATCATTCTAGTATGACTACCTGTTACTCTGTAGTGTATAATTAGTCTGATTAGATATATCATTCTAGTATGACTACCTGTTACTCTGTAGTGTATAATTAGTCTGATTAGATATATCATTCTAGTATGACTACCTGTTACTCTGTAGTGTATAATTAGTCTAGACTCTGGTTAGATATATTGGCCAAAAAACAGCAGGGGAGTCTTTCAGGAATGAACCAGCAGATATTCAGTAAATCCTGCAACTGGCACTTTGTGATCAAATAAACCTCAGTTTATTTTGAAATCCAGACAATTTCAGACTCTCAAAGTTTCTGATATCTATACAGTTATTACCAGTTTACATCAATAAATCATCAAATATGCTCTTATTTATAATAATCAATGTATAATGGATAATGATTTCAATGATTTAATATTCATCATTTTCAAGTTATTGTCCCAAATTTACCAAAGAGGTAAATCCCAAACCATGTCATGTTAGCTACTAGCATGGGTATTAGGTATCACACTTTGATAAAGTACAGCACAGATACCCTGTCTGTGATAGCTAGGTTTGGCTCTGTTAAGTCTCACACTTTGACATACAGTATAGATACCCTGTCTATGATAGCTAGGTTTGGCTCTGTTAAGTCTCACACTTTGACATACTGTATAGATACCCTGTCTATGATAGCTAGGTTTGGCTCTGTTAAGTCTCACACTTTGACATACAGTATAGATACCCTGTCTATGATAGATAGGTTTGGCTCTGTTAAATATCACACTTTGACATACAGTAAGTATAGATACCCTGTCTATGATAGATAGATTTGGCTCTGTTAAGTATCACACTTTGACATACAGTACCGATACCCTATGATAGCTAGGTTTGGCTCTGTTAAGTCTCACACTTTGACATACAGTACAGATACCCTGTCTATGATAGCTAGGTTTGGCTGTTAAGTTTCACACTTTGACATACAGTATAGATACCCTGTCTATGATAGCTAGGTTTGACTCTGTTAAGTCTCACACTTTGACATACAGTACAGATACCCTGTCTATGATAGCTAGGTTTGGCTCTGTTAAGTCTCACACTTTGACATACAGTACAGATACCCTGTCTATGGTAGCTAGGTTTGGCTCTGTTAAGTCTCACACTTTGACATAGAGTACAGATACCCTGTCTATGGTAGATAGGTTTGGCTCTGTTAAGTCTCACACTTTGACATACAGTATAGATACCCTGTCTATGATAGCTAGGTTTGGCTCTGTTAAGTCTCACACTTTGACATACAGTAGATACCCTGTCTATTATAGCTAGCTATATATAGGTTTGGCTCTGTATTTAGTTTTACTTTTATCACTCACCAGATCAGCCACCTTGGCTATATCTATCATAGTGTTGATATCATTCTTACACTCTAAGAGTGTCAGTCTTCTGTTTTTGCCTGAAAAAAAAAAGAAGAAAAAAAAACATGTTCAAAATAAATTATTTAATTTGTCTAAATGTACTGTCAGAAATGTCAAGCTTGACACAATAATGCTGTTTATATACTATTGACACAGTAGCACAACTTTCTGACATCAGTTAGTGAACATTATTGATACATTGTATTTTGAAGAATATTGATCATACATTGTATTTTGAAAAATATTGATACATTGTATTTTGAACAATACAGATACATTGTATTTCCATGTTATATGGTGAACCCAAATAATAGACATCTTAATTAACCATGTAATCCTACAGATCCAAACATTAAATTTTGATAATTTGCACAAGTTTTTTCCGCAAAAAATAAACATGCGAAAAATTAAATCATAAGCAAATCAAATAATAGAGTTTAGAAGGTTAAACACAGAATATGTATTCAATAATCAGAGAAAGCCCCTATCAACTCACCAGCAACAACAGTGACAGGTCCTTCAACATTGCTAAGTCGCTGTTTGGCATAGTTTTTAACTAGACATTGCAGCAAAGTTGTCTTTCCCACTTTAGGGGGGCCCACAATCCCCACAACGATAGGCGGAGGTTCTATCGGTGTCCTATCCACCAATGGGATGTGTGTTTTCTTGGTTTTGATGTCCTGTGATCTGTCAACACATTTGGATTTATTGATTTGGCTTAAACTAAAATATTTTTTCACATGAAACTTAATAATAAAAAAAATATGAAATATGAGAATCTGTTAAATAATGGCATGCCTGTAAGAAAGCAAAACTATGAAAAGTTTCAATGAAATTAATGAGTAAGCAGTTCTACAGACATTACGAAAAACTTCATTATCTTCTATTACTCTTTTGAAAATTGTCAAATCAGATTAGTCCACTAAAAGAAAGACACAACTAGATGTCATAATTGCTGTTATGGTCATGTTTCAAAGAGTATCATCAACCTCTAGGCTCTAACTATTACTGTTTCAGTTATTAAATCACTTGTAGAAACTTTGTAGTCTCTATTTATAGTCATATCATTGTGTTAAGATGTTTCCTTAACTTTGATTCTCATCCCGTTTGGTGCATTTCCCAGTATATATCACTAGGTATTCACACTGACGGTAATATACAACACTTATCATCTCCTTAAAGCAGCTGTTGGCATAAACATTGGACCTGTCATTTTCCACTTGATTAATATTTCAAGGAAAATGAAGCAAAAATAATATGTATTTGGAACAAATTATTTTTATTTTGACCATGGACAATGAGAACATATATATATTCATGTATTACATCTTATGTATTTTTTATTGACCTGTGACCATGCGACCTACCTCTGAACTAGTCTGCTTGTTTTAACAGCATGCTGGATAGAGAAAGCTTTGGGGTTTCTCTGTTGCGCTGTAAGTTCTTGAACATGTTTGTTTTTTGCTTTCTTTTTGTCAGCACTTGGCCCCGATTTTGGCTGGCGATGCTTTTTCACAGAATGAGCCTGATCCTCCATTTTTTGTTTTTTTTTGTACTGACTTCCACTATATATACATGCTATTCAATTCAATCTGTAATGAAACAAAACTAAGGTTATTACAACATGATAACAATGTGAATGTGGGTCCGTGAATGTGCTATGAATTGAAAAAAAAATCTGAAAGATTAAAAGATAATCATGCAGTCCCAATTCTCGCCGATTTTAGTGACTTAAATCATTTATATATGTTATTTTCAGTAGACTATATTTATAATAACCTGATCATAGCATATCTGATTTTAGAGCTGTTTAAGATGGGAGGTTGGTATTCCTATAACATAACGTCATAAGAAACCACTGCGATGCACATGGCATGATATATGTCGGGTTAAAACATAATCAAAGTAAGAAACTAAGAAGAAAATAAACCTAAAATTGAAAGGTGGCTATCGGAAATCAACAAAACTCAAGACTTAACCACGGGTCGTTGGTCTTACCAGTAATAACACTGAACATGCTCTTTCCACGTTTCTATAACTCTACAGGGCGCCGCCATCTTGGGTAAAACTAAATGTTAAACTTGACGGTGAAAGTTCCGGATGGATTATTTTTCGCTACACTAGGCCTAATTAGAAACTGAAAAAGGAAGGGTATTAAAATAACTATGACTTTAAAGATTAACAAAAACGGCACTGTTTATTTCCGTATAGGAACGATATTGTCACTGAACATCATAATAATTTTCAATATGGATTTGTCATAACCTGGTGTTATGTAACACAGAACTAAACAATGGGAACTGAGAAGGCACAGGAGGAAAAGTAACTAAACAACGAGAACTGAGAAGGCACAGGGGAAACACAGGGGGGACAGTAACTAAACAACTGGAACTGAAGAGACACAGGGGAAAGTAACTATAAACAACGGGAACTGAGGGGACACAGGGAAAAAGTAACTAAACAACGAAAACTGAGGAGATACAAAGGGAAAAGTAACTAAACAACGAAAACTGAGGAGATACAAAGGGAAAAGTAACTAAACAACGGGAACTGAGGAGACACAGGGGAAAAGGTAACTATCAACAACAGGAATTGAGGATACATTAATAATTCGTAAATACAATAGGAACTGAGAAGACACCCAAATAAAGATAGCCTGCATGGAGATACTTGTAACAGTTCAAGGATAATAAGACCATGTGTTCCAAAAGATAAGCGTCTTCTGCTTCATCTGATTTTGCTTTGACAAGAACAGACTTAATTTGAAATAGACCATTAAATCCCTATCACATGACATCATTTGCTCTGATTACAATATTTTGCAATTATTTGAAGGGTTTATACACTTTCTTTTACAAAGAGAATGCAAAGACCGATTCTTGGACGGAAAAGTTTTGATTTAAACAAAAATCTGTTAAGGTAAACGTTTCCTTATCAAATTTACTCTCTTGCATATACATAATGCCGATTTCACCAATTTCAGAAGACCTATATCTCCTACATCTTTATTCAGGTAACGTAAACTTTTATATTTTCAAATTATAATAAGCTTTTTTTCCGCTTTGATTTGACAATTGTAAAATGACATTTTTAAATGAAAACATTCCCTGTTTGAATGGTAAAAACTATCATTGTATCCGTATTGATGTCACGGGACAGAGACACATAATCATCTTTACCCGTTTAGGCGCTTAACCATGTTTATCCCATAACTACGCTTGTTTCATAACCGATATGGCACGTGTTTCTACACCGTGGTGTGTAACCACTTTCAGATCCATCGATTGGTCATTTGTGACCTCCAATAATTCTGATTGGCTAACCCCTGGTCTTTTTGACCACGGATTACTTTTACCTCTCTCACTTATTCCCTTTGTCGTCTGTCATTCAAAACATCAACATGGACACGTTTTGTGGATTTGGCAGGAGTCAATATTGGCATAACTGGGTGAGAGGGGTGTCATAATGAAAAAAATCGATTAATCTGGGGTTTGAGTCGTACGAAACTGAATTTGAGGATGGTAAAACAGGCTACGCACGGATGCGATATATAGATATATATTGCATTGCTCACCGCGAACCAAAACTGATAGCTCTCGGGACCTCTTGCTTAATGAAAAGAAGTCATTTAAAGATTTTAGTATATTTGACCATTGTGACCTTGAATGAAGGTCAATGTCATTTATTTGAACAGTCTTGCAGCTCTTAATCCCAGCATGCTAAATGCCCAAATGTCAGGTCTTTGGGCCTCTTGCTTAATGAAAAGAAGTCGTTTAAATATTTTATCATATTTGACCATTGTGACCTAGAATGAAGGCCAATGTCATTCATTTGAATAATCTTTAAGCCCTTCGCTCGTTATAGCTAGATAAACATGATAAACAACCGTCTTTTGCTGAAAAACCTTTATATAAACATAGTATAACATATTGTAGCGAAAATAGCCGGGGAACTATATACTCAAAGTCCCGCAGCCCTCGGTAGGTGTCCTCGAGGTAGCGTCAGACACCCGCCACCGAGTTTAGAATTAAGTAGTGTGGGTCGTCGAGAAACACAATTCAACACCGTCGTAAAGTTTCAGTCTATGTATTCAGCAACATCAGCAGTGTACAGAGCATATATAAAAGGCAACACCGCTCTCGCTTTCATCAGCATACGTAGCAACATCCAGCAAAGTAACACCTAACACTCTCTGGCTTGAACTCAACTCCACGATCTCCCTCTCTGAACTGAACTCTCCGGCTTGAACTCCGCCTCCGCTCTCGCTTTCACCCCTTTATACCAAAACCTAACGGAGCGCTAACGGAGCGCCGGAGCCCTGCCGGAGCGGTGCACACCTGTACCGGAGCCTTCCGCTCCTGTGACTTAAATGTGTAAATAACAATGTACATAACACTTAGAAAAACAATTAGCCGCGAGTAAATGTTGACCATGTGTAATATAGATGGGGCATCGCTGGAGCTCCCAGACAGGTCCAGCCATTTGTAGTGGGTAATAGGGATGAGAGGCGGTTAATACCTCTCTGACAGGGGCAATAAACATGAACAGGAGCCGGGCAGACGGTTACTGCCACGGGCGTGGTGAATTGATTACTTCACGGGATATCATCCCGACGTGTCCCTCCCCATCTAATTACCAACGGTCAACAGATTGACGGGCTATTAAAATTCCTAAAGCAAAGATGGTATAAGAGTAAATAGAAACATAGAAAAATACTACACTAATATAGAAAAATACTACAATATGATATCGAAAACATTTCTGTTTTGATACTGATATATGCTAGATATACCGAGCCTCTAATTAAGACTATATTATATTACATATCGACATAACCATGATTATGTTTTTCAGGCTGTGACAGTCAAGTCAGTTGTAGACACAGAGAGTTGTTCCCCTTACGCTGTCTAACCACTATATGAAATCGCCGATTGTTAGCTGCTATACTCTGCTTCTAAACACTAGGGTAGTTTTTTTAAATGATAAATATCCGTTCATTACACAATTACTTAGAGGCTATTGTTAATCAATTAGTGTAAAATCATTAATTTTCGTGTGGGGGTTGGGGATGTTGTATCAACTTTCGTTATTTCGAGGGTACGCGTTCTTGATCCACGAATTCAAATTCCATGATTTGATAAAATGTTCACAGTACACGCAAGAAAGTAATTTATGTCAACTGCTTACATAAGTAAGGTTAGTAAGCTGACCTGGGCAAGCAAACCTTCAAGATAAAAGTACCACTGTAAGAATTATATTTAGAGCTACTTATCAACTGAACCAATTGCTTTTGAGTAAAACAACAGGTCATAGTAACGAGAATGGATTTTTAAAATATGAATTACAATATAATTCCCTGGAGGGTAACATCGTTAGGTTCTATGATAGGCAAAGGAAAGATCCAAATTCGACCCTTACCGTTTTGGTTATGGCGTGCTAATACTCAAATTCGAACAATGATAATTTCGAAATATACATTACAAAATGTGTTTTTTTACGAACAATTCAATGGAAAATTTACTCAGTACAGATACAGTAAAGAGGTATGGTAAAAATAATTATTGGAACTTAATGGTTCTCTTTACCCAATAGAACAAACAACTTTCGGATAAGTAGAAGTTCATCTGCGGGAATTTCTTGTATCAAAGGCATTCAAGACATTTTATATTTTATGAAAAAAACTTAATTGTAATGGAAAGAAGAACAACAATAAGAAAAATAATAAAGTTTGAGGGACTTGATAATATCATCGTTGAAGACATTTCATTAAGGTTATCATATGTTTTGAAAATAGGTCATTAAAATATCGCCGATTTTAGCAGGTTTAAATACAAGGAATCATGCATTGGTTAATTATTTTTTTGAAGAGAAAGTTAGATAGCACAAGGAACTGAAGAGACACATGGAAAAAAGTAACTATAAACAACGGGAAATGAGGAGACACATGGAAAAGGTGACTAAACAAAGGAAACTGAGAAGACACAAGGAAAAAAGTATCTAAACAATGGGAACTGAGGAGACACATGGAAAAATGTAACTAAACAACGGAAAATGAGGAGACACAGGGAAAAAGTTACTAAACAATGGGAACTGAGGAGACACGAGGAAGAAAGTAATAAAACGGGAACTGAGGAGGCACAAGGAAAAAGTAACTAAACAAAGGGGATTGAATTAAGAGACACAGGGAAAAAAGTAACTAAACAAAGGGAACTGAGGAGACACAGGGAAAAAAGTAACTAAACAAAGGGAACTGAGGAGACACAGGGAAAAAGTAACTATACAACGGGAACTGAGGAGACACAAGGGAAAAAGTAACTACTAGACAACGGGGACAGGAGACGCCGGGAAAAGTAACTATAAACAGCAGGAATTGAGGATACGTTTATAATTCGTAAATACAACAGGAACTGAGGAGACACCCAAATAAAGACAGCCTGCATGGAGATACTTGTAGGATAATACCATAAATGTTTTGATTTAAACAAAAATCTGTTAAGGTAAAATTTTCCTTATCAAATTTACTTTCTTGCATATACATAATGCCGATTTCACCAATTTCAGAAGACCTATCTATCCTACATCGTTATTCAGGTAACGTAAACTTTTATATTTTAAAATTATTAGCTTTTTTTTTCGCTTCGATTTGACAATTGTAAAATATCGTTGTATCCGTATTGATGTCACGGGACAGAGACACATACTTATCTTTACCCGTTTAGGCGCTTAACCATGTTTGTAACTACGCTTGTTTCATAACTGATATGGCACGTGTTTCTACACCGCGGAGTGTAACCACTTTCAAATCCATCGATTGGTCATTTGTGACCTCCAAGAATTCTGATTGGCTAACCCCTGGCCTTTTGACCACGGATTACTTTTACTACTCTCACTTATTCCCTTTGTCGTCTGTCATTCAAAACATCAACATGGACACGTTTTGTGGATTTGCCAGGAGTCAATATTGGCATAACTGGGTGAGAGGGGTGTCATAATGAAAAAAAAAATCGATTAATCTGGGGTTTGAGTCGTACGAAACTGAATGGTCAAACAGGCTACGCACGGATGCGATATAGATATATATTGCATTGCTCATCGCGAACCAAAACTGATAGCTCTTATCTCCAGCATGATAAACGCCCAATATCAGGTCTCGGGACCTCTTGCTTAATGAAAAGAAGTCATTTAAAGATTTTAGTATATTTGACCATTGTGACCTTGAATGAAGGTCAAGGTCATTTATTTGAACAGTCTTCAGCTCTTAATCTCAGCATGCTAAATGCCCAAATTTCAGGTCTTTGGGCCTCTTGCTTAATGAAAAGAAGTCGTTTAAATATTTTATCATATTTGACCATTGTGACCTAGAATAAAGGCCAATGGGGGTTGGGGGATGTTGTGTTAACATTCGTTATTTCGAGGGTGTTCTTGATCCACGAATTCAAATTCCATGATTTGATAAAATGTTCACAGTACACGCAAGAAAGTAATTTATGTCAACTGCTTACATAAGTAAGGTTAGTAAGCCTACCTGGGTAAGCAAACCTTCAAGATAAAAGTACCACTGTAAGAATTATATTTAGAGCTACTTATCAACTGAACCAGTTGCTTTTGAGTAAAACAACAGGTCATAGTAACGAGAATGGATTTTTAAAATATGAATTACAATATAATTCCCTGGAGAGTAACATCGTTAGGTTTTATGATAGGCAAAGGAAAGATCCAAATTCGACCCTTACCGTTTTGGTTATGGCGTGCTAATACTCAAATTCGAACAATGATAATTTCGAAATATACATTACAAAATGTGTTTTTTTACGAACAATTCAATGGAAAATTTACTCAGTACAGATACAGTAAAGAGGTATGGTAAAAATAATTATTGGAACTTAATGGTTCTCTTTACCCAATAGAACAAACAACTTTCGGATAAGTAGAAGTTCATCTGCGGGAATTTCTTGTATCAAAGGCATTCAAGACATTTTATATTTTATGAAAAAAACTTAATTGTAATGGAAAGAAGAACAACAATAAGAAAAATAATAAAGTTTGAGGGACTTGATAATGCACAAGGTAAATAATGCGAACGGGATGATTTGTGGACTAATATCGTATTATCAGCCGGCGAACACATCTACATGTGATACAAATATGATAGCAGCTTAATCAAAACAATCTCTGTAGGTAAGTGATGTCATATATAGATATGGGGATCAGAGTTCGGCCTGCCGAGACACTTATCGGATACCGAGCAAAGCAGAACAATCCGTTACAGGTACATACATGGCAATATGGAGACAATTTTGTAGGACAGCAAACAAGTTGACAACATAAGAATATCGTTATATGAAGAAACCGTTCAAAGAGTCTGTATCTAGATTTCGGGTGTATTTTGCTGTCGTTTTCTCGATTTTGAGTTTGAATTACGGTTTACACGTCAATATTCTCGTCTTTTTCGTTCAAAGTTACTTTTATTTGCTCATTTACATTTATCTATTTTTTATTGTAGTATTCAACGACGTCAGTAGCTCTAGGGATGGCTACACCTTCAGCGCCGGAAATGGTTTCGTGTCCATCCCATCCAGGAGAAGAAATCATTTTCGTGTGTTCCGGTTGTGGTGACGTGTTTGCGTGTAGTAAGTGTGTAACTAGTGTCCACCGCGGGCACGTTCTTAATTGCGTCCATGAAACAGCAAAATCTTTAAGTGGGCCAATCTCCGCGCTTGTTCGCACTCGAATAACGGATGCGGAGACAGTTGCTAGGAGATTAGAAGACATCAAAGTTGATTACGATCAGACGACAGACAATTTGAAAAACTTATTAGTAGAGGTGAAACTAAGGAGAACAAAGCTCAAAGCCGTGGTTGATGATATTGCTGACAATGCACTACTTGCTATACAGGATCTTATACAGGATAATGAGGCTATCATAGCCGACTATAAATCAAAGCTACACGAACTTGGGAACCAGTTATATTCCATAACAAGAGATAGAACCGAATCAGTTGTCAACGGTGGTAGTTCCACTGAAATCATCAGTCACTTCAGGGACTTGTCTATCCCACCACTTTTCCCGAGGTGTCCTTCATTTAGAAGGGGAAACTTCACATCTGCTGAGCTTGTTGAGAAAGATATTGGACAAATGTTTGGGAAATTTGCAGTGAATGAAATTAAGAGAAAGGAAAGTTCACTAGACCCTCCACCCAGGCCACCAAGGACTACCCAACCAGAAACGAATTCACAACTTCTGCCGGTGACTCCACCAGCAGAATTAATTTCTGCACGAGAAACTATACCAGAACGACGCGTTTTAAGAAATTCTTCAAAGAAGAACAAATCTGAACAACAAGCGCCAAAGCCAATAAAATCTGAACGACGTAGTTCTCAAGCAGGCGATGACTTTCAGCTGGACTTGAAAAAACTGGGACATATTCAAGAGGAGTCCTCGTTAGGGGTACGAGCATTTTGGTACAACAATAGAAAATTTCTTATCTCTTACAAAGCTGATCGACGACTTGTTTTTGTAAACGAGACAGGAGAAAAAAACAGAAAGATCAAAGTAATGTCTAATATAATGGATGCTTGCATTTCACCACTTACTGGGAACGCCTGGATTTGCTGTGAAGACCAAACGATAACTGAGATTGGTTCGAAGACGAATACGGTACGATTCGCGACTGAATCATTACCCCTATGTATATGTGCACAGAAGAAAGGTGCATTTCTTATTGGTGTCAAAAACGAGATAATGCAGTATAACGTTGACGGGAATATACTGCACCGTACAAGCTGTCTCGATGGATTTGCCTCTGTAGTGTATCCCTGGGTTATTCGAGAGAACCAAATCACTGGAGAGGTAGCATTAAGTTACGGCTATCAGAAGGAAAACTCTTCGAAGGTTACACTTTTTGACCGAGATCTAAAGTTGATATTCCAGTTCCCTGGTCACAAACATGCACAAGATGATTTTATTCCGGATCATATATGTTTTACTCCAAATGGTCAACTTCTGGTGCTGGACATGGCAGCCAATAAACTTGTATTAGTTGGGCGACAGGGTGTGACTCTCAAAGAGACGGCTCTGCACCAGTTCTACCCGTCGGGGATGACGATTGGACCTCGCAATCAGCTGTGTTTGGTCCAACAAACTCTCACATCTCAAATAATGAGCATGGATCTTCTGCAGACCGGACAAAACGAGTATACCTATGCTCTGTTCTAAGTCAGTAGAAATATACTGATATCATGGTACATGTGAATATATATATAAAAAAACACAGAAATCCGCAATAATAAATTTTCCGCTTTATGGGAAATAAAAAGATGTTATAAAATGTAATAGTAGTGTAATTGAAAGACAGGGAACAATTCTGTCGTCTGTGAAAAGTTCATACATGTATGCGTAGTACCCTCTTCAGGTTGATATAGGTTGACTTTGGTGCTAGATGTGGAATAGGGACCATATACCAATGAGAAGGGTCAATAACCTGATCATTTCAATGCACAAAAACGTCTGTGCAACCACTGCATATCATTGGCGCATATACACGATATCGATAGGTCCAGAACGCTATTCAGTTTGAGAGGGGTACCCTTGGATCAACCTGAAATTTGCCGAGGGTACTAAACGTACATGGATGACTTTTTTTTTACAGACGACAGAGTAGTTCTCTATTTTTCAATAGATTTCATTATCATCATTATCTCTTAAAATATATACGTGGTATGTGAATCTTGGCTCTTGTCATTTCCTACAATCTTCAAAAGTATTAACTAATTCATTAATTTTTAAGATCCTAACACAGCTTATTCAATACTAGCTCATTCAGAAGATCATATGTAGATAAAATGAACTCTTTATATGTGCGAATAGCCCTTAAGTTAGACTGTTTGATATTTATAGCTTCCGTATACATAACCAAGTCTACAAATGACCATGCATGTGTTTATCATTTAATTTTCTGTTCATCGGCATGTGGCTAAATCTATCTGTTTTATCTGATTGACACAAATAGGCTTTCGGAGAAGAATGTATACATGATAACGTAATAACGTGTTTTTTCGCGATATAACGTGTTTTGATTTACATTATTACGTGTTTTGATTTACATTATTACGTGTTTTTTCGCGTTTTGTGTTTTTAGCGTTATTTCGTGTTACGATTTGCATTATTACGTGTTTTTTCGCGTTATTACGTGTTTCGATTTTCGTTATTACGTGTTTTCCTCGCATTATTACGAGTTTTGATTTGCGTTATTGTGTTTTTTTTTGCGTTATTACGTGTTCTGATTTGCATTATTGCGGGTTTTTTTGTTGTTTTTTTGCGTTATAACGTGTTCTGATTTGCGTTATTACGCCTTTTTCTCCGTTATAACGCTAATAAACGGCTAAATTTCCGTAATAACGTGTTCCCCAGGTATAACAGGTATATACGTCTCTGTTATAGTGTATCTTTTTCATATAATGTGTTTTGACATATATCTGTAAACACTATATCAAATTATTCGATAACGCAATAATATCAAGCCATTATTGTAGTTCTCTGATAACATGTTAAGGTCACCTAAACTGTCCTTCATATGTCCATAACGTACTGTATTGCATGCACGTTATTATATAACAGGTTGCTGTAATCGGCTTACCTAAAACATTGTAGTCTAAAGGAGACTTGTAGATTATGCCGGCGTGATGAAATGATTTGTGTTTTGAATACAATTTTATTTTGAGATGCAGGGATTATATTCTGAGAGTAAAATGCATAAAACTATATTACTGACAAAATCATTCCATGTAAATATCAGTGATCTTCGTAGTCTTGCTAGATATAACCCCCATACCCATGTCATCACAATGGATTTGAATGAAAAGGTATGTACATGGTTGTAGTTATGGGGTTAGTCTTTGAACATTTTTAAAGCTATTTTTTGTTTACCTAGCCTCTAAACTTAATTTCCAGGCGTTTGTTCCCTAACATTACTGACGAATTTTAGGATGAAAATCGTACGGTCGGCTAGATTCATAGTTTAAAGTGTGCATGTGTGTGTTAACTGAACTTTGACAAATTACACTGAAAAGTCAATATGTGCACAGAACATCTGCAAAATGATAACACGATGTTCCATTAATATGGACAAACATTACTGCAATAGGATTTGAATTTACTTAATTGAAAAATCAATATACTGTTATGTCAGTTAGTTTATTTGCCCCAGTTTAGCAGCCAGCTGACTGAAGAATAAGCGTCAGATTGCCATTGGGTGTCCAGTAAACAAGGCACAGTCACTGACCATTTTTGTTTTATAATTTCCAGTTTCTTCTTCATTTATCATTTAAGAATAAAAATACATTCCACTTTGCGAGATTCATATCGCCTGATCTTCTTAGTCACTTGTCAGATATACTTGCTGTGCCAATAATTGACTACAGCATAAATAGAAAGAATTTTCGAACGTTCCAGAATGTCCCCACGATCAATATTTATCTCTGCATGAATAAAAAAGGAGAAAACATAAAATTAAGAGTAAAATAACATACTAAGATCAGAGACCTATATTCTAGTATATAAGTCTCTACTAAGACCTGCTGCTGTAGAAAAGTGATGGGACACCTTAAACGTACAATAATTCATATTGTACTCATACAATAGGGTTTTCCATTTCAAGGAAAACTTTGGGATAAACAAGACAAGACAAGTTACCGCGTAAGCATAACCTTTTATTTTTGAGTAAACTAGTTGACTCGGGATTACGACTTGGAGCACGATATAACGGTATATACACGTAGCACTGACTGACCCGAGGAAAATATCGTCGTAAACTCGATGCGCAGAGTACATAACTTAACAGCATAATCACCATAACAATTAAAATCAAGATTAAATGTAAAACAATGAGCAACAATGGTCGATTATTATACAAATTAAAAATGACTGGCTTAAATATTGCAAATAAATATGATTATATTTCGACATATGATTATCAAGCTATATATGAATAATTATTTACATACAGTACATACTGTAATTTGGCATTTACTCCTCGCCCAAGAGAGAGAGAGAGAGAGAAGTTGGAAGTGCTGATTGAAAGAAGGCATACAGACCTACTATACATGAAGCATAATATACGTTTTCGTTTACGTTACAATGAGACAATAGAGTGACCAGGTATATATACACAGGTACTGATATAACAAGAGGCCCAGTATGTTAGTACCAATATTGTTCTTACAATGTCTGCTGAGTGAGCAAGAATATTAAAATGAGGTGGGAAGGGAGTATGTAAGAGAAAGGGGTAGGGGACGGGCTCATATTGGGGGAAAGTGGGGTTGTATGGAGGTAGGTTAAAAAAAGGGGAAAGGAAGGGAAATTTGTCTAGAACCAGATAGGATTGGAGGCTCTTTAAAAAATATGGTGGTAAGAGAGGTTCTATTGAGAATTGGTTGGGGATGAAGGCTCTATTGAGACTGGAGGGGGAAGGAGGTAATACTAATATATATTGATAAATTGGTAGGAGAGTGCTCTATATTTTATAAGAAAAAATCCTTATAAAACATCACTTTTAAAAAATATCTTTTGAAGGCATTGATTCTTTGAAAATAACAGTTGAGGAGATAAGGAGGTGTACAGCTTTTAGTATTGGATGTTTATGTCTTATTGTCTGTCTGAAATCTGTGAGGTGAAAATGACACAATATCAAACACGATGTTAATATATATCATACATACGACATTAGCCATGATCATTGTTATACGATTTTAACATTTCAATTATTAGAATCATTTCATCAATATCAATGCAATTGTAGATTGTATTCATACGATCAGCATTATACCAAACTGAGCTACATAAAGCACACAGGGTACATTGTAGGTAAAAGTTAAAAAACGACCCAGAATCAAAGATAAACCCCGTGTTCGGATCCCTAGATCAGTTATTATTGACTAAAACATCAATGATAAAGGATACCTGGGGAGCTACTTTGTATTAGGGATGGTTTGATCTATCTAACACAGGAGGTAGATCAGTACTGTGAGTATTACAGGAGAGCTGGGAGAAAATAGTTAATAGTGCAACTGCATAGAGATCTAGTGCAACTGCATAAAGATTTTGTAAGTAAAATTTTAGGAAAGTGTGTATGCAGGAGTTTGTGAAACTTCACCTGTACAAATACATTTGTAGTCTCCTTACACAGGGCTTGGTTATCACACTTTCTATAGCTATATCTATGTAGTCATACCTTGGGGAATTACAATGTTATGAAATTAGTTTTGCGTTAAAAAATAAATTATCACTAGAAAGATTATAAAGTGTTGATTCCATTTCTTTTTCCCAAAGAATCACAAAACTCCCATTTCTCCCATTAATGATAACATCACCTTTAACAGGCCCATTTTTACAATAAATACTGATTCAATTTGAAGAATCATGTGGAAATACTATATTTATCATATCTTGATTTATTTTTTCTAAGTATTTATAACTTTAGTCATGTAGTCATGACTATAGTCTAATATTGAAACATAATTAAACTTTTAAATTAAACTAAAACATGAGAATGAACATCTCTATTTGTATACCTTTATGTATACCGATATATTCATACCATTTCAAGAAAATTTCAAAACTAGCATAATAGATTTATCTTAAATATGCCAGCTAGGTGTAATTTTTGTTTCCTGTACACAGATTGACACTAAAGGTCATAATGAATGACCTTGAGAACAGTTTTCTAAGCTATTTTAGGTCAAATTTAATGTGAAAATCCCTATGCAAGCCCATGACATACAGGCACTGAAAAGTTTTCAATGATATCAATCATCAGGAAAATAAAGCACAGAGATTGAAGAGAGTAGGAGGCTGTTTGGTGTGCTAATCTCTTCCACATGTGTTGTATTGACTCAACATTTCACTGTTAAAACTTATCCTGACATTCTCATATAGCCATCAAATATATAACAGGGTAGTACACCATCACTGCCAAACATCAGGGAAGTTCTTTATAAATATTTCTTAATTGCAAGGATATTTCAAATGATTGAAAGTTCAGAATTAAAAAAAAACCAAAACTATAAGTTCCTCTTGAGTTACATTTTCAAAACTGAACAGGTAAATGGTGAAAACAATTGTTCAACATGGTATCTTCAGCTTAAAACTTCCAGGGCTTTGATTTTGTAATATGAGAAGATGTATTTTGGAAAAGTTTGCCAATAGGGTTTTTATGGAATATATTCTTTTAACGAAGACATGGCTGGAAGAAATGGAAAAGGATAATATCACTGTTAAAAATTAAAGTTAAAAAAAGAAAAGTTTGGCTGTAAGCTGTGAATCTTACTTTACATAATGCACGCCTGTAAAAGACTTATTTCATGTAAAATTGGGATGTCTGATGGTAATAAGGTTACATATTACAGCTTACAAAGAGTTAGGCAAGCTAGGTTAGGCAGCAGTAAAGCTGTGAAAGGTTTTATAGCCAGAGAAGTGATTTTTTTATTGAAGTTTACAAAGAGAAAATGAGTGTTTCTTCATATGTCTGTTTGAAATCAGTAAACAGAACAGTCTCATTACCATCAGAAAAATAGAAATGCCATGGCAATAATTGGCAATACTAATCACAGGGTAGGATGAGATTTTATCTACTGATAATACAAGCTTTGATAACTCTATAAAAACTCCTCCAATTGGAACCACTACCATCATACATTAATGGGTCCATTGTGAAACAATAACACACCACAAACTTTCTTATGTTGATGAGGCTAAAACACAAGGTTTACAGGTATTGGTGCCCACCAAAATATTTTGTAACAGTGTTGTGGAGTAAAACACCAAATACACATGTAACAAGTCTGGCATGTAGCTGTTTATCATCACAAGAAATATCTAAAAAGATACATAAAAGTCATTAAGATAAATCCAGACTAAAATAGACCCCACACACTTCTCCAGTGGCAGGTTGCCAAGAAAATGTAAACAGTGAGCTGGCAAATACCTTTTCTGTAAAGATCATTGAACAGTACATAAATTGTATAACAGTCAAATTTCAAAGGCAATCCGAGCTTAAATTATGTTGATTTTATAGTTTTTTTCATTGAATTATCTTAAAACTAAATCAATATATACTGAATTCCTTTGAAACATTTTCTGTTTCCTTCGTTTAATACTTGTCATTTTGCCCACAATATATTTCATTTGACAATATACCATTGTATGGAAGCTGAATAAAAAAAAATAGTTCTATAATGAAGGAAAGAATATGTGAAAAACATACAAAATTTAACTTTTAATCTATTAATTTCGAATGAATCAACAAAACATTAATACTGAGTGATATAGGTCCCAATGCTGAACAAATTAAGTTGCAACAAGCTTTCATTTAGAAATACATATATGTAAAACAAAACATGCAAAAGCTAAAACAAGATCTTTCTAGATAAATATTTATATATTTATATAAAGATACCATTTGATTCATCTATCAGATTTTAACCAAAAGGAAAGTTATAATAATGCTTAGTGACTACAGTGATATCCCTATCAACACATTTTAGAAACCAAATCCAAAAGTACCTTAAAGTAGGAAGTACATTGAGTGCAAGTGTGAAGAAAGATTTCAGTACCAGGTTTGCCAAATGTAGTATGTTTAAAAACTAACTTAAATGTGGCTATTATGATGAATACAATTTACATGTATGATAATAATTAAAAAACATAAAGACAATGACATATAATTTGAAGACAAATATTTGAACTGGTCACTATCTCTATATTGAGAGTGATGACAAAATTAGATTTAGTCAGTGAATCACCTAATTCATAAATGTATGATTTTTTTAATATCAAACCATTATTAAAAAAAATACAAATATCAGTATGTATTTACCAATTTCCCCTTAAAAATTGCCATCGCAGAGTTAATATTTAAATCAATTTCAAAATACAGAAACATTAACAAAATTAATATTACCAGATCGACTTTTTGTGCTAATCAAATGAGGTTTTTGTATGCGTAAGACATTATGACATTTCATACAATAATGACATCGCAATTGGAAACCTATCCTGTTTAGACCATCAGAACATCCCGAGTACAATATAATATTGCAAATCAGAACATTTCGAGTACAATGAAATATTGTGAATCAGAACATCTCGAGTACAATGTAATATAAGTTAGAAGAGCCACGTGATGATGAGATGTAATAACAAAGCACCCTGTATGAAAGAGACATATGTGATGACAGTTAATGACACATTGCGTAGAGTTGGTGTTGTAATGACCGAAGCTTACGACTGCAGATTTAGGCAACACTTGTTTGCTTAATTAATATAACATGTACTTGAATTATACATGTATACCTAGGGATTAACTGTCGAAATTGATTTGTCTATAATCTAGCACGGTGGCTTTAATAAGTTATCATGGAGGATTAATGTTGAAAATTTATAGAAATAGTGATTAGTTTTATAATCTAGCAACACCGCCTTAATTGGTTATCAATGAAAACGCAACCTCACATGCATCTTCTGCTATTGGGAGCCTCTCACCTCGTAATTTGGATACAAAACTAAGGTAAATAGTCTGCCACAACATACACATTAATTGTATCTACATATTACAGCATCATGAATGTGATAGATTAATTAGTGGAATAGTTTATTTTATAACACAGAAGATAATTCTGATTTATTTTGTCTTTTAAAAGTTATATCAAAACGGGACCGATAGAAACATCATCAGAAAACTGGGGAAAAAAATCAAACAAGGATATCAGTTTTCATCACTGATAGCCATTATAGGGCATTATATATTGCAATATAATCACCAATAGAAGTGTCACCAACCTCTAGAGTTAAAATATCGTAACCCTTCAAAACCAAGGCTGCATAAGTTTACAGGGGGTCCCAAGTAAAATTGAATATACAGTATTATCTATCCAAATTAGAATTGGAAATTTCTGTTCCTCTATGATACACTGCAATATGATTTGTATCATAGAGTATCGTAGATGAGTGGAATTACAAGTCTAATTTTACCTTTTAATGGCTTTTATCTAGGTGACTGGGTTTTGATTCACCAATCAAATGTGAAAATGCATTAGGGTCACCTGGCAATTAAGTGTAACCATTTCTGTTCAAAAAGGAATAAAATATCATGGTATTCCAGTATTTTTCATGATCTTAGCAAGTCAAAAACAGTCAACCTGACAAATCAGGTCAGTCAGCGACTCTAATGAATATAATGTAACAATGTACTGCAAGCTTTGTATGCTTATACACTAGAGTTTTCATAGTGGACATATTGACAGTCTTTTGATGGTGATGTAGATTTCATTTCTAATTTAATATCAACAGAAATCTGGTTAAAATATCAATTTGTTACCAGTCAGGTGAGAGCAAAGTGACGACACATGGTGCTCAATGATAACACAACAATATTTCATGAACTTGGAAAAGGTATTAAATGACTAGCGTTAAATGACTAGGTGATATATTTCTAATTCTGTAACAATACAACCACACACATCTGATTCGTGATGATGTTTGAATTAGTTCCTTTAGACTGTGCCTTACAACTGTACTGGAATGCAGAGTTAGTTTGTATACACTATGACTTGTGTTATCACTAAACAACCGTATGATAATCTAACAATTTTCTATAAAAGACTGAACAATTCATGACAGAACTGTAACAAAGTGATAACTAAATATGTGTAGTCAGCCTTTATCAATCACTGGACTGGTCATTGCTGAATTTAGTGACCTGCAAGTGGTCAGTGCGATAGTTGTATATGATGATATAAAGGATATGGGGGAGTTGTGATCTCCATGACAACAACAGTAAACAATCAGCACCTCACAAATTTGATTAGTAAATAATATATAAATATTTCTAACGTATCATTACTAACTCTAGCTAAAGGTTTTACACTTTTGTTCATTTCAGTACTGTTTCACTATATATTAATATATACTAGTTCTATACATAATACATTTTCAACAATATTTCAGTTCAGCATCAGTATCGTATTTATCTGCAAATAAGAACCTGGCCACAAATAAGCCCCCTTCTTGCAGAATCATGAAATATTCAGGTTCTCAAAATTTCCTATTAAATGTTTACACTAGGGAAGCCAGCCTTATTTGAGGATGAATATGATTGCTTCACTTAATACTGTTATATACTAGATCTATAAAGTACATTTCCAGCACTACTTCAGTGCAGTATCTACATTGTACTTTTACACTAACTAGATACTGTGTACATTTCCAGCACTACTTCAGTACAGTATCTACATTGTACTGTTACACTAACTAGATACTGTGTACATTTCCAGCACTACTTCAGTACAGTATCTACATTGTACTGTTACACTAACTAGATACTGTGTACATTTCCAGCACTACTTCAGTACAGTATCTACATTGTACTGTTACACTAACTAGATACTGTGTACATTTCCAGCACTACTTCAGTACAGTAACACTAACTAGATACTGTGTACATTTCCAGCACTACTTCAGTACAGTATCTACATTGTACTGTAACACTAACTAGATACTGTGTACATTTCTAGCACTACTTCAGTATATTATCAGTACTAGTTCACTATAAACTTCCACAGGAACTTTAATAATGATAATACTTTAGTAATATATCCATTCTATACTATATCATTACATGTTCAGCCTAATCCACTAGTCTTTCAGTTTGTCCTAGATCTACATCAGTACATTCTCAGCACTATTTCAGTACATTATCAGCACTATCTTAGTATATTTTCAGCACTACTTTTTCGCACTCTTAATTTGGCTACATGTTACAATATTAGTACTGCTAATGACAGTCTGTCTCTGTAAACACCAATGCTCTCCAGAATCAATCTAATTTTATTTAACTCCCAGTTCTAGGCACCAGTGGAAACACTTATTCCCTTACCCACCTTTACGTATTATATAATACGTACCTTCACATGGTATACACGTATAATTAATAAAATCACTCAAAATCGTCATTGTTAAAGTTTGCCTAATCTTACCATCAGTTTCTCAATGCCATTTCCCTCTTGGAATCATGTAAAGATGCCTACCTTTTTCTGCAGTAAAATTTTTATCTCAATATTATTTTGATATCAAAAAATACATGTTAGTTAGTACATTGAGAGACACTATATCCCAAATAATCACCAAGCCATAGTGATGAGGAGTATCATTTGTCTTTATATAGAAATAAATTTGAGAAGACCCATAAATTTTGTAATTTTGAACAGAATTTGCCAGAAAATAACTACATTGTATATAGAAATATAAGAGTAGTGAGTCCAAACTTTGTAATTTTGAACAGAATGTACCAGAAAAAGAACTGAGTGAATTAATGCAGGTTACTGGTTATTGACATACCTAAGTTGAAAGAAATCAAGTGATAATTTTAAAACTTTTATGACTATCTTGAGGGCGATTACTGTATGGCACTTCATACTTATACAGGGCCCTAATATTTCACCATCTCCCGCAATATATCTCACATAAACAAATTCTGCTATCAGTATTAATTAATTGATACAATGTTGCCTAATTTCTAGGAATATCTAATAATAGATTGTAAGTGGTGGTTTTTATATTTTTAGTGGATTATTTGTGGTTATAACTTTCTGTGAAGAATCTACCAGGTTTGTTTTAGGAATGTGAATTATGTAGTAAAAAGTGATATTAGAGAAGGCAGTTAATTATATATCTACAGACTAACAATTAAAATAAATAACAGTGTTTGACACCACAATGTACATGAAATTTGGCACCAGGTGACCAGCGTAATACACTTGTACATAATTATCAAATTAACTCCTTCATAATCCTTCATTCCTCCTAAACCTGTCTAAATAAATCTGTGTAATTGAATCTTTTTAGACAAATCAGATCAGCTATACCAACTGATTAATTGTATAACATATATTAGATTACTCTCTGAACCATTTTCGTTGAGAAATAGATTTTTACAAGAACAAATAAAATATCAAATGACTGGACAAGAGAAGCTGTATCACATCTCATATCAATATCACAAAGCCTTTATCTTCACTGGAAATACAACATTTCACTGTGGTATGATATTTTACACCTTTGATTATAAAGCATACAACAAATTTCACAACAGTAACATATAATTTTATCACATGCTATACAGCATTTGTAACCAGTACCCAACATTCTGAGACCCACCATGACAACAAGAAAGGACCAGGTGACCAGTTTTAAATGTTTAGCTGTCAGGACTGTCAGATATATCATATCATTTTAAGACTACTGTCAGGACCGTACGATATATCAAATCATTTTAAGACTATGTCCAGGCTGCAGTAATTTTGATGAAGTTTATCATAAAACTTTTGTGATTTTTATGTAATGGAAGAACAAAAAAAAACAAAAAAAGTTTATACACATTATCACTGTTTGTCCACACAAGTCTACAGTACCATGAATCAGTCTAAATAGAACCCACGAAAGAAATTACCTGATAACAAATTGTATGTCTTGTCTGTCCCTCTTGGTCAGTATAGTAATTATTTTCAAGCAAACTCCAAAATTTACCAAAATTTCAGTATTTTTTCCAAAAACAACAACTTACAAAAAAAAGAAAAAAAAAGATAGTATGGAAGTCTCTGTATACATTAAAAACATATAAATACTGATGCATTGCAAAAAAAATCTATATTTCTCAAAATTCACCTAAGTATGATATATACCCCAAAAATCGTACATATGATATGCTATAGAATTGATTCCGATTTTGCTTTAAACAAATTTGTAGTTTGTAATTTGAGAAGCAAAAAAGGGTTCATAATGAAAAAATATCAATTTCTCAAAATCTCTGGTTTTAACCCAAAAATACTGCAAAAAAATCAAAATTTGTGTAATCTATTTGGTGAGCTGAGATGTCCATACTGTAATGTAACTTTATATATTCCAGGTTTGGGTAAACACAAAACTTTAAAGTCCACATTCCAAGAATCCCTAATTTACAGTCACTGGGCCATAAATTCTGGATGATAGTCCATAAATGAAGGGTGTTTTGAGGAGTCGACTATACAATCTAACTACAGTAAATACCATGGTTGGTTTTAGTTTTACTTATACTTTTTGAGCAATAGATCTTAAAGTTTACACCTCCCACATAATGTTGTACATAATGTATCTTACGCTCATCAATATTCCATGGTAATATCTAACATTCAATAATAATGACTAATATCTCACAATCTTAATTTAAATATGAAAATTTCAAAAATTTGAAATTAATCAGGATGCAAATCTAACATAATTGGCATAACCAGGTATATTTGCATATTATCTTTTATTTATTTATTTATTTTTTCAAGTTCCCAAGCACAAGATTAACAGCTGCAATTTCTATCTAAAAGTATCATTATCTTACATGTATGCGTACATAAATAATTTTGCTATCTGAGGAACATACTGTACATGTATTTCTATTTTCACCGAGTTCTTTCATGGTGGATCACATAATATTGCTGTCTTCATAAGTGATTGTTCAGTTTCATATGATAAAGTTCATATCTTTAAAAGTAATTTACCTCAAAATACTCATTTCCCTTAGATAAATTCTGTTTTAAACATTTGAAGTTTTGTACATGTATATATTATTGTTCAGTTTAGAGCCATTAAAAGAATTACACTATAAATCCTATTTACAAATGATTAGCTTAATAACCCTTACTTCAAAACTTTCACTTTCCAGTGTTCAATTCTTGCATTCAATATCAAAATTGAAACAACTTCTCTTGGAGGAATATTTCATCTCTGCATTATTGTTGAATTTCTAGTAAAACATAATTGAAACCAAACTATGATCAACTGAATAATGATGACAATATTTTTTAAATAAGTTTCAGATTATGTTAACATTGTAGATATATATATTTTTAAATTTTGTAACTAACTGGTAAGCTAAGTAACATTAAGATCAATAATCATCAAAAATATATTCTCTTCCATCAGACCTAAATTAGATGAACATCCACCTAAAATTTCTTTTTATCCTATCAACTAATGTGGAACTGGCCTAAATCTCTGTCTCCCAATCAGCTGTAGTCAAATTCAAGTAAAGCATCTCTTCCCTATAACACACCCTTTCTCAATTCAAAACATTGTTTAATTAAGTTACCCTTCCTGTAATAAGCCCATGTATTCAAAACATAAACTCCTACCATAGTAAGAGGGCAGGCATATTATATAAAGAAATAGCATTTGTTGGTATTTATACGGTATTGCAAGATGAAAAAAGCTTGATGACCATGCATAGAGGTACTGTCAAACAAACAATATAACTTACCTGTACACTCTCTAGCCTCTAATGCAGGCCAAGACCAATTCAAGTTTATTGCATGTTACAGCTGCAGCACCTGCAAATAATTTCAGTTATGGGGTCCCTAGTTCTATCACAAATAATTTCAGTTATGGGGTCCCTAGTTCTATCACAAATAATTTCAGTTATGGGGTCCCTAGTTCAATCACAATTTCCATGGGGTCCCTAGTTCTATCACAATTTTCAAACATAATATTTCAATAATTTTGGCAAAAAATATTCAATAGTTTGACATGCAAATGTATGTGTTTGCATTAAAATAACCATCACAGATGTTTTGTCCACAAGATTCAAGACAATTAGGGGTCCTTTGTAAAGTATAATATGACCTGTGACATTTTGATTTTGTTATCAGCTGAAAGCCAAATATTTGAGCGTTAATTGGTAAATTGCCGCCACAAATCTATCAATACACGATAAAACTTTTATCATAATTGTCTAAAATACTGGCAAATACTTGGCAATTATCACAAGCTTACACCTGCCTATAAATTCTCAACTACAAAAGTAGGTGGATGTCCATTTAATTTCTACCCTTACAATCTCTCAATACTGAGTACACTTTTGGGTATACTATTACTACAAGCACCATGTTCACTTGTATGAGAGTGAGCTTTTCTATCTAGGGTGAGCATATTACTGTACAATGACTGACTAGAATATATTAGGTGATTGTACATAACCCACACACCTGTATACATATACATATATATATATATACACATATCATAAAACTGGCCATTAGCCAATCATATCAATCTATATATCATTTACATATATAGAGATACAAATCTACATTAGGAAGAAGACATCTGATTTGTGAAGATTTAAAAATTGCTTTCAAAATACTTTTCATTATTTGGTTGTATGTCCAACAAAAACAACAACATATTTTCCTACCACTTCTTACACATGGTGAAGTGGAGAAAATTACTCCAATTAATCATTATTAATCACTAACAAAACACAATCCTTGTCAACAAGTTACCTTCCATAATAGTAGGTTTGATATGCAGTGCTCTATAAAGAGAAAAATAACTAGTGCATACCTTGCTTCTGTAGTATTTGTTCGGGTGATTCAAAAATAGTACTCGAGCTTATACTGAATCTTGTAGAGGATTCATACATATGTTACATGGAAACTTTCAAATAATTAAATGTATGTTTTAATTGTTTCAACTTGATGGACATACATGTAAGATATCAACATATTGTCAAATATATATGAACATACATTGCAGCAACATTTGCCATCTGATTTAATGTAATAAAAAATGTAATATATCAACACACCATGTAATATATCAACACACCATGTAATATATTAACATGTAATACATCAACACACCATGTAATATATTAACATGTAATATATATGAGCACACCATTAATATATTAACATGTAATATATCAACACACCATGTAATATATTAACATGTAATATATATGAGCACACCATGTAATATATCAACATGTAATATATCAACACACCATTTATATATATTACCATGTAATATATATCAAGAAACTTTGTAATACATGTATATCACCATTTAGTGTATCAACACATCATTTAATATATTGACACACCATGTTATATATTAACACATAATGTTATATATCACCATTTAGTGTATCAACACATCATGTAATATATCAACACACCATGTAATATATCAACACACCAAGTAATGCATCATCACATCATTTAATATATTAACTCACTATATGTAATATATTGATCCACACTGTAATATAGCACAATATATTGACATATTTTGTGATTTACAGACAAAATATCAAATTGATACACTATGTAGTATACTGACGTACTACCTGGCATATTGGCATGCCTAGTAACATACACACCCTCTAGGTATATTGACACAGTATGTAACATATTGCAGCAGCTGTGAAAAGTTTGTAGAATGAAGGAGCTGCACAGTACCTGTTAACCTACAAGCACTTAATTAGAAGTGTAGGAATCTGAAGTATTTTCTTATCAGGTGTTCCTGGGGTTCCAGATGCAGCAGGCTCCGTATGGATCAAACACTTACATTTTTGAGTTTTTTTTGTATGAGGACTACAATTAGAGATGCTTTCCAGTGTTAATAATTATTGTAGCAAGCACAATTCTTCTCTATCTCCAAAATATTGCAGACCAAAAACAACAAGAAAATCTGAATAGTGTTTACAGGTATTCAAGCAGACTAGGATAACACTGGGGTTTTTCCTGAGGTATCAACTACCACCACACAAATAATAGCTATTTCCAAAAGTGATCAGGGTGAGGATCAGATCTACATAAGAACTGACATGAAAGACAGCTCTGTGTCTAAACAGTTACAGCATTGGGGATTAGGCAAATTCTGGTTGAAACTGTAGGTACTGGACCAGCCGTGCAGGGAGGGGCAGTTTAGGGAGGAACTCTGGGGCAAATGTCTGCAGGATACGGATTCGACTGCGGTTCTGCAAACTCCCAGCAGTTGGCAATTTGTAGATTTGCAGGTGGTCAACAGGAGTTTCCATATCATTGAGGACAATGGCCATGCGACTGCCACAGTTGGAGAATAGTGGCATGAAGTTAGTTGGGCATGAATGTTGGCCACATGTATACCGGTTGTACTGTACACAGTGTAGAGTTTGCGCTGTATCTGCGTTGAAGATATAGATACTAATTTCGATGGGTAGATGTCGACGTAGTTTCTTCTCCCTGCAGTGACAGCCAGCAGTTACCATGACAGCAAAGATGAGATAGCCATCTTTTGAGTAAAAGAGGTCTTTAAGCGTAGGATGTAGACTTGGTCGCATGTCATCAACACGTGTGTTGGTGCTGATCACCTCCCAAGAGTCTGTTTGAATCAGACTCAAGCTGTTGTCCTCCCCAGCAACGAAGCTGGTAGCTGCGATGCGACTAGAGGTGAAACGGGGATCAAAGGCGAATAGACTGTGATGAAAGGGGAGGGCAAGCTCACGTACTAGCTCTCTTGTCTTGAGGCAGTAAAGCTGGAAGACAAAGGCACTGTTATTGTCACTTAGCTTGGGTATCTTGATGAGGCAAAGGGAGCCGTCAGGGCTGATCTGGCCTCGTACAGCCTCGTTTACAAACTCAGCAGTCTTTTTACCGAATATACCCAGAAATTTGTTGATACCTAGGTCTATAACACCGAACTGGGTCATCATATTCCGCACCAGGTGAAGTACGACTGTGGTGTCATGGTAACAGACCACACTCTTCACATGAAAGTTCTGAATTGACGACAGATGAGCTGGGATATGATTGTATTCAAAGTGCTCTGCCATCTTGGTGAACTTGTTTTTCCGTCTGAAGCTGAAGACAGAACTCGTTTTGTTGATGTTAATGATGCCTTGTCGCCCTATACAGAATGTAGGGCTACAGTCTTTGAACATCACACCATTGCACGTCATCGTTGTTTCTGTGAACCCAGCTGCCTCTGCAAAGATAATGATAACAGAATCTGACAAATACATAAATGAATACATGTATATAGATATAGCTTAATGTGTAAAATATTTTATGATTGGTTAATTTTAGCAATATTTTTTAAACCGAAAAGAAAACTACCCCACAAAATAATTTGATTCCATTTGCTGTTACTAATAATGGGTTACTTTATTTAGATCTCATGCAGACTTCTTCTATTTACTTGACTTTAACTTCTAATTCTTTTATTTGAAATCTAAAATTCACTACTAAAAATGTGCATATAATAAATAATTAAAAATTATCATGTCAATAAGGAAAAAAATTAAATAATATGAGCAATAGAATCCATGCACATAAATATCGGAACCAAATGACCCTATGAAGATGAAGAGTTTCAAACTGTTCAATATTCTATTTCCTCTCATTAGATTGTAACTATATATACTTTGGTGAATAAGCTTTCATTCACAAGTCTAGATCCATGATGTACTACCTTACAGAGTTTTTTGTCAGAAGGTCATTTAAAAATCGCCTTCGATAAAAGCTTTCAAGTAAGACTGGAAATAGCGGTAGAGATTTATTTTGTCTGAATGGTGAAAACAAGAAATATGTCAGTCCAACATGGCCAGAACATAATATATCATAGGATATGTATACTACATACAAGATCTAGCAGTGTCTATACTGATTCTTTAGAAGCAACTCTATTAGTGTATCTTAAAAGTGGAAGTAAATTATAGAATATCTAATATATTATCAAATAATATCTAAAATGTCTATACATTCATTCATTGAGTCATGCTGGGGTCAATGAGTTATGACTTAGTAATAGGTCTAATACAGACACACCTACCCTGGTGTACAAGTGGTGCTGAAGATATACGTTGGGTAATTTATAACTCATTCTCATTAAGTTTTAAAAACACAGAATGATTTTAACCATTTTACTGCTTTCAAGATTAATAGCACTAAATGATTCCATTGATCATCATTCTTTCTGCTACAAACTTCTGAAACATGATAAGTATCTAACTATAGTTAATACTGAAGTTAACAGTCTAATACCGTTCTACTGTGGCATTAAACATTTCACTCATCACAACATCATGATCACACCTAGCTCTATAATGACCATATATATAGGGTACACAGAGTTGTCATATAGCTTCTCACATTACAGATCTCAAATAAAGTGATTCTAGAATAAGGCCACTTTAATATCTAATATTTCTATCTACATGTACTTGTATTGCAAATAGTGAAGGTTGAATGCATATACATCATGTAGTGCACACTTATTTTGTCTGACCACGTTCTACACAGGCACAAGATATTGTTTGATATATTTGATATATAGAATTATATAGCTGACCATTGTCTTATTTATATAGCTGATCACTGTCTTATTTATATAGCTGATCACTGTCTTATTTATATAGCTGATCACTGTCTTATTTATATAGCTGATCATTGCCTTATTTATATAGCTGACCATTGCCTTATTTATATAGCTGATCATTGCCTTATTTATATAGCTGACCATTGTCTTATTTATATAGCTGATCACTGTCTTATTTATACTGCTGACCATTGCCTATTTTTATAGCTGCTCATTGCCTTATCTATATAGCTGATAATTGCCTTATCTATACAGCTGACCATTGCCTTGTTTATACTGCTGACCATTGCCTTGTTTGTATAGCTGATCACTGTCTTATTTATACTGCTGACCATTGCCTATTTTTATAGCTGCTCATTGCCTTATCTATATAGCTGATAATTGCCTTATCTATACAGCTGACCATTGCCTTGTTTATACTGCTGACCATTGCCTTGTTTGTATAGCTGATCATGGCCTTATTTATATAGCTGATCATTGCCTTTTTATGTAGCTTATCATTACCTTATTTATACAACAGAGCATTACCTTATTTATGCAGCTGATTAGTGGCTTATTTATCTAGCTGATCATTGCCTTATTTATCTAGCTGATCATTGCCTTATTTATCTAGCTTATCAGTGCCTTATTTATCTAGCTTATCAGTGCCTTATTTATATAGCTGATCATTGCCTTATTTATACTGCTGATCATTGCCTTATTTATATAGCTGATCATTGCCTTATTTTTACTGCTGATCATTGCCTTATTTATACTGCTGATCATTGCCTTATTTATGCTGCTGATCATTGCCTTATTTATACTGCTGATCATTGCCACATTAATACAGCTGATTATTGCCACATTTATATAGTTGACCATTGCCTTATTTATTCTGCTGATCATTGCCTTATTTAGCTTATCTACAGATAAATTTACTTGTGCCTTTTAGCTTCTTACAAAATGATATAACTTTCCGAATCAATTAGTTTGTACTAGAGTTTCCAAGTGAGTCTTAACCAAAAGCCATTGTGAACTCTGGTGTACTGCACCATCTGTCTCTGTTGAGGTGCGGTAACTGTAGAGGCGTCTAATTGCTGAGCTATTTTTGAACTCAGTACAGCAATTATCTGCACGGCATATCTAAATCGGTATGGATCAATGGGACCTAGCTAGTTTCTTGGTACAATCAGTGTGTCACAAGGCATACCGGTCCAGACAATCACTGACAACCAAATATGGTTCCCTTACATCATGGACATCAGAATCACCCAAAATAGTTCTTAAAATGTTATTGTCTGACCAAAGGACCCTTAAATGTGTCTGGAAATAGCTTTACTTCACACAGTATTTGGTAACTATCTTCAAAAAGCTCTTTATATAAATGATGAAAGTGTATATGTATTCCCAATAATTTGTGGTCTGTCAGATAAAGGCACTTTGTTAATGTATTGTCTGTTTTTGGGGCTTAAGGTATCTTTATGGTCCAAGGACATATTAATGTAAATATCTGCTTATGGAAAAGTAACAATGTGTTGTTTGACAGAGAACTAAATCATGTAGTAAATATCAAGTATATCAATGAACCTTGCACCCTCTTAAAATTAGGCCCCAGTTTCATTAATATTCCTTAACTTAATTACGAACATTGAAGAAACGTGGCCTGAATTGACATGGATTTATACACATGGTTGTCATTGATAAAGCAGAAGATGCTCACCCTTCCAGAACACAAATGGTCTCGTACTTCTTCAATGATAACTGTGTAAATCTTTTGTTAACATTGTGACCTCATTTGATCCATTTAAGTTAGAATTACTGTGCTAAATATTTACTGGGTACATGTCATTATTCTATTGTTGTTTTTGTTGTGATTATGATACTAAATCCCTGTTGTTATTCACAAGCATCCAACATACAGACAATCATGATAGTCTTTTTTTGTGTAGATTCAATATGCTTCCTTTATTCATTGCTGAAAAAAAGTTGCGAAAACAACTGGCCATAAAATCAGAGACCAAATATCTGTCGAGCGAGCTCAGAGAGTGATTGATGCAGATTGTGTTTTAGAATCATTCTAGAATGGTTCTGGACATAACTTAGTCTGGGTTCAGTTTTTATGTGTCAATACCATGCATCACATACATTACAGCTGAGACACAAACACAGCACAGACTGAAAGGTTGCGAATTCTAATTCCATCTCCGATGCCGTATTCCTCGAATTATAGTTGTCCTTATGATTGCATGTTTTAACACTTTGGTCGGCCTTCCAGGATACTGAAGTCCCTGGAGTACACTGTGTAAGTTATACTGTCAAACTTTAATGACGTACATGTACTACTGTGTGTGTCAAGGAAGCATAATCAGCAAATCAGAACAATTTCCAACAGACATAGCTCTAATCTAATTTAACACCACTATGTTTCAATAACCCTATATTTTCTGAACAATCATCTAATAGCACGTTCATTGTGATGGTAGTCAGTCTTATAATTCTCTACAGCAACGCAAAACAAACTGAATAATGCATGGCAGCATGTACTTATTTGTCGGCAATTCTGCTGAACAGTGCATGGTAGCTTTCCTTTATTTGTTTTTATGCTTTCTTTGCCTATAAACAAGTAACACCAACTTTGGCTGATAATTTATAATTGGCAGCCCGAAATTTTCTTTGTGATGAATGATTATAAAGTTTTCACAGATTTACTAAAAGTTCTTGCAAAGAGGATATATTTTTCAAAGAAGTTATGAAACAGAATAAAAATGTCTAAAATAATTTTATAGTTGAACTATCTAATTCTTGCAGTTTTTTCCTCAAAGATAGCAAAAAGTAGAAATTGCCAACAACAGCCTTTCCAGATATCGACAATTATTTTCTATGACTTCTTCTAAGATCACTTCAAATAATTTCTTCCTTACCCTTTTTCAAAAATTGCACAAACAGGATTGATGAGGGATTATTTTACTGCTTTACTGCATATATCAGGGTTTGGCCTCTTAATATAGTGTCAAGGCTGAATTTTTCAATTCACATTCATTCATTTGTTTATTTATTTATTTATTTTTTTCATTTTTTGATATTTCATCTTTTTTCAATTTTGTTCTACATCTGAACAAGGATGGATAGTATTGCAACAGCAATACAAAGTCCCCTGCCTGACCCAGGAGTGCACCTATTTATTTCCCATTTTTTAAACTACGTGTTATACTGATCACGTATACCTAAGTTTCTTTAAAATCGGAGTAGTACTTTAGGAGTTGTCCGGACACGCCTCAACCAATGAGAAGCCGGCGGCCATTTAGAAAAAAAAAATTTTTCGAAAAGAAAAATTGGGATGCACAACTACATGTTATACTGATCATGTATACCAAGTTTCGTTAAAATCGGAGTAGTACTTTAGGAGGAGTTGTCCGGACAAGTCTCAACCAATGAGAAGTCGGCGGCAATTTTGAAAAAATGAATTTTTGAAAAAAAAAATGTGGGATGCACAACTACATGTTATACTGATAATGTATACCAAGTTTCGTTAAAATCGGAGTAGTACTTTAGAAGGAGTTGTCCGGACAACTATTGCGTGACAGACAGACAGACGGACGGACGGAGGGTAAACTTATAGTCCCCCCGTTTTTCAAACGGCAGGGGACTAAAAATAGGGGAAAAGAACCCATGTTACAACTGGAAGTTGAATGGTTTGTGATGTTAAATACAATGTGACCCTCGACCTATTGCCACCCGAATCTACCGCCACCCTCGCATACGCCACCTACACCCCTAGAATGGATTTCCCTTCTATATAATTCGCTCGTTAAGTTCGCCACCCTCGCATACCGCCATCCGCCACGTTCATAACAATACAAACGTCCCGAATCCCTATATATTACCCTCGACAATATCGCCATCTTGGTCCGTTTTTTCTGTGATCGAGGAGCTCTTTAGTGTTCTATTTATAGAATGAGGGTATTTCCTTTTTCACAGGTAACTTAGTTATATGCCTGAATGAGTTTCTATCACTCAGGTAGATATATGTATCAATGTTTATATATGTGACATCTACACACAGGTATGGTTTGATTTGTAATAAAGCATGACTGATTTCTGCTCAATAAGTGTTCTTATTAATGGTATGAACGATTTGGCTTCGTCAGTCGAGATGGCAACTCCGAGACGAAAGCGTTGTTCTTCTTGATCATGGTCAGAAGGGTTTGATAATTAAATGTGTATTTGTAAGCTACGAAATGTACGGTCAATACCACAGTGTCTTATATGTTAACTCATTGTGTATTTATTAAAACGTTGGTACAACATTATCTTTTACTGTTGTAATTTTCATGATTCGATACGTATACTAACGCCACCCTCGTTATACCGCCATAATTGACACGGACGAAATGTGGCGATATAACGAGGGTAGACTGTATATGAGAAATTAACACTAAAGACCCATGATCTTTACTATTGAAATAGACAGATACAGAATATTAAGTCAATTATAAAACATCCCCTCAGACAAACTCTGCTGCCACAAACTCAGTACCTAAATATTTTCTTGAATTATGAAATTTCTTTGTTCCACTAACAAAAACAAAGTTTTCACATTCTTGGCCACCTGAGGAGAAAAATATTTTTGCTGACAGACAAACATCTTCTGTATAGAACCAGTATACCAGTTCAATGTAGCATGACTGTATAGAAATTATGCAACAATGATGTAAATCATAAATAAACCTACATACAGAGATCAGTAATGTAATGTAAGTTTATTACTGTTAGCAGAACAAGACCATTAAACACATTTTTCATCAACTCTTCTAAACCTGATCTACATCTGAAAGATGGTAGCAATGACGGCCATATTTGGATTTCAGATCTACACAAAAAGTAAGAACACTTAATTGGTTATGACCATCCCAGGATCATTTCAGGTATGTTAGAGCTTAATCATATTTGTGGAACTTAAAAAGTTTAGAATATGTGTTGTTCATGAAAACCATGATTGTGTAATCATGTTACAAAATGTCCACTATGGCTGCCCTGTCAAAGTTATTACCAAGCCCAAAAATAACAACACTTTGTCAGCTTCCTTTCTTTAACACCCTCCCTCAATGACATCTGTGGAACTGGAGGTGAATTTAAGATATGTTTTTCAAGATGATGGCCGTCTTGGATTTTAGACTGACCCAACTAATAACAACACTTAGTCAGGACCATCTCCAGGTAGGTTTTAGCTTAATCCCACTGATGGAACTTGAGAAGAAGTTTTAAATGTTAAAATTTTACAGATGGCAGATGATAACGACGACAATAATTAGAAAAGCCCTTATAAGATCTTCACTATAATTACATACAAAGCAAGAAGTTAAATTATCTCGGACCAGGACCCTGATCATTGTCAAATAACAAACATAACAACAAAGCCAGCAACAATGATGCCACACAAATCCACATTCTGTGAACATGTGTCATTACAAGATATTGGTCTTAACAAGGTCACTTAATAAACATTCTATTAGTAAGGCCATAACCCAGGGAGGAACAACATGATAAAACTGACCCAAGAATGAAGACAAAAGCAAAGAATGAAAAGAACAATGTCTAAATACCAAGTAACAAAAATTGTCAGGAAATTAAACTATATGTCAAAGTATGAAGTTGCAACATTGGCAGAAAATAAGATCACAATGTCAATGTACCAAGTTACAAAAAATGTCATGAAAGTACCAGTAACAATAACTAATCCTCACCAGAAGGAACAAGTCTATTGACAAATGACACGATGCATGTGTGTTCCATGTGGGACATGTGTCCTAAAGTTGTCAGTATAAACCAGTGACAGCTATGATATGTATATCTGCACTCATTCAACTTGTCCTCAACACAAAGCCTCAGCTACCGTGTCTCAACAGCTGCTAAGATTTCAAAAATCAATACCTCACTTGCAGTGTCTGTTTGTTCGAACATAACTTTTAAACATTTTGAGGTTGGCTATAAATCCTTGCTGACTTTTTTTCAAACAAGAACCTCTTAATTTTATGGAAAATCTTCAACAAATTTTGAAAAATTGTCAGCAGATTTCTTTTATGCCAGAGAATGTTTGTGTAAGTCGTAAGACAGATGAGTTTTCCTGGTGGAGGTAATTGGTTTTCAAGTGTCTGTTTGAGTGTTGTTGTTCGAACACAGAGGATTGAGGCCCAATGATTATACGGGCAAAAATTGGGTGCAATAATAATGTTAGATTTTGTTATACATAATTGGGAACTAAGTTAGGTTTGGGAAGCTGGTGTCCCTGACAACTAATATGCTTTAGATAGGAATACATTTCTCTGATGGATGGACATAGATCTAATACAAAATAAACAATCATGTTTTCCTACTTTTAAGATGAATGATATTTTCAATCTAAATACTGCAGATGTTTTGGTTGGTTGTCGCTCCATCTGATAACCATAACATGACTTTTAATAGCTAATTATGACAAGATCTTCCATTTTTCTCTAAGTATGGTAGCAAGTGATGTTATAATTTCATCTTAATGGAGTTTTTGGAGTGAATGAATGTTAATGCTGAATATCATCTATATTTTATAAATGATATTTAATGAATAGTTATCTTTAATGTCTCAATACAGCTGGAGATTGACAGTGACCAATCCAAATACAGCAAGAGATTGTCAGTCTCTATCTGTGACCAATCCAAATACAGCTAGAGATTGTCAGTCTCTATCTGTGACCAATCCAAATACAGCTACAGATTGACAGTGACCAATCCAAATACAGCAAGAGATTGTCAGTCTCTATCTGTGACCAATCAAAATACAGCTGGAGATTGACAGTGACCAATCCAAATACAGCAAGAGATTGTCAGTCTCTATCTGTGACCAATCAAAATACAGCAAGAGATTGTCAGTCTCTATCTGTGACCAAACAAAATACAGCAAGAGATTGACAGTCTCTATCCGTGACCAATCAAAATACAGCTGGAGATTGACAGTGACCAATCCAAATACAGCAAGAGATTGTCAGTCTCTATCTGTGACCAATCCAAATACAGCAAGAGATTGTCAGTCACCATCCGTGACCAATTAAATTACAGCTGGAGATTGACAGTGACCAATCCAAATACACCAAGAGATTGTCAGTCAACATCCGTGACCAATCAAAATACAGCAGGAGATTGTCAGTGACCAATCAAAATTACTTTGTATCATGGGGACACTTTTTTGCACAGGCTCCCACTGTTTTACAACTTCAAGCAACAGATGCATTGTGTGATGTGACAAAAGGAAGAGGTATAGAGTTAAAACATAGGGTTATTTTAGATTTTATATCTGAGAAATACTGTCATGAATGTGTTTATACAAATCATGGTTATATGTGACATTTTCATTTTCCAAAGAACAACCCAACAAGAAGCCCAATAGACCTGCATCCCTTACATGGTATTGATTGCCTTGATGATTTTCTGCTTTTCAGTTATTACAAAAGAGACCTTGTTTCTGTGCTTTAACAAATTTGACCCCTAGCTGTCACCTTGAATATGATTCAATGTCATTTCTTTTTGGGTATCATTCTAGGAAACTAGCAGGCAAATATCTTGGTTCTAGACCTTTTGGTTAATCGGAAGAAGTTGTTTCAGTGTTTTAACGAAGATGACCCCTGTGACTTTGAATGGTTCAAGATCCATCTTTTTTGCATGTTTTTTTCAGGCATCATCCCAGGACCCTACCAACCAAATATCTCGGGCCAGATGAGCTAAAAATGAAAAATTCTTAAGACCTGTCTATGAAATTCCTTTTATATCTTCTACACATCCAAAAGGACATACTATGAAGTTTGTTATTTTCACTTTTAGCCATTTTCGAGGGAAAAAAACAACACATCAGAAATAGATACATTAACAATTAAATTGATAGAGAAAATCATTGACTGTTTAATCATTTTCATGAAAAATACATCTTTTTTGGTAAAGCCATGACATTTTCACCCATCAAACAAAATTAACCTTCATAGTTATTTCTTCATCAGAGCAAGATGCAAGGAAATTTGCTTGAAGGAAGCAGGAAACCATTTACTTCACAGAAATGATAGAAAATATTGGAGACATCACTTTACAGAAATCCCCATCTTTTATCATTTCATACAGATAGAGATTTTCTAAATGCCCCAGATCTCTAGATGTTTAAGCTAAGTTGGGTTAGTTCTGTAGTGTGTATGCTGGGTAAGTGCTTCCTTGATCCATCCTCTGTCGTTTGTCCTATGACGTCCCCGTACCTGGTACAGTGACTCAGTCTATTGATTCTACACAGACAGCTACTTTTACCTCTCCACACACTCATAATTGGACATTACTGCTAGCTAAAGCACACAATTATTTGCTGGAGATTTGATTGTAAGATCTCCTAAATCCATGCAGTTTTCGTAAGAGCTGAAGTGGATTGATTGTGATCATGGATGAGCTCTGTGGGTGCAATATGAAGGAACCAGACATGGGGAAAGGGAAGGGGTATTTGAGAGACTGTGGGGAATCAAAATCATGAGGTAGCTCAGTAAAAAATGTATACAGCTTTGAACACAAAGAAAGATATTTGATTTAGCAGAATAATGGCATTTTTAAAGTTTACTTCACTTTTTTGGTCCTTTTGCTTAGCAAAATATGATAATTCAAAATTCTGGTACACTCTGGCATGACCTTTGACCATTAGAATTCTGGAATGGACAAGATTCTGACAATTGGCTCTTATGCAGATAAATATTTTTAAAATGGTGTAGGGTGTAGGTAAGCAGACAATTGAAATATTATAGAACAAATTCAAATAGATTTTCATGCACATTCATTGTGACCTTATGATCATTGACCAACATTGTACATTTGAGTCTACATGTAGGTATCCTAAACACTAGTCGGATGTTCTGAGTAAATTGTTTCTAAGCAGCAAAAGAGTGAGCAACAATGGTACAATCATATATATACATTACAAACGACCAGGCAAAATTATCCTTAGCTTTGATCTTTGATCAGAACAATGATGAAGATTCCTGGTGTTTGCCTTGGTTATGCATCCACCGTGCCCCACGGCATGTTTTCCAGAAAAAATAGAGACACAATTGTCATGCCCCTGTACTCGATCATAATAGCCCCAGTACGCAACCTCAGCTCCCTAAGAAATGCAAACCGCTCCAGGACAATACATCGGGACCTGCATCAAGATGCATTTGTCTAATGGTCTTGATTAACCTACTGAATTTGAAACTAAAACAATCAGATATCATGCATCACTACCCACAGCTATGTAGGGAAGAAGAGACAGGAAAAACATCTACCAGGAAAAATCATTGGAGACAAAGAGATTTATCTCACAATGAGACATTTCATTATGGCTCGAAAATGATTGGGACATTGAGATACTGATGGAACAAAATCTGTTGGGAGATGTGATCATGAAGAAGACATTAGTAGACTGAAACATCAAAGACACATAACATTAAAGGATTATATGTTGACAATAGGAACAAACATATATAGGCTAGTGGACAGGCTATACACACAGAAAAGACCAAAATATCCCCAACATAAATTGGCAAATAATTTTGAATTCAAATATTTTATCATAATTGTATTTTGTTTATCTTTATTTCTTGGTTATGCTGGAATTGCAACCAGAATGAAGTGGCTTATTACAATGAATATTTCAGGAAATGTATTTTTACTTTTAATGAGAAAACCAGATTTCAAAACTTAAATGCTTAAGACTTATAATTAGTTATCTTAAAGCTCCAGATTTTACCATTATTGAGAACTGTCTCATTATGTTTGCATGATATGTAAGTCTGCAGTAGAAATACTAAGGAATCTTTTATAATGTCATGTGAATAGATCATATCTGCTGACACAAATATCGATGTGATATGAATGCTGTAAATGTAAAAACATTAACAGCATTAACCCTAAAAGAACTTCCCTGCAAAATGTCAGCATCCTATCAATATTATAGAATGAATGACAACAAATTCTCTCCAACCTTGTTATGAACAGAAAAAGACGGACAGATGAATGGATAACTGCAGATAGTATCCTCCCAACTTTATTTTGGGGAGTTAATAATATCAAATTTGAGAAACATGTACCGGTAACCATCAATTTTTTATATGTATGATTCATTACCTGTATATCGTAGAATAAAGTTAGGTTCTACAATTTAAGCATGATTTAAACAACTTGCCATGAGTTGGTATTGGCCCCCTATAATATTGTATAAAAACTAACATAATGATGAAAAATGTTAGCTGTTTGTAAAACAAATTAGGCTTTCCAACCCTCCAAACTCTGACAGAAATTGGAGGCTAGAAAAATTGTCTCCGAGAACAAATCAATTTTAAAGTGTTTTTTCTTTGAGAAGCAATTTCATTCAACTTAAAGGATATCCTATCCCTTTTCCTGGTTCGATTTAATATAAGCAGAAGCTTTTTAACATGCGCTGTCAGCTTTAAGTTACTTTTTTTCACAAGGCATTCCATGTATCTGTAAAACACATTTATGCAAGATACAATGGATTTGGAAAACTTTTGTAGGAAACAGCTTTCAACAAATAACTATTTGACTTTAGTGAAAATGGTATATTGTTTCTAGAAATTCAAGTATTCGACTGGCTTAAAATCCTGTGATTTGACACTCATAGGTAGGAAGAACAATTGCGGACATTAATGGCATGATACTTAGAAGTACTAGTTTGGACCCTGAATTATTAAATACCTGCATGTCCAGATTTCCACTGGTCAAGTGAGCACATGTGGAGCAGTGACCATGGCCGGGCAGCCTGTGCCTGGCGGTTCATGTTAGCCACTACCGCACTCGGCCCCATCAGACCATAGTTACCTCCCTTGCTCTCCTCTGCTCCCATGGCAACAGATGCAATGCTCACATCACAAGATCTTCACAACCTGTAAGACAAAAAGATAATACGGATGTGTAAGTGAAAATGAAAAACCAACACATTAATGACAGCACTGAATTCATTTACAAGACACTTTACACCACTTGCGACGGGCCTCCAGTATGTTGTTCAGTGAAGTAGTCACCAACTACTACAAGGAGACCCAACCTTAAAATGACCCTGGAAGTTTACGGGGCAATAAAAATGGCAAACAAACAAAACATCAAGTTGTAGAAGTTATTTCAAGGGAAATAAAAAGAATAAATTCTGTTCATTTTGGAAAAATTCAAAGAATGTGACTTAAGTCCACCATTATACTACATTATACTATCACAAGTTCTAATGACAGATCGAGAGGAGTAGTTTGGTTCTATATACCCCTCACCTCTCAAGTTCTGGCTGCATTCTCACAAAATCTGAATGGTTTTCAGTCAAGGTGTATCACAATTTGTATGCGATAAAATCTGTAATGCATGACAAGCAGAGTGGATATATCACGCTCACATTTCATCTTAGCAACCAGAGTTCAGTCAAAATTGGATATGATACTGTTTCCTACCAGAGTCCATTTGGAATGTGAAATTTCTAGAAATCGGAGCTTTAAATGTGTATTCCATGTGTATTGTGAGGAGTTCAAATTTATATGTACTATATATACCTAAAGCAATTTATTTCACTCAGAATTTAACAATAGGATAAACCATGCCCGTTGTATCTACAATTTAATTTATTCAACTCAGAATTTAACAACATACTAGTATTTGGTTATATATCTCTGTCAGTGTATAGTTGATTCCCCAGTACTGGGGTCACAGTACTAATCACCTTGTATATATACACACTCAGATTGGCCTATAATAATGCTCTAGGTCAGGTAATTGTCAGACCAATATTTATCTAATCTATAAGCCAGCCATGAAGGCCATCTGTTTGTGGTAGTCTTCAATGCTATCTGATTAGCGATGCTGTAGGTTTCTCCCACACTCATGGAATGCCACAGTAAGAAGGAAAGTTTAATGGATGACTATGACTCTACATATGTCATTTATATAGGACTTTACATCGATCAGAAAACTGTAGGAAATTGTTACTTAGGATTCATGGAATAGCATTCACTGTAAAGGTGGTCATTTTCAAGGGGTTTTATTTTTTCACAAACACTGTTTATTTATTCTTCACTTTTGCTCTTTTGGGGATAGAACAAAATTGGCAAAAATATACAAATACTAATCATGGATATAAACAAACCACCAGAACATATAAAACCTATATATATATAGCTAGATTAACTAAAATTGCCAGGGTAGCATCTTCACTTCTCCCTCTGTCTTTGGTAGGGTAAGCTTAGCTACTACTAAACAGTGCTAAGTTCAGATTAATTTGGATCCAGGAGAGTTTTCCAAACACCATAAGTTAGATAGATCAGACAGCTTCCCTCTCTTCCATCTCACTCTCTCTTGAAATGCTGTAAGGTCGTAATAGTGGACATAAAATCTGTTAAGTAAATAAATAAATCCAGCAATAAGCACCTGCCTGGTAATAAGCTTAAGCCCACTCATCTCTATTATGGGATTGTAGCAAAGTTAAAATGTCAACATAATTTGTTGTCCTGGGTGTATTACAGGATATATAGAATATAAAAATTCATCAGAATCTTGACTGTTGATTGTACTGCCAACCATAATTAGCTACCCTCTTTTATGAAAATCTACACTTTATTGGGACAATATTGTCACCAGCCTGTTCATAGTGTACCTGTCACACATAAACCAGTGGGAAATTTACCACACCTTAACTGTACTAAACCTTAGCAGTAAACTTCCTCAACATTAATTGATGATCATTCATGTGTAAAGCTATAAGATGACACTGGCCAGTCCACGCTGACCAATGACAACCGTCCATTATCTTTATTTCCTCCAATTGAAAGAAAGAAGAGTTACAGAAATATAGACAATGGAGCTATACATTAACATTCATAATCTCACACTTACATCAGTGACATAGACATGTACATGGACAGACACTCATAAAAAGTCATCATTGAATTGATCTCTATGTCCTAAGACTCCTTAAGTTCACATGGAGATGCAGTATTACAGAATACATAACACTCTTGTATGTAATAGGATTAATTCATAGTACAAACAATATTATGACTAGTAATAACCGTAGTTACACTTATTTTATAACCAAACATGATAGCAACTGCTTGCTTACATGATTCCATGACAATTAAATCCATGAGTGTAAGATTCTGTATCATATTTATGAGAACATATGTGAAAAGCTTTTAACTTAGCTTCTATATAACAGATGAATTTCGACTCTGACAGTATGTTTTTTCTCTACAGAGACAATCATGTAGCATCATATATTGATCATGATTGTGACATTTGAATTATTTACAGACATCACAATATATTATACATGTGTCTTATGATATTTATAACAAAGCCATATTACATGGTAGAACAAGCCAGTTATTTGATAAAATATAAGTACTCCTGTATGAATACATCCTGTGAACATTTCCTGTACAATAAACCCTAGTTACTACATACGGACATAACTCCTACATCTAAACCTCTCCAATTATAACAGAGTTTGGAGACGTACATAATGTATCCAGGGATGAAAGTCAACTTGTAAAAAAAAAAAAGTTGGCAATGATCAAAGTATATATAGTTCTCCTGTAAATTATGTCAAATACTGCTATAAATAGGTTTTTGTTAACTTGATAATGATTCTATTTTGTTACCCTATATTTTAAGGCTGGTGAAGATGTATGTACCTTTATGGAGAATTCAATACATGCTCCTGCTAGGTGTAATATGCATGTATGCATCTGTGCGCATGTGTATTGGTTGGAATTGAATTAGAACAAAATCCATATCAAATTAACACTGCATGCTTGAGACGTGTTGATTCAGCCATTCTTTACCGGAAGAAAATTTGCTGCAGAACTTATTTTGGTGAAATTAATTTTACGTAATGGATTGTAATCATTATATAAACTGTACCTTAGGCATGGTTTAATGTATGCTATTCATAAAGAATGCATTAGCTGCAGGAAATGAAGGAGGTTTCAGACCTGTTTTAATGAATCTAGTCTGCCAGCCCAGAATTAAGGCATACCCTACACATATTGCATGCTTTGATAAGTCAGCAAACACAATAACCAAATGTCACCTACAAAATAATAGCACTTGTGACCTGGTGACAAAGCACAATCAGGATTTGGGCAATAACTAGATTACAACATCCATGGAACTAAAAACCAGCACTGTCTGTCAGAGAGGCACCACTGGAGGCCCATTTCCAAATGTCTTCACTTTTAACTGTTTTAACTCAAATGCCAAAGGTGTGTCTGAACAAAGCTTCTATGCTTAGAGGGTTGCACTGGCTGCTGCCATGGCCAGATCTCATGAAGACATTTGTTGTTATTGAAGCTAGCCTTCCTTGTCAACAAAGGCGTAGATGGGGGCTCATATAAATATATCATTCACACGTTCATCAGTAAATGTGATTAGATATTATAAAGATGTATACAGCTCAATATAAATGTTGTTGAATCTGGTGAATGGCATTCACTTTTTCGAAAGTAATCGGGACAGTGAATCCTTGAAATTATTCCCAAATGGCATTGTAATTATTGCTAATTCATACATGCGTGCAGTTTTGCTTGCAATTTAATTACAAATGCATTCAAATGAGCTTTCTGGAAATGTATAAACAATTTGAACATTTTCTATTATGGAAGTTGTTCTGATTAAAAGTCAATGACAAAACTATAACAATCACTATATATAATCCAAAAGATCATAGCTTACCTGCATGCCTTACTTAACTTGTATGTATATACCTGCAAGTTATATTTATAGAAGTATCATGTAGGAAAACCCCACAACACTTAAACAGAGACAGATATACATGACATACTTACACTTGATCAAACATCTGGGCCGAAGTCAAGAAACAGCTGATAGTGACTGTATATGTACAGTATATACCTGTTAACGACAGACCAGGTAATAACAGTATCTCCACACACCTGTGTTTATACAGGAACTGAAGACGTAACTTCCAATGTTACACAATTATCATTCTTCACCGATTTTATACAATAATTCTCAAAATTTAAATTCTCTTTTGTAACCTGCATACACTTGATCCAATATACTGTTATTAGGTGACCTTTTTGATAAAAGGCCACAGGATTACCTAAACCCAAGGTCTTGTGTGAGGTAATACACTTTGTATCACTAAACACTGTATACCTATAGATACCTACCAAAATCAACTTGTCAATGCATTGTTAGCTTAGGGTTTTCATCAATAAATTTTTTTTTTTCTTTAAAAAGTACAGAGTGTATAAAAATTAAATATATATATATGTATTCTTTTTTAAAAGTAAATAGTGTATTAAAGTTCATTAACCAAAGCTGATCAACATCTAGAAAGGTTATTTCATTGTGAAAAAATACCCAAGATATTGAAAATAATCAACATCAAATAAAAAATCCAATTTTGAAAATTTGAAATATCATTTTGTGAAATAAATGTTAGAGAATTCGTCCCGAAGAAAACAAATTTTTCAGTCATTAAGAAAAATTTACCTTTTAAAATCAAATTTTAAATACTAAGTGAAATTACAGTGTGAAATATTAATTAAGTAAATGGTAAGCTTACAGCACTTGAAACATTTAAAGCTGGCAGCTCAGTGTAATCTAGATCCTTTACTCCAATCCTCCACTGTGTACTATGACAGAAATATAGTGGCAGTGTGCCGACAGACGATCAGTGTCACTGTCTCACACATAGGACTCACCGAACAGTGGTGAACTATTCGCTATTTGGCCTAGTGGGTAGACACCTACAGTAATCTCTTGGCTTAATGGGTAGATGTGCTGGTATGACCCACTGATTCAGTGGTTACATTGGTGCTACCTGCTGACCAAGTAGGTATTCTGGAAGCTGACACCTTCCAGTTACTGACACTGGGTAGAGTCACCCAAATTTATCATGAACCTGGCACTCTTTGGGTACAGTCACCAAAGACCGTCATGAAACTGACACCATTTGGGTACAGTCACACATGACTATCATGAATCTGGCACCATTTGGGTAGAGCCACCAAAGACTTTCATGAATCTGACACCATTGGTGTATCGCGACCCACGATATCATGAATCTGGCATCATTTGGGTACAGCCACCAAAAACTATCATGAAACTGACACCATTTGGGTACAGTCACCCAACACTATCATGAATCTTGCACCAGTTGGTTAGAGCGACCAAAAACTATCATGAATCTTGCACCATTTGGGTACAGTCACCCAAGACTATCATGAATCTTGCACCAGTTGGTTAGAGCGACCAAAAACTATCATGAATCTTGCACCATTTGGGTACAGTCACCCAAGACTATCATGAATCTTGCACCATTTGGTTACAGCTACCAAAAACTATCATGAATCTTGCACCATTTGGGTACAGTCACCCAAGACTATCATGAATCTTGCACCATTTGGTTACAGCTACCAAAAACTATCATGAATCTTGCACCATTTGAGTACAGCCACCAAAGACTTTAATGAATCATGCACCATTGGTGTATCATGACCCACGATATCATGAATCTTGCACCATTCGGGTACAGCCACCCAGCACTACCATGAATATGCCACCTTTTGGGTACAGTCACCCAGCACTACCATGAATATGCCACCTTTTGGGTACAGCCACCCAGCACTACCATGAATATGCCACCTTTTGGGTACAGCCACCCAGCACTACCATGAATATACCACCTTCTGGGTACAGCCACCCAGCACTACCATGAATATGCCACCTTTTGGGTACAGCCACCCAGCACTACCATGAATATGCCACCTTTTGGGTACAGTCACCCAGCACTACCATGAATATGCCACCTTTTGGGTACAGCCACCCAGCACTACCATGAATATGCCACCTTTTGAGTACAGCCACCAGCACTACCATGAATATGCCACCTTTTGGGTACAGTCACCCAGCACTACCATGAATATGCCACCTTTTGGGTACAGTCACCCAGCACTACCATGAATATGCCACCTTTTGGGTACAGCCACCCAGCACTACCATGAATATGCCACCTTTTGGGTACAGCCACCCAGCACTACCATGAATATGCCACCTTTTCGGTACAGCCACCCAACACTACCATGAATATGCCACCTTCTTGGTACAGCCACCCAGCACTACCATGAATATGCCACCTTTTGGGTACAGCCACCCAGCACTACCATGAATATGCCACCTTTTGGGTACAGCCACCCAGCACTACCATGAATTTGCCACCTTTTGAGTACAGCCACCCAGCACTACCATGAATATGCCACCTTTTGAGTACAGCTAACTAATCATTTAATGGAGCTTGCATTATTTAGTTATCGCCAACCAAATGCTATCCATAAATACCTGGCTGTCTCAGTACAGAACAAAAATAGCTATCTTAGACTATGTCAATAATGCTTTTTACTGTTTACAATGATGAATGCTCACACAAGTACACATGCATCATGCTAACGATCTTTGAGCTGTATTTTCTTAGTTCATTAGGGTGTACAAAGTCACCGTCATTAGTGTAAGCTATATCTAGTCCATGATTATGAATATAATTGGTGTGTGTTTTCTTATGCTTAAAAGGGTAGTCAATAGTAAAGTCAAATATCAGATAATTTGTCCAGACCCATTTAACAAGTGGCGATGTATGTAATGGTATAGAAAGACGCTAGGTTTCACTGGGGACTGAACCTATGTGACCCTACACTTAAAGTCTAACCCTGAGCTAGAGAAAAAAATCTTTTTTAAGCCAAAAGCCAGCTGCAGATTGGTGACTTTGAAACTGTTTGCACTGCATATCATTTACACAATCAGCTCCTTCATGAAATCGATGCTGAAATTGCATTCAGTAGAGTTCAATCTCAAAAGCAATTCAAGTAATTTCTAATCAGAATTAAGAGTTACCGGTAATTGAATGATTATGAAAGGGTTAACTATTTGAGTAATATTTCAAAATTCATTGAAAAACATATGAATGAAAATTGCAATCAAAATCATTTTAAATTAGATATGCTGTAGATATTACCGATGGATATCAGATATTTTATTTCAGGGTCCATATTATGATGTCACAATGGATTTCTGGCTCCTATATTAGATATGCTGTAGATATTACCGATGGATATCAGATTTTTTATTTCAGGGTCCATATTATGATGTCACAATGGATTTCTGACTAGCACAGCCAAAGAAAAACACTCCAGGTTATATTACACTAGAGATATATGCAAAAATATTACATGGGCGATTTCACTGCATAACAGGTTGATTAAAAAATAAAAAAAAACTTCAGTTTGCCTGATGATGTATATATCATACATACAATATATATTTACAAAGTGAATGTTCAAGCTAGTGACTATATATCATGTTGTGATGGCTTAGGGAAATTTATAAGGATACTGCTTATGTTCAACACATCTCATCATCATAACCAAACACATGGATGTACTATTCTATAACATTCCGATCTATATGTAATACTGGTCTCCATACTGGGATATCAAAATCAACTTCTCAATATTAATACAGAAAAATCTATTCAGATATCTTTCCCTATCCTGCAATATCCAGTAAGAGCCCACACATAATTACCTCTGATTAGGTAAAAAGATTTGCTGTTAATCTTAATGACCATCAATGATATGATGGCTGGGCTTACTGCTGGATAAATACGGTGTATTTGAAGTAACTTATTAATGTAGACAATAGTGCTATTTAGTTCATGATTAAGGTGGAACTATTCTGACTTTTTTTTTTACCTTGAAACAAATTTGTGGTATTTGAATGACCTTCAGACATACCTATCATATGCACAGCATTCAAATCCTCTCTGCATAGGTCAAAGGTTGATGCCAGCAAAACTCCTGGTACCATATCATTTAGGTGGTACTATCAATAAGATACAACTACCACCTATATAGCTATAACAAATTAATGTATGGATACAACACCAGCTAACTAAATTATGTGAGGTTTATATATAGAATATCAGATGATTGCATTAAAAACACGATACCCTGGTAGGAACAGGTCCTACTTCTGGGGTCAGAGGTTAAGATGTGTCAGACATAAATCAGGGGGTTTATCTGTAACAAATAAATGTATATAATAAATGTATATGTGTCTTAGTTCCTTCATGGTAATAACCTTTAGTAAAGTTTGCAATCTAATACTTTTTATGTTTGTGTACCTTTGGTCAATAAAGTCTTATTCATGTTTTGAAAAAAAATGAAGATCACATTGAAAAAAAAACTGCCAAAATTTTGTATATTTCTGAATACAGCATGTATTCTCATAGCATATATTGTATCTTCTGTGAGGAATTCTGCACCTAATTATAAATAGCAGACAGCTGATAACATCATGGCATTCATATCAATGTAATGTCTGTGCTGATTGTATCTCTATAATATACACACCTATTGTATAATCTAAGGTCATTTTTCTACAGGATGACTCCTGTTTTAGACTGTATTTTGCATTACAGTAATGGGACATTATGAGTATTGTACTATTGTCTAATTCTTCACAATGAATTCTGATATCTGGTTGGTCAATTAGCATGGAAAACAATATACATGATTCATTAAACTGGTTTAACATTACATTTTCCTTGTTTTTGCCATTGCAGCAGCTAAGGTCATATGCAGATGGTGTCCACATGTGATAGGGTCACAATTACAGATCAAAGACCAATTCATAGTGCTGCCGCACTGAAATGCCTTCCCCGGACACAATAACATGACACTACACACAATATATTGACAATGGGCAAACTAAATTTTTTATCCAACAGAAAGTGCCAATTGGTATATCTTGCTCTGGGGAAATACCCAAAATCTCCCTTGCTTGGGAAGATCACCGCTTTGAAGATAACACACAATATTGTCTTCACATGATGATATATGCATGAGATTCAAAACAATAGCCTACATTTTCATACTTTCTAGTGAACAACACATAAATATATCTGAAATATGTATAAATCAAGCCTACCCACTGGATCACAAAATTATTGATTAGTTCATTTCAAACAGGCTAATGATTATAGGAGCATTCACAATGTATTACATCAATATCAGTTAACCTGGTGTCCTTTAGGATTAGACAATCATAGCAGCTACAGGACGTCAACCGTTACAAATTAATTAGGTAATGGAACGTCAGCAGGATAATCAGTCACCAGTGTTGATTAAAATGTTTGTCAAACATGGAATAACAAGGAAAATCAAAGGACCTGTTAAAGCACATGATTTTCATTAGTTTAATCACATGTAAAATCGCACTCTTTTCCATATCCATCCAGCTCTCAAGGGTAAGACTCAAAACAAGCCCACAGGCCTTTTATTTTATTGTGAAGAAGCTTAAAGGTCAACTTACTACATACTTTGACTTACCTGTACTGCAGGGAGTAACTTTCATACACATACCACTTTCAGTAAAGAATCTGTTTTTGAATACAGTATATATATATAGTTGGTCATCAGTGGTTAACTACTTGTCGTATAAAAATCATTCCATTGTGGGATCCACGTCTTTGACCCTAGGTCAAACTAACGTTAATTATTTCAAAAGTGATCATGACTGGCCGCAGTGCCCCTATTTCAATTTCATTCCAAATTTAGATGAAACAGCTAATTAAGTAATTTCCCTTTGAAATCTCTCTGTCCCTAGGGTTCAAACTAGCTTGAGTTATATAAAATATGATTGCCCTTCAATCATGTTTCAGGATAAATTTTTGTTTGTATAATCCAATTACAGTGGAACTTCGTTAACTCGAACTCGGATAACTCGAATACCCCGCTTAACTCGAAGTACCTCGCCGGTCCCGGCCGAATTCTCTCTTTATCTTAGTAAAAAAAACTCGGATAATTCGAATTCGGATAACTCGAAAAACTCGGATAATACGAAGTAAAAATTTGGTCCCAACAATGAAAATCCTACTTGAAATGTTCGAATAACTCGAAGTATAATTTTCGTCGATCGGTGGCAAACGCCGACATTTTTTAAGAGCTAAATTCCGTTTGTAATACTGAACATATCGGCACTACAAACCTACATGCTATTATAAGTGTTTCATAAATTCATAAAAGAAATTGTCGGTTGAATCTTATAACAACAAGTCTTGGTGATAAAAAGTACTGCTTTACTTACATCAGGTAATTTCCCAAGGCGGTCGCCGATATCAGTACACACGATAGTCAACAACTCATCTACCCGTTCGCTGAAGCGGAACTAATCTCTGACACACCGGTAGAGCTACCCGGCTGATGTTTTTACAGATGTAGAAATGACACAGTCATTAAATCTTTAAACTGCTGAAACAATAGCGTAATTACTGCCGAGGTGTTCAGAGTACAACTGTAACGGTCAGTGCTGTCTATTAAATCGGATAAAACGCCAACTCAGTTACAGAACATTTTATACGCACATGCGCAGCCCAACTTCCGGTGTTAATACACATGGAAATGGCGTTGTTATCAATAAAAAGTAAGTAGGCCGATCAAACAGTATTTTATATATGTCCAATAAAAGGTAATGGTTCTGTTACGTTTTGTATGCAATCTGTGTTAAACTTAAACGGTTATTTGTTTTGACATTAATAACTTGTTATTTTGTCGAATTCCGTTTTATCGTTTACCTTTTGCAAACATGACTTGCACATCAGATCGTTATTGAAGTGACTAAGTGAAAGAAACTTTATCGTGACTGTATATCGGCAAAACTACACCAAATTACAAGTGACATAACGAAACATTACATATATATTTACATGTATTGACCAGTCTTCACACTAAACTGATGAGCGACAGAGCGAAGTTATAATGATTACATAATGTTGACAAATATTGACCAAACTTTTCACCAAAAACGATAACTCGCTTAATTCGAACACTCGGACAACTCGAAGTTTTTTCGTGGTCCCGTCGACTTCGAGTTAACGAAGTTCCACTGTAGTAATTTAAGTTCCCCTTTAGGTGCACTCCCCCTGTCCCTTGGGGTCAAATCTGCCTCATTTATAAAAATTAGAACTACTCTCCCCAAATAATATTTCTGAACAACTTTTGTTGTAATCCACTCTGGTATTAAGGAAGAATAGTATTTTAAAGCAAAATTTCAGCTAATTATATAAGTTCCCCTTTTGGTTTTGCGGCCCCATTCCTCTGTCCTATCGCGATCGGGTCAAACAGCCTCATTTTACCCTTTGGGTCAGATGACCTAAATATTAAAGTGTATTTGTAACAACGAATTCTCCTCATCAATCCTCCTTGTCTCTCACTAAAGGTCAGATAAAAGGAAGGTGTGTGTGAGTGAGGAGTGTACATTTATTATTAATTAGTCCTATATAGCTACTTAAAATTAATATACCACATATCTAATAGCACTATACTGTAGTGTAAATAATACTGAAAGTAACATGGTTTGTTGAAAGTGAAAGTAACAATCCATATGATCATATTTATTATGAAGATTTACATATAAATGTATCTGTTACCAGATGTACCTGTTAGATGTCTCTGTTCAGTGCCATCATACAGTAAATAAGTAATAATTATCTGCAATGTATTTTATTTAGACTTAACAGTCATCTGACTTTAAAGACTCAAGTACTATTGTAGTATACATACATACTCCACAGCAGTAAATTACTGAGAACAATTGTGCAATGCTGTATATGTTGGCAATGGCAGCTGTCTTGGACTTCTTATATATTATAATTACCAACCTGAAAAATAACTTGCATTGGCCAAGACCATCTCAGAATCACTTCAAGCAAGTTTGAACTGAATCCCACTGGTGGAACTTGAGAAGTCTAAATGTGTTTTTCAATATGGTGACCATGGCAGCCATCTTGGATTTTAGACCAACCCGACTCTTGGTCAGGACCATTTTAGGACCATTTCAGTCAAGTTTAAGCTAAATCCCACTGATAGAACATGAGAAGATGTTTAAAATAAGAAAACCACAATTGAAAAATTATCTCCATGGCTGCAGTGTCAAGTGTTCTTTTTCAACATGACAGCCATCTCGGATTTCGGACCTACCCGAAAAATAATAACACTTAGTCAGGACCATCTATAAGGATCATCATATCAGGCAAGTTTGAACTGAACGCCACAGGTGGAATTGGAGAAAAGGTTTGATATGTGAAAAGTTTAAGGATGTTGTATGGTCCACGGCACACATCATACTGTGTATGGCGGATGACGACGGACAAAGCATGATTGCTATAGGTCCTCCTGACCCTACGGGTCAGATGACCTAAAAATTCCATCCACCTTGAAGTTCAAATAGGTTGTCTGGGAAAAGCTTTCTCTACGAAAACACACTCAGTTGTTAAGTTATGTAGATTCCAATCCTTATGACACTTACCATATTTTCCAATAACTGATAATTTTTTGGCAATCTGAATTTTTCGAAAAAAGTCTCTTCATAATTTTTGGATAATAAAAACTCTCCAGGTACAAAAAGACCAATAATAGATACAGTATATAACTATAAGTGTATTGTATCTAGAACAAAAAATCTACAGTGTCAGCATGGAATTAGACACAAGCAACGGGACAATAAGGATTGATAAAAACATTACAATCATTTCAAATACATAGAAATGATAATTAGGTTGTGAAATGTCTTTCATCTCCACATAAAACATGAAGGACGGACAAGAAATGTCAACTTCCATATGATCTAGCAGATACTGAGACCAACCCACCAGGTGTATACTGTTAGTACAGGTAAAAGGTGATAATTCACAATAGAGGGCATTTCCATCAGAAAGTACATTTGATGAAAGATGACTCACACAATCTATCATAATTACCTTTTTTTATTAGTAAATTTGCCTTCAACTTGTTAACATATTGGTGAATCATTTAAATATCTAGAATAAAACTATCTTTTCTATGCCCCTCCCACATAGTGGTCACAAACAATGTTGCCTTTTGCTCATCGCTTTCCTCCACCGGTCTGTCTATCTTTCTTTCAGTTACAAATTTTGATTTCTTAAAAATTTTGTCATTCACTTATGACAGAATGCTAATATTATGCATGAACATTTTTTTAAGGTCACATGCACATCAATGCGGTACACTCATTAACAATTTTATTGATTTGACAAACATTTTCAGTTTTAGATTTTCAATTATAGGTAAACAAAAATTCTATGCATCTAAGGTTGTAAATTTACTTTAGCACCATATGCAAATATGGCAGTAATTCACTGTGGAGTATATAACATCACTCTCACTTTTCTATGATTACTATCAATGATGGAGCATAGGACATAAATTTACCTTGGTTATCAACACTGTATGTATAAGCAGTAAATTCTATCCCCATCTGACTGATAGACAGTCTTGATTAAAACAAAATCACATTCCCGCTGGATCTCATCATATACCTGTGTCAGCTATGAATTTATTGCTGTTTAGGACACATAATATCTGGTCATATCCGGTTATGTCATATCAGGCAGCTTATATATAGGACCCCGCAAATATCAAAATCAATATCTAAACAAAGCGTGTGTGACAAGAGAAAGCTATCATAATATCTCCGTACATTTTATTTTCTTATAGAGGGAGCACTGTTATGAAACTGCACACTTAAAATGTTATGTTTGTTCGTTCACAAAATGTCTAAAAAACTTCAGTCCATCATATAATACACTTTTTGATCATAAAACTAATTTTGTCTGGTGGCCGCAACAAACAAAAGCTTCTATGTAAATCATTATCAAGTTTCTCCTGCAGTGTTGAGAGAAGATTGCAAATTCTGTTTGTAGAAATCTCTGTATGCGATCTTTTGTTTATTGAAGCTTAAGGCAGACTGAATGTAAATTGTGATAAAATGGTATCCTCACACAAACAACAGCGGTTTTATTTCAAATGATCTAATAAGTTGTAAAATTTACAGAAATAAATTGAATTGAATTTTTTTTAAATGATACTACATTTCATTTCATCGCTTAAACAAATCAAAGGTGGTTTTATTTTATTGTGAAGAAGAGTTTGAATTTGTTAAATTTTTTCCTAACTTTTCCCTGACTGATACACAAGCAAATGTAACTCCCCAATTCTGGTACAAGCATAATGGACAGAGACAGATGTCGTTCCAATGTGCCTATGACATGACATTCCAGTGTCAGTCTAATCGACTGGGGATGCCAAGCCAATGTGCCTATGACATGACATTCCAGTGTCAGTATAATCGACTGGGGATGCTAAGCCAATGTAGCTGTGACATGACATTCCAATGTCAGTCTAATTGACTGGGAATGCAAAGCCAAAGTAGCTGTGACATGACATTCCAGTGTCAGTCTAATCGACTGGGGATGCTAAGCCAATGTAGCTGTGACATGACATTCCAATGTCAGTATAATCGACTGGGGATGCTAAGCCAATGTAGCTGTGACATGACATTCCAATGTCAGTCTAATCGACTGGGGATGCTAAGCCAATGTAGCTGTGACATGACATTCCAATGTCAGTCTAATTGACTGGGAATGCAAAGCCAAAGTAGCTGTGACATGACATTCCAGTGTCAGTCTAATTGACTGGGAATGCAAAGCCAATGAAGCTGTGACATGACATTCCAGTGTCAGTCTAATCGACTGGGGATGCTAAGCCAATGTAGCTGTGACATGACATTCCAATGTCAGTATAATCGACTGGGGATGCTAAGCCAATGTAGCTGTGACATGACATTCCAATGTCAGTATAATCGACTGGGTATGCTAAGCCAAAGTAGCTGTGACATGACATTCCAATGTCAGTATAATCGACTGGGGATGCTAAGCCAATGTAGCTGTGACATGACATTCCAGTGTCAGTCTAATCGACTAGGGATGATAAGCCAATGTAGCTGTGACATGACATTCCAGTGTCAGTCTAATCGACTGGGGGTGATAAGCCAATGTAGCTGTGACATGACATTCCAGTGTCAGTCTAATCGACTAGGGATGATAAGCCAATGTAGCTGTGACATGACATTCCAGTGTCAGTCTAATCGACTGGGGGTGATAAGCCAATGTAGCTGTGACATGACATTCCAATGTCAGTCTAATCGACTGGGGATGCTAAGCCAATGTAGCTGTGACATGACATTCCAGTGTCAGTCTAATCGACTGGGGATGATAAGCCAATGTAGCTGTGACATGACATTCCAATGTCAGAATAAAGGACAGGGAAAGATGTCATACCAATGTGCCTGTGACATTCTGGTGAAACGATACTATATAAATTGGCCCTATACGCATCAGCACCATCCTTATAATTAGATGACCTTATTGCACACAATACCTGACCAAACCTCAGCTAAAGCTTATATATAATTACTACTAAACTTACAATGATTCCACAGAATATCTATAATAAACTACAGCTTACTGCTAAGCTTACAATGATTTCACAGAATATCTATAATAAACTACAGCTTACTACTAAACTTACAATGATTACACAGAATATCTATAATAAACTACAGCTTACTGCTAAGCTTACAATGATTTCACAGAATATCTATAATAAACTACAGCTTACTACTAAACTTACAATGATTACACAGAATATCTATAATAAACTACAGCTTACTACTAAACTTACAATGATTACACAGAATATCTATAATAAACTACAGCTTACTACTAAACTTACAATGATTACACAGAATATCTATAATAAACTACAGCTTACTACTAAACTTACAATGATTACACAGAATATCTATAATAAACTACAGCTTACTACTAAACTTACAATGATTTCACAGAATATCTATAATAAACTACAGCTTACTACTAAACTTACAATGATTTCACAGAATATCTATAATAAACTACAGCTTACTACTAAACTTATAATGTTTCCACAGAATATCTATAATAAACTACAGTTTACTACTAAACTTACAATGATTACACAGAATATCTATAATAAACTACAGCTTACTACTAAACTTACAATGATTCCACAGAATATCTATAATAAACAGTTCACTCACCAGCAACACGATTCTGTCAGAGGTCTCAATCGGATGTGAGATGTTATTTTTAAAAATCTACACATTTATGTATCCCCTCCTGTACCTGATTCCCACAGCCATTTGGAATATTATTCAGACATGTAGTCTCCCAACAAATTGATTTATCTACCTTTAAACTTCAGGGTAAACCTTTGAATGTTCTACTATTCCTGTCTTTACATACACATACCATATGTCATGATATAAAAGATAACACTCCGCAGATGAAGTGCAATCTAAGCTAGTTCCTGATCTTTTAGATCTTTAGCACATGCTGAATGATTTTATGAACATGTCCTGTAATCTTAACACATACAAAATGCATTAGCATTTTTTGTATTAATATATTTCCTGAATTTCTTTGGAGATTTTTTTACAATTTACATTCATATCCGATTCAACTTCTGTAAATTACCTCCAAACAAAACTTCAAAACAAAAAAAATAAGAAATTTTCTTTGAGCATTTCATATATCAAATCATTGTAATAATATTCATCCATAGAAACAGTGTATACAATAATAAAATAACTTAAGACTGGAGGATAAACTAATCCAGGGGTCAAGTATACGTATTTTACAGCCATCTTGAAAAGACTTCAAGGGCATTGAAAAGGTATTAAAAGCAGCCATCAGTTCAATTCAATGTCTAAAAGTTCTGAATAGCCAGCTTTGATGATAAAATCATGTCCATTAAATTTGTCAACCAGTCAATCAGAAAAACATGGTCAAGCGTGGATCTGTCTTGTGAAACTTGTAAAATTGTCATTGTCTCCTCCAGGGCAGTCATGGCCATTTTAGATTTTAAAACGCCAAAATTTACCACTATTTCTAATAAGTCAGGGCTTTAAGTTAAATACAAGAGGCTCATGGGTTAGGGTTGGAGTAGGACCTGCAATGCTTACCTGGATATTCCAGTAATAATGCCAAAATACTCTAATTTAAGTTATACCAGGTATTTCAAATATTTTCCTACTTTTTAACTGCCTCTCCAACAATAGTTCAAACTACAGGTGGACCAAATCCTGTCATTCTTAAAAAAGTTGTTTTTTTTGCTGTATTTCCCTATTGGGCAGCCCTCTTTCTCCCATCCCAAGAGTGCAACATCCTTTGTTACTAAAACATTAGATCTCCTTCAGCCAATAATGTTCTAAACCAAATTTCATCAAAATGCATTCAGTTGTTCAAGACTAGTAGGGAGTTAAAAAATATTCCTCCTATTTGGCCAAATCCCTCTGGCCCTAGGGGAGCCACACCTCCATTTATAAAACTTTAGGTCACTTTTATAATTACCTAATAATGCTCCAGACCAAATTTCATCAAAATCCATTTACCAGGTAAGTGTTCAGAACTGGAAGGGATTTAAAGTCTATTTTCCCTATTTGGCCCAACCCCTAGATCTGGCCCTAGGGGAGCCACACCTCCATTTATAAAATTTTAGGTCTCCTTTGCCTAATGATGCTCCAGACCAAATTTCACCAAAATCTATTTAAGTGTTCAGGACTAGAAGGGATTTAAAGGATTTACTTCTATTTTCCCTAGTTGGCCCAACCCCTCTGGCCCTAGGGTAGCCACGTGCACACTTCCATTTATACAACTTTAGATCACATTTGCCTAATAATGCTCTTGACCAAATTTCACCAAAATCCATTCAAGTGTTCCTTTGGCCCCAAGGAAGCCACATTCTACGTTAATTATACATTGTTGGATTTCCTTTGCCCAATCATGCTCCAGACCGAATTTCACCAAAATTGAATCAGGTGTTTAGACTAGTTGGGATTTAGAGGATTTACCTCAATTTCCACAATTCTACAACTTTTGATTTCCTTTGCCCAATAATGTTATAATATGTTCCAGACCAAATTTCATCATGATCCATTCAGGCATTCAGGACAAGTAGGGATTTAAATAATTAACCTCAATTTCCCCTATTGGGCCCTGCCCCTACAGCCCCAGGAGAGCCACACCCTCTGTTTCTACAATGTTTGATCACATTTGCCTAAAAATGCTCCAGACCAAAATGTCCTGGACAAGAAACCATTTAAAGGATTTACCTCAATTTCCCCTATTGCGCCCCTTCCCTCCTACTCCAGGGGAGCTACATCCTCAGTTTATATAATGATTGATCATCTTCACCAAATAACACTCCAGACCAAATTTCGTCAAAATCCATTCAAGCATTCAGGTCTAGTAGGAATTTAAAGGAAAGTTGACAGACAGATGGACAATGGACAATGGACAACAGGCGACGGACGCTGCACCATGGCATAAGCTCATCAGCCCTTTGGGCCAGGTGAGCTTAAAATCATACTGGCAGAATTTAAAGAAAGAATGACCAAATTGCCAAACAAAACAATATTCACCTCAAGTTTGGTTCAAACTGCTAGGCCTAGACAATCTTTGTAAATATACTATTACCAGGTAAAAATATGTGTCTAAGAACAGATAGAAAACGGTTGCAGGAGTTTCATTTAAGACCACGTCCCTATGTTGGTCCACCACTTACGCAGAGGCGACATCAATGTCGAATGTACTGGCTGCCTGCACATGCACGTAATCGTTTTGATTTTGGCCATTGGAGATGCGTGTTGTTCACTGACGAGTCTTGCTCTATGCTTTACAGGTCAGATGGAAATATTCTGATACTTGTGTGTATCAGGGAGGGTCTGTTATGGTATGGGCAGGGATATCTCAATGCGTTAAAACACCTCTCGTGGTTATCAATGGTAATCTTATAGCAGTAAGATATCAGGATCAGGTCTTGAGACCACACGTTCTTTCACTTATCCATCAACTTAAATAATATCCCTCAAGGACAGTAAATTCAAATTCACATGCTACTGATTTGGATCAGGAAATGGCGTAGGGTACCCTTGTTTTAACGGTATTCACTCGAAACAACGTTTGTGATAGGACAACAAAAATCATCAAAATGTGTTCAGTAGTTCGAGAAACCCACACCATGAATACATCATCAAAGTATCATGTAAATTAATAACTATCAAAAATAAAGTTCTTTTTTTCTGCTAGTATATAAATTGTTTTACAAAACTGTTTCACTGTTGTTGGCCTGGATGGAAGCTTGAAAGGGATCTTACTGTAGGAGGAAAACAGAGTACCATATATCATTTTTTATAGTTTGAATGTTGTCAGCACTTTGATGAATCAATTGTCATTCCTAGGTATGAAACCTTGGATTTCAAGGCAGTTTTGAATGCTATATATATACCAATTGATCTGGAACATATATGGATCAATTATGCTACAAGCTTAAGTGTCAAAAGCATCTGTCTTGCATTTTCATCAATATGTATTTATACATCATGTAATAAGTTGAAATTATAGATGTAAAAAGTAAATCAGACCTTTTTTGTTCTGGCCATGGGTAGTGAGGCATATGAGGATGAATGTTAGTAGTGAGCACCAAATGGAAGAAAACACAAGGGTAGCAATGAAGAGCACATAGCTAAGAAGGTAAATCTTCCAAGGGTTGCAAAATGATAGCAGTTACATGTGATCAATTCTAGTCTCTTCAATGTCCTCTATAACATTAATCAGTGGCCTCTTCGATTCCCTTACATGCAGTCATGACATATAGCTGCAGGCACATTCTTTCCCAAAACCACTAGACTTACCGCCATTGAACCCTATATCTATGGACGACAAAAGTACTTCACTACCTGAACAAGTGTTGATCATATTAAATGTACTGACACAACCAGTAATCCTCATCCTACTCGTGTTTCGAGGGCAGTGACTGGCCATACCTGAAGTAGGCGGAGTTCAAATTAAAATATTGACCACTCTGGGAAATGAAACAAAAATTTGGCACATGGTTTTGTATTCACGCATGTCCACATTAATCAAAATAACGACAGAAATAGGGATTTGAAATATCCAGAGTAACAATAATATTGACAGCATATCTTGTTGTCGTTTGGGCGATCAAGTTCAGATTGCAGGTAGAACTGCTGCTACCCCCGGTGTGTTTGTGTACCATCATGATCAGGCCCACGGTTAGTACTAGTACTGTCGCAACTAAATCTACGATCTTTATTGGCATTGGTGTTGTCTTGAACTAAACTTGCGGTTTACCTCGCGGCCAGGGCTGATATGCGTTTATGTGTAGTTTCAATTAATAATCACATCCATTGGCACAATCCCTATGATCACATCTAGCAGGGGCCTGCTAGGCCTAGGTACTGTGTTGTTATAAAAAGTTTGTCATGCATGCATATTTGAATTATTAAAGACGAAGCGAGGTTGTAGTCAGGAATATTCTTCATCTTGGTCTAATTTGTTTTTGAATGAATTTGGTTTTTTTTCTAACCTGAAAGCTTCCTAGTTACCAGTCAACCATCGGTATACACAATCACACGGATATCGTAAATTAAAGCAAATACTGCAAGTTCAAATTTGCCTTACGTGAGGAGCTCCTGCACACAGCCGGACACTAGACGTGCACAACAAGATGGTGTCCTTGAAGCCCCGGGCCACCTACTTTAAGCGAACTGTCCAATGAAGAAACGTTTTACTCTCTGAAGCCGCGGCTTATTTCAGGGCTCAAAATAGATATTTTTACCAGGTGGTCTATTTGGCAACCAAGTCATAAAATCTAGGCACCAATTGGAAAAGTTAGTCATCTGGCCTATATAGTTGTCTTTAATTTGGAAAAAAAAACCTTAGTAACTTTTTCGATTGTGAACATCATTTCAGCATTGACTGCAACCTTTGAAAGATTAACCAATGTACTATTGATACTGTTCGCAATAGTGTTATACTTCATCGTCCAGATAGGGATCAACGGCAGTACAGGGATATACACAAAGGTCAATTTCCTTCAGAAATATAGAGACATGTGTTTGGTCAAATAACTGCAACCAAAGTCTTTTTTTTTTCAATGGCAAATCATTGTGTCATTGATAAAATATAGACCATCATATGGTATTTTGGATTTTGCTGTTAAATAATTTAATTTTCACTTTTCAGTTTGTATACAGTATATATACATATTCTCAAACAATAGTTTGACAAAGGAATGCTTTGCCTCTAGGCTATTGAAATATTTTCTTTACACATTTGTAAGGGATGGCAGACGTATCCACCACTACAAATTTTTCAATATGGATGTTACCATGTCTAAACATCTCTTGGGCTTAATTCCTACTCTTAAGCAGAATGAATTTCAATATGACAGGCTACTGATTTTTTTTTGTGTTAAACAATTACACAATTAAGACAATGATTAATTGTAAACACAGTCCAAGTGCTTCTGTTGCTACTGCTGTAATTAATACAAAACACCATTCTGAATAATGGCCTTCAAAAAACTTCACACATTTACCATACACATGATATGGTAACATTGTACTTCAGGACATACATGAGGAAGTCAAGCATAAATGATTCAATTTCATATTGAAACACGAATCAGCTGACAAATCAGCTGACAAATGGCGGGGATGAATATAAAACAGGACTACAGTCACTACACTTACTTCTGTATAAAGCAGCAAAAAACTGTAAATTCATATAAGACCTTGAAAATAGCTGCATTTCCAAAAACAGTATACATGCATGCAAACTTATATAATTAAGGTTTTTACAATTGGCATTTTTAAATAATGGTAAAATGATCAAATCTAGGTATAATTCCATTAAACCATGAAAACATGGTTTATGAAAATTGAAAACGTCCGCCTACCTAACTTATCTGTACTCATATTCTTTTCTAAAATCTAAAATTGAAACACAACTATTTTTTCTATGTTTTTTCACCTGCGTAATATAACAAAAACATCTTTGATGTTGCTAGTATAACATATATATAAGAATGGGGAAAACTATTAATGATTATATAACTGGAAACTTAATCTATATAAAAGAAATGAATAGAAATGTCTATTGGTCTAATAAGTAGTATTTTGTTATGAATGCATTAATTAGAGTAATTTACTGGTACATTTTGACACATTTATACCAATATCATTAACTCTTATTATTAGAACATTAACACAGAAAAGTTTGTGTGTCTTCATGATCACTAAACTGTAATTATTATAGATTTTTTTTCCTTAAAATTATGACAAGGCTTAATCTGTATATATATGAATAAATGACATATATCTCAGGGTAACCATAAAGATAACTAATTTGATATACACTTAGCGTAATGACATTTTACAGACATTTACAAATTCATCAAAATCAGATTCATAAGTAGAGTATTTTACACTTTTACTGTATACTCAGTGAAAAAAATATAAATAAAAATAAAAGAAAGGTTATTTATTACATTTTTACCAGTGAAATATAAAAAATTATTCATTCTATAAAAGTGGTATTTTTCACTAGTGAAAAATATCACTTTTGCTGATTTGACCAATCAAATTAATGATTAGAAAATACCAAAATAATTGACCAATCAGAAAGCCCGACATATATGTCAGCACCTGGACAGGGGGAACTACTTTTTTTGTTTACAAATTATCGCTGTAGGCCTAGTTAGCATACAGGGGTAGGTTTTTCGTTGATAAAAAATGTAATAAACAGAATATCTAACAGTGTCTTCAGTAATACCAAATATATTTCACTCGTGTGGCTTTATTTCAATTAGAGATATCTGCATTTCATTGTAAATAAAGATATCTGTATTTAAAATAAAGATATCTTTAATTCAAATACAGATATCTCTAATTCAAATACAGATATCTCTAATTCAATTAAAGATATCTCTATTTCAAATACAGATATCTCTAATTGTTGTAGAAATACAGATATCTTTATTTTAAATACAGATATCTCTATTTGAATTAAATATATCTTTATTTGACATGAAATAGAGATATCTGTATTTAACAATCAAATAGGAAAAACGACTGCTCCCTTGATTCTCCCTTTTGCGCATGACGGAAGTAAAGCAGTAGTGACGCAAAATGGCGGGAATGCAGAACGTGTGCTGCTTCAATGGTACTGCGTTTATCGGTTTAGACCTACATCTCTCATGCATGCATATGGGATCCGGATAGTCCAATTTTCTTTGTGTTTCAATATTAATCTTCGCACTGATCATGAGCAAACACGTGTAAATACAGATATCTTTAATTCAAATAGAGATATCTGTATTTGAAATAGAGATATCTGTATTGCAAAGTAATTGCAGATATCTCTAATTCAATTAAAGATATCTCTATTTAAAATAGAGATATCTTTAATTGAATTAGAGATATCTGTATTAGAATTAGAGATAACGTATTTAAAATGAAGACATCTCTATTTAAACAATTATCTTTAATTCAAATAGAGATATCTTTAATTCAAATAGAGATATCTCTATTTTGAATAAAGATATCTTTAATTGGACAAGAATTAAAGATATCTCGATTTAAAATAAAGATATCTCAATTACAATTAAAGATATCTGTAATTCAAAGAGATATCTGAATTTGAAATAGATATCTGTTATTTAAAAGAAGATATCTCTATTTTCAGTAGAAATAGAGATATCTGTATTTAAATTAGACATATCTTTATTCAAATAGAGATATCTTTATTTAAATTACAGATATCTATAATTAAATAGAGATATCTTTAATTAAATAGAGATATCTTCATTTCAATAGGTAAAAACCCAAACGGCTTGCCATACTATATAACACTTACTTATAAGCTGATGTATAAGTTGAGATACATTTATGACTTTTATTACAATAAGTATTCAACTTAGTATCAAATTATTTATTGTAAATGATTTGTCATCAAACACTACAAATTAATGAATTACGGTATAAGTCATGTGTTTTAAAGATAGTACAAGTTAGTACCATTTTTACCATTGCTTGTTTAGAAAACAAAGTAAAGGAGTATTTTCACATTGAATAATTTACAAATGTTGTAAACATTTGCTTATTGTCACATTAATTGAATCTTTTAACTTGTCATCTTTTGCTTTATCATAATTATTTTTATAGTTTTCTTGGGTCACTCTACATGAATCGAGGCTTTTTCATTCGTTTAAACATTTGGAAGGGTTCATGTGGGTGCAGCATTTTGGTCTCATTTTGAAAATTCAGAAAACTGGTGGAAAGGGAATTTTTTAAACTTTTTTATTTTCAATTGTAAACTGTGCTCATTGTTTGCCCCCAAAAGCCATTTTAAAAGTCCAGTGAATGTCACTGAAACAAAATTAATCATTTAGACAATTTATGAATTATGAGTAATGATCGTTGACGGTTCTATTTAATCTGCAGTTATTTCATGCAGTTTCTCCTTATAAAATATATTTAACATTATGATTGAATTAAAAAAAATTATGACTTAGTATAGTATTATTATTTATAAAGTTATTTTCAAGTAATTTTTCCAGAATCTAGGCCTACGTGAAATAGCAATGCCATAATATAAACTTACAATGATATTGTAATAGCGGTTGTGTATTGCAACACAGGGTTTACATCAAAGCAAATAAAATGAATTTTAAATAAAAACAAACTATCATTCATTAGCGTACGTTTTGAATTATTTATATACTCATTAACAGCCATTCCAACATTGATGACAGTAACTATTTCTGAACAATTTACGTACGATGAGGTATTCACCATTCATAAAGTGAATAATTCTGCACCTTATTATCATATTGAGCGCTTTAGTTTCTCATAGCTAGTCAGATCTTCTACGAATAAATTCTGGGCAGAACACAACTTAACAATTCCATTAATTCTCCACTTACCACATATCTGTGTCTTCTTTCCCTTGACAAATAAATGTTTTCAGTGTCGATGATCCGTCCCAGAATTGCCTGAACAGCTGAGATCGGTTAACAGTCTAAGTGTTCACACTGAACTAAATCTACATACATTGGTGTGGGGAATACACAATCACCTGTTTTGACTGGATCACTCTTTGGTTTGGAGAGTTTTCATTGGATGAAAATTATTATTTATATTTTTAATGGGTACAAACAATTTTAAAATTCTAGTGTCTTTTACATAGTATTATTTTAGAATCAGATTAGTAACTATCAAGATTGAACTTTTTGTTTTCTGTTAATTGTCATTTGACGGAAGTTTACATTTTTATTTACTCCGTAATTTTAAACTTCCGGTCTTCAAGCAGACGAAACTTCGCGTAAAGAGCAACAAAACGGATTATTGCATCTTTAGAACAAGTGATGGGGCATTTGTTGACTGATATGTAATGTATGAGTCATGTTGTGTGCTTGTTGTATGTCTAACAATAGTCTTACAGGAAATGTCATTGTATTTTTGCCGACTTTATTACTTTATGTAATGCAGTTGCAATGTTGACCTCAAAATACATGACCTCACGTGTGCAGTTCAGTACTGTATCTAAAAACAGTTGTGTCATGTAACTAAAGGAAAGTTTCAAGTCGGTACTAAGTAACAAATTAAAACATTTTAACAAGCATTTATGTCTAACAAAATCAAACAGAATAACATTTCAGCATAAAAAATACATCATTGCGTAAGAAATATTTGGCTACCAGTACCACTGTAGTGTAACAATTCAGATGGTATACGTGACCGTTATCATGCAGTGACTTTTTGAAAGCTAACCCTAGTTAACCCTTCACACAATGAAGTTGATTTTTCATATCTCGCTTTGTCCACATCAGGTTAAGATGCTAATACATTTGTATTTGATGATCACCTTCTTACTAGCTCACTATGACGTCCCCTAAGAGAGAAAGACATCGCTAGTTCGATGCCCAGCACGTGTACAGGATGGTTACTTTTAATTAATCCTTCATATAATAGATTTGGTGCTGTTGACAACTCCAAATATAATCTATATAGTACAGGATATTGAGAGGCTTCCTTGGAGCTAAAGAGACTAGGTTGTGGTTGTCTTCAGGAGCGACGAATTAGTAAAGGAGGGAAAAGTGCAATAGTGGAGAGTATATTACCCCTTACTATCTCAAGCTAGCAGGCATTTTGGTCAGTTGTAAGATGTACACAGCACAGAGAACAAGAGGACGCTAGTTTGAGGCCTGCAGCTCAGTATTGGCAGTGTAATATATAGTTCCTTATCTTCACCGGATATCTATATATATATCAATAATTTAGGTTTATATGCTCCTCATCGGTTAATTAATCGTCATTGCTGTGTTATGAAGCATGTTGTTAACCATGTATGTTTGAGTGTCACCCTTCTCCCTATATATCAAGACCCTCCATCTCCCGTAATGAAACACCTGCATGAAACAGGTAGGGCATTTTGCATAACTCCTCCATATTAGAGTAAATTCCCACTTACTCCAACTTGCAAATACCCCCTATTTGTCTGACTGTTCACTTGGTCTTGATTGTGCCCTTACATATTCTTTGAAAGCCCTACTTTCATTGGATGATTGCATATCGCAGAGTTTGCCTTTGCCGTATTCTGAAGCTGTACACACGTACAATCCACAGTTGAAGGGAAGTAACTCATATTTATTACATGATTGACATGAAATAGTTTTTGTAGCAGTCAGTTTTGTATTTAATAGTGGTATCATCTAAACTAACGTGATGATTTTAACATATGGCATGATTAAAAGATGATTGCACACACTACTGTCTGCTATATTATAGTTACCGGTATACATTTCTAATAAGTCTGTAATGTTTGTTGACATAAATATCAGTTGCATTTATTGGACTTATTAATTGACATGATCCCTAGGGGTTTGAGTTAGCAGGTTTTTACTGTAATAATTTATAGTATACCCACCATCCATGTATTGATATAACTCTTACTGCTTCATAAAATGCAAGGAATAAAATTACATAAATAATATCTATGATGCAGCTAGTGTTGGTCTACTGAGTACATCCTTACAAATTCTGACTTTGAGGTATTTCACACTGACTATATCATACTACAATGACTTAGGACTGTGATAGAGTGTGCATCAAACAGATAAAGACATGTTGTATTATCTGTATCTGGGCAATACTGTCAGTATATATACAGGGATTCAATCAGGTATGCTGTTGCAAATGGTTAAGATGCAGAATTTGGTCTTCATTGTACAAATACAATTGGCTTCTAATAAGAGTTATGTTCGTGAATATAGGGATCATTGTATTGGGCTCCACACAGCACCAATTGCATCGCTTATCAAAATTTGTAATTTTTTGAATTCCATAACATGACATACTTTCCATTTAATGGTCTGTAAATATTGTGACTTGATTTTGTTACAGAAGTTGTGTCATCATTTCATACAATCATGTCACTACCACTGATATGTCGTGTAAGTGTCCGTGGAATCAGTACCCAGGCCAAATCTGCACGGACAAGAGCATTGGTGGACAGGATTATAAGAATTGATCATGCTGGAGAGCTTGGAGCAGACCGAATTTATGCTGGTCAGCATGCTGTTCTAGGTAACACTGCCACTGGGCCTGTCATCAAGGTAACTTTCCAAACCACAATAATTACTCATAATTAGATTTCCACAGAAATGGGTGCGAGTTGATTTGATTTTATGAGAATTTCTAGGTGCAAAGGGCTGTAACTCCAGCAAAAAATGGAATATTACCTAATAGTGATAGAAGGTTCAAACTTGATTTTTAATCCATTATGATAATTAAAACCCTCATACGAAGTTTCAAATTGATGTGGCAAGTGGTAGTGAAGTGAGGTTTAAAAAACATCTATTTGCAAAGTCATAATTCTAGAACAAAGTGGAATGTTTACACAGGTTTGAAATTTAACTGTATTCAATAATTTCAAAATCACATATCAGGCTATGAATTGATGTAGCAAGTGGTAGGAACAGAAAACAGTTAATTAAGAAAAAAATCCTAAATGCAAAGGGCCATAACTCTAGAAAAAAATGCAAAATTGACATGGGAAGTTGATCTATAAGTAGCTGAGCAAAACAAAAGACTTTAAAGTCCAGATCCCCAACATCCTTCCAGAATCACAGGATCATAAATTGATATTCCATTAATGAATTATGTGTTGTTTCCACAATGTAATACAATGATGTACCAATTCAAGTTTAGGTAAAGTTGTGCTTACGCTTTATGCAGTATTCCATTGCTGACTTACAAACTTCTCTTTCCTTCAATACAAAACTAATTCCATGTTCCTTTTAATGTTTATAATATGTTTATATATGTTTTAAAACCTGGTTGGGAAAAAGAAAAAAGAACAACAACTTTATTTCACCAGAATAAATTACTTTTGAATCCTATAAGTTTAGTAATCAGATTCGTTAAAACATTTAAATATTTTTTTGATATAATCATGCATGACGCATAGAATATTATTGTGTGTGACTTTTGACTTTGTGGGATGAATTTACTTCATTTATAAAAACACTCTACCTTGACACACTTTACTTGATTTCAAAATAACAATTAAGAAAAGTATAAAAATGTTTGAAAATCCTGAAAGTCAGTAAAAAAACCTATTATTATATAGAGGACTTTTGTCCATTGTAGAAAATGTGGGATGAAGAAAAGGAACACCTGGAGACCTTTGAAAAGTTGATTGTACAACATAGAGCCCGACCAACAGTGATGCTACCGATCTGGGATGTAGCAGCTTTTGCACTTGGTAGGTATGATACTATGGTTAGTTTGAAGTAGACAAGCTTTTCTATGGTAGGTTATAGCACCTATTATTTTTAATGTCCATATTGAATTTTTAGGTCATCTGACCTGCTACCTTGGCCGCCATCTTGAAAAACACATTTTAAACTTCTTTTCCAGTTCAACTAGTGCTTTTGAGCTATAAATTGGAGAGGATGTTAAGGAAGGGGAACCAACAAAGTGTTGTATTTTTCAGCCTAGAAAAAACTTTGACATGGCAGCTATGGCGACCATTTTGTAACATGATTGCGTAATCATGATTTCCTGACAACACCATTTTCACACTTCTTCTCAAGTTCCACCAGTGGGACACAGCTCTGACTTACCAGAAATTATCCTGAGATGGTCCTGACCCCATGTTATTTTTCGGGTCTGTCTGAAATCCAAGATGGACGTCATTGCCGCCATCTTGAAAAACACATGTTAAGCTTCTTCTCAAATTCCACCAGTAACGTTCAACTCAAACTTGGCTACAATGATCTTGAGATGGTCCTGATGAAGTGTTGTTATTTTTTTGGTCGGTCCAAAATCCTGGATGGCTTCCATGGCCAACAGTACCACTATACTTGCTACTGAGTATGTATACTACAATATAGTTAAAGGGTCTTAAGGGTCAGATGACCATCTAGGCCTATGGGCCTCTTCTTTTAGATAAGCTATATTCCCCAATACAGTTATTGATAATCGCTTCTAGTCAGAATGTACTGAATGGATTTGGACAAAATTTTGTCAGAAATTTTCTTTGGGAATGGGGGACAAACTTGCATAAATGGTGACTCTGAGCCCCCTGGGGCTGAAAGGTTGGGCCAAATAGGGGAAATATAGTAAGTTCTTTAGAATTCCTCCTCTGTAGGAGTGAAAGGATTTGGTCTGAAGCAACCTTGGATAAAGAGAAACCAATTTTGTATATAAGTTCAGTCTATGCCCCATTGGCTTGAGGAGCGAAGTCCCAATAGGGGAAATATAGCAAATTCCTTGAAATCCTTCTTCCTTTATAGATTTGTTTTGTTTCACTGCAATATCCAGGTGAGCAATACTGGTCCTGTGGGCCTCTTGTTCACAATTTAGATTAGATATTCTTAATCAACAAAATTGTTAATGAATTTAACAAACCACTCACAGTTCTAGCGGACTTTGTATTTTGAACTCTTCGCATTAAAAAATGGCTTGAATGTAAATCTCTTTGCTGATTGAAGTTAATGGACGGATGTACTTTAGCTGCATGACCAATACCTCAGAATTTGTGTGGCCATGATAACTACTTCTTCTTTATGCCATATGATACGTTCTTTCAGAAAGATATTAAATTGATTTTTTCTGGAAGTTCCTCAAATTGTCCATAATATATGAATTTTATGCTTGAAATACATGTATATATATAAAACCTATATATAAATCATTGTCCAATACTGTGCATTATTAAACCAACAACCAAAAATATACTTGTATTTAATACTGTGCTTCATTAATGTGGTGTTAAAATTTAAAGTAAATCAGTTGAATGGTCTTGAAATAGCTGCCATTGTTGACATTTTCAGACAAAGTTATATAGAATTTCCAATCGATACATCTGATGACATTGTCATTACAGGGGCAGGGACAGCAATGCTTGGGAAGGAAGGTGCCATGGCTTGTACTGTAGCTGTGGAAACAGTGATAGGAGAGCATTACAATAGGTGGGTACAGACAATGAAATTTTAAGTTTTGTAAAATGCATTTCCATATGTGTTTTACGTGGTATGCATTTGTAACATTTTATTATAGTGCAAACAGTTACGTGGTATGCATTTGTAACATTTTATTATAGTGCAAACATTATCATCATGTATTGCTAAATATGATGGAAAATTAACCTCAAATATCCTTATGACTGTTTAACAAGATGTTTGTCGCTTTTAGCCAGCTTCGTGACCTGATTGAAGATGACCCAGAACAACATAAGGAACTGATACAGGTATGAACAATTTTTACCAGGATCTGTCATAAGGTAAAGGGCAACTTATATGGGGTTCCTGTATATAAGGTCCTCTAGATAGGAACATTCGAGTTATGCTGAAAGGCCAAGGTCATTAGGCCCCAAGATCACTAATGAAAATTTCGTTGATATGATGAAGCAAATGTGGTCAGAATTAAACAAGGCGTCAACTGATCAAAGGTCATGGTCAAAGTTCAAGGTCACTTGGTTCAAAGGTTAAAGGTCATATTTTGTATTTTGTTATATCATAAAGCACAGTTGGTTGGAATAAAATAAGTAGTCAACTTACCTAAGGTAAAGGTCACTTAGTGAAAGGTCATGGTCATTGAGGTTCAAACGTCAAGAGTAAAGTGGATCTCTGACAATGACCTTGGCTGTCATTGGGAGAGATATTTAAGGTTTAGATAAAACTAATCCAAGTAAACAAATGCTGTACATGAAATATGGAGGTGTAAGAAAACCAGTCACATCATAGTACATGTATGATGTATATTTTCCTTCCTTGCGATTGTCCAAATGTCTAAGGTCAACCACAATGATATTGGAGATTGCTTTTTGATTATTATCAGTGTCCAGTATTTTAGTTCCAATTCTCTTTGTTGACACACATTTATAACATTTACCAGGGTAATTTTCTTTTGTCCATTACAAACCTGATTTAATAATATGATTGTCAACACATACCTGTGGTAATCACTAGTATCTGAGCCAAATATACAGGTTCCAAAGTTTTATCCTTATCATTTTACAGATCATCAAAAAATTTCGAGATGATGAACTCCACCATCATGACACTGGACTGGCACATGATGCCGAAAAGGTATAAAGATATTGTATATATATTTGCCCTGTAATTATTGAATTGAAAATGTTGTCATTATGCCAGAGTTTTAAAGTTTAACTATATTCTAGCAATTGTTTGATTTAAACATGCAAGTAATCTATAATTGAGATTGAGATGTTTGAAGACCTCATCGCTGGCCTTTATCAGTTATAGATATCATATGATTAGATCTATGTTTTCAGGCCCCCTTTTATGATGCCATGTCAGCAGTGATAAAGATTGGGTGTAAAGGTGCAATTTGGCTGTCGGAGCGAGTGTAATGGACTGTAAACTGAGAACGATTCAAAGTGTATCAATATTCAAGGCACTTTTGGACATACATTTTGTATGTTTAGTGTATACGTTTATCAGACTGTCTGGAGATCACAGTTTTTGGTTGAACTGAAAGAAATTACTTGCTGGTGTATAAATATAACACCATCAGAATATATATTACAGTTTTTGTAGATCTGGTATTTTGTTACGATGTATATGTACTGTATTTCATGTCCAGACTGGAACATTGTTTTATCCATGTCCTATATAGGAGCTGTGAGAACATTCATTTGTTGACAATTTTCTATTGTGGCTTATCATGCATTGCTAAATTAAAACAAAAATTAACTAAAGGCTGTGTTCATTATATGTATATGGTTAAGAGTTTTTTTTTTTTTACTTCAATGAAATATATATGTTTCTGATGACTTCATCTAGAGCACTCAACAGCAAGTTGGTGCATTATAGGTGATTCATCTTTTGGATGAAACTTACCTCAGATCAGCAGAGTAAATGATTATACAGAAATTGATTAATGTTGAACATTTTGAAGCGAAGTTGGTCGAAATTAAAGAAAGACTAAACTGTCCACAGACTCAGGTAACTGTGGTAAAGGTCAAGATCAAATTTTGAACCTTTTCATTTAGTAACATTTTATGGCATTATGAAACAAGGGTAGACTTAAACAATGTTTAGTCAACTGAGCAAAGGTCAGTCACTGGGTCAAAGGTCAAGAAGTCAAAAGGTCAAATTATCAAACAACCTCAGCCATATAGGCAGATGACTACTTGATGATTGTAGAGGATATATAGCCACCTGGCAGGACCCTTGTTGACTTGTCAGTATTCTAGTTTGTTTTGGATGAATGCTTTGCCATAACTAATGAAATATCCAGGTGAGCGATACAACCCCATAGGCCTCTTATATGAATGTAGTTTTCAAGACAAAAAAAGCAGCAAATGTTACAGATGACAAAAACAAGAAGCAAATAATAATTTCTTTATTTGTGCTCTTCTAAATAACTTACATGTACCCCTTGATAAAAATCTGAATCAGCAATATCGGAAATAATTATGTAAGTAGTTTAAACACTACACAACACCTAAATACAGGAAAAGCAAATGTGAAAAGGCAATCCCTCAAAGAGAAGTGTTTTTTTCTCTCATAACATTACTTTAATAACCACATTTATCACAATCTATGCTATATAAAACAATTTTGAAGTATACATGGTATACAAATATTAATTTCATGTCTTAAATGTGATTACACACAATCTTGTTTTGTTCTTGACACTTAGTTAAATTAGAGAGCAGACCTGCAAGGACACAGGCCAACAAACATTCCACTTAATTAACCCTTAAGGATATAGTTACATTATTTTCAATGCATGATATTTTAGTTTTATATCAATTTGTTGAACTTTTCTCCTTTTTAATGTTCAATTCAAAAATAATAATAAAAAAAAATAATTGTGACCTTGAGACATGTTTGAACTATAAAATATATTATGAGCTTCAATATACTATATTATAAACTTGGATGTGTACCTTTTTCCTAGAATATTAATAGTATTTTAAAGACACACATTAACAAGAACAGAAAATCACAAAAAAATCAGCAGAAAGAAATACTAAGGTTACACTAAAATGTAAATGAAAAAAATAATATTTAGACATATTACAATATTAAATACATTTCCGAAGAGGACACAACAATAATTGTTCTGAATAAAAAGTCCTGTTGTTCTTCAATTAACAAAAATGTGTTCCATATATAATTATATATGTCATCTTCTTTGAAATCAAATTACTAAGACTTGCCAACTTGTTGCAGGTTGATTATGAACAAGGACTGAATACACTAGATGTTCAATACATGTAGTTAAAAAATGGCTCCTTAATAAAAAAGAAATGTTTATTCCCAGGGAAAGCAAGTTTTATAAGTTTACATGAAACTAGAATGGCAGGCAGCTTAATTATCATGAACAGTTGAAATAACTATGAAGTGAAGGATTTCATAGGAAAAGTGTTTACTGAATATTATGGCCATTCTTCAAAGTATTTTTTGTGGCGTTTGAATGATTGATGAACCAAGACATAAAATGAAAGTTAAAATGGAGTTTGTATAACAAGTAAAATACATTAAATATAGGGTTTTGAAATGAAAAACATATATGATCACTTGATGTAGCTGCCCAATGCAGACTGGTTTTCATAAGAGCCAACAAACTTTCTTGGCCTGATGTCTGAGAAAGCCGACACAATAAAAGCCCTTTCTGAAGGTCTTTGAGAGAGAGAGAATACCACAATGCATCCATCTATGTGACTTGCTGCACATCTATAAGGGCGTGTCCATGATTTTGTTGATGTCATGGGATAAAGGTCAGGACTCTATGTTAATACAGTTATTTTCCGGCATTATTTTTCGTCAAAGCCTCCATTATCAGGAGTTCTTTCTCAGACTTTTTCTTGTTCCGTAATTGGTACTGGAGCCTGAAAATAGAAACAATTTATCTCGTTACCTTCACCAGATCCCTAAGTGATAAATAATGTCTGAAAAAACTACATGAACATTGAAAATAAGACTTAAGCCTGATGCCCATTTTACTATCATTGACAGATAAGATGGTCGGAAGAAAGAGAAAGTCAAAGAGCCTGTATTGGCTATCGATAGGTACAATGTATATGATGACGCTTTTCATGCCAACAATAAACACATGACTGTAACTATTCTACATTTTACAAAATGTTCAAATGAAATCTTTCTAGCTGATTCAACTGAGAGACATTATGGCACTGTGTCTGTCTGATTTTATTGTCTACCAGAGACATCAACTTTTCTCATTAACCAACTTTTTCTTAATAACCAAAATGCCTAAAGTCATGATATTAGGCACAAAGCATGCTGGGCTAATGGGCAAGGAATACTGTTCAAATGAGTTATCTTGACCCACTCTCAATTACAGTCAGAGTGGTCTAATATGTAAATTATTTTCAAAATTTCTGAATGTTTAGCTAGAAACATGTTCACATGAAGTGCTTTGAATTTTATTTAATGAGTTACAATGTACCTTGACCAACTTTCTGATTAGCAAAGAGTCCAGGAGGAGTATATATAGTCGGTAGCAAGCTATATTATATGATTATTTTTGATTATTTTAAGTTTGTTTCTAATGATTATGACTAAATAACTTTCATGGTCACGGCTGGTTCAAATATCTTTAAAAAATTCCAACTTATTTTTCTGAATAACCAAAAGGTTGAGGGTCTAGATATTAATCTAACAATTCTATGTACCTACCCAGTACTTTCACACAAGGTTGCTAACAGATGAGTGATGAACCTGTTTTTTATGTGTGTAATTGTGGTGTCTACCAACAAATCAGCTATTATCTTTACATGCTGTAGACCATTTCCTTTATTGTCCTTGTTCATGTGAGAGTTTGTAATTAAAGGCAGAATTCAAATTAGGAAATGAAATAATATTGATATGGCAAATACTACAGAACATGCTTCGTTCTGATAGAAGGCAGATGAGTGATACATTTTTGCTGATGTTATGAGATGATGAACTGTTATTAGACAAAACTTGTGAATTCATTATGGGGAAAAACTCTGAAAAATGTTTCAAATTTAATGAAGAATATGGTTTCCCCTTCATCAGGAGAGATGTCCATAAGATTCAAGATTGATTTAAATTTAAAATCAGAAAACAACGAAGAAATGCCAGATTAAAAGAAAGAAAGAAAGAAAACTCATTGTCAATGCAATACATTTTCATAAGAAGAAATCCATTCAATAAATCACATGAAAGATACAGTTCCACACCTAGAACAGAGCTTCCAAAATCTTCAATTCTTTTTCTGACTTTTTCTTGTTCCTTATTTGGTATTCTAGCCTGTAATGAGAAAACAGGAAGGAACTAGGAGTCTATGTCAAAGTAGAATGCACAGCATTGTGCAGAAGTGAACAATGGGAAGACATGCAGAGCCATGCATATACTACAATGAATACCACCACCAATACCACTTTGATGACAAGCCAAACATGCAGAGCATTCCAGACAAGACCTGTTTGATGATAATGATCACAGTATTTTTTCCATATTGAAAAGAAGCTTGAATGAAAAGTCCTTTAAGACAGTGACAAAAGTAGTCTTGTTTGAAGGTGACAACCATAGATTTGTTCAATGGTGACAACCATAGATTCGTTCAATGAAGACAATCGTAGATTTGTTCAATGGTGACAACCATAGTCTTGTTCAATGGTAACAACCATAGATTTGTTCAATGGTGAAAACCATAGATTTGTTCAATGGTGACAACAAGTCTTGATTAAAGGTCACAACCATAGATTTGTTAAATGACAACCATAAATTTGTTCAACGATGACAATCATAGATTTGTTCAATGGTGGCAAACAGATTTGTTCAATGGTGACAACCATAGATTTGTTCAATGGTGACAACCACATTGTTGTTCAATGGTGACAACCAGTCTTGTTTAAAGGTCAACCATAGATTTGTTCAATGTAGACAATCATAAATTTGTTCAATGGTGACAACCATAAACAGTAGTAAAGTGATGACAAGTATAGTCTTGTTTGAAGGTGACAACCAAAATTGTAGTACAATGTTGACCACTACAATATTGTTTGCATGACTTCATTATCATTAGCAAAGGCAGGCATGCAATTTTTTTCTACGATGACAACAATATATTTAGTCCAATGGTGACAGCTGTAGTTTTGTATGAAGGTGACAAACACAAATTTGTTCAATGGTGACAACCATAGTCTTGTTAGAAGGTGATGACCATTGCAGTAAAAGAAAGCATGCATGACAAACATAGATTTTAGTTCAACAGTGACAACCATACTCTTGTTTGAAGGTGACAACCAAATATTTTAGTTCAATGGTGACAGCCATAATCTTGCTTGAAAGTGAAAATTATAGATTTGGTCAATGGCGACAACTTCATTATTACAGTCAAGGACAGCATGCAGATTCTTTTCTGTGATGACAAAAATATATTTTAGTTGCATGGTGACAACCACAGTCTTGCTTGAAGGTGATAAATATATATTTGGGCAAAGGAAAACAGGCAAATAGATTTTTGTCCATGTTGACAATCATAGTCCAGAGGTGAAAATCACAAACACTGATTTTCCAAATACATTCATACAAATACATTCAAGAGTGCTTCCGTGTTCCATACTGACAAATCTTATCAGAAAAGTATACAAGCACACAAATGTCTAGGGGTTTATTTATTTTCAAAGCTGAGCTTTTAAATTTTTACAATCATCAAATTCATTTATGATACAATCATCAATATCTGTAATTGTGACAACCACAGTACCATTCAGTATGTTAAAGCATCTAATGAATCATTTTGTGGTGACAACCACATAATTTCATTAGTTACAACACACACAGTATAATCCCTGTTGATGAAAGCAAGCATGCAAATGGATGTTTGAATCAAGATAGCTAAACACTTATCAAATGGTGACAGAAGCACACTTATTAAGCGATGTGTAACACAATTGAATTCTGATTCACATACACAAACTCATTCATCAACTAAAACAAGACACTGAAAAGGATAATTCCCCTTGAATGGTCGGTTATGGAACAATTCCTCTTGATCTGGTCAAAAGTAATTGATTATTAATCCTTCCAGCTTCTACACTAAAATCATCATTATCCTTAGATAAACTTTTTTTTTATCAAGTCATAAAAATGACTAATACATGTGTCTTAAAATGATCTTCAAGAGAGGGTATTGCAGGAAGTCAGTAGAATGATAAAAGAATTTCTAAACATACTGGTACTTGTCCTTACTCTTGCGCACACACACCAAGGATTTATTATGCTGACCATTGGTGGAAATTTAATTAAAATCCATAATGAAATGAAGATTCTTTATTCAATACCCACTGCGATTGGGATAATTACAGTTCAGTATTACTGTTATCGACCAGTTGTTTAATAATACTGTATATCCCTCTAATTTAACAACACTCGACTATGATGATAAATACAACTTGAAATGCTAATTCTATCCAACCCAGTACAAGTCATATGTATTATGTTTAGAAGAAAAGATCTGATGCTATGGTGACAGACGGTACCAGCCCAGTCCAGGGACAAATGTACACACAGAGCTGTAGCATCTGGGACTTACCTGTGGGCAATGATCCGCTCTATAATCATTCTGGTAGTCAGCTCATTTCCACTCTCCAGGGTCTTAAATTTACCAAGCTTCTTAGGAATCTAGTTAAAGAAACAAATATTCTTCATCATAAAAACATCTTTAATGACCTTGATTGTTCTGTTCCCAGTTTCATCAATATACCCCTTTCTTTAGGAAATTCCTTAACAGAAAATTTCCATAGGAAAATATAACAGAATTATAGGTAAGTTCCCTAACTAAATTTTTTTTCTCAAGGTTTTTCAGATCACAAGTGTGGTTTCTAGGAAGGGTGTACTTACACCATAGGCATCAGAACCATCCTCTGCTGGCATCACTGGTGTCATTCCATGGCAAACAATGTCAACCTACAGCACAAGTGATTGTTTACTAAAATAAATTTACAGTGGAATAATGTTCAGCAATGCATCATGTGACATAAAGGTCAAAATGGACATGTGTTTATACTCAGAAGTGAAATTTAGTAGAGTGTATTGGAATTATTCAGCATATTGAAAACACACAGAAATTATTTCCATACACCCAATAGTATCTGGGTTGAATTAAGAGCAATGTTCATAAAGTCATGGAAGCATACTATGTCTTACAATACACCAAGGACACAAACTGGTCATGATTGTCAAAAAACTTTGAATAAAAGTTGCGAAATAGGAATGTCCATATACATGTCTACCAAGATTCAAGAAAATTGATTCAAACTATAGCTAAGGGAGAATAGCTCGGGTTTAGGATTGACTTGTAAAAAGAAAGAAAACAGAAACCAGAAGATCAGTCAAGATAGTACCATGGAGGCCTCCTAACTGACATCAATAAAAATGCATATAAAGTGATGTATTAATACCTTTCCACACTTGCACCAAAAACTTAACGCAAACATTTTCTAAGTCCAAAAATTTTCCAAATCTGTTTTTTTCCAAAAAATCTTTTAGTTTAACTCCGGCAGGGGATAGTTTGACACCCGCAGGGACCATATTACCATAAATTACTATGCCTTTCAACACTTGCACCAAAAATTTAACATTTGAAAAACCAACGCCGACACCGGAGTGACAACATAAGCTCTCACTCTTCTTCGAAGAGACGAGCTAAAAATGAGGTAAGAAAAAGAAAAAAACAAGAAAATCTTTAATTTTCTATGAGTGATTATAATCACCGAAAAAAATCCCATGTGACACAAGTCCCTTATCAATGTGACTTACTTTAAAATGATCCATTAGATCCTGAGTGACATCATAGGGAGCTCCAATCACAACCTCCGACACATACTGAAACACAGAATCAACCAATCCCAGCTACTGATACAAAGCAATACAGTAGTGAAATGCAAATGTGTGAATATATTTTTAACAGAAGTGTGAATCAATATACATGTATAATGACACTTTTACACGATATTATGATATATATATAAAGAGGTGACACCTACCTTACATGCCAGAACACTTAGAACTCTCTCATTGAGGTTCATTATTGGGTAGTTAGCTCCCTTGTATCGGTTCACAACCTAAAACATGATAAGTCTAATGAAAAGTTCTGTCAGCCATGTAAAGTGTTATTTATCTATTAAACACCTTTAAAATGTAACATTCACTGCCCTTTTAATGTGGGAATTTACTCTACAAATACTGGTAGGACTGTTGAACTATTTCAATTTTTTGTGACATTTGCAACATTTCTGACAAATTTTTAATATTATTTCGCTAAATCAGCTGTTACATGGCTTCATTTAATACACTATGTCTGAACAGGTGTTGTACATAGAAAACATAACCATATGTAACAGTTGTTTTGTCAGATTGAATATCTATGATAATTTTAGAGACTATAACATCAGTAATCTTCAGCAACAGGAATACCAAACAAATTCCACCACATCAATATATTTATTCCTATATTTATACATTATACCCTTTAATCAGCCTGAAAGGAGCCACCACATACAATATTTACTCAAAGTAAGGGGTGGAGGTGAGGTTTTAGGACACCAGTAAAAGGGGTGGCGGTGAGGTTTAGGACAACAGTAAAAGGGGTGGAGGTTAGGTTTTAGGACAACAGTAAAAGGGGTGGAGGTGAGGTTTTAGGACAACAGTAAAAGGGGTGGAGGTGAGGTTTTAGGACAACAGTAAAAGGGGTGGAGGTGAGGTTTTAGGACAAGAGTAAAAGGGGTTGAGGTGAGGTTTTAGGACAACAGTAAAAGGGGTGGAGGTGAGGTTTTAGGACAACAGTATAGATTATGTAAGCATTTCCACAGAATAGACAATGGAGGACTTATTCACAGGCATGGGTACATTGCTGGATAAACACGGCAAACAACTGAATGCTGTCATGAAGACAATAAGTTGGTAACACTAACCGGGTCAGTATGGAGTCCTACAATGACAAAGTCACCTTCCTTAGAAGCTTTCTCAAGGAAGTCAAGGTGTCCAACATCTGGAGAGGTTGAGGAATAAATACAGCATGGCTCTATTATATTACATAATATATAAATACCTGGTTATTGAAAGAGACAGTATTCTTTCAGTGCCTGCTTTAAGAGTGCTCAAAATCAATGGCAACTATTTCATAAGGCAGAAAATTGTTTTGCCCCTTTTACATTCAAAATCAGACTTTTCCCAATGCTAAAATGTGTGTGTGTTATGTATGTTATCCCCCCCCCCCCCCCCCCTAAAAAAACATATACTACATTGTCCTCATTCAAGTAGCTACAGGCTATTGTAAATTTCAAGTAGAAAAACATAATGATTAAGGATACTGAAGAGATCAAATGCTCCGGCCACATAGACAATTCGGTCTGTTGGCTTGGGCTCCTTTCCCTCAGAGAACTGGATGATTTTGTTGGAGGTCTGCAAGAACTGGGAAACACCAGTGTAAGGACTGTGGCCACAGCTGGACTGGAAACACAAACAATCAAGTTTAAAACTAAATAACAGCTTTCTGGTATAAATGCATTTTTTTTACAAGACCAGGCAATCAAAATATGTAATTAATGCTCAAGATAAATTTCCAAATGTGGTTTATTTTGGTGTTAGCATAATTTTTAGAATTTCATTGGAAATGTGAGGGTGCAAATGACAAAACATATCAAAGATTTCTAGCCTACTGAAGGCAATCTGAGTACTGACTGTTTATAACATAAATATTCTGTTCGTAGTGTTCTCAAAAGCACAACAGAATATCTGATTCTGTTAATGGAGCTAACAACTATGATGATAATATCTAGCCACTTATCAGGGATCCAGTTTTCAAATTTTTTGTTAAATTTTAAGAGAGCCGAATATTTGACCAAAAACTTTATTCCAAATGGATACATTATGGTAAAGCCCTTTCATATACAATAGGGAATTGAAGTCTATACCATTGTTAAAATAACTAAGGTAAGACTATGTCAAACTTGGTAAGGTTTGTGTACATTGAATCAAACAAGCACACTGCATGGGAGTTGCTAAAGCAATATTTGTAACCAACTCCCGCTAAAAATAGTAACAGTGACCCGAAAACCCTGAAACTAGAACTTGTCTCAGATATTATGGTCCTATATCATTGTGTGAATTTTGATAAAACCCCTCATGGAGTGAAGCTGCTAGATCGCTAACAATCTTTGGCGTTACGTACATACAAGATGGACAGAGAGGACACTAGCCAGTATAGACTCCCCGGTTTCACCAGTAGGGGACTAATAAACATACCAAAATAAACAACGAAACATGGAGAATTGATATACATATCTTACATTGAATTCTTTCTTGTACTGATTTAAAAACAAAACTATGTAAATTGCAATGCCAAAAGATATATCTCCAAGCTTCAAGCAGATGTGTTTGAGATAAAGAAGGAGGTGAACTTTAAAAATATCTATCTGTGGTGCTAGTTTGTTTATTTGTGGTGCTAGCAATAATATTTTATCATTTTCAATTGTGATTAAAAAAAGAAGGCTATAAATTCAAATGGAGATGTATTTATGTGGAAAAAAACAGAAGCAGGATTTAATCAAGTCAAGGGGTCAAATAAAACAACCGAACATCCCTTTGTCTATTCTAAATTGATCAAATCAGTCAAAACTGATTGGACCTCAATACACAATATCGGCTGTGCCTGACATCTATTATTGTAATACCTACCGGTATGTGTAAGGGGAAAAGGCCTCTTAATATTTCTCAAGTCAGTGTTCAAACAACCAAAAAACATCAAATGTATTCCCATTCACTTGTGATAAAATTTAGTCTTTTCAATGAATGACAATTGAAACTTTCTCAGTTATTTAGATTTTGTTCATCATAGTACTAGACAAACACTCTTAAGTGAAAAATATACATGTATGTTAGTTACAAGTTTACTGCCTACATGACTACATCCTACATCCGTTGCTAGGTCAGTTTTCTGTCAGTGTTCTGAGAGCAAAATGTGCAAAATAAATGTTTATTCAAAGATAACCTTTATATACTCTATCAATATTAACAAATCGGTGATTTTTTCCCCCAAATATAAATTTATCTGCAGATTTGAAAAAAAATCATTGAATATCTGAGACATTATGTCACAACACAGTTGAATGAGAGCTCAACAGAGAGCTTTACCTATTGGGAATACAGCCTGAAAACTGTGCAATACAATGTGTATTGTGCTAGAAATGTGATTCTGTGAGATGAGTGCACCTGTCATGATAACTAATACACCAATAGTTGCTGTGAGTATTCTCAACAAAGAGAAAAATGTAAAATACACCTTATATATTATATTCCACGTTCATTCAAAACAAAGAAAAACAATGAGAAACTAGAGACTATAGTTGTATCTTTAAACAAAAATAAAAACATGATATTTTCCTGTAGGATGACCTTAAAGGAGCTCTGAAGTCCAAGCAGTTGTATTTCAATCCTTAAATACCTATTCTATATTCATTATCTACAGGCAGTAACAATGTAATTCATAGTAATGTGTAACATATCTTAAGTCATCACCATGAAGAAACTATAAAGAGAGATATCATTTTCACATTCAATTAAAATTTAGATTAATTGGAATTTAGATCAAATTTTGTTTGTTTTCCTAACTTATATCTAGGTGGTAATCAAAATTTCAAAAAAAAAGAAAGAAAAAAAAAAGAAAAGAAAAATAATTAAAACTTTTTACCAGATTAAACACACTTTTACGAGTCATTTCTTAGAACAAGTATAGTTAGGGTACACACAGCTCAATAGCATCTCTGACAAGATGAACAAGTTAAACAATCTAAATTGTGATTCACAAATTCCAATCGACTGTCGCTAAGATGTAAAACTGCAGACTCCTGCTAAATATATTGTGTCAGGAATAGGACAAAGTATACATAATTAGAAATATCATACACTTATTCTTGTATATACAGGTGTGTAAATACTTTACCATGGACAATTTCTGAAATAAACAAATATTGCTGCTGTGACTTCACCCTCACATAGACTGCCAACACTCCCTATTGGAGAGGGAGACTCTCAATTTTGATCCATGAATTATCAGTAAAACTTTTTTGTTCATAATATTAATCAGTCCAACCAAACAACTTAAAATATGTTATTGTTAAGTATTGATTTGTCCGAAAGATATTTTTAATTGTTCTTATCTGAGGCTTGAAATTTTCAACGCACTCCCACAATCTCTTCGATGGAAATTCCAAGAAGATGGTAAGTATGGATACTACACAGTTACTGTAGCTGTCTAGCCAGAATAACCAATATGGCAGAGTAGGTTAGACAATGTACACTTGTGTATATGCCGACTCCTATTTTAACAGTGTAGGTGATACTAACGAGTTTGAAAATTTATCAAACATTATTTACCCTATTCAAGTGCTCTGTAAGCTTTTAGTTCTCCTATACATTTATGTAATAGCTAATTTGATTTCTTGGAGTGAAAGATAGAAAATTGTGTGATGTTGAAAATAAACTTTAAGATTGCCTGTGCTAGTACTGATTTCAATATACACCATAGCATGAAAATCACCAAAATAACACTGCAGTAGAAATTACTCTGTACACTATGTATACAGTATCATGTGAAACAAGTGTAGTCAATGATTGACAATCTTACCAGTGGAAGCCATATCAAAATGCTTAAATTCCAGTTTCAAACACTTCAGAATAAACATGTAAAGCAATATAGGTCATATATAAAGAAGCAACAGGTGAGTTAGTTGCAATTTTAGACATGTAGCTATATATAGTAAGCCAAATCCATTTTTGAAATAAGTTTAAAATATGTTGTTTAAAATCTTGCGGAGTTGGAACAAAGTGAAAAAGCAATCCCAGCATGTCAAACAGTTTTTAATTTGAAACAGGATGAATGTTGGAAAACTGCAAAATAATTTCTATATTAAATTGCAGTAGCATCACTCCTAGACCTCTAATACATGTAGTTGAAACTTATATATATGCTGAAAAGGTGATGTGTGTGATGTAAATAGGTAACTGGTGAGGTATTCAATCCTGTGCACAACTTTGGTTCCCTTAGTATACCTTAGAAAATCAGAGTTGTTTCAACTAGCTCTAACTGTTTACGGTAGATCCGGATAACCATTCCAGATAATACAGAAAACAGGAAAATTGTTTTGTTTCAAATTTAATTATGACATATTCGAATAGGATGACAGCATTAAATCACGTTAAATTTGTTCTCGGTTAACAGTACATAAAATAAAATAGATTGAAACCTATGCAAAACAGTGAAATCAAAATCTCCCAGCCAACCATGCATTATCAAAAAAAAATCAAATTATTCTCTGTTTTCAAAAAATAATTGGAGTAATACAGAGTGTGTAGTTCTCATTTGAGTCATATTCTTTATTGATCTTTTTGAAATAAGGTTGTTTGGTTTTTGCTACAAAATGCATCCCATGAAAAAAATGAACATACTTAATAAATACTGTCGATTTCAGTGTCAGTTCCCTTCATTAACACTGTACTTACTTTAAGTCTTTTAAAACTGTTCCAGTTATTCTGGTGACTGTTGATGCTATTGCAGTGATCTTATTCTAGTGACCTTTGACGCAATTGCATTGACCTCTAATAACCTCATTCTGACATCTGACACCATTCGTGTGACCTTACCTCTCCTATATCTGAGACATCAGATTTTTCTACGCTTTCCTCTTCAGGTTTGTGATGATTCTTGGTGACCAGTAACATCCTGTAAACAACACAACACATGTCAATCATCACAATTGTTGTTTTTTCTTTGATACTTCATCCTATAAAATGTCTCTTCATCAGCACTTAATTTTAATATCAATCCATTTTCTTCAAAGATGACATCTCTACATGTACCGGTATATACATCATACAGAAATTGAGAATTAATCAAAACATCTTTACAAGCAGTATAAATTGCCATATATATACCAATGATCCAAATTTTATATTTAAAGAAATGATTTTTTTTTTCTTCATGTTTGGTAAGAAAATTTAAGTGATTCTAATATGATCACAACAAGAGGCCAATTTAATATCCTTGAATCGCTCGCCTGCTTCCAGAGCAACCTTGAAGTTGATCTAGGTCATTCATATGCAGATACTACTCAATGCTGATTACCACTTTATCAAATTATCAGAGAAGGCTAGCTAGGTTTATTCATGTGAGTTAATTTTATTAGACTTCATTCCAGCATACTATTGGCCCAATATCAGGTCTGAGCAGTCGCTTGGCTAACAAGAAATCATTGTTTAAAGATTTTAGCTTATTTGACCCCTGTGATCTTGAAAGTAGGTCGAAAGTCATTCATTTGAAAAAAACTTGGTAGCCCTTCACCTAAGCTTGCTACAGGCTTCAAATCAAGACACTGGGCCTCTTGGTTATTGAGAAGAAGTTGTTAAAAATTTTAGCATGTGTTGACCCCTACAATCTTGAATATGGGTCAAGGTCAAGATATGACAAAGCTCACCTTGGTCCTTTGGAACAGGTGAGCTAACAACAAAATATAACATACCTCCCTACAAGGTCTGTTGTGGAAACACCAGCTGTTCTTTTACACTCCCTAAAATAACCACAACAAAAATTAAAGTAAAACATTTTTATCATTATTAGTAACAGTTTTATGACATTAAAAATTATCAGGCATCATGAAAAAATATTTCCATATTCAGCAAAGATTTTTGAGTGTACGGTAAATGGAAAAGCTAAATTGCTCCCATATCGCAGTTGTACTGTTCAATTGTGAAGATAATGGTCAACAACTTTCAGCATTTTTAAATCTGTGTAGTTGATGGCAATTGGCAATATAGATCTCTGCAGTTTCATTTGATTATAGATGACTAGAAAAAAAAAATGAGACTTTCTTAAACCTTGAATATTATGCAAGAGATGTGATATTTGTATGGTGAAAATTAGTAGGAAATTATCATTGGCATAATGAGTTGGTGAAAAACAGACATCAATATCTCTTTAATTATGATATGATGGTGAAAACAACACAGTGTAAGGTACTTTTAATTAATTTAATTAACTTCAGAGCTGTTTCCCTAAAAACTGAAAAAATATCATAGACCTTACGACTTAAAGAGAAAGTTGTTGGAACAAGCATAAAAAAGTGACTTGAATGTTGACCTCTTTGTGCAGCCTTGCTCTTAAGATTATTAAAGTCTTGAAAAAGCTCCAATACACACTGTCATGCTTATCAAAATGTTTTCTTCATAATAAGACACAAACAAAATCCACATCAATCAAGGAAAATGCTTTTTACAGAGGAGAACCTACTTGTAGCGCTCTGCAGCTTTCACTATATGGTAGGAATCTGTACCATCAGCAGTCGTCGTTATGTCATCTGTTTTAACATATTGTACAAATATATTACAAAGTAAATATACAAAAGTGTATTGTAACTTGGGCTATATTTTTTTTCTACATACACTGTAGTGGTTTTAGAAAAAAAAGAATCACCAAACATTATCAGAATATCATTTGACCAATTGATTAATTATATTGAGCATTTACCACCAAAACTGATCACAGCTTATTGTGAGAACTTTCCATGATTTTACTCTAAATCAGGAGGTTTTGATGTCCCTGCACAAGCAAGGTGCTGGGGATATTATAATGAGCTAAATCTTGTATTCAACTACCGGTAGTTCTCAAGATTTCAGACAGTGCTAATTTCCTCTGGCCATTAAAGCAGATATTGAACATTTTGATGGATAGATGGATCTTTTAAAATGTCCAGTTAAAGATATTTGAAAACGTTCTAATATGAAATCTTCTGCAAAGTTATGGTATTAAATCTGAATTATTAAAGTTATACGACAGAAGAGTGAATCTATTTGAAATCTACACAAACCTCCATGTACACAGAAATCACAATTGTATTTGTCTAATGTCTCCAATGTGGTAACATAGGGTGCTGCCTCTACCACCTACAACATACAACCAAAACATCCACTACAGTTCAATCTAGTGCCATCTATATACAATATCTCATCAAATTTTCAATGTCAGTGACATCAAAAGTTACAAAAACATCAACTTCTGAACATTGTCAAATAAAATACTTTAAAACTGGAACAATTCCTCTTTCACACACATCTTTATTACAAAGAAATCATCTCTGAAAGGGGTATCTATGTATATTTTCAGAATGCAGATTTCATGTTTTATCAGAAGTACAATAAACCTCGAGTCAGTTCGAATCGGCAGATACTTTGAACACATATTTTTTTCAATACAAACAATAATTTTCTAGCTAGTGATAGTTCAAACTCTGATTGTTTATAATTATCCCTATTTCAGATAGTTTGAACATGTCAAATGAAGAATGGAAAGCAAGATTTATCTTGGCAATCTCCATTGAAAGCTCGCTGAAATCAGCACCAGAAAAATGCTTAGACTTTGATCAACAGACACATTTTAAGGTAATGGGTTGTATGTGTAATCAATGTAATACAGCTGTGACAGACAAATCATATATATATGGATATATGCCACAGATTTTTGTGTTGATTCAGTTTTTAACATTTTAAAATTACTTTACAGTCTACGTGTACATTGTATTTGGACCTTCCCTAGTGAATATAGCACATTTTCAGACATTCTCGGGGGCTAGATTAAAATTTGGTTAAAATGACTTCACCCCCAGTGATAATTACATAAAGGGTGGCAAGAACTCTGTGACAAAAGATCAACCCCCCTATGTTTCTCCATGAAAAAAAAAACATGTTTCTGTTGGGTATAGAACCAGAGGCCCATGGGCCTTAACGGTCATCTGAGATTTGAAATATTTCAGTTGATTTAATTGACCCTTTTTGGCCCCGCCTATCGGCCCCTAGGGGTCAGTCAGGGCCAACATGTGCATACCATCAAACTGCCATCCCAAGCTGCTAATGTTAACCAAGATAGAATGAATTCCAATAGAAATCAAACAAATCATAGTAATTTCCTGTTATGAAATTCATCATTATAGTAAAGCACCATAAGACCCTTCCATCTATGAAGAGTATTTGATTTTACATTATTTGGGTCTTGAGAAGAAGATTTTTGAAATTTCAGTCAATTTGACCCTTTTTAGCCTCGCCATCAGCCCCTGGGGTTCAGTCAGGGCCAACATGTGCATACCATCAAACTGCCATCCCAAGCTGCTAATATTAACCAAGTTAGAATGAATTCCAATAGAAATCAAACAAATCATAGTAATTTCCTGTTATGAAATTCATCATTATAGTAAAGCACCATAAGACCCTTCCATCTATGAAGAGTATTTGATTCTACATTATTTGGGTCTTGAGAAGAAGATTTTTGAAATTTCAGTCAATTTGACCCTTTTTAGCCTCGCCCATCAGCCCCTGGGGTTCAGTCAGGGCCAACATGTCCATACCATCAAACTGTCATCCCATGCTGATAATGTTAACCAAATTAGATTGAATTCCATTAGAAATCCAACAAATAAAGGTCAATCAAAGGGCCAAAGGCCCTGAGAAACATCAGGGTCTGAGGTCATAAAATAAGAAATTTAAAATTGAATTTATAGTCAGACAGCTACATTTGTATCAGATGAAATGTCTTAATCTGGTTATTCCTATTATATATATATTCAAGAAAACATGTATAACATATTTATCTGCTGACAACTTTCCAATAGCTGAGTATAATTCTTTCCCTATTTCTTTAATGTTTGTGGAAGATTATTGATATACTTCTGAATCAGTAAAGCTGCTTGTAAACTTTGAAAAAAGAATCAACTGAAGGACAAATCGGTTTATTACCAGTTACATGTACTGTACAACCAGAGATATAATCTAAGATGTACACACCTTAAGTTGTTTTTATCTATACCATAAGATGTTAATTAGGCCTAGCAAACACCTATTTTATTACCCCTAGTAACATCGAAAATGCAAATATTTCACCTCCGATATAAAACTACGGTCGCACTGTCGGTCACGCTGTCCGGCGAGACATATATAGGCCTACAGTTTTGACAAACAAGATGCCAGTACTGTGGTACATCAGTCACGGATCATAATCGTTAGATTCTTTTCAAATAAACAAATAATAATATTATTTAACAAAATCCTCATGAAAAACGACATTGTAGTTTGTTACAACTTGCCTTCAATTCCTGTTGACATTTCTTGCGTATTCTAGCGACATACAAATAAATAAGAAACTGCGAACGGTCGCTGGCTTAGTTACATTAGACATAACCGCCATTTTGGCTGATGATCACGTGATTAGTCACGCGACAGCTGAAGTTATCCCTGTTTTGCTGCAGAACTATTTATAGATTTGTAAACATTTGACTACGTAAACACGGTTGGTTTTAGGCTTATATGAAATGTTCCTGCATATGATCTCTGGATGAACATATGAGTCTAAGACATGTGGACAGCTTCTCTGTGGACGCATGTAAATTTCCACGATGATCAAACTGAATTTTTTACTTTCCTTTTCAAAGCAGGATTGAGACCGAACTACGTAATCCTACGCCAACAAAATTGCATATACTGATGAGGAAAATGTTTATATTTATAGTCTAAAATAGTTCAGAACACCGAACATTCATATTTCATTTTAAGTAATTGCAGTAAACACGGGAACCATCGGTTAAATCGTGTCAACAATTGTTGTGTTAAAATAGGAACTATATGTGGCTGCAGATGAATATCATTTGTATTACAGAAAAGAGAAGTTGTTAGCCGGAAACAAAAGTGTGATTAACAACATTTACCCACCACGACTATAACAGCAGGTGCCAAAGGCATCCTGACGTTAAAAATGTGATTTCCCTATATAAAATATAGTAAAGTTTACCCCCTCCCCAGGGGCAAACACGAGACCCCCTGGGTCATGAAATTCACAATTTTGGTAAAGCACCATAAGACCCTTCCATCTATGAAGAGTGTTTGAATCCAGCATATCTGAGAGGAGAGAAGAAGATTTTTGAAGTTTTAGTTAATTTGACCCTTTTTAGCCCCGCCCCTTAGGCCCCTGGGGGGTGGGGACCATATAATTCACAATTTTGGTTGACCTTTAGCCATAGAAGCTTCCTGCCAAATTTCATAGAATTTGGTTTAGGGATTTTGGAGAAGAAGTCGAAAATGTAAATTGTTTACGGACGCATGACGCAAGACGACGGACAAAAGGCAATTAGAATAGGTCACTTGAGACTTTGTCTCAGGTGACCTAAAAATATGCTTATGATCATATATAAATGTATTTCATTACGTTGAAAACAACTCTATTTCATCCAAAAACCATGTCATTTTCAAGGTATGGAAAAAAATATGACAGATGGTCGCACGATTAATACTATAGCTCTAGCTGCAATGTCACTGACTGGCTATTTTGAGGCCTTTTATATTGCTCTTCTCGAGAAACACCTCTAAAGCAAGCAACGTCATCTACAAACCAGAAGCACATTGAACAAAGGGGAAATTCTTGAATCTGTATCAGTAGCATACTGATCTTCATAAAAGGAAATCTTGACATGTTTTGTCAACACATAAGGATAGGTTTGTCACTTTTCAATTCTTTGTCATCAGAAATATATAATGTATTCACACCAATCTATGGGATGATTGTATCGCTTGTAGTTTTGCTAGAAATTTTCTGCATCCATATATACATACAAAGGGTTGGTTGAATTGGAGTGCCGTCAGTGTTATGATACAGTAGGCCAGCTGCAAGTTATAGAGCCAATTGTAACATTTGGCATGTTAATAATTGTAGTTTATTGCAGACTGAAAAAGATCTGTGAAGGCGGCGATTGCAATTTTCACAAGTGTTCGTGATTTGGGACCCCTGATTAAAAATAAGAGTTTGCTATAAAAATAGCATTACCTTTAATTTTTATACAACAAGAATTTCTATTTACTGTCAAAAGGACAAGCACCTGTGCAATTTCCCATTTTATTACATTAATATATGGTTTCACTATCATTGAGAATACTGCAATGAACACTGGCCATAGGGACATGTATAATCTTATATTACAAAATAAAGTCCCAGTACTCTGACAGTGACATACATATGTATATACACCTGGTGTTAGGATGTTGGAATCCATTACATACCATTTGTAGTTATCTAGTGAGTTCGGAACATTCATACATTTTTTATTGTATTAGTTAAAATAGTATGTGTCCATTTTTGTTTCTAATGTCTTTAAGTACACAAAATATAGACATACATTAACCCAAATTAAAACACACAAAGATAATCAAATAGTCAAGATACCTTTAAGACATTTGAAGAGATCGAGCCATAAACACAAAAATAGAGAAAGATATCTAACTTTCCGATCTCAAAAGAATTCAATATATTGATTAAAGTATGCATTGTTTATCAGTTAGTTACTAGGAGCTTATTCAATGTTTTTTATCTCTGTAACTAAATTCATAAATTGAATTCTGTGTCAACATCTGGTTCTTTATAAAACTTGATAGAACATGCATATCAGTATTTGTTCTGTTCATTGATCAGTCATACTTTCTGCATTGATTTTGCACAGGGTTTCAATATTTCCCATAGAAATTATACACTCCTTTGCTTTTCCATAAATAAGTAGTATGTAAGACCAATATAGGCCCTAACAGCTGGCACATCTCATATTGATATCATGATAGTTTTAATTGTGAAAGGCTGAAGTTATACTTGTAGATAGCTATGTACATGTACACTGTAACAACTAAATTAAATCTGACAGCTTGTTTCATTACTATACATGTATGTTTGGACATATCCTGGTCAGCTGTTCTGAAGTCATGTGTACCATATCTTACTGTCATCATAATATGTATAAAATGTATGCTTTATAATTCAGTACAATACATAATTTTTATTTAAAATTTTAAATCTAAACAGAAACAACAGATTCAACATTAGGTTTTTCAGAAGTCAAAGAAATGAAATAATGTTTTAAAACTCTGATAATTCAAAGTCACACTTTTTTTCTGAAGCAAAATTCATATTATTCATCATATAATTAAAACAGGTTCATCCATATTTATTTAATTTTGTTCAAACTGACCGAAGGTTACTGTATCCAGTTGATAAATCAGATATCGGGCTATTAAAATTTAACACCTGTTAATCTCTTGATAGTTGTGGTATTATTGTACATGTACTACAAAAGTAGGCATTATACATAAAACACAGGTTTTGTTTGATTTATTGGGGTTTAATATCCCCACAACATTCCGGGTCATAATGACATGAGGATGGGTATCTATAGAAGGACATCAATTGAATCGAGAGGAGACAGTGTAAAAAATCTATCAGGAGATAAAACTGACTATCAAAATGAATGTACTTCTACTTTCATTTTACTTTTCATCTGTGTGATTAAAGGTGAAATGTACTATCATTTCAATAGTTTAAGGTCAGTATTTTAATACCACTCCTTTAACCATCCAAATACCCTGATATCAGGTAGAGATATGATAAAAGGTACATTATCTATATCAGTTTTTTTTAAGTTTGTTATCAATAATAATGTACAGTATTTGCTCCGCTAATTACCATTCAGGAATACTGTAAATCAGTGCAGATACTAATGTAAGAACAAAACTGCTATTTTCAGACATTCTTTCCTCCCTATATATTTGGGTCTGATTTTAAACCCCATTCTCAACTGTTTATGGTGCTACTGAAATCGTCAAGAGCTTCATCAAATAATTATCAACTGAGAATGTAATTTAGAATTTCAACTTAATCTAGACTTTTCGCATTAGGAAGTTCAGGAAAAGAATTCATTTAAGTTGAAGGATGTTCTTAAGACGGGGCAAGAAATTTGAAAACCTACCATTCTTTGATAATTTATTTAGTACAAATATATATATAAGTTACCTCATCAACCCATTTAATGGCCCTGACCATCTTGTACCGCTCCTCCTGTTTATATACTGGTGGCCCTTTGTGCTTAGCTATCTCCTCTGAAATTAAAAAAAAAAGTTTTATATCAGTATGATATATGATTAAGTGCATACATCCACTTTTTCTGTTTAAATACTGGAGACAGATATCTGTGTTTAATTATCTCCCAAAGACGAAAAAACTTCAGTAAGATATAGTAGCTCTACATTGCTATTTCAACTAAGATGACAAATCTTCAGTACAAAAGATATAATTACCGTATTTATTTTTTCTCAAATAAGCTCCCTTGTCTAGTATAGATATTTTGTTATTAAAGTTTGAGGAGGCCTTGTTTGTGACTGATTATTCTGCAACTAGACAATGTCTGCCACCCCGAAATACTGTTTGGTGAGGATCGCATCAGCAGTTCCCGAGATAAGGTAGTTACATTTGGACGGGATGGGACGGGATGGGTACTGGATGCCGTGACAGGGATGACACTATATGCCCCTCCCCCATTTCATGGTTGGGGCATAAAAATGAATTATAAGGGGACTTATTTGTGCATAAATATGGTATTTAATATAAAGTACACATGGTCACTTTTTGTGTTTAAATACAGATAGGCTGATGTGTTTTTCTTTTTTGTTTAAATACAGATAGGCTGACGTGTTGGCTATTTATAAGATAACATTTTGATAAAGAAAATTTGTATAGTACACAGATCAAAGGCTGCAGTTCAATTTTATATTTACAGTTAATCATACGTATCATGTACTTTTATCAGTCATTTTGCTTTTGTAATCTCCAGATAATACATACCCGGTACTAAAAATATAGGTCATGTGATCAATTCCAGATAATACACACTTGGTTCTAAAAATATTGGTCATAAGATCAATATGATTTGAAAACTGGAGTACAAGCCCGATTGCTGTATACAACTGATCAGATTCTATATATTTACACATCATTTGTGTGTACATACAGAAAATATACATACTGAACATAAAACATAAATATCACCATACAGAACAGAACATACCATCTGAATGTACTCCCACTACCAGATAATCACCCATCTTCTTTGCCTGTAAATATTTGATAAACAGAATATAGAACATGTGAACAACTTACAATGTACTAAAACCGTATATTAACTTTTTCCCATTACAACAGAGGCATACAAATCTCATAAAAATTCAATCACAAGTAGAATTCTCAATTAGTGTTTAGTATCATTAAGTTATTAGTATCAATTAGTGATTATAATCAATTAGTGATTAATATAAATTAGTGATTAGTAACAATTAGTTATTAGTAACAATTAGTGATTAGTAACAATTAGTGATTAGTAACAATTAGTGATTAGTATCAATTAGTGATTTGTAACAATTAGTGATTACTATCAATTAGTGATTTGTATCAATAAGTAATTAGTATCAATAAATGATTAGTATCAATTAGTGATTAGTATCAATTAGTGATTAGTAACAATTAGTGATTAGTATCAGTTAGTGATTTGTATCAATAAGTGATTTGTAACAATTAGTGATTAGTATCAATTAATGATTAGTATCAATTAGTGATTAGTATCAATAAGTGATTAGTAACAATTAGTGATTAGTATCAATAAGTGATTAGTAACAATTAGTGATTATAACAATTAGTGATTAGTATCAATTAGTGGTTAGCATCATCTCATTCTGGAATCTTGTACTGGTGGCTGATCTACAGATGCCAATTTCAGGATGTTTTCTTGTTTAATTGATAATTGATCATAACAGCACTATTTGATGACAAAACTAATAGGTACCTCACGAAAACAACTTTCTTCATTCAAGCAGAGAACTTTATTGGATAAAATGCAGTGTTAACTGTATACATTTTCCAGTCTCTAAGATTATTCCTACAGTCAGATTTCCGAAACTACTTCAGAGAAAATGTAAACTGCAAATCCAATTTAAATCATGATAAAATTAGGAAAAACAAAATGATGAACTTACCTGCCTGATGGCATTGGCATGGCCAAAATGTACCATGTCAAAACTGGAAAGGAAAACAAGAAATTATCAAACAACCTCACTATTGAGTGTTCTTCATACAATTCTCAACAAGGACAGCAAAGTGATATAACTATGCACATAATTCCCAGCAAAAGATTTCCATTGCCACGCCTATAGCATAAAACATTCAAATCAGGATGTAAACAGGGGTTGACACTAACTTATTCACCTTGACAGACTGCTGGGCTGCGCTGCCAGGTTTTGGAATGAGGCAGTCTTGGCTGTCAAAGGTGATGCCATGCATCTTGGGGGATTTGGGGGCATTGTCCCTCCAGCCCCTTACCCCAACACTGATAATTGAATATTCTAGATGCAGTTTCCTGCATTCTAGTTCATTCTGAGCATGAAAATATTAGATCTTCACCTGCTTGAAGAGCAACTTTGCAGTCGATCCAGGTCATTTATAAAGATACAAAGCTGAGTTTTATTCAAATATTAGAGCAACGCTTTATTCATGCATGTAAATAAACGTTATAGTTCTTCATTCCAGCATATCAGGTCTCAAGAGTATCTTGGTACAAAATAATAGTTGATAAAAATTTTTAACACATTTGAACCCTGTGACCTTGAAAGTAGGTCAAGGTTATTAATTTGAACAAACTTTGTTGCCCCTTCATCCCTGCATGCTTCAGGCCCAAAATCATGACCCTGGACCTCTTGGTTATTGAAAAGAAATTGCTTTCGATGCACAATGTATGACACCAGACAAAAGATGATCGCAATAGGTAATTAAAATCAAAGATAGTCACTTGTTGGTTATTGCATGTTTTCTAGATCAGTCTGCAAATTGTATATTCACAGACCAAAGGGAACCTAAATATGAAACATGAAAATGATCTATGAAATAGCAATAGTAACCTTTAACTATGTTATCCAACATTGCCACCTGTTGGCAATTTTTGTTTCAATCAGTCTCAAAATTGAACATGCACATTGAACATTCAGAGAATTATACATCAAGTAGCTCCTCAAGAAATGATGATAAAACTTGAAAGGTGATGTCAAAATCCAAGATGGCTGCTTGTTGGCCATTTTGATTTCTGATTTGTCTTAAATTTGCACTAGAAATGGACCAATCATACATGTAAAAATCCAGAAAGCTTATTTCAATACTTGAAAGTGATAACAAAAACGGTAAATGATAATGACTAGAGCTGAGTACACACAAGGTGGGTAGCAATACGATTCGAACCGCGATACAGGGGTCACGATACGATAGTCGTATCACAATACAGTATATGAGAACCTGATGACTTATCAGATATCTGGTATTCCATCATACAGTAGTCCTGATTTGTTTGTGGTATTTCCGGAATATTAGAGTCTTTTTCTACATTTGTTACTTAAAAACATGTTTTGTCTGTTTCCCACAAAGCCTTCCTGAATTTACATAATTTGGATTTGAAAGAACTCCAACAGCCGCTGGAATCACAATACAAATCAAGGATAGACGATGCATTGATACACCACACTGTCTAATAATGACAGATAACAGACCCAGTGTTCGAAAGTAAAGGTAGTCCGATGACCCGAGGCTATAGAAAACCTGGTCAGTCTATGTAAAATTTCAAAGTGTTGGCCCCATTGGCTATGAAAAGTTTGAGCCCTGACATACATTACAATTCATGAAAACAACATTCCAATATTTTCTGACAAATGATCATATGAAATCAGAGCTTACAATAGAGTTTATTTTACCCATAACAGCGTGTTATTACTGGATGATGCAAGCATTTGCGTGACAGTTATGCTACTTTCAACAATGTTTTAAAAAATTGGTCTATGGAAAAATGACTTGGGCTATGGGATTTCAATTTTCTGTAGACATATTGTCTAAGGAATTTTCATATATAATTCATACACTGCCGACCATGGCCAAAGGCAAATTAAATAGTGCAACATCTGATGTTTGTGGGCTATAAATATCACCTGCTAATTGTAGTGATATCACCTGTTAATTGTAGTGATATCACCTGTTAATTGTAGTGATATCACCTGTTCATTGTAGTGATATCACCTGTTAATTGTAGCGATATCACCTGTTAATTGTAGTGATATCACCTGTTCATTGTAGTGATATCACCTGTTAATTGTAGTGATATCACCTGTTCATTGTAGTGATATCATCTGTTCATTAATTGTAGTGATATCACCTGTTCATTGTAGTGATATCACCTGTTAATTGTAGTGATATCACCTGTTCATTGTAATGATATCACCTGTTCATTGTAGTGATATCACCTGTTAATTGTAGTGATATCACCTGTTAATTGTAGTGATATCACCTGTTCATTGTAGTGATATCACCTGTTCATTAATTGTAGTGATATCACCTGTTCATTAATTGTAGTGATATCACCTGTTCATTGTAGTGATATCACCTGTTAATTGTAGTGATGTCATGATCACCCGTTCATTGTAGTGATATCACCTGTTTATGGTAGTGATATCACCTGTTTATGGTAGTGATATCAGTTTCTGTTCATTGTAGTGATAACACCTGTTCATTGTAGTGATAACACCTGCTCATTGTAGTGATATCATCTATTAACTGTAGTGATATCATCTATTAATTGTATAGTGATATCACCTGTTCATTGTAGTGATATCATCTATTAACTGTAGTGATATCTTCTATTAATTGTATATATAGTGATATCACCTGTTCATTGTAGTGATATCACTTGTTCATTGTAGTGATATCATCTGTTCATCGTAGTGATGTCATTTATTCATTGTAGTTATATCACATATTCATTGAAGTGAATTTATCTCATTAATGATTTAGATAGATTGCTGTACAGTATAATATATCACCAATTCATTATGGTGATATCGCTAAAACAATATAGGTGAAATCACCATAATGAATTTGTGGAATCACTATATAGTGATATCAATATAATGAGATAGGTAATATTTGATTGTTTTTGCGATATCACTAAAGAAGAGCACCCCATACATTCAAACTAATTTGAGGCCAAACTTTAGCCCCATCATTCACTGCTGCCTTATTTCTATATTAAACTCAGGTAATTTCTTTCCATTTTGATATAAATAAGATTTCAAAATAAAATTCTGAAAAAAATGATAACGAATGTTTACAATAAAGCAGTTAAGAAATTGACAGCTGTACATGTACTGTTCGGTAATCTGCTGGCCACGCCCATTATATATGCCATGCAGGGAGAGGACATGTTTTAACGTATTAGGACTAGGGCCCTAATTATAAATGGCGTGAATTCATGCGTGTATAAATTTGTACATTTCAAAACAATCTATAAATTATCACTACAGTAAATATGTGGGAAACCAATTGTAACATATTAGTAGCATGCTGACCAGCCAGTCTAAGCATTGATATACACTGTAGGGATCGCTAGGACCGCTTACATATTCAGCTGTCAGTTACTGAGTTAGAATCTAACGTAACCTATAGTAGGCCAGGCAGTCAAATTAGCAGTAAAATGACAAAAATGCAGTAAAGAATATCCATCATATAGCATTTAACACATCAAACTGCGTTCGATCTCGTTTCAAATAAACGTGTCGATAACGTGTCACCGTCATCAACATTGATTAGGCCTACAGCAAAAACGTGAACTGTCACTGGTTGTCAGTTCTAAGCGTCTTTTTCTGTGGAATGTTGTCACGGTGACGACTTCAAATTACCAAAATAAAATAACTGCACGCGATAGTCTACACGAAAATGATAGTTGGGCATTTATATCACACTTACCAGCCATCAACCCACACTCGCACCTGCTTCTTCTTCTTGTCTGAAGCCATTTCTACTGATACATCCGTATCACCTGACCTTTTAAACGCCATGGTTCGATGTTGACCCCCAGTTAGAGTAGTCTCCCTTCTGTCAACACGCGATCCTAGAACACGCGATCTAAACGTGTTCAGTGATTGTGAATAAATATTTCTCTGTTTTAATAGGTGATCATGGTTAGGGTTAATGGAATAATTTGATTAAGTCTGTTAAATAAAATCTAATAAGGATTTATAATCTGCGCACAAGCTCGTCGATATTTTGTATCAATATCCTAACCTGAATAATTCATCCCACAGAGCCTTGATCGTGACTGAAAAGGGTGGCATCTTTTGCGTTAACAGAAAATCTCAACATGGGGGACCGGCTGAAACAGTTGAAGGAGCGATCTCTGAAAAGAAAGCAGGTTTTGGCGCAAGCGGTAGGAAATACAATTGTTTTGTCACGAGGCCTGATGCATACTAATAACAAAACCATGATAGCTTATACTGTACTAGTACTGTACTGTATTTTGTGATTCTGAACAAGATCACACTTTCAAAAACAATAGTCTTTGAATAGACTGGCAAAAGCTAGACAGATACTGCAGTTTTGTTAAGGTGGATCATCATCATGACACTTGTACTCCCCATATTACGCCAGCAATAAATATATTCAGTATCATCAAATATATAATAACGGAATCCTTAAAGAGTAATGTACTGTACAGTATAACATGTTACAGTATTACATTTATGCGAACTAGTTGATATCTGAAAAAATGACTGGTGTTAATCAGATTGGCAAAAAGTTTTATATGAAAATTGGAGAAAAGTTGACTAGCCGACGAACGTTTGGTCTGAATGATAACGAACGTGCACAGGTAAGCAGGTCGTCTGTACACACCTGGAATAAGTTTACACGGGTTAGCTACACCCTAATTACCTATGTCTGGCGGCCACACTAAAATACGCCATAGGGAATTATACGCCATAGGTACGCCATAGGGGTTTTCCGCACGCCATAGCAAAATAGAAACGATAGATTCACAATATGAATTGTTTTTTGCGTTGGTATGTCCCTTTTACAGGTTCTGATGACGTTTCATTTAAAAAAAATGTGTACTTTGTAAGAAAATCGATCTTGTTTGCGCAGCCAGGTGAGAGCACTTTACACTAAAATACGCCATACGTGTATATTCACGCCATAGAACAATCAAAGTGTTATTTCTGCAAAATCAATGTTTTTTCATCGTTGTATATGTTTTATACATGATATGTAAAAGTGTCATTAAATAAAAATGTGTATTTTGTATGAAAAACGATGATTTTGTCCATCACGATTTCCGAGTCAATCCCAAGGGAAGTAACTCTTACACTTACAAAATGAACAACACAATATTTGACTCACTATGAAACACTGGCCTATTTATTTATGAAAACACAAATCATAATGTAATATATACAACATTTGTAAAACAACTCTAATCTTGATGTATCTCAGTCTAGTCAGCAGTAGTCGATTTATCTTCTTCCGTTGTTTCTCAAAAGACGTCGCTGTCAGGCCTGGGGACTTGTCAAAGTTACCACGTCGCACAATCTCTGTAAAGTACACCTCCTGAATTCCAGCATGATGTAGGTCCACCTGCAGTGTCAGAAGTCTCTGGAAAATGTCGTTGGTGGATGATGTCGCTGAGATGTCATTTCCTCCTAGTTGGATGAGTACAACATCAGGGTTGTACTCTATCAGGTCTCTAAGTAGTTGTCTTGGAATCGAATCAGAACGCATGCCACCCTTCCCGAAGAATCTGACGGTGCCAGGAACCTGCATAAGAAACAATAGTATGAATAAGCATGATATTTCATATAAGTGAACAAGATTGAAAAATTAAATTCAAATACCAACTTTGACAGTTATTATTATTGTTTGTTTTTTTTAATATTACTTGCATTTTGGGAATTACCCAACAAATAGAGTTTTTGATATTTATTCTATTCTCAAACACATTTGCTATCATTATTTACCTTAAGATCACCATGACAATATCTCTCAACGAAAAAAAAAAAAAGAAAAAAAACACACAAAATAAAATGTTGAAAATAAAACTTTTATTGTGTGATTCCTTTTGAAATTGAAGTTGTTTTAATACATGTATGATATTATGTGTAGTCAGAGACATATATACAGATGTATATATATATGTCTCTGGTGTAGTGTAATAATGTCTGTACAATACATGCTTCCATTTCAATTCAAAAATTATTTTATTATTCCAAATATATACAAATACATGTTCAATATACATACAATCAATAAACATAATTATATTAGAAATTTAAATGTTATTTATGTATATTATTATCATTTGTTAAGTTTTATTTTAAATATTTATATATATGAAATAATAGGATCAGACAACAGGATTACCCTATATAAGTCTTTTCCATAGACCGGTTGCAGATAGGTATAATAATTATACATAGTCTAAACAGCACACCTTTCACACTCACTTACACACAATTTCATAAAGGGAAGACATGAAAAATAATGATGAGCAACATAATCATAATAGTTGAAATCTTTTAGTGCTCATTATATATAAGTAAACATGATTTAAGATATATAGATTAATATCTTCCATGCTTCCATCTTTCATCTTCTGAAAATTTCAGAATATTTTCTGTATTAAATTACATAATTTATATATATATATATAATATATATATCATTTCAGAGATGTCAACATATATCTTTGGTTTCATATATATATACCAATTAATAGTGTCCTTCTAATCATTTTGCAAGAGTTACTTCCCTTGAAATCGACCTGAAATTGCGATAGACAAAAACATCAATTTTCTTACAAAATACACATTTTTATTTCACGAATATTTACTAAATCATGTATAATACACATACAATGTGAAACATTCATTGATTTTGCAGAAACAACCCTTGAACTTTGCTATGGCGTGCATAAACACGTATGGCGTACTGTAGAGGATCTAGTATAGTGTAAAGTGCTTGAAACTGACTACGCAAATAAGACCGATTTTCTTACAAAGTACACATTTTTATTTCATGAATCTTTACTAAATCATGTATAATACGCATACAATGTGAAAAATTCTTTGATTTTGCAGAAACAACCCTTGAACTTTGCTATGGCGTGCATAAACACGTATGGCGTATAGTGCTTGAAACTGACTACGCAAATAAGACCGATTTTCTTACAAAATACACATTTGTTTGAAATGAAACTTTATCAGAACCTGTAAAATAGGTATATCAATGAAAAAAACAAGTTATTTTGTGTATATATCGGTTACATTTTGCTATGGCGTGCGAAAAACTCCTATGGCGTACCTATGGCGTATATTTCCCTATGGCGTATTTTAGTGTGGCCCATGTCTGGTTAACTTATACGGCTTTTTTTGTGTGTAATGTAGAATTCAGACAGCTTATCTAAAATGTCTTGTTACACTATAATAATATCATTGTATTAGTGTTTACCTATGTCGTCTTTTTTTTTTTTAGTAAAAAAACTGAAAAATCTCAAAGTTGATAATTGATATGGTTTTACATGAAATATACATGTAAATAGACGTTTATATCATGAAAATTATCAATACAACACTATTTTGATCATTTGAAAGAAAAATGAGCCTGGCATGACATAAATGAACACTAATATGCATTTGTAGTACGATAATATTTATATATATATCTAAATTGTTTCACAAAAAAAAAGGTTTAGATAAGCTCTCTTGAACTTATTTGTGAAGGGGTTCATCATTGATTACAAACCATTTGGTTTAATATTCCTCAAATCTCATGCAGCACAAGTGTACTGAAGCACCTTAAGTGGGTTTGCTGAATGCAATGGCCAACAATTTTATGTGAAAACAAATACATAAAAACATTTTCACACGGAAATAGTCATTAACTGATGTTCATAGAGGATAAGATAATGGGGAAATGAGGCAAAAGTGAGATATGTCATTTTCATTGTAAGTTATCACATATTTTGTCGGTGTTCACAGGGCTGCAGTATTCTCGTTTCATGAAAGATAAATTATTTTGTTACTTTCATGTGTGTTATCCTGTACTTATGTATTTTGTCAAACTATCAAATTTTTTGGAAAAAATCAGGCGAGAATCATCACAAAACCACATTCATTTCCATGTCCACAATATCCAACAGTAGCTTAGGTGACAAGGCTCTCTGGGTATGAATTAAATACCTGTAGCACATGCATGCATGCATGAGTGCATCTTCATATAGCTCAGACGCCACCTATTGACTGATAGTTATGACTCTCAGTGCATACAAAGCCTTGTCATCTTAGCTACTGTCCATTGTCTATTTACTGAAACATGTCAATGTAAAAAATATACATTTGCATGATTCTTGTTTTCAGTTTGGAGTTGGAAGTCCAGATGGTCTGAAAACAGCTTTGAGAAGTAAAGAAGACATTGAAGATGAGAAGAAAGCTACAATCCCTAGGTTTGATATGCTTTTGTTAGCATGAATTACCTAGTAATCAATGATCATCATAAGAAAATGACTGACATCCATTGTAATAAGAATGATGGTAGATGTTATACCTGGATGGTATAATGATCATGAGTGATGTTGTCTTACAGAATTATAACCATGGTAATCTGAAGACATTGACTTAATTATATCCATTCTATTAAAACATGGCATTATTATATATCTTGCTGAGATGAAGCACTATCTGTAGCATCAACTTAGGTATTATCAGGTATTATCAGGTGTGGTAAAGTGATGAGCTTATTAAGGTTTTATTAAGTAAATTGTTTGCCATATTCATCTGACAATAACACTCTCGAAAAGTCCACCCTTGTTTGAGTTCAGTTGAAATGGTATTAATATGACATTTTTTTGTCCTGCAATAAGCCGACACTCTACTTTCAGCCATAGTTTATATTACCTGGTAGGTGTTGACCTCCAGAGCTTATTGCAGGATAAATAGTATATAACTACATTGTACAAACTTGTCAAAAAAATTATTGAGTATATATACATACGCGTATACTGGAGCCTTTTCCTGTTTGTGACACTTGAAATTACTTTAGAATAAATAAAGTTGGTGCTGGTGCAAGCCTCTAACTATAGAGATTAAAGACGAAACTTCCTTCAATGTGACTTCCTTTTAATTTTCAAAAGTGAAACTGAAAAAAGTGCAGAGAACCAGAAAGTGATGAAGCTATCAGAAGAACAACCACAGCCAGATGAACAAACAGACAAATCCAAGGTAGGTAGTTGATACAGAGATCACTGAATTAAATATCAACAGATTTTGTATGAATCAATAAAATTCTTGTTCCTTATTACTAGTGCATCTTGCTAGCCGCTAATTTCATTTTGTTACCATGACTAAGTTTTCTTCCTCAAGCTTCATTTGAATTTTGTATTTAATGATTTGCATAGGAATAAATTTTTGTTCTTAAATCAATCATCACTGTGTACACAGTGGTGCCGTAATATATACTACGGTCATCAAAGACGGATGCAGGCGAAATCGGTGAGTTTCGGTTTTTTACTGAATTTTCTGAGGTGAGCCGTAGAAAGATTTTAATATGCTGTTTTGAAATATCATATAATATATTCCTGACAATAACCCATTTTAACGTAAGGAGCGTTGAAAAAAATATCTCTGAGATGACTGTAATATCGAACTATGATGACAGTAGTAATTGAAAGGGATGACCATAATATGCCAAATTAGATACGATACAAGTACATATTAATATAATTGAAAAAAATCTGGAAATGCACACTTGCGGTATATTCATTCAGTTAACAGTTTACACTCTAAAATTACAACAGAAAACAAAATCAATAATTTACTCATTTGTTCAAGGTAAGTAATTTCATAATACATATTTGTTATTGGTTCACTGTTGCACAATCGAACATAAACATTCCAAAACAATAATAAGAAACAATATTAAATAGTAACCAATTGGTATGAGTGACGTCATCATGAGTTTTATTAAGCATAATGAGTAAGCTACATGTATCAGAAAGACCCTGACAAAAGAATTGGGTATCCTAACGAACGATGCCTGTTCAGGCTCCAGGACTGGGACTAACACCACAAATATATCCTTATGTCTAACAGTTGTTGAGGTTCGGTGTTCGGGTCAGAGGAAACTCGGATAACAGCAAAACATTGATATGTAAGAATGTCTTAGTCTGGTGTCAGGGCCAGAGGAACTCAGGACTAAATTTATATGCACTATACACATAGAATCAAATTACAACTAAAATGTCTGGTAAAACGTTGTCATTGTGATCTTTTCTTTATTATACATGCCTAATAGCCTATATATTTATAATGTATAGTATAATTTCACTAATGTGCATAAATGAGAGGGCATATATATATACTAAATGTCACACATACAATAGATGTAGGTATCATTTGTTAACTGCAAATGAACGCAACAAAACCAAATGGTAATTTTCAAGTATGAATAAACAACACACAAAATACAAAATTCAAAAAACACGAAACTGAAATTTGATCAATGATTCAAAGAAATATAAACAACATGAATGAATAAAAAAGCTTCAATGTTTACCTGCGTTCATGTCGCTGTCGTTCGCCTACATGTAAAATATTCTATTAGCACTTAAATAATAGTAAATTAGCAAATTGTTACCCATTGTAAACTGAAACAATAACAGAACGTTAATATCTCATCATTATCATGTACGTTGTTTCTATTTCATAAGGTTTGAAATGCATGAAAAAGTGACATGTGAGCATGTTAAAATCTTCCTCAGAAACTTTCAATGTTACCATAAACTAGCAAATTCGGTAAAAAAAACTAAACTCGCCGATTTCGCCTGCATCCATCTTTGATGACCGTAGTATATATTACGGTCACCACTGTGTACACAGTGAATCATGTAACCAGTTGCCAACCAAACACGATTTTAACATTCTCTAGCCACACCATTAGGATATTTTGCCTGCAAGGTTTTAATATCAATCTATTAAAATACAGATCATCATTTTACAATGTGTTTTGAAGATTTGACATTGGCATGTCATAATTGGATGATCTTTCAATCAATCAAAATGTGTTTCCCCTCGGCACACATGGTCGGTAGTTATTGTATTAATAATATCTGAGTGTCCTGATTGTCAACCAAACTAAGATGGCCACGTTCATCATAAGCCCTTCATGCCCCTAAAAATGTATTTATTAGACAAAGCATGTTTAGTTTATAGATTTCCCTTTGTTATGATAGAAACTTCCCTGAAAAGAGATAAAGTAGCAAACAAGAGGCCCAAAGGGTCTGCATTGGTCACCTGGATATTTTAGTAATCATGGCAGAATACTCTCATATTGAAGTTATATTACAATTAGTTGCTACTTTTTGAGCTGCCTCTCCCAACAATTGTTCAATCCAAATGTGGACCAAACTTATCATTCATTATAAAGGAATGTTGACAAGCAATGGATGCTGTGCCATTGCCTTGGCTCACCAGCCCTTCTGGCCAGGTGAGGTAAACACGAGCAGATTGAAGAATCAATGTAACATTATTTCTTCACAGTTTAATGCCCTGTCCTTTTGCATAAAGTGCCAAGCAGGCATTAAAGAGACAGGTTTTTATTGGCTGAAAAAAATCCTGTTTTATGGTAAGCATTGAGGTTAACTGAACATGACCCCTTATCGGCCACTGTCAGATCTCGGTTAACATATTGTAAAATGATGATCAGTATTTGTATCAAATTGGATTTAATTGTGTATAGACAGTGTAGTGGGTGTATTGATCAATCACCTAGGTAACTGCTGGGAAGAATTTCCTGTTAGTTTGATTAGTAGACCAGCAAACTAGCACATTGGGTTGAAATTATGTCTTAAAAATATGAAATTAAGTTCCGATATTAAAACAATGATATGAATATTTCGTTCTTTAGAATGATGCGGAACCAGACGAGGAAGATGAGTTTTATACAGACTCCAGTACATTCCTGAAGGTAATTACATCATGTAGCAAATCATTATAATTTATTCTTCAGATTTTCTAGTATAACTTTATATGATTTTAAGCATTTGTAGCATATATAGCAAGCAGCTGTCAAAGGCAGTATGGCCTGATTGAATGGTATAAAAAATTATGATAATAATACAAATGATCAGGCAGCAGTGAGCCAGATAATTCTATTTTTACTGAACAATAAAAAGGATCTAGCATTGGATCTACTTTCATTAGTCACTGAACAATGAAAATTATGTTGCAGTGATCTTTTTTTATCTGTAATGTTGATCTTATGACAGCACAACATTTCATTATTGATAACGGTATGTTTTCTATGAAGTTAAAACCAATGTTAACAAAAAATTATAGATGTTGAGGTCATTGAGTCTGGCTGGCAGTATTTACAATCAAGCCAAAAACTACATGCTTCTTTTAGAAAATGTTGTATGGCTAATACTTGTGTATGGTTTATAGGGCACACAAAGTGCAAATCCCCACAATGACTATTGTCAGCACTTTGTGGACACTGGGGAAAGACCACAGAATAAGATAAGAGATGTTGGTAAGTTGGAAACTGGTTTTATTTCAATATATTTCTTTGAAATGTAGCAAGCTAATAATTTTACTTTAATCAAGTTGGGAACTCTGGGCTTTTCGAGACAGGCTCAGAAACCATTGACAGTCCCCCATTACAGAGACAAAATTCTCTGAAATGAGGGATCATGCATAAACTGTCCTTAAAAATTATCTGTAAATAGTCACATTTTCTTTTAAATAGTCAAAGGTAGTATTACCATATTGTTCATTTATGTGTGATTCCTTATTTTTTTTAAACATAGTGCTCAGTGTTTTTTCATTAGATCATCAAAAACTTATTATAATACTCTTTGCTAATACCTTTGGAATTCATCTGACGTTTTTCAATACACAATTTTAGAGGACTTTCAAATTTTGCATTACAGTAAATGAAATAATAGTATGATTTAGAGCATGAATGTCGATAGTTAGCCTGTCAATAAAGCAACTTGACTATTTAAAGATATCTTTAAGAACAGTTTATGTATGTCTGTTTCAGAAATTACCTCATTTCAGAGAAAAAAAATTTCTGTGAAAGTCGAGAGTTCATGCAACAGTCTACATTGTATGTTGATCCTTTTGAGTATGATATGAAGACTTAAAAATTCAACTAGTATACTCCTTCAGCATGAAACTTTTCTCTACATAATATGACACTAAGAATGATAGTTGAACAATATTTTAACTCTTTCAGGACTTGCAAACAGATTCGAGGAATATCCAAAACTGAGAGAGCTAATTCGCTTGAAGGATGAATTGATCTCTACAACAAATACACCTCCCATGTAAGTCAATTGGTCAATACTGGCAATTCCAAACTTCAAAAAAAAAAATTGTACCATTCCCAAAAAGAAAGAGCTTTCTCTTAAGATGATGGTTTACAGACTGCTAAAAATAGCTGGATTATAGGCAACAGCTGATAAGTATGTAACTTCCCCATAAACACATAGAACAGCTTGATTTCCAGACTCACGGTTGGTTTCATGGTGATTATATTTAAAAATAAGCTACTGTTCAATAGATTAACTTCATCATTGAACACATTGCAATTACTATGGGAAAATATACAGTTGGAATTGATTTTTGAGCAGTTGAAGAACTGAGTAAAGTTAAGATATATCCTGAATTATGTATCTTGCCTGTTTTATGCTGGCTAGGTACCAGAATTATCTATCTTACCTGTTTTATGCTGGCTAGGTACCAGAATTATCTATCTTACCTGTTTTAAGCTGGCTTGGTACCCGAAATATATTGTGATTTTTATGCTGGCTAGGTATACCTGAATTATATTTCTCAACTGTCTTATGCTGGCTAGGTATCTGAATTATACATTTCACTTGTTTTATGCTGGCTAGGTACGTGTACCTGAATTATATTCCTTACCTGTGTTTATGCTGGCTCAGTTCCTGAATTATATTCATCACATATCTTTTGCTGTATAGGTACCTGCAGTGTGACCTTGATCATTTTGACCTTAGCAGTCTTGGCTGTAAGTTTGATGTGATACTAGTGGAGCCACCCCTTGAAGAGTACCAGAGATCCAACGGGGCTGTGTACGACAGGTTCTGGAGCTGGGACGAGGTAAGAAGTGTAACGTCAACATTATGTAACTATTTATAGAAATATCACAGTCCAGATATCCCAAAGTGAAGTGTACGACAGGTTCTGGAGCTGGGACGAGGTAAGAAATATAACTTCAACATTATGTAACTATTTATAGAAATATCACAGTCCAGATATCCCAAAGTGAAGTGTACGACAGGTTCTGGAGCTGGGACGAGGTAAGAAATATAACTTCAACATTATGTAACTATTTATAGAAATATCAGTCCAGATATCCCAAAGTGAAGTGTACCACAGGTTTGGAGCTGGAACAAGGTAAGAAATGTGATGTTTACATCATGTAACTGCTTATAAAAATGTAGTCCAGACACCCAATGGTGTAGTACATAAGGACTGTGGAGCTAGGATGTGTCAATATAATCTGTAGTAACATAAGAAATCAGAAATGTATCTCAAGCTTCATTCTCCATTCGCTCTCTTGTCCACATTTTGTGGCATATAAAAGAAAGTGACTACAGTATGTGTTTGATAAAAGGATGGTGCATATAGTTTGAAATTGTTTTGACTAGCCCTATTTCCTTCGGGTTCCTTCTGCTACCTCAAGAGTACAATAATGTAGAAACTCCTGCAGATCAGGATTCTTTTTTTCTTTTTTTTTGCCTTCTGCTACAGAACCTCAAAGTGATAAAAAAAATTATGTCACACCCATTGAAACACTTTTGGATCTTTCATTTTATGCATGTGCCATTTTATGGTGGGTTTCACATAGCGTCACTCATGTCTGTCCATCCCATTGCATCCCAATCCCTGACCAGTGCTGTTCCAAATCAACATCATATTTTGAAGAACATCTTTTTGGTTCATATTTACACCATAGTATCATAACTTCTATCATAACATCACATTCTGGTGGTCATTGATCACGGTTAAAGGTTCAAAGGTCATGGAACACATTCTTGAATAGGATCTGATTATCAGACAAATGCCTAATAAAGTGAAGAGCTGTGGTGTATGGTTTGATCCCTACTAAAAACAGTGTTTCTCAGAAAGCAGAGAACACAAGACTCGTTGGGGAAAATTTCTCTTGGTATCGTGTTAGTAGTCTCCTGTATGATGTCCAGGGAGGTAGCCACCAGCTTCTACAAATAAATGGCTGTTAACAGGTCAATAATCCTTGGAAATATACTCTTTCCTAGTTTTTAGCCCACCATCATCAGATGGTGGGCTATTCAAATCGCCCTGCTTCTGGTCCGTCCGTCCCTCCGTCCATCCATAAACAATTTTTGTTATCGCCATTTCTCAGAAAGTACTTAAGGGATCTTTCTCAAACTTCATATGTAGGTTCCCCTTGGTGCCTAGTTATGCATATTGCATTTTGAGACCAATCAGAAAACAACATGGCCGACAGGCAGCCATCTTGGATTTCGACAATTGAAGTTTGTTATCGCTATTTCTAAGAAAGTATTGAAGGGATCTTCCTGGAATTTCATATGTAGGTTCCCCTTGGTGCCTAGTTATGCATATTGTATTTTGAAACCAATCGGAAAACAACATGGCCGACAGGCAGCCATCTTGGATTTCGAAAATTGAAACTTGTTATCGCTATTTCTAAGAAACTAAAGAAGGAATCTTCCTGAAATTTCATATGTAGGTTCCCCCAGGTGCCTAGTTATGCATATTGCATTTTGAGACCAATCGGAAAACAACATGGCCGACAGGCAGCCATCTTGGATTTTGAAGTTTGTTATCGCTATTTCTCAGAAAGTACTGAAGGAATCTTTCTCAAATTCCATATATAGGTTCCCCTTGGTGCCTAAATCTTAAATTTTCCTTGTTTGAAAAGTACTAGAGGCTTCTTCTGAATTTACACAGATTAGTAAGACTTAGAAGAAGAGAAAAGTAGAGAAAAGATCAATCTGACATGGAACCTATGAAGAACATTCAATGGTGGGCGCCAAGATCCCTCTGGGATCTCTTGTTCTTTTTGTTGGTCTCTTTATGCATTTTTGTGATCGTGTATGTTGGGAAGACAATGACAATGACCCTGAATAAATCAAACACTATATGAGGGTATAGATATTTTACAATCATCATTAATCATATTTGAACTCTATACAATCACCTATTGGTTGATCATTACAGATTGAGAGACTAGACGTCCCAGCTGTTGCATCACAGAGGTCTTTTGTTTGGATTTGGTGTGGGAATGCTGATGGACTAGAACGAGGCAGACTTGTATGTTACTTGTAATTGCCTGTAGTAAATTATAAGCAGCTCGAATGTTACAGTTTCAAGCTTTTTATCTTGTTCAGATATATTCTTAGTCCAAAATTATTACTTTGAAATGCATGTAAAAGTTGACCCCTATGTAAATAAATTGGTACATGTTTATACAATGGTCGATTGTTCTTAAAAATTAAGTCATGGAAAGTATGCTACATTGTTATCTTTTGATTGAAATACAAAACATTCTTGAGACTCATAGTTTACTCAAGTATGACAGAATAATTTTTGGATATACTTCAAATTCCAGTGTCTGAAGAGGTGGGGATATCGTCGCTGTGAGGATATTTGTTGGATAAAAACAAACCTCAAGAACCCATCAAAGAGTAAAAGCCTGGAACCAAATTCTATTCTTCAGAGAACAAAGGTATTTTTATATTTGCACCATCACAGTTTGATATGAAATGTAAAATCATTTTGATTTGATTTGACGATTGTGCTGTTAGAGCTTTTTCATTCAGACAGACCTCCGGAGAGGGTAAAATCCTACAACAATATTAAACCAAACTTACTGTTACAAGTTAAACAATTACTGAATAATACGATTCTCAAGTCTCTGAAGATTGCTACTTTCGCTTGGAAGCGTACTGTACTGTGGTAATCTACTGCAGAAATTATTTTGATTTATACAACTTTAATAAACAAATATAATATTACACAGAGTTTCTGAAAATATATGTCCTTCTTTGAATATAGTTTATAAACTCACACCATGGATCTGTAATCCAGAGGAGAGCCTTCTCCAAAACACGTTGTTTCTGCATCGAGCATAGCAAACCTTACGAAAATGTTTAAGGATGCATGGCTCAATGTAGAACGAATATTCATACCCTGCCTACACTGCTCTCCGGCAGACCATCTGTCAGAAATTGTCTGTCCATCGTCCAGAGCTACGTTATCTCAGCTAGGCCCAATGTTCATTACATAACGATACATGTGGTGTTTTTAAATTGTTCAGCCTTTTAAAGCCTTGTCATGAAAGTGATTGTAAACAATAAATACTTATATTTTTTCTACAAAGTCTGCAGACGTTATTGGTCAGTATTTAAAGGTCAGAAAAAGTAGTCTTACAAAAGAATGGTTAATAATACAAAAATTATCAAAATGTACATACCAGTATGTAAATAAGAATGTATTCTTTTGATTCTAAGGTCAAAGTCACTTATAGAAAATCCTATTTCAACCTAATCATATCAGAATTTACAGTAGGTTGCTGGTCAATTTATTAAAATGTTGCTTTTGCTGTATTGTCAGGAACACTGTCTAATGGGAATCAAGGGAACTGTCAAACGCAGCACTGACGGTGATTTCATACATGCAAATGTGGACATTGACTTGATCATTGATGAAGAACAAGAGTATGGCAGCAAGGAGAAATCTGTAGAAATATTCCACATCATTGAACATTTCTGTCTCGGACGACGTAGACTGCATTTATTTGGTCGTGATAGTACCATCAGACCAGGATGGCTCTCCTTAGGGTCAGAAATTACAAGCAGTAACTTTGATCCCGAGGTCTACTCAAATTTTTTCGAACAGGAGCCAAATGGACACGTTATGAAGTGTACAGAGGAAATTGAAAGACTTCGACCAAAATCCCCAACACCAAAGAATAAGCAACAATTCTCAGACAGAGGTGGCCGTGGAGGCTACCAAAGGGGGGCACAAGGTCGTGGTGGGCAGGGTGGCAGGGGCTCTAATCTTGGGGCAAAAGGAGGACCCATGGGACGTGGTTCAAGTGCAGGAAGGCAGTTTTCTCGGTCTGGGTTTGGGGGTCGTGGACGCTCAAGGGGTTTTAAACCAAGAGGTCCCAGATAGAAAAAGATACCCACAAGAGCAAACCATTTGTCATATGATTGTATGTTAATAATGTTTGGTGTAAATGTTGAAATTCTTAATCGTATACAAATCAAACTTCTCATCATTTGAATAAATCACTATTATATAATTAATATGAAATATTTGTTATTTTTTCATTTATTTACTACCATACAGATATAGATGTATTCACAAAGTCATGACCACTTTGAGTTGTCTCATGTCTCTGAATATCCCCCCTTATTTTTAATTAAGACATTGAAACTAACAGAATTCTTTTGCTCAAAAAAATGGCTAAGTGGTAATATTGGACTTTGACAAATGAAATTATCACTATTCCACAGCAAGCATTTCATAGATCATTCTCAAATTCAATATGTAGGTTTCTCATTGTTCTAAACTTCGTGTGTTCAATTTACATACAGACTAAAGAAACAAAATCACTGACAGCTGGCGGTCTTGTGATTTGAAATTTGCAGTTGTTTATTGATATTTCTCAGGAAGTACATTCCCTGTGTATGTATAGGTGGTTGGATGGCACATTAGTAAAACATTTGTCTTTCACTTAAGCAGCTTGGGTTTGATTCCTCTGATCTGACGTGAATAAGTATGAGGTCACCTGCTCATCCTCATACATGTAGGTTTTCTCCACATGTTCTTGTTTCCACGAACAGTAAGGCCCTTGCACGCTTCCATAGAGGACAACAAAAGTAATAAATATAAGTTAGACGAACTTGTCTAGCAATTGTTGAAAAAATAAAGTTGAATTTGATATGAAGGTTCCCCTTTGTGATTAGTTGTGCATGTTCTATTTTTATACTGATGAAAACAAATTCGCTGACAGACTGCTACGTTGGATTTTGACAGTAGAAGTTTAACATTCCAGTTGTTGCTTTTTCTTTGCTTCTATGTACTGGTAATCATGTGGAATTTTAGGACCTTGTGGAATAACCATAATATATGCAAGTGTTTTCCTGAGAGACATTTTGAGTCAACTATTGTTAGTATTGCACTTACATGTTCATCTCAAGATCCTCATCCTCAGGTTTCAACAAATTTCTTTCAAACATTGCAGACATGGCTATGAAATGAAATTGTACTTTCTTAGTGCCATTTTGATAAATCAATTGTCTTGCACTTCAATACTAGTATTTGTAGCCACTTTATATAATGCATTTCTTTTTGGTATGGTATATATGGTATATTTTTCTATCTGTTTTTCTTGTTCTTGTTCTTGTTTAATCGTATACAAATGTTTCTAATGATTTAGAAATAATCTGTTTTGCGATTTCAGATACCACCAAATGCATTTCAATAAGACCACCTCCTGACATGTAATAAATACATCCTTTATTAAGATTTTTTTCAATTTTTTTTTTGACAACAATTTTTATAAATGTCCATTCAAACACTATTTTCAATGCACTTCGTTTATGGATATGTTACATGAATTGTTTTCTGCAACATAACCTTGTCCCAACAATAGGTCTTTGTTCTCATTGAACTAAAACAATGCACGCCAAGGAATTTGGAGAATACATCCTATGACTCTACATCAGATCTACCAAACGCGGCATCCAGGTGAGGTTTCCTCTGCTGACCAGGGTTGGCTTCCCATTGATAATCTTCTTTGCAGCCTAGATAATGAGAAATGTACAGTAATAGGAGTTAAAATATGTTCCTCTTGTAACAAATACACTTTGCTTAAACATCAGCAACATGTGGTTGGTATATCTGATATCGACAATCTCCGAAATATCTTAGTTACCCTCTGTAGTCTTTTAGATACTGTGAATATTATACATGTAATTTTATATCATGTGTCTAAAAAAACAAATTATGCATTTTTGAATATCTTGGAGAAATGCGAATGGGTCCCTCCCTGGAACTACATGAAGTGGGTTGTTTTCTAGAAGAATGTTCCATTGTCACTAACAAATTAATCACCTATAAAAACTGAAACAGTTAATTTTTCTCATGGACTTAGAATTTAGTTTTTAGGTCACCTGAGCTGACAGCTCTTTGTGACCTATTGCAATGGCCTTTTGTGTACCTTGTGCATTGTGCTTTTTCTGGTGAACAAATTAACTTGAGTAAATATGAACAGATTTTTAGCTCGAGAGTCAGCTGATGTCGCCCAGGAGTTGGGGTCAGTGTTTGTTTCTAATCAGTAAACTCCTTTATAATTGTACTTGGGTTCTATTATTTGGTCTCAAGGGGGTTAACTATCGTAAGTTAATTGAGCCATTGTACATTGTATTGAACCTGACTACGACAACTTGCTTAAGTGAGATTGTATGTGTGTGAAAGTGGTTCGCCATCATCAAAGATAAATCCACGTAATTGCTGATGAATAGATATACAATTTCAAGAAATAAAAAATCTGAAAAGATATACAATTTCAAGGAATAAATAATCAATATAACTATTTGTTCCCTTGATTATTTGTTCAATATTTACTTTAAACTAAATGCTTTTTATATTTAAGTATTAAATCATATGTTGTCAAAGAAAACGATAGTTATACAAATCTCAAATCACATTCATGACATCCATACATCTGACCAGCAAGGACTTGTTCCTGCGTATAGTGCATAGTGGATTTTTTCACTTGTCGATTTTTGAAAAAAAAGGGTGCACTATATATGTGCATATTTACAGCACTATTTCCTGAAGCCAAATATGTTTCATAATGATAATTTCAATACTTTTTACAATGCATTACCAATGAATTACCTTATTTAAACTTTTTACAATGCATTACCTTATTTAAATTATGTCTATTTTACCTTTAAATATTGCCATATTTTTTTTTAAATATCAGTATACATATATAGCAATATAGATTTCAGCCAACTCAACCTTCATTCTATTTTAAGGTATAGTGATATACAATGCGAGTGAGGCAAGTTTTTTACCAATGACGGGTATTCTTGTCCTGAAACTTTGTTTGCAGCCTTATATCAATAAGATCCCAGCCAAGACTGACGATCTGTTTGACAATAGGGCCAATTCAATTGTAACTTACAGAGTTCTGGCACTTTGTAGTTTATTTTCAATGGACCTTGTGGACATGATAACTTGAGTAAATATTAAAGGGTTTTCATGAAGTTTAGTATGCAGTCAAATAGATTGCCTTGGTCTTATATAAAGGTCACAAGGGTCAAAAATGTTATATTTTAATTTAAATGTAAAATCATCTATCATTATAAATATCAGAACTCAGGTGACTGATAAGGCCAATGAGCTTTTTGTTTTGGATAGCAGTGTAGTTGAAAAATTGTCCTCAATGCCTTAAAAGTTCAAAAAAATGATCTATTATTTTATATACTTACATTAGCAACATCTGCTGTCGATACACTGTCCACAATCTGCAATAATGCGGCCGCATCAGATACTTTTTTTGTCACGAGGCATTCTACTGCCATGTTGTTAAATACACTGGACGAGTCATCACAGTTAATCATAATGGCTGATTTGAGTTGATTCCTTAAAAACAAACCAAAGTGAATTTTATTACAAGCATAAATAGCACATCAATTTTACTTAATACATATTTGATTTACTTGTCTGATGTTGTTACAGATCATCACTTGGCTTTTATATTTTAAACCACTACTCTTTTATATTGATAACCATTGTATATACATATATTAAGCTAGGTTCATTCTAAAATGCATGAGGTTAATTTGTTAATTTTTTTTTCTTCTGGCATTAAGTAAAAGTAATATGTCAGGATCGGGATAAAAAAAAAAAAAGCCTAAAACTTTTCCTGGAGAAACCAGGCACTAATTTCATGTAAGAATATACTTCCATAGTATATATATTTTTTAGGATTATACCCTATCCTCAAAAGCACTCCTTGAACATTAAAGAATATTTCAGCACATAAGTTCTTACTTGGCAATGGTAACTGCCTGGTCAGATATGGCATCATTCTTTGTCACAGCAGCAAATTCTCCAGCTGCTGCCTTCATAATCTATACAAAAATTACAAATTTTAACTGCTATACATATAGATCAAATATTAACATCATACAACACATGATTGCTATCTTATATGCTTTAAGATTACATGGTAAACATTTCTGTGACACGAAATTAATTTTATCTCAATTTAAAGATAATAAAACTTTCACCAGAACCCCTTAATAACAATTTTACAATTCCTATTTTATATATTTTCCAAGCTATCTATAGCTAATTCCATAAAGATACTGAAAACTTACAGTCCCCATATCTTGGGCATTTCCAGTTACAGAGAATCCAAATAAACCAGTGTCAGAGTAGGGTAGATTTATAGCAGACACCTGTAACGAATGAACCATAAAATATTTAATGACAATAATAAAATCATATTGTTAAAATAACTAACATTTCTCCCAACATATTAAAGCACCTGCACCCTGAGGATGCAATTTAATGTCAGTTTATAAGAACATCAGGTGTAAATTTAAGAATCAAATATTTTATTCAGTACTAAACAGGTGAAATCTTGATAGGAGAAAAAGGTTGATGTCAATAAGAAACTTTATAGGACATGGATACTTTCTGCTGAAACAGAATCATCTTGGGTATTAAAATTGATAAAAGATCAACTCACTGCAAAGTCTTCACTTCCTAATGCAGAATACACAGCTTTGCCCAGTCGACTGACAATTCCAGGGCTGTATTTGACTGAGGGACCTGCACCCATTACAAACTGTAGCACTGCTGCAGATGCTGCATCTTTGCTGTTCATGCTACTAAAATTAAAGATTCATAACTCAAACATAATTTCATGAATATTTCTGGCAGCATTCCTATACCAGGTGCTTTGTCGAGAGAGAATGAGCTCTGAGTGTTTGGAAGATGCTGAGTAGTTTGACCATATTTTTTAATTGAATTATGATATAATCAAATAATTAGTTAATCAGGATGTCATGCCAGCTGCTTTCATCATCAATTAATTGCATGACCTTAACTGGTCATCATTTTTTACAGATTTTTTTTAATCATGTGAGGGTCGTAAAATTCTTTATCGCAGAGGATACATTTTTTGTATTTTGATGTGTGATCATTTTGACTAGCACATAATGATCTATTTACCTAAACAAGCTTCAGACCCAAATATTGTAACCTAAGGCATTGTGGTAATTAAATCATAATTACACAGTATCTGTTTGATCAGTCTATTTTCATGAAATCAGCCATTCGGAAGGAAACTGAAACAATGGCCATATATACAAGAGCTCCCTTAAAGGTGCTGATGAATAAGCTATTTAAAGCAAAGCATTAAAGACAAAAATATGGATGAATAAACACTGCAACAGTACTCACAAATACTCTGCGCCAACTTTTGCTAATAATTGTGTAATGTTTGAAGATTGTGGTTAACTTTTAAACTTTTATTTACCAAAGATAGAACAAATTTGTTATACTTTCTTTCTTATCAAGAAAATATAACATCTTTTTTTTTTTTAAATAAGAACTGTTTTTGTCCATGGCAGACATGTGATGAGATCCTATCCGTACCTTGGTCCTTCTGTCACAAGATAAGCATATGCCAGATTTCCACCTGTTGGCTCTCTGTTTTCACCTTCAAGTAAAAGCAATAGTGGAGATCATTAATGACATATTACAACAGCAAAAAGATTAAAGTAGAATGCAGATTATCACTAAGCCACTAAATTTACAAGAGGCTCATGGGCCTTAACTGTCTCAACAGTTTTCATATATTTTGGCAGATTTGATTCCTGTGACCTTGAATTTGAGGTCAATGTCTATAACCCCAGCGGTCTAAATGCCCAATATCAGATCTCTGGGCCTTGTGCTTAGTGAGAAGTTGTTGAAAGTTTTTAGCATATTTCACCCCTGAAACCTTGAATGAAGGTCTAGGTCCTTCATTTCAACTATCTTGTGAGCTCTTCTACAAGCATGCTGAAGACCCTATTTCAAGTCTTTGGACCTCTTACTTAATGAGAAGAAGTTTAGGCACGTAGCTGCCTGTACACAGGTGAATCCACTTAATTTTTCATAAAAAAAAATAAATTGTATCAATATGAAGTCAAATGAACCTTGTATAGAATCATATAGTGACACTGACACAACGGGAGCCGAAATGGAAAAATAAAGTTTACTGGCGAAAAGCCGGACCATCAACTTTGTTTGAACTCCATTTTAATATTTTCGAAACTTTCCAAAATTTACGGACTCACGAATTCATGAATCCACTTATTCAAGTGCCCAGCTACGCCCCTGAAGTTGAATTAAAGATTTTAGCATATTAGACCCCTGTGACATTGGATGAAGGCCACAGGCCTAATTTCAGGTCTCTGGCCATCTTACTACATGTGAAATCATTTATTTTTTTTTTAGCATATTTGACCCCTTTTACCTTGAAAGAAATTCAAGGTCATTCATTTGAACAAACTTGATAGCCCTACACCCCAGCATGCTATAGGGCCATTATCAGGTATCTAGGTCTCTTGGTTATTAAGAAGAAGTCGTTAATGTAAATTGTTTACAAACAGACCATGCTCAACGGACGACGACGACAAAGGAGACCCAGAGTGCCTGTATCGCTCACCTGGTTTATTTGAGCAAACATCAAAATAATGTTCAGTATATATCTGTTGATGTCTAACAATTCTATATGTATGATTACAGGGTGGTGATCTCAACTGCTTCAAAGATGTAGCCTAGAAACAAAGTCAAGACTCAACCTGATTGTGTTTAAAGAAACCTCAAGTCCCTTGGGGGTGGGGAAAGACCCCTAGGCTTATTTTTACATCAGGATTGTTATCATCTCTTGATGCCCAGCAATGCTATATATGGTTATGGGGTGGGAATCTGAATAGTTTCAAAGACATAACACAATAAATAAGTCTTCTGACCAGGTGATCTAACAAGAGGCCTATGGGCCTTAATGGTCACCTGAGTTATGATGTATTTTAGCATATTTGGGCCCTGTGACCTTGAATGAATGTCGAGGTCATCTATTTGAACAAACTTGGTAGCCCTTCATCCCAGCATACTACAGATCCAAAATCAGGTCTCTGGGCCCGTTGGTAATTGAGAATAAGTTGAAAATGTTAATTGTTTAAGACGGAGGATGGTTGACGCTGGACAAAAGGCGATCGCAATAGGTCAACTGAGACTTTGTCTCAGGTGACCTAAAAATGGAGTACAGTCATTTACAAGAAGATGATGATTCCCTTTCATTCATCAATGCTCCACACCCAAAAATGATTTTTGCACATTTATCTCGTCCCTCTTTCCCCAGTTTGGGGGTGGTGGTGTGTATGCATATACACTGTATCTATACATATATTGAGTCACTCTACCCGATCCCTCCGCCTGTACAGAAAGCTATCAGAGATTTACCATTTTCTCTATTGGGACCCACTACCACTACGCTACTCATATGTGAAAAAAGTTCAATAAGTTAACATTTCAAAACTTACCGCCAACATATTTTGTGGGTATTTCTTGTGCCACACCAACTAAATCTAGACTAGCAGGAAACTCCTTTGCTTTTTCTGTCATGAAATCTGACTTCACTCCAACACCTACAAATGCCATCCTTGCTTCCCTGAAGAGTGACAGTCTGTATGCATGCATCTGTGAAAATGAAGAAAAAAGCATAAGAGCTGCTAAAAGAGGGTATTGAAAAGGCCAGTCTGTCAAGTTTTTTAATACATGCACAGCATGAATCTGTCAGTTAACTAACATATTCAACTATTAGTTAACACTCAATGTTCAAATATTATATATGTACCTCGCAATGAACTTTTTATTTTTTCATTTACAAACTTTAGTAAAACAATGACAAACATTATGTTTTTCTTGTAAGGCTTTTTATCTAATCTCATAACCTGCAGGTAAATGGTGTAAAAACCCTGCATCATACAAGCTTTTACAAAATATATAAGCCAAAGCAATATCAAAGTAACAATGTCACAAATTCCTATTAAAAAGAATACTGCTGGCGATATATTCGTATATGAATGCCAGATTAACATTCATCAAAACTGACCATATCTGACGTGATCTCTTTAACCTGGTATGAAGGACAAAAGATGGAGTTTGCCATACCACCCTTGAATGCTGTTGCATGCAAGTCTTCCATTAGTACTGAAACAAAAGTAATGATTTAGTAATCAATCTAACTTTAATTGATCTGTTATTGATACAGAAATGTTTTGATTTATTTTGACATTAACAAAACTTTGAAGCCTACAACATGGTAAACATAATATGCACGTTAATATCAGCAAATCAGATTGAGAAATTGTGTTGTTTTATCTTATTTTTATAGCAATTATAGAAAAATATTTACATTAAAATAACAGAAATATTGGAATGCAAGGTTCCTAGACAAAGGTTAATGTTATTTACTGGGTATACATACAGATCTCAATAGTTTTACAACCATTATTCCACTACTAAATGAGATATAATATGATAAGTAAATTTGTTTCAATGAATCTTTTTCAATTTTAAGGTTTTCATTGATGAACTAATTAACAAATTGTACTTTTAAAAAGGATCTGTTTACCGTTATCAAAACACAAAATAAAGATGTGATCACATATGAACATAAATTTGCTCTATTCATAAAAGATGTTGAATAATTTACTTACAAGCTTCAGGTTGTAAGCTTCGATTATCTAATTCCACAAGTTCTGCAACTTTTGCAATCTCATGTTTGTAGTATAGTGGCTCGGTTAAAACAGATGTCATGATGTCGATGCCCACTTCTCTGATAAACAAACACCACAAAACATCTTGATATTCAGATATATAACCAATGCAACAGAAGAGGTTATCTAGCTGCAATACAAACCGAACAAGAACCAAAGATTGTTCAAACATTTACCTAGAATAATAGCAACTTCCCAAAGTGATCTAACTTGTTTTTATTTCATCTCAAAAACACAACACAAATTTGCATGTGGATTAACAAATGCTTTCTCGGAGATAACAACCAGAATACATTGCAGTTGTATTAAGTTTCAAAATGCTGAAAGATCAAGATCTGCATATGCCTGGTTTACATCTGAAGTACAGAACTATTAAAGGTTATTGCTTTTTTCTACATCTATATGTTGTCCAATATCTAAAAATAGCAAAGACAAAATAATGCTGGATTAAAACTTAACCTTACATAGGCTTAGAGTGTGTCAGCAAACAATTGTGTGGGAGCAATATTGATAGCCAAGGACAGTTCTTGTATTCCCTTTCACACCATATATATTTATTACCCAGCTGGCAAGTACTTACATGTTGTCTCTTGTGCCTTCAACTTGATAAAATAAGTATTCTCTATTTGAAGTACAACTGGAAATCAAAATAAATGACATTGAATTTGCAGTATTTAAACATATTTTAAGAATGTGTATTACAGATAACAGGAAACTGTTTGTACAATCACCAATGGTACTGGCATTATACAAGATTCTTTACTAAATGTTCAAAAAAAAATATACATATATATATTATATAGGGATTCCATTAAAAAAATTGCATTTATTTTACCTCTAAGGTAGAGATCACAAAGGCCTAAGTAAGTCACTGACATGGTGCCTCTATGAGTAAAGCAGATAAAGTTACATCAAGTTGTTTTCATTAGTTTAAAATCTGTAAGGCCAAAGAAAATAACTTTGTTCTCAGGTCAATTTTTATCAAGAGATGCAGAAGGGAGGCATTTTTTTCAATTTTACATGGCAAAATGAGATTCTGGAGAATTTTTTTGTTTTTAATGAAAATGGGTTTTCACACAATTTTCAGTATTTTGTTGTAAAATTAACATAGATCTATATCTTGTTAATAAACCACAACTAGTTATTGGTTAATAAACATCAAAGTATTTCATTTTTGTTTTTATGTCATTTGTCCAATTGAGTGCTGTTCTCTGGGCAATCTTCTGCCATTAACATGAGGTATATGAATCATAATCATTAACATGTTTGCCCTTATCTGTCCTACATTCAAACGTTTTTTGGATTATGTGACTAACCAGTAAAACTAACATGTTGGACTATTTTCCAGATTTGTTTTAAGGTGTGGCTGATACATTCCCTATTTGCAATGCGACACCATTAGACGAGATGTGTGCAGGCCTGAGAACAAAGTATTTTTTTCTTATTTGGCCTTACTCATACAAGCAGTGCACACCAGCACATGTATATATTAATGGAGTACCTAAAGTTGCAGCCATATTTCTGGAGCTCTCTGACAATAGATACACTGTGTGCCGAGGCAGTTGTCTACAACCAAGTAAAATAAAATCATAAACAACAAATGCATAATTGTAATAATATGATCACAACATTGATCATCCGTAAATCTGAACCTTAAATATTTAATGTGTAAATTATAACATATAATTGGTATTTGGATGTTTGGGAACAAAATATTACTAAATACTTCAATGTTTTGCCCTCATACCATATCTGTCCGTCTGTTTGTCTATCCAGTAAAGTCTCAGGCCATATATTTTTTTAAAACTTGTGATGCAGATTTCTGATATAAATATAAAAAAATCTTCAAGTTGAACTTTGAATTATATCATTACTTATAAGGCATTCATGGTAAAACTTGTCGTTTAGCTATGCATGTTTGTATGGAGAATTAATCGCATACTGTTTGTAGTTTAGTGAAAAACATGATTTTAAGTAAAATAAGACATGTCAAATGAATCAGTACTATCTCTATAGACCTAAATTAACATTATCATTGCTCTCCCAAAGAAAACAATGAAGCGGTCCCCAATGAATAATAGTAGAGAATAAACCTTGAGAAGATTTGACAGTATTTAATAAATTCCTACTGTGATGATAATCTCATTAAGTACATTATCCTCTCCATGTGCTAAAGTGATAAAAAAAATGTGCATGTGGGGCAGCAGCATGTTCCATCAATATATCTCTACTGTCGAAAGTGTTTTATTTCATAATGTTAAGCTACATGGCATTTTGAATGACAATCTCGAGAAGCAAAGATACTTTCATGCAAAGATAGTTTACTTGTGACCTATGATAAGTTTTCACTTACCACAGCAAGGGCATTTCTTAGGAAATGCGTGATGCCATTATAGCCTGCATTTTCAAACCGTGCACCTGCCTGCACGGCCATCCCAACTCTTGATATGGGAGAAGCATTCTCAATTGCAGCAATAGTTAAACCATCATCCCTTGTTGTCACCTTAAGCAAAATGAAACAAGAAATGATGAAAAATTATGACAATATCATATGCATAGATATTTCAAAAATAATAAATCACTGTGATGTATTCCCTTAACAGAGATAGCATTCATTATATTTTAAATGAAATAATTTGTATTTCAATTCCTGTCCACCTATAGTATTATAAACAAAAGGCTCAATTTATGGACTTGTACCACTAACATGCTACTAATGCAAACTAAAAGTAGATCTAGGTCATTTCAGCAAATGTTACACTGATAATATTAATAACTATCTTTATTCCACTTTGAGAGTTGACCAAGTTTATTTAAGACAATGCTGATTATGTTTTCATTCAAATTCATAAGCATTGACACAGTTTATAGCTATTTAAAACAAATTATGTATGGCCCTTAATCCCAGAATACTACTAGCCCAATATTGGGTAACAGTCCTAGCTTATTCAGAAAAAAAAACAGAAATCATTAAACACCTTTGATCTCAGTGACCAAGAAAGAAATTGAGTCAAGGTCATTTATTTCAACAATCCTAGTAGTCTATCTGTCATCTCATAATCAGCATGATATGCTACTAGTGAAATATCATGAACTTGGGCAAATAGTTATTGAGAGTTATTTAAAGACGTTAACACTTTTTGACTCCTGTGACCCTGTGAGTAGGTCAAGATCATCCACTTGGTGGTTTGATGTAGGCTGTCTTTTATTCAGTCATACAATCAGGCCTTGGTCGTTTTGTTTTTGAAAAATTGTTTAATTGGAAAATTAAAGCCGACACTAGATGACCAACACTGAACAGAGAAGTGCACCATAATATGTACAGTACCTCAAAATATGCCCTTTGGGCAAAAAATGTTAGCCCAAATGTCTATCTACTGGCTTAAATATACATATGACACCACACCAAGTGATAAAAATTAAAACGAATAGATAGTACACACAGAAACATTCAGAATACTAAAAAGTGGAAAAAAGTAAAATGTCTTAATGTATCTAGTATCTAAAATAATCGTCTTTATTTTTTTTGTTAAATTGTATTACAGTATTTCTACCATAACATTACCTTTGGTGGTTCCTTTGCCAATTGGGGTACTTCAAATTGTGGTATAACTGATTCAGCAGGTTGTACTGCACTATAATATCGTCCCTGTCCCTGTTGGTATAGAAATAATTTTTAAATGCATAGCACACAATTACAAATGTATTTTTATATCAATCACTGATTAATATAAGTGCAAAGATTTGAAAAAAAGTTTTTGCTATTTTCATTTGATACAGCTAGTATACAGCGATAATATATTATATATGATAATATTGATGTCCGGTGATTTAGCTGGCCAAACCATGCCTCGGATACCATATGGGCTGTATGGATTGGGGCATTGTCATCTTTAAACATATCTTTGATCAGAAAAATGATGGGCTAAAACTGGCCATAAATGTTCATCTAATGTCAATATATTTTTTAGCATTTATATTTATATACTGTCCAGTTGATACACAGCACGACATGCTTTAGGTTATAACCTCAGTTACCATGTCTGGTGTAGGGCCACAGCGCACTACTATATGAAAACGTGGAATTATCCGACACCATTTGGTGTCGCTAAGAATTTGGTGCAAATACAATAAAATCGGGTGTGACATAACACTTACCTTACATGTATGGATAAATGAGATATTTATTTACCTTGGAACACCCATTTAGTCCCATCTAGGTGGTTCATTCCATCTGTATAGACCCTCGCTTTACGCTAGTCAAAATTTCGTACTGTTGACCCGCCATTTTGTAAGTGACAGTACGACTAACCACCCGAATCGGAACGCCATGGACCGAAAAGACCACATATCAATTATTGTGCTTTTCTTCTAGCATAGTTTAAATTAAGAAAACTAAGCTTATTATTTCCCCAAACCTGTTATAATAACTTCAAAAAATCATTATTTATAAATTATAAGGGGTAAAATATATAAAAATAAACCTTGTATTTTTTTCTTTTCGCTCCATCGCGCACTGATTAGGGTAATTAGGCCGCCCGCGACCTACATAGTTAGCAATATGGCGTCGAGGCAAGTATGAAATTTGGACTAGCGTAAAGCGAGGGTCTATACGGACGGAATAAAACACCTGGATGGGACTAAATGGGTGTTCCGGGGTAAATAAATATTTCATTTATCCATACATGTAAGGTAGGTGTTATGTCACACCCGATTTTATTGTATTTTACCAAATTCTTAGCGACACCTAATTCATACATGCCATACCTCCCGGCGTGAGACAAAATCTCCCTTATTTTCAAGTCATTTATTTCCTCCCGGCAGGAGAGCCAAAATTCCCGTATTTTGTAATTCCCTCCTGTATTTTTGCCGACGCCATTTTTGTTTACAATTCAGTCTTTTTCTCGCGAGATTTGGCTAAATTTAGCGATCACGTGATCCATCTGTTCACGTGATCACTCAATCAAAATGGCGCCTGTTTGACACGGCTTTCACACGAAGCTCTGGCTAGTGTAATGTTTGCGCTAGAATATCTATCACCATGAAATAAAGGCAAGTCGTTTACAAACAACTTTAACCCCCTTAGCTAACAGACTTGAATCATGGTTTGTTTTCTTTTAGGACCATACTTTGATGATGATAATTGATACAGAGTCTCAGTCTGGTCAGACGCAAAATCACACGTGTTTTTCATTTACCATGTGTATCGTTGATCAGTGATAGCAAGATGAAATCCGATATTTTCTTTTAGAAAACTATCAAAATTAGCACATCTGTTGGTCGTTACAAAGTGGTCAATCATGGTGTTTACAATGACTGTACAGTCCATGACAGAGACAATATACAAAATCTAGAATGAACGTGATAAGATTTACTGCAGTCTCCTAACATTAACATCTTCCGTTCTCATAATTTCATGTATACACTTGCACACTTGGAATATTTTTATATCTAAATGGTCCAACATAAGGTATCCCACAGGACATTTCATGGTGATTTTTACAACTGATGTGTTCCCTCAGAGTGGATCAAGCTTTCTATTTTTAAGAAAATCCAAACTGATAAATGAATAACTTGCTTGTCTTAATCTTTAGCTACATGTAATTATAATATACCCTTTTCAAATGCTGTTATGCAATATGCATAAAGCTGTGAAACTTTTTGTGTTGCATAAAAAAAATCGGAAAAAAAATTCATATCATCAGAATCTGAATGTATACTTATTGCATTTTTTACCTTATACAACTTTTTGTTGTTTGCATATACAATATGATTAATATCTAAAATAAATACAAATATCCTTTATCACTTTCAAAATTAGTTAATTGCTAAAAAATTGAGTAGAAATGTTGATATTTATGTCGCGCACAAATCTCCCTTATTTTAGGCAAAATTCCCTTAAAATAATCATCAATCTCCCTTATTGGTCTCCCAAAAATATGGCATGTATGCTAATTCCACGTTTTCATATAGTAGTGCGCGCTGGCCCTACACCAGATATGGTGGCAGGGCCAGAGAAAACTCGGGCTACCCCAAAATGCTGACAACATCACAGTTCTGAACTTCAACTTCCCTTTCTAAAGAATAACTGCAAGTATGTAAATTATGGAATGCAGTAGATTCTGGACACGTATAATTGTCAAACATACCTCGCCAGGCTGAATTTAACTTAAGCGTGATCGTACATGATAAATTAAGCTAAATAACTATGGTACGTACATTGTTAAGAATACTCACGTACTACCCAGTATGCACAGTACTAGTGTGCCTGGTCATCGTGATTTAGATCTAAACTCCGTGTTCCTGTTCACATTTGACAGGCATGTCAAAATTTCCCGACATACAGATCATGACTTTTAATTACATGTTTTCGATTTTCTGGCACCAAATGGTAAAATGACAAAACGATAATCATTTTGCGACCCTCATTTTGAAATGTACACGATCATTCCAACTTGGTTGGGTGTTTACAAGGTCAAAAGAGAATATTGAGTTCACAAATTCAAAAGCAGTGAAATAGACTTTTGAATTGAACGGGGAGACTTTTACTCATTCTTACTACGAGACTGAGCAGCGACACACTTACTTTCAGACAGCTAGCAAGGCTTCTAGCAGCCCTCGTTGACAACATTGCTGCCGGTGCACTTGTCTGCTCCACAAGATGGCCGAAGGAAAGTCACGTGACATATAAATGAATTAGCTCCCTTGCATTGTCACTTTGATTGATAGAGAAAGAGAGTTGTGTTACATTGTATAGGTCTAATACATTACTGCAACACAACTGTCCATAATTAATAAAATAGCATGTATGCATATGTAATTATAAGGACCGCTGATATACAGCCATGGACAGAAGATTTGCATTTTATTGAAAGAATACGTTCGGAATGCACCTCGTTCTGCCTTATATCTGGATAAAAGATCTAGAGGTAATCCTGAAATGGAAAATCTCAACAACAGCATGGAGGGAGATTTTAAAGACAACATTTTGATGGAAAGAATATCTACTGTATTAACCAAATTAACGTATCATCAAAGTACAAATAGAGACGATACTTGTTTTCAAAAGTTCTCTGACCTTCTGCATTCGAGACGTGAGTCTGTTTATAAAATAATTTAGTATATAGGTCTCTGAAATAATCAAATGAAAACTTTAAAAGTCATGTCACCCCCTGACAGAGTTAGTAAGCATACTAAGTCTATAGATAGGAATTATTTGCATTTTTAAATATAATATTAGACATGTCCCCGTGCCCTGTGTATACAAGATTTTGTAAGTTTTGTGTATACTATTTTTTCCTAACGAAAAAGATGATCAATATGGTGATATTGCCTGACATGATCGGATCATAGAGGCAATAATCTGCCTCACAACTTGCCAACATTACAGGAAAACAAGTAGTGTGCCTCAGGGGATTGAATCCAATCTTCGGCCCTCGACTTTATTACTGGTCTGCATGCTGCTGTACAGACTGAACTAAGGGGAATTGCACGAAGTTTGAAGGCAATCATATCGCTTATACATTATTTACTTTGTCACTCACACACATCAAGTCAACCCAGGTTTTATCTCCAATGAAGCCTTTCATTTACCTTTAGCTTCAATTGCACTTGAAGTGTTCAACGGCACCAATTCTGTAACAGGAATGTGTGTAGTTTGCCTTCATCGCCACAAACCTGGTGCTACCCTCGGCTTACTGATCTGCCGCTTAACCGACTGAGCTAAATTTGTAAAAGGGAAATTCCCCCCTAAGCGTGAAGCTAGAAGGCAATCATATCACTATGTACACAATAAGTGTGGCAGGTTTTAATTACAAATAGTTTACATAGTTATAGGGGCAATTTTCATTTAATTAGCTAATTATAAGTCGGTACAGCAGAAGACCAGTAGGCCAAAGTTTGTGGGTTCGATCCCTGGTAGAGGCATACTACTCACTTCCTGTTAACATATGCATTGATCTTCATATTGCAGTGAAATCTTCCAAGGAAGCTGAGCAGTGTGGTGTAGTGCCTTTCCTGAAATCCATATTAAACCAGACAGATGTGGAAACCCCTGTGTTGGTGTTTTCTATCAACCTTGTTGGCGTTCTTGGACAGATTCCCGATCTTAACAAACAACAAGGAGAACTCATTGAAACTTTCCTGGACTTCGTTTTAAAGGAAAAAGAATTGACTGATCCATCCATAGGAACAGAGTACTTTGATACACTTAGGAAATTGATAACATTTCGGTCTCCGACTGGCAAGTGCCTTTATGTATGGAAGAATGGAAAAGGTATTTGCAGTTATGATATAATTATAGATACAATTTAATGAAGTACATGTATTTGTCCTCCATCATGTACAGTAAGAATGATATGGAACTATAACCATAGGTTTGTTCTTCATGATTATCTATCCATATGTCTGCAATGTGTCAAGTCACTTTGTCCGAGGAATATCTCGCGACGATCATGTGCTCTTAACCAAAAACCAAGGGCTAAAATATTTAGGCTTCCTCCCCAGCTATACATATTATGACCCTTTCGTCATCCTGCATAACACTGTGTAGGGTATTCCTTATATATTCTTATATAATCACCTATTGTTTTGACAAATTCTTCATCACCTTTAGCTTTGAAAATTTCTGCATATACATTTTAGGTTGTTGTTGGGAGGCATAGTGTCAAAGAAATCAGGTCTGAAATGAGGATCTCTGTTAGTATAAACTTATGGGCGTCAATTTGTTTCCTTTTAGTGTGTGTTTATAAACCTGATGAGAAGCTGTATTGTATATAGCTTATTTTCATTTTTAGATGTTTTTTTCTATATATTTCTAGAGCTGGTGCTGAAATGTTGGCAGTTACTTGCTGACGAGAGGAGCCTATTTCTGACATCGGCTGTCCTTAGGTTCTTCAAAGATTACTTTGGTCTCTTTGAGGATGTTCAAAATGTTAAGGAGAGCTATATAACAACCATCGAGAGAGTTGTGAATCATATATGCCAAGTTCATACCAGTACTAATGGCTTTGATCAACAAAAACCTCCTTCCATTCTGCCTTCTGTTTTACAGCTGTTTCAGGAAATGCCTCGCCAAATGATTGAAACATTGGAGAGAACTGTTGTACAGAAATTGTCTGAGTGTCTAGCATATATTGTTGGCAACATGGGCAAAGAGATATGCTTCTTTGCACTTGAATCATTGTTAACATTACAAATGTAAGTGGAAGGTTGATTTTTTTATTTATATTTAAAACTTGCATACCTTATTTTATATACAACTGTACATGCATGATTACTATTATGTATTCAAATGTATTGTAGATACAAATAAGTATATTTAAAGTAAACACTATTTATCTGTCAATAAGAAGTTGCATCTTGATGCACCAGTCATGCCTGTTGCAGTTCTATGAAGATGTTAAACAAATGCTATTTAATGATTATTGCCCTTTGATAAGCCCACACTTTTACTGTGAGTGAGAGTTGATGTGTTGCCCTCTTGACTAATTATTCATTACGGTATAAAAGCATCATACTGCAGGAATGCAATATATAAACACACCTGGGGGAATGCAAAACTCCTTCGACATGTCAAATATCATTGTGTATGTATATTTAAATTCAGTAATCTCAGAGCCCAGGAACAAGGAAAGCTTGAGAGTATAGTGAAACAGTTACCTCAGGATTTAGTAGACAGGGACATTCTCCGGAGTCAGAAGGTGTGCATCAAGATGTTGGAAAATGGGTATGTACCTGTAAGCTATGTACCCTACAGAGCTATATATATTTGAGTAAGGCCCCTCACATGCTTCCATCCTGTCCAACAAGAGCGGTTGATATAACTTGTTTTGCATTTATATTGTTGTAAACTAAATGAAGTTTATAACTATATAATCATATTCTTGTAAATACTATTTTTAAATGAACAAATAGATAAACTGCTGGCTTATGAGTAATGTTCCTAAAAGAAAATACCAGGGCAAGGAAAGCAACTTCATTGGATACAATTAAACTACAGAAGTTACATTAGCATAGTTACACTGTTTCAATTTAATCATTATAGACATTAATATGAGGTGAAGTTTGATACAATTTACCTTCCAACTTTGAAGTCATGTCTATATCAAAATTGCACTATAGCACAACTATACCAACTCTTCATTTGAATCTTTTTTTTGTTCAAGAGCCCATGAAGGAATTGCGAAAGATTTGCTTTTATGTCCACTATATATAATGACAAGCCGATCAGACCTTGTACAGACTGAAGAGCTGCAAGCCAAACAGATTGGTATACACATGAATTCCAAATCTACCTGCATCCAAATCATTCTGAACTCGTTGGAGATTTTCAGCTTTACTGATGCTGTACGTACATATGCAAGTACAGATTACCTGTTCTTATGCAATCATGTAATTCCTGTTTGTTATCAATGATACATTGTGTATATAAGATATGTTTTGTCAAGGCTTAGCATACATGTATAAGATTCAATCTGTTTTTCTGTCAACTTTGTAATTAGGCAATTCTTGTTATAACTCTTGTTTAATGAAAACATTTAGTGTCAATCTTCTCTGAAATGGATTTAACCATGCTTCATTGCTTCTTTAGCCACAGGACGCATTGAAAGCAACGGAGGAACTGTTTGCCCTGACACATGATGGCAATATATCAAAGATCCCATTCTCTTGTCATCTCTTCCACTGTAAAAGAATCCAGCAAAGATGCTTAGAACTGTTCATAAAAAGTGAGTTGTTCCCTTGTTTATTTCAACAGCTGCCTTACAAATCCTCTTCCAATCATTGAGCCTATAAATCCGTACTCAAGTGATTCAAGAATTGTTCAAGGTTTTACATGATAACTAAAGCCTCAGGAGTCGTCTCAAGAAATGCAGTCTAGTGAGACCTTGATTCCAGCAGACTGCTTGCTGACAATTAGTTCTTGCCAAAGCATGTTAACATGCTTGTAATTTCCGTTCGAGTTGGTGTACAAGAACATATCTTTCTAGACAAGTCTCCTCGTATAGCATCTTCTACTGGAAGATAGTGTTTTAAGTGAAAAATTGTTAGATTTCACAAGTTATACTTTCGATATTAACAAGAGCTTGCCATTGGCAAGAACTGGTTGCTAACCAATATTGAATAGTAATGGAAAGTTTATTTGTGACAATTCAATTATTCTGTCCTTTTAACTCACATCTCGGGGTCCTTTTCTCAATGCAGTACCATATATAACCTTGATGTATCTCATTTTTCGAATATATCAACACTTAGGAGTTGCCTATTATTCTTCATGAAACTATTTTGTCAATTTTACAAAGCTGAAGTCAGTTATATCACAGAATTGTTGACAAATGACATGATTTGTTATGTGTTTCCAAATCAATCAACTAGAGAGCATTTCAATATGTTTATCATTGTAGACCATAGTAGGTTGGCCCATCCAAGGAGGCTTTGTTGGTCCATCCTGGATGTGTTGAAAACAGACAATTTGGACACTGTGGTATGTATGACAAGGTTGCAAATGAACTGTTGCCCTGTGTAAAAATCAATTTTGTATTCATGACCAATATTACTTCAGATATATTCTTGGCTAGTTTTCAGGGTGTATACAGCCTTAATAATTCCTTAAATATGACATTCACTATTCCACATTTTGTATATACTTCCTTGAAACTTTAAAATTAGGTTCTAGATTAGGCTGTGTCATAAAATGTAATGTATTATTACATCAAATTAAATTTTACAAAGTTACACAAATTTTCCAGTTTTTCATCAAATTATAAGTTCACGTTTTTGTGCAAAGTTGAAATGGTAAAAAGATCCTACAAGGTTCCAGGTTATTGAAACAGTTATAATCTACTACATAAATATGCAGGTGAACTAATAATGTAGGGTAGCTGTCTTGCATGCATTGAAGAAGTATAATGAATAAATCTGTAGATACATGTACATATATTAAGATGATTTAGCGGATAACATATCACCATTGTAATAGAACTATACTTGTAAATATTTTGTCTTTACAGACCTTCAGCAGAACTATACTTGTAAATATTTTGTCTTTACAGACCTTCAGCAAATGTTTGGATGTACTGTGTATGTTGGCACCAGAAGTGCTCATGTGTACTGATTCAGAACTGAAAGATGGAGAGACGTTTGACCAACGTCTCACTAACGCTGTGCAGTTCAATCTTTGCTGCATCGAGTGGGAACGAAGGGACACAACTCTTGAGTTCTTGACGAAACTCATACCCAGTTGTCAAGGTATAATCTGTTACAAATTGGCAAGTTGATTGACTAAACTGATTTATGCCTGTTTTGATTTGGTTACAGATATTAATTTATAGTAGACTACCCTAGCACTCTATTCTATACTGTAAAACGTGAAATATTTGTGTGTTCATGGTTTGGAGCTTTCAAATGTTTTTGTGGGTACAAACTTTCGTGGTTAGCCCATGCAACAATAATATAACAATAATACATAGTATTTATATTCATAGTTTATACACAACAAATTAGTCTTTTTGTTTTATCCACAAGATTGCAGTAACTAAGTTATTTGAACATAACCTCTGGTGTATTGTGGATGGATTTCATCTTTTATTCTGCAAAATTACTTGAAACTGTGTATATCGATGTGAACCTATAATGTTCATTATATATACAGAGGAAAAAAACAAAAAATTAATGTCAAAATAGCTTACATATGCCCCTTTACAGTAGACTAGTGGAGAGACACTAGCTGTGTGAATGGATTTGGCTAGCTGTAACATTGTGTACTGTTATGTTACAGACCACAGTAGGGGTGACTCAGTGGATGAGGTCTGGCCGTCTCTGTCTGTATGTATACCAAGCTCTAGATGACTCCAACAGTTACACGAGAGCCACAGCTTTGACCTGTTTACAGGGAGTACTCGAGTCTAGCCAGCTAACAACAGATCTCCTTCAGCAATGTGACATTACAATGGTATTGATTACTAACTGATTATCTTACTGTCTGATGCCCTCTCGCAAATATAAAGTGATTAAGAAGTTTTGCAGAGTCTCTCGTTCTGATACTCATTAATGGTGATTTTTGCAGGAAAGTTCATTTACAATTTAATATCAATGCTAAGTACATGTAGTCCAATTAGAAAATTCAATTGATCAACATTTTAATACAGCAATAATTGAGTTATTATATAAAGTTAACTGAAACTTTACTGATAAATATTTTTATTTCTTCGTCAGGATGACATATTCAGGGAAGGTTCTGACAATCCTACAGGAAGACACAGAAGCTTTCGCTAGAAGGGAAAGTATTTGTTTTATAACCACTATGTGGAATTCAGTACATTGTGACTTGAAAGTAAACATACTAAAAATCCTGGTTGAAAGAACAAGCAGTGATTTTGACTGGGAGGTCAAAGTGAAGTTAGTAGATTTCTGGGAGATGCTGATAGATAAAGATTTGATAGGGTCAGATGTGAAATTGCCATCATATGCAAACAGCTTACAGCCAAGAGAAAAACAACAAACACTTGAACAAACAAGAGGAACATTACAAAACATTGAATGTTTTGTCAAAACAGCATGCTTCGATTCTTTATTCAAGCTTCTTGATGACTATGATCAAAGTGTTTGTGAAAAAGCCTGTCTACTCCTGATGAGAGTGATGAAGCATTTGTCAGATGTACTTGAAGTTGATTCAGCCATACCGGCAAAAAAGAGGAAGACTGATGATTCAGAAACAAACATTGAGTCTGTTTATCAAAAGCTGAAGGCTCTTGATTTGACAACTAGACTGTTGGAGGTCTCCACGACATGTGACGAGTACGACAAGAATCCCATGTCACTTTTAGAAGACATGTTGTCCTATTCAAAGAAGACAGAAACAGATAATGAGAGCAATGCTCTAGACTGTTATTAAAGTACAATCGAGTTGATTGTGGTATATATATTGTGTAATTTTTGGTCCACTTTTCGAAGTCGCACTGCTAAACTCAGGGCTTTTTCTCAGTGGTTTGGGAAACGGCCTATTTGTCTCATTTTGGGAAGAAAATTGGTGAATTGGGAACGATTTTTTCAGGAGTAAACTGCAAATTGTGGGAATATGAAATAATTTCAATTGGTAATGGGACCCATTAACAGCCCCTAAAAGCCCTCAGAAAAAGCCCTGAAACGTCAATATATTCAACTGCACTGTCATGAATTTAATATCTCTTCTACCTTTCTCATTTGAGGAAGAGTTACCGGGCGAAAGAAAGCAGCCATATTTGAGAGTTAAAATCTCTCTCCTGTGTTGAATTTCATAAGCATACTATTTATAAGCAAGCAATATATTCAGATACAACATAGGCCCAGGGTTTTACTTGCTTCCTTAATAATACATGGAGACATATGAGATTCCCTTGCCATAAGTAGAGATATACATGTAATTGCTCTCTTAAAGAGACACACATTTTGTTGAGATTCCCATGGCCACCTTAAATGTAAATCCAACTCCTGATAGTTCAGTCTGTTAGATCATCAACCTACATAGCTGAAAAACACATAAGCCTAATCAGTTTGGCTGGACGGCATATGACAGGCTTTCCATATGTTGTACAGTGAGGTAGCCACCAACTACTACAATGAGATTCCACCTCAGATTGACCCTGGCTGTTCAAGGGGCAACAGACAAACCTCTGGATCATAAAAATGACATCATTGAGACCCCTATCGAAATATATAGTATGAAAAGACAAATACATAAATGCCTGTGGGTCCTTCCTTCCCATCACCATCACAGGTACTAGCCTTGTCTGTCAATACAACCATTTTATTATATATAATAAGTGTATTGACAGATGAGGCAAGTATCTGTGCCACCATTTCATGTTGCCGAGGACTGCGGAAAACTGCGGAGATAACCTGTTTCAATGTATCCCATCACATCTGTTTGAACACAACATTGCTACATAACCAGACATAGCTCAGGAAAACAGCAATTTGTTACAGATTTGTTCATAACAGGTTAAAATATAGAGTGATTGTTGACTGACAAAGTGTCAAAATTACACCTGGGTAACTACATAATTATGTAAAAAATATAAGACAAATCAGTAATAGACATAGCAAACATTATAATTATTATTCTATCAATGTAAATGAAATTATTACATGTCATTAAAAGTCAGTAATAGACATAACAAATGTTACATTATTCTATCAATGTAAATGAAATTATTACATGTCATTAAAAGTCAGTAATAGACATAACAAATGTTATATTATTCTGTCAATGTAAATGAAATTATTACATGTCATTAAAAGTCAGTAATAGACATAGCAAACGTTATATTATTCTATCAATGTAAATGAAATTATTACATGTCATTAAGGCCAAGTAAATAAAGTTGAATGCACATCATTATTAGCTCACCTGGACCGAAGGTCCGGTGAGCTTATGCCATGGTGCGGCGTCCGTCGTCTGTCGTCCGGCGTCCGGCGTCCGTCAACATTTGCTTCAAATCGCTACTAGTCAAAAAGTTCTTATTGGATTTTGACCAAATTTGGTCAGAAACATCCTTGGCAGAAGGGGATCAGATTTTGCATAAATGGTGACTCTGACCCCCAAGGGGCCTGAGGGGCGGGGCCCAATAGGGGAAATTGAGGCAATTCCTTTAAATCGCTACTAGTCATAAAGTTATGAATTGATTTGAACCCAATTTGGTCAGAAACATCCTTTGGGGAAGGGGAACAGATTTTGCATAAATGGTGACTCTGACCCCCAAGGGGCCTGAGGGGCGGGGCCTTATGGGGAAATAGAGGTAATTTCTTCAAATCGCTACTAGTCATAAAGTTATGAATGGATTTGAACCCAATTTGGTCAGAAACATTCTTGGGGGAAGGGGGAACAGATTTTGCATAAATGGTTACTCTGACCCCTAAGGGGCCTGAGGGGCGGGGCCCAATAGGGGAAATTGAGGCAATTCCTTAAAATCGCTACTTGTCATAAAGTTATGAATGGATTTGAACCCAATTTGGTCAGAAACATTCTTGGGGGAAGGGGAACAGATTTTGCATAAATGGTGACTCTGACCCCCAAGGGGCCTGAGGGGCGGGGCCGAATAGGGGAAATTGAGGTAATTCCTTTAAATCGCTACTAGTCATAAAGTTATGAATGGATTTAAACCCAAATTGGTCAGAAACATTCTTATGTGAAGGGGAACAGATTTTGCATAAATGATGACTGACTCCCAAAGGACCAAAGAGGCGAGGCCTAATGGGGAAACAGAGGATATATCTTTAAATCGCTAATAGTCATAAAGTTATGAAAGGATTTGAACCCAATTTGGTTAAAAACATCATTTGGGGAAGGGGAACAGATTTTGCATAAATGGTGACTCTGACCCCCAAGGGGCCAAAGGGGGGCATGGCCCCATATGGGAAATAGAGGTAATTCCTTTAAATCGCTACTAGTCATAAAGTTATGAATGGATTTGAACCCAATTTGGTCAGAAACATTCTTGGGGGAAGGGGGAACAGATTTTGCATAAATGGTTACTCTGACCCCTAAGGGGCCTGAGGGGCGGGGCCCAATAGGGGAAATTGAGGCAATTCCTTAAAATCGCTACTTGTCATAAAGTTATGAATGGATTTGAACCCAATTTGGTCAGAAACATTCTTGGGGGAAGGGGAACAGATTTTGCATAAATGGTGACTCTGACCCCCAAGGGGCCTGAGGGGCGGGGCCCAATAGGGGAAATTGAGGCAATTCCTTAAAATCGCTACTTGTCATAAAGTTATGAATGGATTTGAACCCAATTTGGTCAGAAACATTCTTATGTGAAGGGGAACAGATTTTGCATAAATGGTGACTCTGACCCCCAAGGGGCCAAAGGGGCGGGGCCTAATGGGGAAATAGAGGTAATTTCTTCAAATCGCTACTAGTCATAAAGTTATGAATGGATTTGAACCCAATTTGGTCAGAAACATTCTTGGGGGAAAGGGAACAGATTTTGCATAAATGGTGACTCTGACCCCCAAGGGGCCTGAGGGGCGGGGCCGAATAGGGGAAATTGAGGTTATTCCTTTAAATCACTACTAGTCATAAAGTTATGAATGGATTTGAATCCAATTTGGTCAGAAACATTCTTGGGGGAAGGGGATCAGATTTTGCATAAATGGTGACTCTGACCCCCAAAGGGCCTGAGGGGCGGGGCCGAATAGGGGAAATTGAGGTAATTCCTTTAAATCACTACTAGTCATAAAGTTATGAATGGATTTGAATCCAATTTGGTCAGAAACATTCTTGGGGGAAGGGGAACAGATTTTGCATAAATGGTGACTCTGACCCCCAAGGGGCCTGAGGGGCAGGGCCCAATAGTCGAAATTGAGGTAATTCCTTCAAATCGCTACTTGTCATAAAGTTATGAATGGATTTTAACACAATTTAGTAAGAAACATCCTTTGGGGAAGGGGAACAGATTTTGCATAAATGGTGACTCTGACCCCTAAAGGGCCAAAGGGGCGGGGCCTAATGGGGAAATAGAGGTAATTCCTTCAAATCGCTACTAGTCATAAAGTTATGAATGGATTTGAACCCAATTTGGTCAGAAACATTCTTATGTGAAGGGGAACAGATTTTGCATAAATGATGACTGACTCCCAAAGGACCAAAGAGGCGAGGCCTAATGGGGAAACAGAGGATATATCTTTAAATCGCTAATAGTCATAAAGTTATGAAAGGATTTGAACCCAATTTGGTTAAAAACATCATTTGGGGAAGGGGAACAGATTTTGCATAAATGGTGACTCTGACCCCCAAGGGGCCAAAGGGGGGCATGGCCCCATATGGGAAATAGAGGTAATTCCTTTAAATCGCTACTAGTCATAAAGTTATGAATGGATTTGAACCCAATTTGGTCAGAAACATTCTTGGGGGAAGGGGAACAGATTTTGCATAAATGGTGACTTTGACCCCCGAGGGGCAAAAGGGGTTGGGCCCCATATGGGAAATAGAGGTAATTCCTTTAAATCACTACTAGTCATAAAGTTATAAATGCATGTTGTAAACTCAGAGAGTCTGAACTTCATTATTTCTTTAAAGCAGTTGGGATCCCCACGCTATAACCATAAATAGCATTGTTTGAGGTTAACAAACAAAAGGAATTGAACATGAACATTATTTTGACATTTGGTCAAATACAACCAGGTGAGCGATACAGGCCCCATGGGCCTCTTGTATATATAGGGGTTTAGTTTGGTTTATCTTGTTCAATGTCCTTTTAACAGCTAGGGTCATTTAAGGACGGCCTCCCGTTGTGTTCATTTATGCAACAATGACTGAAAAAATCTGGAAAATTGGATGGATAAGCACATACACAGGAAAAAAATGTGTTTTCAAATAAGACAATGTGGGATCCTTGGTATTGGTATATATGCTATGAATTTCTAGTATTCTTAGAATATGGTGTGAAAAGTCGAAAGCTTGTTGGCCATTTCAAACAAAACAAAAAAACGATTAAAAATCTTGCCAATCACTAGGCTTTATGCTGTTTCTCAAATGTTCTACACTTAAACCTAACTCAATCAGTTTGACTGTGATGCAGCCTTGCCACTTCTTTTATTAACTCACCTGGCCCTTTTGGGCCTATGGCATGGCATGGTGGCCATTGTCTGTACATTGAATGCAATCCATCTTTAAACTTTTCTTAAAAATCTCTACTAGTCATGAACGAGTAAGTGGACTATGCTTTATACTATGGTGAAGGGGAACTGATTTTGTATAAATGGTAGGTCTTGGTCCCCAGGAGCCTTAGGTTTGTGGCCCGTTAAGGAAAATATAGCACATTTTTTAAAATCCCTCTTCCTCTGTTGGAATGAAAGGATTTGGTCCATATTTCGTCTGAAGCATCCTTGTGTGAAGGGGAACCAATTTTGTACAAATGTTTGGGTGGGGCAATATGGAGAACTATAACAAATTAAAGAATCTTTAAAAGTAGTGTTTCCCAATATTTACTGTCGTATCCAAGTGAGCAATACAGGCCCTTTGAGCCTCTTGTTTATGTCAAAATGATCAAAGAAGTTGATTCCTGTCATCATCCTCAAGATAAACGACCTTCGAATTTTGTCATGACATATTCTACAAGTGGAGAGAAGGTATATATGGGAATTCTTTTTTTTAAGGTGATGTGTGCTTAGGAGTGGTTAATAATATGTAAGACTTCACTGCGAACACCAAAACTTTAGTCATGTAGGCAAACCTGTTATAACAGCAGGAGACAGGTTTTCTTATGTTTTCTCTAGCGAAGTTTGAACTGTATATTAGGTGATTATTTTACTTGGAAAAGATACCTCAGCTTAAAAAAAAAGAAAAAATTAGACATTTGATGCTTTTGGTTATATTCATTTTTAGCTCACCTGGACCGAAGGTCCGGTGAGCTTATGTCATAGCGCAGCGTTCGTCCGTCGTCCGTCAACATTTGCTTCAAATCGCTACTAGTCAAAAAGTTCTTATTGGATTTTGACCAAATTTGACCAGAAACATCCTTGGCAGAAGGGGATCAGATTTTGCATAAATGGTGACTCTGCCCCCAAAGGGGCCAAAGGGGCGGGGCCCAATAGGGGAAATAGAGGTAATTCCTTTAAATCCCTACTAGTCATAAAGTTATAAATGGATTTCAACCCAATTTAGCCAGGAACATCCATGTTGGAAGAGGAACAGATTTTGCATAAATGGTGACTCTGACCCCTGAGGGGCCAATGGGGCGGGGCCCAATAGGGGAAATAGAGGTAATTCCTTTAAATCCCTACTAGTCATAAAGTTATAAATGGATTTGAACCCAATTTAGTCAGGAACATCCTTGGGGGAAGGGGAACAGATAATGCATAAATGGTGACTCTGACCCCAGAGGGGCCAAAGGGGCGGGGCCCAATAGGGGAAATAGAGGTAATTCCTTTAAATCGCTACTAGTGATAAAGTTATGAATGGATTTGAACCCAATTTGATAAGAAATATCCTTTGGGGAAGGGGAACAGATTTTGCATAAATGGTGAATTTGACCCGAAGGGGCGGGCCAAATAGGGGAAATAGAGGTAATTCGTTTAAATAGCTACTAGTCATAAAGTTATGAATTAATTTAAACCCAATTTAGTCGGAAACATCCTTGGGGGAAGGGGCACAGATAATGCATAAATGGTGACTCTGACCCCCAAGGGGCCAAAGGGGCGGGGCCCAATAGGGGAAATAGAGGTAATTCCTTTAAATCGCTACTTGTCATTAAGTTATTTTTGGATTTGAACTTAATTTGGTCAAAAACATCCTTGGGGGAAGGGGAACAGATATTGCATAAATGACGACTCTGACCCTGAGGGGCCAAAGGAGCAGGCTCCAATAGGGGAAATAGAGGTAATTAGTTAAAATTGCTACTAGTCATTAAGTTATGAATGGATTTGAATCCAATTTGGTCAGAAACAGCCTTGTGGAAAGCGAAACAGATTTTGCATTTAATGATGACTTTTGCCAAAGTTGTGGGGCTCCATAGGGGAAATAAAGGTAATTCCTTTAAATCGCTACTAGTCATAGAGTTATGAATGCATGTTGTGAATTTAGAGAGTCTGGACTTCATTATTTCTTTAAAGCAGTTGGGATCCCCATACTTTAAGCATATAAAGCAATGTTTGAGGTTGACAAATAAAACGAATTGAACATGAATACTATTTTGACATTTGGTCAAATCCAACCAGGTGAGCGATACAGGCCCCATGGGCCTCTTGTTTACAGAAACCGAGTAAGATTTTAAACATTTTTGTGTTTTAACTTTGATATGACAAATAGTTGTGGGTGTCAATCAGAGCTTATACCTGGTAATTGTCAATCCTATGATACACATTACATTGCTTCCTTCCTGACCAACAAAGTGACAAGATGCCTGTTGGTAGAGATCGCTGATGTCAAGTGTCAATATCCTCGATGTGTCGCAGCAGGTCAACATGCAAGGCCACACTCCAACGGCAGTATTCGGGAAATACCTGATCAGTTTTTAATCTTAGGACATATTTTCATCAATCTATCAAGAGGACCAGTCATCTATATATGGTGTTTAATTGTATGTATACACTATAAGAATAATTATGGATAACTTTGGGAATTAAGAAAAAATTTTTATATATAGATAGATTTCCAAATAATGATTCATTTAGAATGATAATGAGTATATGATAAAAACAATTTTCTCTCATGATTCTTCTTATTATTTTTTTATAATTTGCTTTTAAAAATCATTTTAAATGGCTTGGAAAACATTCAGTTTGCTTAAAAAGAAAATTGTAACATTTCACATACTTGCCAATGAAATTCTTATAATTTCATGGGGAGTTGCACATGTTCAGATTTTGAAGTTTAAAAAATGATCAAATATAATTATATGCCAAGACTTTTCTATAAATAAATGTACCCAAACAAATAAGGTAAGCGTTATAACAGACCTTTTTTGTCTTGTAATCACATCAATGACGTTTAATGATCACATCAATGAATTAAGTTTAATGAAATTAGGATAAATGGTGTAGAAGTATTTGTGTAGACAGAATTTAACTAAATTTTTTCAGAAGTGCCATAGCTATAAACTCCCATAAAAAAATTGGAGCAAAATAGTTGCAAATATCATTCTGAACAGGCTAAATACGTCACTGATGGTCATGAAATCTGATACAAGAGAAATCCATAAAAACCAGGGACACAATTAATATAGACATACAATGTATGCACTTAATTGTTCCTGCTTATACAAGTGTAATTTTAGCTCACATGGTACTAAATGTTGTTTATTTTTTTCATATACATTTTTTTTATATATTTTAAGTTTCAAGCAATATATTCACAAATTCATGTAGCGTTATCTTAAAACTGATATTGATTAGAATACATGTAGTTCTTCTGTTATTGCTAAAATATATATGTGAATGATAAGCGCTCTGGGCCTTTTATTTATATCAGGGATTTATAACCCACCCTGTTGATATGTTTACAAATTAATTAATTCTAATATTATAAAGGGTTTACTATTCACTCTAGACATAGAAAAATAAACATCATCAAATAGTAAATGTCCCTTTGTGTTTGTGTTGTTTTCCCTTGTGATAAAGAGTTTAAATAATAATTTAAATGTGACCAGAGACGTACAAGTAGAATCTACAGGTATGTATAGCATTACAAAGATATTCCTTATAAAAATGTAAAACAAAATGCAATACAAAATTCTGATAATTCAATAAAATATCACAAAATAGTCGGATTTATCCACATTTAATTGCACTACACTACACTTACTACAATACAGTGTCTTATGAAGTAACATACTTATAAATTGTATACTAATAATTATTATTACTGCAGATGTCATCTCTTTTTATATGTCCAGCTATAAATATATGTTCTTTAAATGAAACACCACATCAGACAAAAAAATAATATCGATGTGTGAGGAAAACTATGATGGTTGGGAATAAAATTGGGCATGATACTAGATTATTACTGGTATGAGATGCTGTTGCGTTTTTTTAAGAAATCATGTGACACAATCACGTGATCCGACTAGATGTTGACACTGGACAAGATGGCGGCCGTGTTAGTGGTCGTAGCCACACTGGTGGTGATGGTGGTTAGTGTATTCTGGTATCTACGGAAGAAGAAGACACATTCAACTTTCTACACAATCCCCGGACCACCGGCTATACCCGTGCTTGGAAATGCCCATCAGCTCAGCCCTGATGCAAAGAGCAAGTATCAAATTATGAATGACGTTTTTATCGGAGAATACCTGTGTTGCTACACAATAAATATCGATCACTCCTTTACTGCAGTGAGGGGGGATTAAACCATAAAGATCGATTTCGTTTTTAACAAAAATCTTGATTATAACAGAGACATATATATGATTATAAGGACTGGTTTAAAATAGCTATGACGTCACATTTCTTGGTTATATTTTATGAAATATATATGAATTATACTAGGGATGTACATGTAGTAGCTATGCTCAGGCATTTTTATTTTTTATCAATATACTTGCAAGCTGTATGTTTATGCATAAAGCATCTCTTAGGCATGCCAATAAAAAAAACAGAATGAAGATGTGTGGATTTTTGGATTTTTAACAATTTTTTTTAATTTCGGAAATTTGGTAATTCTTGTCAGCTTTGTCAACCATTTTTCAAAAAATTCGTCAGTATGAAAAAAAAATAATTTCAAAGTGATTTCGGCAATATTAACATAAACCACAATATAAAACTATATGTATTTTATCATATGAAAGCAAATTTGGCGTCTAAAACATAAACAAATTTTTTTATCTCTACGCAAAGATGCCACAATTTAAAAGAAAAACAAGCAAATTATCTCCCTTTGCAATTATCTACAATTTAGCTTTCTTCGCCAAAGAAAATACACACACCTGTCTAAAACATGCAAACTAGAAAAATAAGAAGTAACATTTAAATATCTTTATGAAAAGCACCAAATTATAACCAGGGCCTGTGTCTGTGATCGTATCTTTGACATTGTTAGAATTAAGACGACTGTCAAATATATTGAAATCACATGAAAATGTATTCTTAACAACACTTGGAAATAATCATTGAGATGCTTAGGAACATGCCAAGTCTATATCAGTCCCGATTTTACTTTCACTAGTTTCAATTTCACAGTAACAAACTTGCACAATATTAGTCACAATCATGTCGGAACGATCGCTTACGATAATTCAACTATATTAAGTTAGTGGATTATATATGCTATATAGATAAATTCTATCATGAAAATGTTTCATTTGGTGCAGTACCATTACTATCTTTTAAATTAATAACTTAATTAAGTTGTACATTGACAAAATTGAAGTGTTATGCATTTTCAAATGCTAAAACCAAACCTGCATGAAAGTGAAAGTAGATAATGTCAACATGGTCTGTACGTGGCTTACCATAGTTGTAACAGACCTCATCTCATTTTTTACATATGGTCATTTCGAACACAAAGCGGAATAGTCATACATTTTTTGTGACATGTATGTATAGATAGAACATGTGTTAAACTAAATAAGAGATTTTTTGACATGTAATCGGCGTTTAAAGAAAAATACATGGATTTACAGATTTCAATTTTGGACCTCATCTTACCGCCATTGATTTTCTCAAGATTTTTCTCATTAACATAGCCTCAATATCATATCTGCATCATTGGTCAATCGAATGTTTGAAAGGTATACACTTTCATGTGCTAATTTAACGCTATAAAAAGGCGCTTGAGAATGACGCTTTAGGTATAAGGTAAGGTGACAAAAAAAAGTTACCTCCCCTTTGCCTGAGCATAGCTACATGTAGATAATTATACATCCCTGTTAATGCAAATCAATGAAACTTTCCTATTTATGTTTAATCAGAATTAAACATCATATCTGTACTTAAGACACATTGTTATTTTACATTGTTATTTTGAAACGTGTCCTCACAGTGTTTCACGATGATTAGATCACAGTGGTGAGATAATATTGATGGTATCAGCAGATGACACAGCTGGTGTTGACTGTACACATGTCACACTGAAACTGTAAATCTTTATCAAGACAACATATTAGTTTTAGGACCTGACAGTAAAGAAAATTTATCTTAACTATGGTTCGAAGTTATTGCAGCATTAATTTGGTGTATTTTAAACATTTGAGGAACATTTATACATGTATAAAATTTAATGTCTGTTAGAAAGAGGTGTTGATATTGTTATAAAATGATATATGTTTTCCTACAGAATTTTATGCCCAACTGCTTGCCTTTAGTCTTGACTTTGAAAAAGAGGGAATATTCAGGATATTGCTTGGAAATAAACAAATCATAGCTGTGTTTAGGGCCGAGTTCATTGAGGTAAACATGTGTCCGTTGCCAATGTATATGTTGCTAGAATGCAAAGCTTTGCAACTGCAATGCAGTGTAATTATATTGTGTTGCTGTAGTTTTGTGTTGTAATGCTTTTGTTGTGTGCTGTAATTATGTGTTCGCTTCTTTTCAAAGCTTACTAATTAATTATAGCTGGACCATCTGTTTCTTTGATTTCTTACTGCTGTGAGACAAAATCAGTAAATATAAATCTACAGAAAAAATGATGATCATTTCATGTTATATAAAAATAAAAAATGAAAATAAAACCGAAATCTCAAGTTCCTGATTTTGTTTACCTTGACCTGAGATATAGCAAGATATCACTGAAACAGCTGGGTAAAGGCTATAAGACTTAACTATGCCTCAAGAAATTGATCATGATATGCTTTTAGGAAGAAATTTTCGAGTCTTTGCTTTAAATTGAAAAAGGCATTTTTGCAACCCTGTAATAAACAACTATTTCATAGAGAATGGCATATATCCTCAGTTTTATAACCAGGCATACTTAAGCTGCTTAAAGCACTAATTAACAACCTCTACCTTGCACAAGAAGCCTGAAATTTTAAAATGTTGGTGAATTTCTAACAGTAACAATATGTTTTTATTGGTAGATTTCTATAACCAGCTGGTTGGGTTTTGTGTTGAATATGCTGGTACAGGGTTATTTAGACTCTTGCTGTGCTGCCAACCATGTGTTTGTGTCTTCAGGGCAGACTTGGTGGAGGTAACAATCTGACAAATCTGAAACAAGGAATGTACCTTGTACAATACCTTAGCTTGATATGTACTATACTTGATACTTTCAAAATCTATCATGTAGTAATTAAAGAACTTAGATCTGAAGAATGCACATAATGACATGGTTATTCTATGCATAGTTTTCTAGCAGCCAGCTGTGCATGCAAAGATTGCGGAAATTATATGAAGCACTGCTCTCGTCATTTGAGTTATTAAACAACAAGAGCAGAGTCTTGCGGGTTTCCTACGATGCCCTTTTTCATTTTGGGTAAATAACACTATTTTGCTTGGGGAATTGGCCTGTTTTAGACTCATCTGTATCACTGAATGATTATTTTGTTTAAAATTGAAGAGTAAGGTCACCTTAATTACTATCTCAGGCTTGCAGGAATTTCCCGCAGAAATAAACCCCAGTTCACTTTACCATTATGGTATTTTGACCCCGGTTCATTTCACCATGCTTCAAAATACCATGCCACACCGATCTGATCATTGCATTTTTCCCTTTCCCGATACACATCTATTCAGTTGGAGGGGCCAAATCAATATTTTGTCATATACATTTGGTTGGATCTGGTCAATTCTAAGTCATAACTTGTTTGCAGAGGTCGACTCAAGGGCATACTGTTCAGGACAATTCTATAGGTACATTTTTATACTTTTGTTGGATACTCTACTTTTGGAGGATTTCTTTTCATTTTTAAATCATAATGCTCTATTACACAGGAATTGATTGGATACCAGTTCTACATCATATACCTATATTAAATTGAGGGTTAAGTCAAATGTGGGTAAATAAATGTATAGGTTATATAATTACAACCTATTAGAATTTGATTTAGTGAAATGTCACTTAATGATTGGGAGATTGGGATATTGCAATGAATATAGGTCTTACATATGATACCCCACTAACACTGCATGTCTGCACCATATCATTTTTCTTTTGGGATGCTGTGGGGTTTATCTTTAATCCTACATAACTGGACTGGGCTAAGCCCTGATGGCCAGGTAGCTCAAATGGTTAGTGAGTCTATCTAAAATTCAGAGGTCCTGGGTTCAAGTCCAGGTCTGGTCGTTTGCATTTGTCCTGTCCTGTTGCATAATATTGCTGATTCTTTGTTTAACGGGTTATATGGGGTTTTTGCATCATTCACTTTTTTCTTCGATGCCCCTTTTAAACTCTCTTCCTGATAGATTATTACAGATATCTCTCTCAAAAGACCAAACATTATACAAAGTTAAAGATGATAAAGTGATATATATTTCTGTTTGACCTCCATGGGAAAGTCTGTATAATCATAAATGTATATTGGTTTGGCTGATGAATCATATGGTATCATTATGGGAAAAAGAATTATGTACATTTCATCAAATATGACATGATTTTGAACTGCATTTGAATATTACACAATGTATTGTCTTGAAAATTTGAGAAAATTAATTTCTTCTATACTATCAAGTATCACTAGAATTAGTCTGATGTGTAAACATGTACCATTTATGCATGAAAAATTGTGTATTAGTCAAAGAAATGGTTTAATGAATAAAATTGTATGCTATTTATATTTTTGAAAAGCCTGTATTTGTTTGGATTGTATTTATTTTGTTTTTGATTATCTGTTGAACAATAAATTATACAAGAAACATGTGCATGTATTGTTTATATAGACAAATAACCTCCTTCTCCCAAACTCACTACTAATCCACCTGTAGTATTTAGACAATACATCAAAAACTGAAGACTTACACATATTAGCCCCCTCTCCTTATTTACCACCATATTTGTCACAGGAGAGGGGGGACTTATTTGTGAATTAAAAAAAAAAAAAAAAATACAGTACTTCTTGTTGGATTAGGTGGATTGTTTTAAATCTTTGTGAATTGCAAAGAAAAGCTGGTGAATATTCAGGATTCCACGATGATAAAATCATTTCATTAATGTAGAATGGTTTATTTCTTTGGAAACACAGAAAAGTTGGTAAATTAAAATTAACTATTGATAGTACCTACTGTCCCTGTGCAGGTGCTCCTGAACAGCAGCAAACACATGGACAAGGCAGATGAATACAGATTTCTCCATCCTTGGCTTGGCACAGGGCTTCTAACAAGGTAGTAAGATTTTCAGCTCCTCATATTTATATAATCTACAGTATTGTAAATAACATGTGAATCAGTTCTGATGTTGATGTTACAAAGTGAATCAGGATGATGTAGCAAATACATGATAATTCTCATTGTTGGGATACCTGTTTTTACCACATTGTAATGAGTTATCCTGCATGGTTTGGTACCTACCCACAGTACTGGGGACAAGTGGAGAACCAGAAGGAAGATGTTAACTCCCACCTTCCATTTCAAGATTCTTCATGATTTCATTGGTGTGTTCAATGATCAGTCAAGTATAATGGTGAGGAAACTACAGAAGGTGGCTGATAAAGGACCATTTGATGTCTTCCCCTACATCACTCTGTGTGCTCTAGATATCATCTGTGGTAAGCTTTCTCAGGTACCACTACTCCTTCTCAGTTACCAAACAAATCTTCATCTTAAGTAACAGAGTTGAGGTGGGGTCTATGCTCTACCCCTAACATGAGTAATTACACATACCAAATTTACATGCCTGTCGTGTATAGGGATGCTTAGCATGTTTGTTCCAGAGCTGGGTGGACCTGACCCGTATTTACACTTTACCCCATTTTGGACATCATTTGTGTATTTCTTACTGATAATCAATTTTTATAACAATATGAAACCAAGTTGGTCAGATTCTTTTTACAAGAGGTAAACTTACCTATTGGGTCAAGGTCATTAAGTGAAAGGTCAATGTTCAATTATATATTTTTTAACTGCTTTTCTTTTTTTTTACATTGTGAATAATAAATAATTTTGTCATGGTCAAACTTTAGTCATCTAACTAAAGCTGAAGGTCATTGGGTCAAAGGTCAAGGTCAAATTAGGTATCTTTTAACTGGAAAACAGTGTATGATATTTGTTTTCCTTTTTACAGGACATATCAGTATGAAAATAAGATATTCTTATACTCCCAGGTTGCTGAATTTCAATTTATGTCAATTTAATTTCCTTATTTTGAGTAAACATTGCCAAAAAGACCTGCTAAAAAGGATTATTACAGTAAACAGTGTTTAGTTCTAATAATTAGTCTGAAGCACTGGTGATCTGAATGCTTTGTATATATCTTTGCAGAGACTGCTATGGGAAGACATGTAAATGCTCAGGGGAACAGCGACTCTGATTACGTACGAGCTATCAACAAGTAAGCTTATTTGAGATAACTTCTGTATTGGACAAATTCTCTTTGTAAGAGGAGTACATTTTATGTATATCATTGTGACCTTTCATTTTGATGATCCAAGACTGCCTTTACAGAGAGCAAAAAACTTATAGAATATCAGAAAGAATAAATCACAAAGTTTGTCGTTTGCTATTAAAACTTTTGTGTATTGTATTCATTAAGATTTTATTTGCAGGATAACAGTTCTGGTACTACTTCGAATGCGTCGTCCATGGTACTGGCCAAACTTTCTTTTCAATCTACTTGGGCCTGGCAGAGAGCATGATCAATGTCTCAAAACCCTCCACTCCTTCACGTCAAAGGTACACAACTCTCCACTCCTTCACGTCAAAGGTACAAAACCTCCTCTCCTTCACGTCAAAGGTACAAAACCCAGGCCTCCGCTCCTTCACATCAAACGTACAAAACTCTCCACTCCTTCAGTCAAACGTACTAAACCCTCCACTCCTTCACATCAAAGGTACTAAACCCTCCACTCCTTCACGTCAAAGGTACAAAACCCTCCATTCCTTCACATCAAACGTACTAAACCCTCCACTCCTTCACATCAAAGGTACAAAACCCTCCACTCCTTCATGTCAAAGGTACTAAACCCTCCATTCCTTCATGTCAAACGTACTAAACCTCTCCACTCCTTCATGTCAAAGGTACTAAACCCTCCACTCCTTCATGTCAAAGGTACTAAACCCTCCATTCCTTCATGTCAAAGGTACTAAACCCTCCATTCCTTCATGTCAAAGGTACTAAACCCTCCATTCCTTCATGTCAAAGGTACTAAACCCTCCACTCCTTCACATCAAAGGTACTAAACCTTCCACTCCTTCATGTCAAAGGTACTAAACCTTCCACTCCTTCATGTCAAAGGTACTAAACCCTCCACTCCTTCACATCAAAGGTACTAAACCTTCCACTCCTTCATGTCAAAGGTACTTAACCCTCCACTCCTTCACGTCGAAGGTACAAAACCCTCTATTCCTTCTTGTCAAACGTACAAAACCCTCCACTCCTTCATGTCAAAGGTACGAAACCCTCCGCTCCTTCATGTCAAAGGTACAAAACTCTCCACTCCTTCATGTCAAAGGTACTAAACCTTCCACTCCTTCATGTCAAAGGTACGAAACCCTCCGCTCCTTCTTGTCAAAGGTACGAAACCCTCCGCTTCTTCATGTCAAACGTACAAAACCCTCCACTCCTTCATGTCAAAGGTACGAAACCCTCCGCTCCTTCATGTCAAACATACAAAACCCTCCACAACTTCACATCAAAGGTACAAAACCCTCCACTCCTTCACATCAAAGGTACAAAACCCTCCACTCCTTCACATCAAACGTACTAAACCCTCCATTCCTTCACATCAAAGGTACAGAACCTTCCACAACTTCACATCAAAGGTACAAAACCCTCCACTCCTTCACATCAAAGGTACTAAACCCTCCATTCCTTCACATCAAAGGTACTAAACCCTCCACTCCTTCACATCAAAGGTACAAAACCCTCCATTCCTTCACATCAAAGGTACTAAACCCTCCACTCCTTCACATCAAAGGTACAGAACCTTCCACTCCTTCATGTCAAACGTACTAAACCCTCCACACTAAACAAATACACAAATGATAAAAAAAAAAGTTAAGAACTGTTAAAAGCATGTTAAATCTGTTTTAGGTGATCATAGAACGTAGTGAAGAATTCAGGCAGAAAAGATCAGAACAGACGACCATGGAAGAAATGATGAAGGGTCGAGGAGATGATGAAACAGTCTACCTGGAGAAGGGTAAGCGCCTAGCCTTCCTAGACATGCTGCTGTGTGCCTCGGCTGATGGCCACCACCTTTCCTTTGAGGACATTCGTGAGGAAGTGGACACATTCATGTTTGAGGTGAGACTCCCACTGACTAATCAAAGTATGTTGGAGTCAAATTTGTTTTAATTGACAAAATGTTGGAGTAAATGGGTGCAGATGATGATGTATTTAAAATACAATTGTAGCTTGATTTTAATGATCAGTTTGTTGTATGAAACAAAAAGTCTCACCAGATCTTGAAATTAGCCATGTGTAATTTCAGAAATCAATATGACACTGATATTTCAATGTTCTATTTATAAATACATACCCACTAAATACCACAATAAATTTAGACAAAAGGATATGTTGCATGGTTTCTCCTGAGAAACAGCACCTGACACTTCACAGCAATCTGGTTTTAGACCAATTTTTTGCATATAGAGTTACAGTAATTTGTTAAGTTTATTGGGTGACAAATGAAGGCAGTGTGTGTAGACATAGTTCTGGCCATATTGTTATCTAAGAGTAGGCTTAAACTAATTGCATGATTAAAATGTACTAATAAGTATAATAGTGACTATCTAGAGAAAATATCATTATCGTATTGGCTATACCTAGGGTCATGACACCACTGCTGCAGCTATTACCTGGTGTACCCACCTGATAGGAGAGAGTCCAGAGGTACAAGACCGCTTACATGAGGAGATGGAGCAGATCTTCGGTGGGTATAATGGCTACCCTTATCAATGGCTATTTGGTGTACAATATCACCACACAATTATCTGACATTACAAGTCTTTGGTGGGTATAAAGGCCTCTCTCATCAATGGTTGTTGGGTGTACAATATCACCACACACAATTATCTGACATTACAAGTCTTTGGTGGGTATAAAGGCCTCTCTCATCAATGGTTGTTGGGTGTACAATATCACCACACAATTATCTGACATCACAAGTCTTTGGTGGGTATAAAAGCCTCTCTCATCAATGTTTGTTGTGTGTACAATATCACCACACACAATTATCTAACATCACAAGTCTTTGGTGGGTATAAAGGCCTCTCTCATCAATGTTTGTTGTGTGTACAATATCACCACACAATTATCTGACATCACAAGTTTATGTCCACCTGAATATCTCCCTAAATCAGGCTAAAATTACTGGCAACTCCTGTAAAGCCTGCTGATATGATGCTCGGGATGCTACACAATAGCATCATCGAAGGAATGCCCGAATTCAAAGGTCTTTTTATGTGATCGACTTGACTGTTAGAATGTCAAATTTAGTTGGTAGATTCAGTAGGTTTTTGAAACACAAATGGCCTAAATCACAACGAACAGGTATTGCTTTATTAACAAAATGATTGGTATGTGTTTGTTTTAAATGTGAAGGAATGTGCAGCTCTGTATGAACCATGTAATGGTGTGACTGTACTTACCTGGTTACCATGTTTTCAGGAGACAGTGACAGACCTGCCACCATGAAGGACATCAAGGAAATGAAGTACTTGGAATGTACAATTAAAGTAGGCACCAAGTTATTTTATTTTACAATTTTACTGTATATTGTAATTAAATTCATTTTATTTAAAAAAGAATGCTATGATATACTTTTTAAATTTTCTTGTTGAAGACCATGAATCTGTGTTCAGTGAACCCCATGCCATGACTACATGTAGCAGTGATCAAAAACTAGGATTCTGATTGGTTTTTTTTATCTCACAGGGGCATGACAATGTTGCCGGGGGGTGGGGGGTGGGGATCCGCAGCTATCAAGCAAAATCAATAAATTAAATAATTAGAATTATTTGGTTACAATTTTGAAAATTTACATTTTAATGCATGGTTTTAATAATATGACAATATACCACAGGTAAACTACCAGCTATTAAGGTCAGGTAAAAGCTACAAGGTGGTACAGCATTAATATATAGGTCTCTGATTATAGTCCATATCCCTAATTACCCCCCTTTATAGGTAGTGAACTACTCTATCGCTCTATTTGATGAAGGGTTATCCATAATTTTTACCCAGAAGAATTTTCACGGTGACACAACATCATTCTAAAAGAAATTTTACAAAATTCAATGTATATAAAACACATACATTTACCTAAAGCTTAATAATCTGATGAATAATGTAATTAAAGTATTAAGAACAAACATTGAATGTTAAAATTTTCTCAATCTTAATACACTTAGGAAAATGATGTGCAAGCCCTGGCTTATGTGCTTACATGGCAGCTATGCCCTTGGTGACTGACCTAAATGTCCTGTAACAGGAACCTTATTGCTAGTAGTCTTTTAAGTCTGTAACATGTTGTATTTCTATGTGATAGCAATAAGGAAATTATCTGTTTAATCTGTTTCTATGTTTCTGTTTGTGATAGGAAGGTCTACGACTTTACCCATCCGTTCCTTTCTTTGGTAGGAGTGTAACTGAGGATGTCACCATAGGTAAGAAAACAGATCGATGAAATTACATAAATCCAATATACACACACTTATACCAGTACAAGAATACCGAAAAGCCGTAAAAGTCAAACTATAGTATTTTACTTCTTTACATGCTTTGTATCCATATGAACATGAATTCACACCATGGTTTATACTTTATTACTTTATTTTTTATCTTTGAAAAGGATCTTGTTTGTCAGATTTATTGTACTCTACAAGATCTATAAGGTCTGTATAAGTGGGAGAGGGGCTATACAATGTCAATATGACACTCTATAAGATCTATAAGGTCTGTATAAGTGGGAGAGGGGCTACAATGTCAATATGACACATGACACTCTATAAGATCTATATGGTCTGTATAAGTGGGAGAGGGGCTACAATGTCAATATGACACCCTATAAGATCTATAAGGTCTGTATAAGTGGGAGAGGGGCTACAATGTCAATATGACACTCTATAAGATCTATAAGGTCTGTATAAGTGGGAGAGGGGCTATAATGTCAATATGACACTTTACAAGATCTATAAGGTCTGTATAAGTGGGAGAGGGGCTATAATGTCAATATGACACTCTATAAGATCTATAAGGTCTGTATAAGTGGGAGAGGGGCTACAATGTCAATATGACACTTTACAAGATCTATAAGGTCTGTATAAGAGGGAGAGGGGCTACAATGTCAATATGACACTATACAAGATCTATAAGGTCTGTATAAGTGGGAGAGAGGCTATAATGTCAATATGACCCTCTATAAGCTCTATAAGGTCTGAATAAGAGGGAGAGGGGCTACAATGTCAATATGACACTCTATAAGATCTATAAGGTCTGTATAAGTGGGAGAGGGGCTTTAATGTCAATATGACACTCTACAAGATCTATAAGGTCTGTATAAGTGGGAGAGGGGCTACAATGTCAATATGACACTCTATAAGATCTATAAGGTCTGTATAAGAGGGAGAGGGGCTATAATGTCAATATGACACTCTATAAGATCTATATTGTCTGTATAAGAGGGAGAGGGGCTATAATGTCAATATGACACTCTATAAGATCTATATTGTCTGTATAAGAGGGAGAGGGGCTATAATGTCAATATGACACTCTATAAGATCTATATTGTCTGTATAAGAGGGAGAGGGGCTATAATGTCAATATGACACTCTATAAGATCTATAAGGTCTGTATAAGAGGGAGAGGGGCTACAATGTCAATATGACACTCTATAAGATCTATAAGGTCTGTATAAGTGGGAGAGGGGCTTTAATGTCAATATGACACTCTATAAGATCTATAAGGTCTGTTTAAGAAAGAGAGGGGCTATAATGCCAAATTGTAAATACAGATATATTTCTTTGACATACAACATGAATGAAATAGATTAAGACGGTACAAAGCTCTTGTTTCACTTACAGGAAATCAGTACACTCTGAAGAAAGGCACCACAGCTGTAATAGTACCTGTGGCCCTCCACTTGGATGAACGCTACTTCCCTGATCCTCACAAGTTTGATCCTGATCGTTTCTTACCATATCATTCAAGTCGCCATCCTTTCAGCTATATCCCATTCTCTGCTGGGCCCCGCAACTGTATTGGTCAGTATCTACATGTTTTAATCATCATTATCCGTAGGGCACCACAACTGCATTTACCATTGTGTCCTGGGCCCCACAACTGTATTTTGATCAGTACTTGTATATTTTACCATTTCTGTATTAACCATATTCTGTGCTGTTCCCTTCAACTGTATTTACCATTCTCTGCTGGGCCCTGCAATTGTATTGGTCAGTATCTACCTGTTTTATTTACCATTCTCTGCTGGGCCCCGCAACTGTATCGGTCAGAATCTGTATTTATATTTACCTGACTATTGGCAGGGTTATCTATTCACTAGACTGTACTCATTGATACCAAGACTGATGATGTTGATGTTGTTGTTGCTGGTTTAAAGTCTCGATTTAGGTTACAACCTCTACTCGCGACTCTAGGTTAGAACATTAGTCCGGGGTGACTGTTAGGTGTTGTCAGTATGTGCTCCCCTCCTCCTTTCTCAACGCGGGCATGGGACCGGCTACGGCGGAGTTGATACCAAGACTGATCAGGGCCATCACCTTTATCAGTAATCTAACAAAGTGAACTCTGATTGGTCAATTCAATTAATGAACCAGTGACTTTATTAAGATCATGATTTTACAGTAGACAGCTTTCATTAGAAGCTCTATCCATTCATTGAGAGGATCACCAATGTATTTTCAGAATATCTGCACAATCAAAATCTACAAAATTGCAGTCCTTAATCAGCTTGAATGTACATATTTTCTCCCCAATATTTGTATCTGGCATGCGCTGTTGAGTACTTAAATGAGGACATCTTTCCAGGTCAAAGATTTGCCCTGATGGAGGAGAAGGTGATGTTGTCATCTATTCTGAGAAATTTTGACATCATTGCTGCACAGAAGAGGGAGGACCTCAGTCCAGTTGGAGAACTCATCCTGCGACCAGAATTCGGTGTGGACATCAAGCTGAAGAGCCGGAAATAGGATCATACTAAACAAATATAAGGTCTTAGTTTTATCTGGAAATTGGCAAAATTAATTTCAAATTGTTGGTAATTTGTGTGTTATATTTTTTGTATTTGAATAAAAAATACTATAAACTTTTGAAAAAAAACATAATGGAATTAAACTTATTAGAGACAATTATGGCCTGTTTCATAATTTATATGAAAAATAAATCCTTTTTTGCTTCTAATCAACTTCTGGTAAAACCATCTGATTCTAAAAACACTACCCTACCTTTGCCTACAAGGAACTGAATTGCAGTTTTAATTCTCACAAATGTTTTACTCAAAACACTCATACTTAGATTCTATAACTATGGAATACTGTTACATAGTTATCATACCACATGATGTTTACCTTACCAAGAATTAAAGCTGGGAGAATTTGGATGTGAAGGACTTGATATATTTTGTGGTGAGAAATATTTGCCGTAAGCTTAAAGTGTGAAACCTTAAAGAGAGGACAAATTATATACTGTGTATATTTTTTTCTCATCACAGATATAAGATTTTGTCTGACTTCAATTACAAATATCCTTTTTTTTTTTTTTTTTTTTTTTCAGTGCCAAATGATTTTTGTATCTGTAAACATTAAAAATGTTGATATATTTATTAATTTGCTTACATACCCTAGAATCTTGATAATAGACTTGTGTATCAAAAGTAAGTCGAGAAATCCCTATAAAAAAATTCAATTAACCAGCTTTGTTTCATTGTTTCATTCAAAAAAATAGGATCTATACCAACAAATTATATAACAAAACAATTTTTTTACATTTACAGTTGAAGCCAGTTTATTTTCAGGATTTTAAGGGTATGTACTTTCAATATCTCTGTGTTACTTTCCATGAAGACTGACCAGGACTTGTCAGAATCATGTTCAAAAGTGATTGATCTGTTGTGTTCTTCCACCAATAGACACTTCAAACCTGACCTCAACAATATCTTTGTGAACCAAACTTTGTATATAATTTATGCTTGTAGTAATATTGTAAGCAGAATGAAGTTATATCTGGAATTAGGATGTGTCTTTAATAAGAGATGAAAGATATTTTACTATGATTTCATCTCTGTTAGTATTGTTTTCCATGATGGACCTATTGCATTATTATGGTGATATAGATTACCAGGTGATTCCAGGATTTCCCCAGAAGCAGGTCATGATATGGCCAGTATTAGGTGGAGCTGAAGGAATTGGGCGAGCTGTTAACTTTTAGCCTCCAATGACATCAGTGCAGTATCACATATGTGCCGTGTTTGTTTATCGGATGGACCAGAGTTGTTCGTTTATAAAATAAGGTTTGACCTGGTTATTTTGTGTTGTTTTCAGACGAGCCTTGACAAAGAATTCCAAGGCCTGTATTGACATCTACGGGTATACAGACAAACAGGTTTGTCGGCATAAACAAAGAGGCCAATGTCATTTTAGTCTTGTATTGGTATTTATAACCTGTATAACTAATGATAATATTGGAAACAAAGAGACTGTATAACCAAAATAAAATTGGCTAGCTGATCTTATTGATATAGAGATGTTCACTTTGGCTTTAAAATCCACAACATGATTTAAGATAGTTTATCACAGGGACTTGAGAATAACTTGGTTCATATTTTATATTTGATTGGAAACCATGACAAACTGTATAACCAAATTATAATATCATCTTTTAAAGTTGTTAATTTTACTTACGCTTTCTAAAATCCATGTATGATTTAATTTGAGATCACTTATCACAGGGACTTGGTAATGGTCTAGTTCACATTGTATTTTTAATTGGAACCATGCCAAACGTTCTAGCCAATGACAAGAGACCGGTTCATATTTATTCTTTTGTACTATTTAGCTTTTTAAAGGTGTTTCATCAAAGAGACAAAATATCCTAACCCCAATAAGCTGTGGTTCAGGATCAAGGTCAAGTCCCTGTGTTACTCATGTGTTGTTGAACATCATTTTATCATCAGACTTTTGTAATTCATCACAATCATTAAATCATTTATTAAAATCAATAATGTGGTCACCAAGCTTGCCCTTTAATTATAACTTTTGTAATTCATCACAATCATTTAATCATTTATTAAAATCAATCATGTGGTCACCAAGCTTGCCCTTTAATTATAGTCATCCGTTAGCTATTTAAGATTTATTCCTTGATAATCAAAATTAAATATTACAATATACATATAGGATTGTTGTTGATTAAGTATTAATTGAATCATCTAATAAATAAATATATAATATGTGCTTTTGTGGGGGTTTTTGGTGTGTTTTCTTCGTCATCAAGTGTGGTAGTTTGCTTTTTGTTACATTGGAAAAAATTCAATATACAACAATAATGCATGGTGTACATTAATTTGTAATGGATTGTTGGAATGTTAAAAAGACCACAGAATAACTCCTTTAAATATATACCTAGAAACACACACACATACATATATACACCGAATAATTAATATAAAACTGCACCGTATGTACTGTTTTGTTCGAGGGACCAGTTGTGTGGGAATCCAAACAGAAGTCAGGGAAAATCATGCTGGTCCTAAACAAATATATATATACAAAAAAATGTATATACAGTGTATATAACTTTTATGAGGTACACAATCCTGCTAATTTAATCAGGACTATACAGTTTTGGTATTGGTTATAACTTATAAATATTCTGAACCAGTATCCATACTCCTGACAGATAGATAGGAAGTCAAGTGTGCTTCAGGAAAGAGTCAAGAGACAAGCGTTTCAGTTTTGAATTTCCAGGTGCTTATGTTTTTCTTTCAATAATGGGGATGATGGTAGTTAACTGAACATCAATGATTTCCTATCTGGTGTAGTTTTCCACACAATCCATATGTATCTTATACTATATCACATTTCAGCTGATAACAACAATTTCTTGATTCTTTTGACATTTCATGAAATGCTTAACATTATGGCATATGTTTAACTAGCCATTATTGTGTCCGACAGGACTTTATTTATGTGAAGATGTAGAATGAACATTAAAAGGATTTTTTTAATTTAAATAACTGAGGGTTTAAAAAAAACTTACAATATAAATTTAATAATGTATTCAATATTTGCCAACTAATGGATATAAAATTGCATTAGAAAGAGATCCTAGAGGTTAGAATTCTTATAATAAAGAAGTTTGGAAACAATTTAGGTGTACTTCTTAATGAGAAGCATATAGACAGATCAATAGACTATGGCTGTTAGTCACATATTGAAAGTGGCTATACAAGTCTTAAGATATCTAAATCAAAGCAAAAACAGTTTCAAGTAAAATTTAAAAATCTTTATTGAAAACAATTCTTTTAAAATCATAAATTGTTACAAAGGATATCTTCGGCTATATGCAAAACATTCCTGATACGCATCTGAAATACGTAACACATCACATAATTTCCCTCTTATAAAAATAAATGTATGTATCTAACACCTCAGCTGCCCCAAAAAAGTCACAATCTTGGAGAGAGAAAAAGAAAGAAACGTAAAGAATAATAAGATAAAAAGCATTTCTATTTATTATGCAAAACAGTAAATAATTGTTAAAAATGTCAATGATTGAGACATGGAATCAAACAAATATCTCTGATTTAATCAAACAAAAATAAATATGATTTAATCAAGCAAAATATATCCCGATTTAATTAAACAAAATATCTCTCCTATTTAATCAACAAATATCTCTCTGATTTAATCATACAAAATATCTCGCCGATTTCATCAAACAAATATCTCGCCGATTTAATCAAACAAAATATCTCGCCTATTAATTAACAAATATCTCGCCTATTGGATTAAACAAAATTTCTCACTGATTTAATCAAACAAATATCTTTCTGATTTAATCAAACAAAATATCTCGCCGATTTAATCAACAAATATCTCTGATTCAATAAAACAAAATATCTCGCCGATTAATTAACAAATATCTCGCCTATTAGATTAAACAAAATATCTCGCCGATTTAATCAAACAAAATATCTCACCGATAAAATCAAACAAATATCTCTTTGTTTTAATCAAACAAAATAAATCTCTGATTTAATCAAGCAAAATATATCCCGATTTAATTAAACAAAATATCTCTATGATTTAATCGAGCAAAATATCTCGCCGATTTAATCAAACAAAAAATCTCTGATTTAATCAAACAAAATATCTCGCTGATTTAATCAAACAAATATCTCTCATTTAATCAAGCAAAATATCTCGCCGATTTAATCAAACTAATTTTCTCACTAATTTAATCAAATAAAATGTTAAGCCAATTAAATCAAGCAAAATAAAATATTTAATTTAATTAGTCAAAATATGTCTGGTTTAATCAAACAAAATATCCCACAGATTCAATTAGTCAAAATATCTCACTGATTAACTCAAAAAAAAACCATCTCGGTGAGTTACTTTGCAAATTCACTAATATTGGATGATTTCCCTGAAGTCTGGCCATTACAATGTATGTAGGAATTTCAGATGTCGATGGCACGTCATTTTCCTAAAATGGCTGACTGGAGAGAGAAGCTCCGTTATTTAATCAAATGTTAACAATTTATCATTCATCTATTTATGTTTTAGAAAAAAAATATATAATACACTTAAACACGGTATATGACCAGATAGTTCTTTTGATTGCAGTACAATCTGTTAATGATCACGGTTAACGACAACACTATATGTTCTGCAGAAATATGATGCCGTCAAAGATAATTAATTATCTGGGTAAGTTATGAAAATAATGGGACCTAATTAGCCTTATATAAACGCAACTGGCCAGTCATCGCAGGTAAAGGGGTGATTTTATCCCATACGTGAAAAACACGTTTCTCTTGTCAAAAACATTATTTCTATTTCCGATCGAGAAAAATTCTTTGTCATGACGTCCCAATGGAAGATGTCATCATGAAGTAAGACTAACATGACGTGATGTCATAGTGAATTAGCCAATGAAATTACGTCCTGATTGTTAGACACTTGCACCTCTGATCAATGACTGAATAACTGAGAAATATAAACTGTATATGGGGTAGATATATTTCTATGTCGTCTTTTCTTTATCATACATTTTAATATAAGATACATAGAGAACAGTTATACCATTTCAGCATCCACTATACGATATCATTAGCTTTCCATCTGTATGACAAATGGTATCTATAATTAGAAAACCCAGCCTGTATCAAATATTGCGTAAGTTAGTACCTGAGGACAAATAGCAGACTAAAAGCTATAAAAACAAATATATCACATCTAATAACTTAGCATATTAATTTTTAGATTCTACTGGTTAAACCACAAGTTTATATAAAACAAATATATCATATCTTATAATTTGTCATGTTAATTTTATAGATTCACTTAAACGGTTAAACCCGAAGTTTTATACTCCTCATGAGACTAATGCACACAACTAAAAGCCGCTATTTTGACAGAAATACAATACGTTTCCTAATTAATTTGATAACCATTAGTCTCTTTTCCAATTTTGATGGTAACTGGTCATCGACATTCTGTAACAGTCAATAAAGTCTCTTAAAATTTCTCGTCCAGCCATGTACACGTGAACACTGGGGTGTGATCACGGATATCTATTGGTGATCTTTGTTGTAAAGACTTCCGACAGCTCACACTGTGTATGACGTCATCCGTCAACAGAACATGGAGTTATACAGAAACTGTAAACAAATCAACAAGATGATGATCACGTGTAAAGAATGATAATATTCAAAATTTATGAAACAAAGTTAAATATGAACAAAAGATTTTCGTGAACACCTTGAACAGGTAGAATGATAATGAGAACGTCTATTCAGACAGGATTGTACACAAGACTTAAGATGTCGGCACTTTTCAATACATGTTTAGAGTCTACAGTAGAGCCAAACATTAATTACACTGCATTATGCATGGGTGTTTAGCACGCTCATAAGTTAATAAAGCGATTATGACACATATCTATAATATATGTCACAATCGGTCTTTGGCTTAGTGTCGTTACCTACATTTTAGGATTTGACGGGGTTTCTCAAAATGATGGGGATAGAACGGTAACAAGGGAGTCTGGTGGTAACAAGGGAGTCGGGTGGTAAATGATGGGGATCGGATGGTAACAAGGGAGTCGGGTGGTAACAAGGGAGTCGGGTGGTAACAAGGGAGTCGGGTGGTAACAAGGGAGTCGGGTGGTAAATGATGGGGATCGGATGGTAACAAGGGAGTCTGGTGGTAACAATGGAGTCGGGTGGTAAATGATGGGGATCGGATGGTTACAAGGGAGTCGGGTGGTAAATGATGGGGATCGGATGGTAACAAGGGAGTCTGGTGGTAAATGATGGGGATCGGATGGTAACAAGGGAGTCTGGTGGTAACAATGGAGTCGGGTGGTAAATGATGGAGATCGGATGGTAACAAGGGAGTCGGGTGGTAACAATGGAGTCGGGTGGTAAATGATGGGGATCGGATGGTAACAAGAGAGTCTGGTGGTAACAAGGGAGTCGGGTGGTAACAAGGGAGTCGGTGGGTAACAAGGGAGTCGGTGGGTAACAAGGGAGTCTGGTGGTAAATGACGGGGAGTCGGGTGGTAACAAGGGAGTCTGGTGGTAACAAGGGAGTCGGGTGGTAAATGATGGGGATCGGATGGTAACAAGGGAGTCGGGTGGTAAATGATGGGGATCGGATGGTAACAAGGGAGTCGGATGGTAAATGTAGGGATCGGATGGTAACAAGGGAGTCGGATGGTAACAATGGAGTCGGGTGGTAAATGATGGAGATCGGATGGTAACAAGGGAGTCGGATGGTAACAAGGGAGTCGGGTGGTAAATGATGGGGATCGGATGGTAACAAGGGAGTCGGGTGGTAAATGACGGGGATAGAACGGTAACAAGGGAGTCTGGTGGTAAATGATGGGGATCGGGTGGTAAATGATGGGGATAGAACGGTAACAAGGGAGTCGGGTGGTAAATGATGGGGATCGGATGGTTACAAGGGAGTCGGGTGGTAAATGATGGGGATCGGATGGTAACAAGGGAGTCGGATGGTAAATGTAGGGATCGGATGGTAACAAGGGAGTCGGATGGTAACAATGGAGTCGGGTGGTAAATGATGGAGATCGGATGGTAACAAGGGAGTCGGATGGTAACAAGGGAGTCGGGTGGTAAATGATGGGGATCGGATGGTAACAAGGGAGTCGGGTGGTAAATGACGGGGATAGAACGGTAACAAGGGAGTCTGGTGGTAAATGATGGGGATCGGGTGGTAAATGATGGGGATAGAACGGTAACAAGGGAGTCGGGTGGTAAATGATGGGGATCGGAAGGTAACAAGGGAGTCGGGTGGTAACAAGGGAGTCGGATGGTAACAAGGGAGTCGGGTGGTAAATGATGGGGATCGGATGGTAACAAGGGAGTCGGGTGGTAAATGATGGAGATCGGATGGTAACAAGGGAGTCGGGTGGTAACAAGGGAGTCTGGTGGTAACAAGGGAGTCGGGTGGTAAATGATGGGGATCGGATGGTAACAAGGGAGTCGGAAGGTAACAAGGGAGTCGGGTGGTAAATGATGGAGATCGGATGGTAACAAGGGAGTCGGGTGGTAACAAGGGAGTCTGGTGGTAACAAGGGAGTCGGGTGGTAAATGATGGGGATCGGATGGTAACAAGGGAGTCGGATGGTAACAAGGGAGTCGGGTGGTAAATGATGGAGATCGGATGGTAACAAGGGAGTCGGGTGGTAAATGATGGGGATCGGATGGTAACAAGGGAGTCGGGTGGTAAATGATGGGGATCGGATGGTAACAAGGGAGTCGGGTGGTAACAAGGGAGTCTGGTGGTAACAAGGGAGTCGGGTGGTAAATGATGGGGATCGGATGGTAACAAGGGAGTCGGAAGGTAACAAGGGAGTCGGATGGTAACAAGGGAGTCGGGTGGTAAATGATGGGGATCGGATGGTAACAAGGGAGTCGGGTGGTAACAAGGGAGTCGGGTGGTAAATGATGGGGATCGGATGGTAACAAGGGAGTCGGGTGGTAAATGACGGGGATCGGATGGTAACAAGGGAGTCGGGTGGTAACAAGGGAGTCGGGTGGTAAATGATGGGGATCGGATGGTAACAAGGGAGTCGGGTGGTAACAAGGGAGTCGGGTGGTAACAAGGGAGTCGGGTGGTAAATGATGGGGATCGGATGGTAACAAGGGGATCGGATGGTAACAAGGGAGTCGGGTGGTAAATGATGGGGATCGGATGGTAACAAGGGAGTCGGGTGGTAACAAGGGAGTCGGGTGGTAAATGATGGGGATCGGATGGTAACAAGGGAGTCGGATGGTAAATGATGGGGATCGGATGGTAACAAGGGAGTCGGATGGTAACAAGGGAGTCGGGTGGTAACAAGGGAGTCTGATGGTAACAAGGGAGTCGGGTGGTAAATGATGGGGATCGGATTGTAACAAGGGCGTCGGTTGGTAACAAAAAACCCAGTCGAATTACCTCACCTCAACATTGCTAATTTAACCATCAATAAACACATGTTAAATAAACGTATTAGCTAAGATATGTTTCATTTGTAACTGATCACAATTTTGTGCTCAAAGTAAAGTCGTGTACATACCTCATTCATGCTGAACTTGGCTGTATCAGCTCCATCTGACTGGTCTTGATATATACCTGAAATTGTGAAGAGAATACAACTTAAACTGCTTCGTCTTAGGCGTTTAATGTCATCCTAACAGCCAAGGCCATGTAGGACGGGTGTCTAGGGAGACATCAACGACCATAGTCATATATGACAGGTGTCGAAGAGATACCAAAATCAAGGTACATATAAGGCCAAAGGAGGGGGAGCAAAAGACTACAAGGCACTCTTTGTAAAAATTAAAATGCTGTAACAGTGCACCGCAGACAAAGATGCTATATATTCCATTAATAATTTTGTTGCTACACGTTAACATTTTCAGGGGTTTAAAGCCTTACCAAATACACAAAGAAAGATGCTTATGGGGGGGGGGGGGGGAGGTAGAGATTACAATTTGTTTCTCGGTTGCCGAGGGATTTTTATTTTGTTGTGACTAAATAATCCTTTGTCACTTGGCTGTTGTGTAAGCCAACTCGTGTAATATTGTCTATCGCGACAGTGTAAAATGATAATGAATCAATGACACAATGAACAGCAAGTCGAGCTGATTTCAAAATGAGACAGGAAAGAAGGCATGTTGTAATATTTGTGAAACTAATTGGGATAACGGGGATTAAAAGAATCTTGAATCAAATTCTAATTCGAAAGACATAACTTAAACTTGCCACAAACTTTTAGGTTTCATAAATCAAACAATCTAAAACAATGATGCATAGCATATCTATTCTCCACCCCAAACTACAGTGTGGCGTGCTCCGAACTGGAAGCTGAGAATACATTGGTTTAGCTACTCAGAGGTCTCTAAAACGAAGGAGAAAATAACACGACAATCTAGTGATAAAATGTGACTATGCCAATTAAGAATTTGATATATTTATATACGAATGTATGTCTGTATGTGAAAAGGGAATAACATTAATTTGAATTTGAACAATTTGATGGCATACATAAAGATGCTTCCTTTGAAAGACGTATTTAAAGGAAACCAAAACGTTCTACACTAAACAACACAAAAACAGTCAATGATATCCAAGCTTTTATCACGTGACATACAGCTGATTAACATACATTACGGATGATGGAAACAATCAGGTAATATTATATATATTTTGTGTTACTTACTATACATTACTGTTAATTTGCACAAGATAACAATGAAGTCAGGCAGGGATATGGTGTTGTCCCTTCCACCATATCGTCGTACGATCCCTGTCAGCACCATTCTACTGATAGGGAATCCTGGAAATAACGTGGGTACAGCTCTATTGTAACTAGCTTGATTATTACTGTATCATATTACAAAGTGTAATAACGTGGGTACAGCTCTATTGTAACTAGCTTGATTATTACTGTATCATATTACAAAGTGTAATAACGTGGGTACAGCTCTATTGTAACTAGCTTGATTGTTACTGTATCATATTACAAAGTAAAATAACGTGGGTACAGCTCGATTGTAACTAGCTTGCTTATTACTGTATCATATTACAAAGTGTAATACTTGTATCTATTAATATCAGGATGATAAAGAGCTTTCATATGTACCTTTACCAATTTAAAAAGGTTTAGCGAGAGAGTGATGTTTTGCCATATTTTTCCTTTAAATATAATGAAATATGTTTTCGGTACACACATGGAGCAGTTGTAAGTAATATCAAAGTCAGACATATTTACTTGTTTGAACTGCTATTCCGGAGTCTGATAAAATCATTTTCATTTACTAGTTTTGTTCTAAACCTTGTGCTATGTTTTGTTTAACGTGAATATTTAAAGTCTTTTATTTTCAACACAATTGATTAAAACCAACATTGTCTCCTATTGGTCATTTTACCTAGTTTAGTAAACATTTTCCCAAGTTCGTACGTATTAACATTGCCAGATGCATCAACGTCAGACTGGTTGAATACAGCCTGCAATAAAACGAATACAACAGTATAGTGGTACAAAAACACGGTGAATTCAACAGTATATTTGAACAAAAACACGAAGAATTCAAATGTACACAAGTCGTCGTACAAAGTCGTACAAAAACACGGTGAATTCAACAGTATAGTTTAACAAAAACACGGTGAATTCAACAGTATAGTCGTACAAAAACACGATGAATTCAACAGTATAGTAGAACAAAAACACGGTGAATTCAACAGTATCGTCGTACAAAAACACGGTGAACTCAACAGTATAATTGAACAAAAAACAATGTGAATTCAACAGTATAATCGCACAAAAACACGAAGAATTCAAAAGTATACTAGTCGTCGTACAAAGTCGTACAAAAACACGGTGAATTCAACAGTATAGTTGTACAAAACCACGATGAATTCAACAATAAAGTTGTACATACATTTATTTCAGTCAAATAAAGGTATTATTGAAACCAGCTTTATTGAAATATAATTCTAATGGCGAGGGTAGCTCAGACTTACCCTGAATCCTTGGATCTCTTTCCAGGCCTTTATAGCCTCGTCGTAGTCCAGAGCTCCTGAACGATTCCTCTAGACAATGTTAAAGGTTATTATCAAAGTGTCATGCCATAACACCATAATTTCAAGTTAAATCCATTTTCCCTGATATCTTGATGACTTTGCAATCAAATATAGCGTAAAACTTGTATATTATTTATAGCGACTGTCTTATTTAGCGTGTATTTTTAGCCGGCCTAAAGAAAGGTTCCTGAAATCTTAGTGATATTACTGTATATATAATGTTATCTAAATGGCATTAAAAAAACAGACGACATTAAGCCAAAAAAAAAAGCAGTAATTTATTATTATTTAAAAACTTTTTCAATGATCTTATTTTTTTTATCTTAGTTTAATCAGAAAACACGTTGCGGTTGTCAGCGGAAGACGCTTTTGCGGCCATGCGCACATTGGCGTGCTAAGTAACGTTGAAAGGATACATCCATCAGAGTTACTAGACTTCTACACGTTTCAGTGCTAAATTTAATCGGTTCCTTGTGTTCTGCAACAAATAAACTTATATTCATACAAATATAAATGTTAGCATTATAATATACGCGTACAACGTTGTTATATTGGTTCTGAGAAGTGCATTTTATATGGAATTATACCGTAAAGGATGTTTCTAACGGTTACATTTTTACTCAATTCTCAAGGATAGAACAAAATAGCAAAAAAGTTAACTTGAAATAAAAATAATAGATACAATTATTATTAATGATTTCTGCAAAAATATACATACATTTGCTTCAAATGTTTGGTAAACCGCGAAAATTTGAAATGAAAATAAAAATTGCATAGCAATTAAAGAGTTGAGCGGACACATTGTAAATGGCCTGCAAGTACGTTTTAAAAATCCAAATATTAACTTTGCATTAAAAGTATCCTAATATCCCAAATAAAACATTCTTCGTTTCTTCGTTGCCATATTTTGACAAATAGTGTCAAGACATACCGAACTTGGTAATTACAAAAGACAGCATAACGAAATGTGTCCTTACCAAGAATGGTGAGTTCCGATAAAAACTTCTTTAGTTCTCTTGCATACATCTTTCCGTCTTCTTTAGTACATCTTCTGAAAATAGCTTTTGTAGGATCTTCTACTGGAGGAGGGCCCGTCTGAAAAGTGGCAAATTACATGGGGGATTATTTACATACATATATAGCGACTGTAAATGAGAAATTGATAATTTCATTTGCGATAATGAAATTGCATGTACTTTTGTTAAATAAGACCATTGGATTCAAAATCATTTATTTGATATAATCGATACGCTTATATAAACGTTTGCTCATTATAATCACGATAAACGAAAACAGAAATACCGTTCCTGGTACTTTTGATACAAAACATTAACATTGAACGCCTTAATGACTACATCTGTAGAATGTCCATAATTGATATGAACCGCTATAACGAAGTACTCACGGATGGTCCGGGCCCAGATTCTTCATCCAAGACACTGTGGAATGATAAAACCACCTTAATCACATTTTAACCGTGTTAAATGACGATAACTTGGTATAGCGACAGAGTACTACTCACTGTAGACATTGAGAATGGCGCACCATGCTTGCAATGACCAGGGATGCATATCTTTATCAGTCATTGATGCTTATAATAATCGAAAGTAGACTTAAAAAGTTATGGGAAGTACTTCGCACGACTTCTAATATTAGAACAAAGAAAATCGCAATCATATTAGTGATAAAAGCACAATAAGCACTACGTATGGATTGACTTATGGGGATTTTTATTGTTGTTTTCATATTAGTCGCGAAGGTCTAAGACGTGTCCTGATTGTTAGGAAAAGTATGCAATGGTTATGTTGAGTACCCACCCACTTTCAGCAGGTTTCTCCGAGAAAAATCGTAACATGAACTGTGCCTCCACGTTTGGATAAAACGTACTAGGGATGACCACGTAAGTTCCGGGTGAAAGGTCAAACCGTTTCGTTTTCTCTCTATAAAATTCGTATGAACCAGAAGACTTTCCCTGGTGAAGAGCATTTCTTGAAACAGAATCACCATCCAATGGTTTTTTCTGTGACTTCTTAAGCTGTAAACATTAAACAAGAGGCCCATGGGGCCTGCATCGCTCACCTGGTTGGATTAGGCCAAATGTCAAAATAATGTTCATATTCAATTTGTTTTATTTGTTAATCTCTAACAATGCTATATATGGTTATAGTGTGGGAATCCAAACTGCTTTAAAGATTAATGAAGTCCTGACTCTCTAAGGTCTGAAAGACCTCAAGAATTGCTTTTAGAACATGCATTCCTCACTTTATGACTAGTAGTGATTCAAAGGAATTACCTCTATTTCACCTATTGGGCCCCGCCCCTTTGGCCCCTCGGGGGTCAGAGTCACCATTTATGCAAAATCTGTTCTTCTTCCCCCAAGGATGTTTCTAATTAAATTGGGTTCAAATCCATTCATAACTTTATGATAAGTAGCGATTTAAAATAATTACCCCTATTTCCCCTATTGGGCCCCGCCCCTTTCGAGTCAGAGTCACCATTTATGCAATATCTCTTCCCCTTCCCCAAGGATGTTTCTGACCAAATTGGGTTCAAATCCATTCATAACTTAATAACTAGTAGCGATTTAAAGGAATTACCTCTATTTCCCCTATTGGGCCCCGCCCTTTTGGCCCCTTTGGGGTCAGAGTCACCATTTATGCAAAATCTGTTCTTCTTCCCCCAAGGATGTTTCTGACCAAATTGGGTTCAAATCCATTCATAACTTTATGACTAGTAGCGATTCAAAGGAATTACCTCTATTTCACCTATTGGGCCCCGCCCTTTTGGCCCCTCGGGGGTCAGAGTCACCATTTATGCACAATCTGTTCCCCTTCCACCAAGGATGTTTCTGACCAAATTGGGTTCAAATCCATTCATAATTTTATGACAAGTAGCGATTTAAAGGAATTACCTCTATTTCCCCTATTGGGCCCCGCCCCTTTGGCCCCTCTGGGGTCAGAGCTACCATTTATGCAAAATCTGTTCCCCTTCCCCAAAGGATGCTTCTGACCAACTTGGGTTCAAATCCATTCAAATCTTTATGACTAGTAGCGATTTAAAGGAATTACCTCTATTTCCCCTATTGGGCCCCGCCCCTTTGGCCCCTTTGCGGTCAGAGTCACCATTTATGCAAAATCTGTTCTTCTTCCCCGAAGGATGTTTCTGACCAAATTGGGTTCAAATCCATTCATAACTTTATGACTAGTAGTGATTCAAAGGAATTACCTCTATTTCCCCTATTGGGCCCCGCATCTTTGGCCCCTCGGGGGTCAGAGTCACCATTTATGCAAAATCTGTTTCCCTTCCCCCAAGGATGTTTCTGACCAAATTGGGTTCAAATCCATTCATAACTTTATGACAAGTAGCGATTTAAAGGAATTACCTCTATTTCACCTATTGGGCCCCGTCCCTTTGGCCCCTCGGGGGTCAGAGTCACCATTTATGCAAAATCTGTTCCCCTTCTCCCAAGGATGTTTCTGACCAAATTGGGTTCAAATCCCTTCATAACTTAACAACTAGTAGCGATTTAAAGGAATTACCTCTATTTCCCCTAATGGGCCCCGCCCTTTTGGCCCCTCTGGGGTCAGAGTCACCATTTATGCAAAATCTGTTCCCCTTCTGCCAAGGATGTTTCTGACCAAATTGGGTTCAAATCCATTCATAATTTTATGACAAGTAGCGATTTAAAGGAATTACCTCTATTTCCCCTATTGGGCCCCGCCCCTTTGGCCCCTCTGGGGTCAGAGCTACCATTTATGCAAAATCTGTTCCCCTTCCCCAAAGGATGCTTCTGACCAACTTGGGTTCAAATCCATTCAAATCTTTATGACTAGTAGCGATTTAAAGGAATTACCTCTATTTCCCCTATTGGGCCCCGCCCCTTTGGCCCCTTTGCGGTCAGAGTCACCATTTATGCAAAATCTGTTCTTCTTCCCCCAAGGATGTTTCTGACCAAATTGGGTTCAAATCCATTCATAACTTTATGACTAGTAGTGATTCAAAGGAATTACCTCTATTTCCCCTATTGGGCCCCGCCCCTTTGGCCCCTCGGGGGTCAGAGTCACCATTTATGCAAAATCTGTTCCCCTTCCCCCAAGGATGTTTCTGACCAAATTGGGTTCAAATCCATTCATAACTTTATGACAAGTAGCGATTTAAAGGAATTACCTCTATTTCCCCTATTGGGCCCCGCCCCTTTGGCCCCTCGGGGGTCAGAGTCACCATTTATGCAAAATCTGTTCCCCTTCTCCCAAGGATGTTTCTGACCAAATTGGGTTCAAATCCCTTCATAACTTAACAACTAGTAGCGATTTAAAGGAATTACCTCTATTTCCCCTAATGGGCCCCGCCCTTTTGGCCCCTCTGGGGTCAGAGTCACCATTTATGCAAAATCTGTTCCCCTTCTGCCAAGGATGTTTCTGACCAAATTGGGTTCAAATCCATTCATAACTTTATGCCTAGTAGCGCTTTAAAGGAATTACCTCTATTTCCCCTATTGGGCCCCGTCCCTTTGGCCCCTCCGGGGTCAGAGCTACCATTTATGCAAAATCTGTTCCCCTTCCCCCAAGGATGTTTCTGACCAAATTGGGTTCAAATCCATTCATAACTTTATGACTAGTAGCGATTTAAAGGAATTACCTCTATTTCCCCTATTGGGCCCCGCCCCTTTGGCCCTTCGGGGGTCAGAGTCACCATTTATGCAAAATCTGTTCCCCTTCTGCCAAGGATGTTTCTGGCCGAATTTGGTCAAAATCCAATAAGAACTTTTTGACTAGTAGCGATTTGAAGCAAATGTTGACGGACGACGGACGGACGGACGGACGGACGGACGGACGACGGACGGACGACGGACGCTGCGCCATGACATAAGCTCACCGGACCTTCGGTCCAGGTGAGCTAAAAATCAAATAAATCTATGTTAAATCATGAAAATCAAGAATGAGAACGTCCCTAATGTACCTGGGTGTAATATCTTTATATACAATTATCTATTAGTCTTCTCACATTGAATGAATACTAAGGTTCGATTCTTAGATTCGTTATTGTATCAGTAGAGTTGTCATTTAAAGACTTTACTTTCGTTAGCAATCGGAGCACTGAAGGAGTGAATTTAATGCAAATTCGTTATACATAACAGAATATACATAACGTCCACTAAACGACAGTTTAGTAAAATTGGTATAACATTCATCACCGTAATGCTATTCATGTTTGAATTCAAAGTACCTTATAAATATATTGATATATAATATCCAGTAAGTGCTCTGTAAATATAGCCCCATATATCACATTTATACACGTACCCTGTAAATGTCGAAGGCCATAGCAACCCTGCCCCTGTTGTCCTGCTCCTTTTCCACGAGGGACACGATGAGTGTACACTTGTCGCTTCTGTCACTGTCATCAACATCCTTCAGGGTCACAAAGAACTGGGGGTTCCGCCAGTACAGATCTGGTTAGGGATAAAGGTAAAATCACTCCTTATCATGGAAACCTATTGGCTTTCTTTTTATGCTAAAAGCACTATATTTTGAAATACGAAATATATTTCATCATATTCCCTTGCATGGATTTAGATATTTGTATCTAAAAGTCATTAATACCCAACACTTGAAACTAAAAATCATTATTCTACATATATATATAGGGAGAGAAAGATACGTCCTTTTTCTTGTTCTGAAAGTTGTGTACTCATAAAGATCCCGTATCACAGGTACAACTGTACACATGTATACAGTGTTGATCAGTCAATCAATGTAAATCTATACCGTAACGTATACAAACTACTTTTACGACTGACGAAAACGGAATAAGATGAATCTTATCAAATATGTAGTATATGTAGACAGTGTCCTAAAATACTTGATATATGTTGTTAAAGTCTGTTTTAATTTGATTGAAATGTTATCATACATTGACCTTCTTAGGTTATTTGCTTCTTTTCAATCTACATTTATCTAATTAGTATTGCTTCAATTGATAGCTCTGTATAGTATCATCAATAACAAAGATATTTACTCTGGTAATAACGGTTGTTGTTGTTTCTATAACAATAACAATGTCCAATGTTAGACATTAACTTACCCTGATGCGGTTTGTTTCCACAGCCCCCCGCAGTGACACCTTTTATCCACGCATCATGGTACACCATGATCTGCCATGCCTGCTGTCTCTGAAATACACATGAAAGCACATGTTCTTTGAATAACCTGAAATCTTTTTCCCCGAGAAAAAAAATTAAGTTCAATCTTAGCCAGTTATAATAAAACTAGTATGCAGAAAATTGAGGGTAATTTGTATCGACATGGTATGCAGATTTCGAAAACGTACATGTATCTTATAATATTAGTATATATATTATTATTACAATCAGCAGTTTTGGTGAAGTTAAATTGATAAAACAACTTTACTTGTTATAAAAGTTAAATGTATTTACCTCATCAATCGATATCTCCTCCAACAGAGCATCAGGTTGAAGATGACACAGTTGTATCTCGTCAAAGTTTAGCAGCAGATCGTGGTATGACATCCTGGTTATAGTAAAACGTGACGTCAACAGAAACCACTTACGCCAAAAGACAAAACTGGTTTTTGCAAAACATTTTTCTAGGATATGTAATTAGACCAACCTGAAGCCTTTAAGATAATAAAATTGTATATTTAGCCCAGGGAAGTTGTTTTTAAATCCTTTATATGAATAAATGAACACATGTGCGAGAGCAGGTTCACTATCCATCTAATAAATCTGTCATATGCTCATTTTTTCATGCCTTATTTGATATTCAGGGTTTGTTTAACACTTACCATTTCGTTTGTTGATATTTCGAGTTTCGTCATAAACGGTATATTCATACCCAACAGTAGCCTATCATAACATATATACAGTATAAGGATGAAGGCTAACACTCTATTACGGAATCACGGGAAACTTACCAGAATTCCCCATCATTCCTCACAACGATGTTCAGTTGTTTGCGGACTTCCTGTGACATACTCTTCATCTGGTCAGACCTGTCAATAGTAGAATGACATCATATGAATGAGGTCAGGACTTCACTGTATAAAACGTGTCAAATGTCAATATACATCTGTATGTCATATTTAATATCAATAGTAAGAGAAAACATTCAATAACCGACTTAAGAGGTAAAACTGTCCTTTTTACAAACCACTTTTGCGATCTGACCTAGATTTATAAAGTGGGAATCGTTGATAGAGCTGAAGACGTTTCCACTTCCGGAACTCATGATTTTCTTCGCCTTGTACAATTATTTGTTCATATCTTGTCTTCGTTTTATTTATTATCACTTAAAATTACACTTAAGCTTGTATGTGGTAAATATCTGTAGTTTTTCATGAATTAGCAATAAATAATTCGACTGAAAGTTCGTTACCTGTCTGACCAATCGCCTTTCCATTCGTCCCGACCCCAGGGATTCCTAAGTCTGACCAGTTGTATGTTCATCCCTCGATATGGCACCTGATTATAAATGTATGCATATTAAAATCAAACCTGGCCATTACTGTATACTGTCTTCGGAAAAAATGATTTTTCTGCCATCATCCATAGATTTGTCTCTCGCTTTACCTGTTCAAGATTTCTCTGTCACCCCCAAGATAATATGACGGAGAAAATTATCATCTACCTTGAGGACGCGATAAGAAATCTCCATGAGTTAGACACCAAGGAATATCACCTCTCGGGTTGGAGATTTCTGTGTCTAACCCTCGAGGTAGGGGAAGATTCTATTAGTCATTGAAAATAGCAATGCCTTTATTCTCCAGCTTTTATTCTGATAGCAGCAGTTATTTATTAATGTTGAAATATATTATACATTGTAGTAAAATAACAGAAAGCTTAATCAATCGCCTGTTCAACAATAAGTACAGCTTTAAACTGATGGCACCGATATATGTACACCAATCCCGTACCGGGCCCGTCTCACATCATACATTAGTACAACTCATACTCACTGTAGCGAGTCCAGTTATACTGTAGGCGTGGCCCATAAACAGTCCATTTGTAAGTTCAACTTCTCGTCTACTGTCTGAGCCTTTCAACTATCGTGGGATTTAAAGACAAATCCAAGATATGTGTATTCATATCATTGGTGTTAAATATTTTAATATGTGTTACTGAATAATTATTTGAAAGAATGGTACAGCATTGTTGATATTATTATTAGATTATGTAAACTGGTATTGTAAGGGAACATTCAATATACATGTACTTTTCATACACCACAGCGTAGTTGATTTCCAGGAATATAATAAAACTGTGAAAATGGAATTGTAAAAAGCATGTCCATTTCGCAATATCCGCGAAAATGGATTTTTTGTCTCGGGGAATCTCTAAATTTAAGCTTCCAAAACAACATTGACTTTAAGCATGACATATACTCACATTGATGCTTGCTCCTAACATGGAATTCATTTTATAACATTTCCACATGAGGTTATAGAGGTTATTGGGTATATCCGATTTATTTTTCATATCTATTCTCTCCGATATACCCCCAGTCAAATCGATAATGGCATCATCCAGTTTCCCGCCACTAAGCCCTTGGTAGCAGCCACGCAGCCTAAATACAACAAGATAAATATTATACATTTCTAATGCACATCTATTTATTATAGCGTGTTATATTATATAAACATTGCATCTTTATGGTTCCTTTCGGGTATATATGGTGCTATAGTGTACCATAACAGAGTTTAACAATATTGTCATGGAAAACAATTAAAAACACAGTTCTTGAAATATCAACTCTGGACGACTTTCATTATATGTTATTGTAGAACGTCATCTCGAAGTATAGTTTTTTACTCTCGAAAGTGTTATACATCCTGTAACAATATTTACCACTTTCTTACTTGGCGTATGCCTTTTCACCACTTTCTTACTTGGCGTATGCCTTTTCACCACTTTCTTACTTGGCGTATGCCTTTTCACCACTTTCTTACTTGGCGTATGCCTTTTCACAACTTTCTTACTTAGCGTATGCCTTTTCACCACTTTCTTACTTGGCGTATGCCTTTTCACCACTTTCTTACTTGGCGTATGCCTTTTCACCACTTTCTTACTTGGCGTATGCCTTTTCACCACTTTCTTACTTGGCGTATGCCTTTTCACCACTTCCTTACTTGGCGTATGCCTTTTCGAGGAGTGATGGCCAGAACTCATCTGGCTGCTCCCTATTCCTCCCGTATATAAGTCGGAATCCATCTGTGGGTAGGTAATCGTCGATAACCACCTCCGTCCATTTACCATACCACCAAAAGTTGAAGTGGAATATGCCTAGGTATAGAAATGTAAAGGCGCAATGTGAAGGAGAGAAAGTTTTTGATTAAATAGTAAAAATTAAAGGGAAATCTGACAAGTTATCATTGAATAGATAGATAAAACAAAAAATGATTACTGCAACAACAAGACAGCAACAAAAGAAGAATAAAACGACTAAGACATAATAAAACCAGTCAAATAAGAATTGAAAAATAAAAGAAACCAAAACACGGCTCTGTAATGATCCTATCTGCTAAAGTATGAAGCCGATATGAAGGAAAGTTGTCCCGCACCTGCATAATCGACGTCGAAATCTTGATCGCTAGGAACGACCCGTTCTATCAGTTTACCGTGGGTTGCTACTACAGCTGCACCAGCAATGAACCAGCAGTCTCCTATGTAAAACACAAATATTACAACGATTCAGAGTCTCAATCAAATAAATGATACCATTGACGAAGTTACAATACGGAAATAGAGTACCCCTACCAATGGACACAGGTGATGTCTGGAAGGATTAGAGTTTCCTCATCCAACACACACTCCATTAGAGTTTCCTTATCTACATACTTAATAAGAGTTTCCCCATCCACACACTCCATAATAGTTTCCCATCCACATACTCCATAAGAGTTTCCCCATCCACACACTCAAAAAGAGTCTCCCAATCCACATACTCCATAAGAGTTTCCCCATCCACATACTCCATAAGAGTCTCCCAATCCACATACTCCATAATAGTTTCCCCATCCACACACTCCATAAGAGTTTCCCCATCCACACACTCCATAAAGAGTTTCCCCATCCACATACTCAATAAGAGTCTCCCAATCCACACACTCCGGGGCATGTAACCCTAGGTAATATTGAAACCCAATAGGAGATTCTACCACTGAGTTGAAGGACGCTTTAAACTTCTATCAATTGTATTTTTTAATGAAATGCATACTAGTATGTAATTAAAACTGTAACTTTGAACACTAATATATCATTCACAATACAAATGAACTTGTGATTCCCGGCATCGTGATTTTACCTATTTCTAATTGATTTATAAACAAGACGAGAAGAAGGAAACAGTTGTGTGATAATCCTAGTATTACTGTCAAGACGAGAAGGATGAAACAGCTGTGTGATGTCTCTAGTATTATTGTCAAGACGAAAAGGATGAAACAGCTGTGTGATGTCTCTAGTATTAAGGATGAAACAGCTGTGTGATGTCCCTAGTATTAAGGATGAAACAGCTTATGTGATGTCCCTAGTATTAAGGATGAAACAGTTGTGTGATGTCCCTAGTATTATGGATGAAACAGCTGCGTGATGTCCCTAGTATTGTGGATGAAACAGCTGCGTGATGTCCCTAGTATTAAGGATGCAACAGTTGTGTGATGCCCCAAGTATTAAGGATGAAACAGTTGTGCGATGTCCCTAGTATTAAGTATGAAACAGCTGTGTGATGCCCCTAGTATTAAGGATGAAACAGCTGCGTGATTTCCCTAGTATTAAGGATGAAACAGCTGTGTGATGTCCATAGTATTAAGGATGAAACAGCTGTGTGATGTCCCTAGTATTAAGTATGAAACAACTGTGTGATGTCCCTAGTATTAAGGATGAAACAGCTGTGTGATGTCCCTAGTATTAAGGGTGAAACAGCTGTGTGATGTCCCTAGTATTAAGGATGAAACAGCTGTGTGATGGCCCTAGTATTAAGGATGCAACAGTTGTGTGATGCCCCAAGTATTAAGGATGAAACAGTTGTGCGATGTCCCTAGTATTAAGTATGAAACAGCTGTGTGATGCCCCTAGTATTAAGGATGAAACAGCTGCGTGATTTCCCTAGTATAAAGGATGAAACAGCTGTGTGATGTCCATAGTATTAAGGATGAAACAGCTGTGTGATGCCCCTAGTATTAAGGATGAAACAGCTGCGTGATTTCCCTAGTATTAAGGATGAAACAGTTGTGTGATGTCCATAGTATTAAGGATGAAACAGCTGTGTGATGTCCCTAGTATTAAGGATGAAAAAGTTATGTGATGTCCGTAGTATTAAGGATGAAACAGTTGTGTGATGTCCCTAGTATTAAGGATGAAACAGCTGTGTGATGTCCCTAGTATTAAGGATGCAACAGTTGTGTGATGTCCCTAGTAATACTGACAAGACGAGAAGGTTGAAACAGTTGTGTGATGTCCCTAGTATTAAGTATGAAACAACTGTGTGATATCCCTAGTATTACGGATGAAACAACTGTGTGATATCCCTAGTATTACGGATGAAACAACTGTGTGATATCCCTAGTATTACGGATGAAACAACTGTGTGATATCCCTAGTATTAAGGATGAAACAGCTGTGTGATATCCCTAGTATTACGGATGAAACAACTGTGTGATATCCCTAGTATTACGGATGAAACAGCTGTGTGATGTCCCTAGTATTAAGGATGAAACAGCTGTGTGATGTCCCTAGTATTAAGGATGAAACAACTGTGTGATGTCCCTAGTATTAAGGATGAAACAGCTGTGATATGTCCCTAGTATAACGGATGAAACAGTTGTGTGATGTCCCTAGTATTACTGACAAGACGAGAAGGTTAAAACAGCTGTGTGATGTCGATAGAATTACTGTCAAGACGAGAAGGATGACTCGGTATACACTGCATCTGTTGTTAAACTTCTACTTACATAAAGCTCTTTACTTGTGTGTGATTTGTACATTTGTTTGTAAGCATTATCTGTACCACAGATGGTAAGCGTCATGAATACACTTGACAAAAGTTTAACATAGCCTGACGAAGACATATATTTATGTATATGCTGAATCAGTTATTATAATACTTAAATGGCAAAGTTATATTTCTCTTATTTACGTGACCCTACGTACAAAAATATTATCAATCAATTAGCTATGTAAAGTCAAATTTTAGTTCAGAAGGGCACGTCCATGAACTAACTATAGAGAATTTAGTTTGTTTTTGTTTAACGTCCTATTAACAGCCAGGGTCATTTAAGGACGTGCCAGGTTTTGGAGGTGGAGGAAAGCCGGAGTACCCGGAGAAAAACCACCGGCCTACGGTCAGTACCTGGCAACTGCCCCACGTAGGTTTCGAACTCGCAACCCAGAGGTGGAGGGCTAGTGTTAAAGTGTCGGGACACCTTAACCACTCGGCCACCGCGGCCCCTAACTACTACAGAGAAGGATCTATCAAAGGGGAAATCCCTAAGATGAACAAATGTACTAGTAAGCTTACCCAATGATCCTTGGTCAAGGTCAAATCTGCTAACTCCCCTCACAAATAGTTTTGGATTTCGCACAATGTCCTATAAACAATAAAACCAGTATAATTAGTGTTATAGTAGCTAAGGTAATAAAATATCTCACCTGTGGGATGTTTCGCAGGTGTTAGTTAAATGTCTTGGCAACAGTTCACTTGTTAACTGTAATATAAATGTGTGACACTAACCCTACGGGGGTGATGGTTACTAACCTTTCTCGGGACAAACCATAAAACACCCATCAACATTTAATGTTGTAGAGTGGGTGAGAAGTCGGAGACACTGCCCTGTATTGTTACGACATGTTACTGACATGCCTCCTGGCTGTTTCAGCGTTCGTTCTCCCTTTCTTTTGTGTGACAAATAGTATGTCGGGATGAAAATCGTTCTCATCAACAACATTAAGTAAAATCACCAATAACATCTAGCTAGAAGAACTATCACACTCGATGCCGATAACACTGTCCTCGTTATCCCCCCAGTACATATTTTCTGTTTTAGTGTAAAACAACTCACTCATCCACTGAAGCTGTAATCAATGTGTATGCCATCATATGTAGGACTTAAATATAAGTAATAATATGATTAGTTTATTTTCCAGATTTTCTTTTTGGAGGGGACCCAGTCAAAGGCGCCTTTTTAGTGCGTTCACACTGAAATGCCATTCTTCGGCACGGCAGCATGATATCCTTTACTGACAACGGGCTAACATGTCCTTAACACTGCATCCTCTAAAGCTGAAAGTCAGAAATATACCGATAAGTAACATTACCATTCCCTTATCTCGGTAAGGATAGAATCTTCATATGTTTGGCGGTGTTATGTTCGGGAAACACAAGTTATTCTAACCAGGTTCGTGTTCCTAAGTAAATTCCAAACCATGAAAGAGGGTGACAATAGTCGTCTCATACGACAATCGGTGGGTAACCCCGACCTACATGGGGTAACCAAACGATACACAAGATACAGAATATACCAGGGTACATTTAAACCTTTTAAAGTATCCCCATCTCGACATCAACCATCACTTGTATACAGTATAAAAAGACCACTAGGTTCCATGTGTAAGGGTATGGTTTTGTTCAGTTTGGTATTTTTTAAGATCCTATGGTCATTAAAGACGGTTATCGCATATTATCATGAATATAAAGACATTACTTTTCTGCATATGGATACATTTTAATACCATGATATCAGCCATCTAAATATTTGTGTTAAGGTGTTTACAAGTGTAAAAACAAACACTTTTCAAGTGTTTTAAGCAAGAATAATTGTATTTTTCGCGACGAGTAATTTAAAATTTGTATTTTTCGCGACGAGTATAATTAGTTTAAGTGTATCGTTTTTATTCTATCCACGAAAAGTAATAACCGTTGTAGTGTATTTATGTGTGTAGTTATATATAGATTGTTGATTTGGCGCAGTGGTATACGCTGAGGGTATTTTGGCTAGGCCATTAGGTGCCGTAGATCGTGAGTTAGGTCAGGAGTCATAAAAAATTGACTTCCTTCGTCCTTTGTTCTACTATGTCATATTGTGTGTATAAAATTATATATCATCTTCAATATGTTTCATTTCATATTAAATTTTATGAAACTTTTGAGTCTTAGAAGGTTTTATTTTTGTGAGACTTGGCGATAACATATATGAAATAGAAACAAATTTAAAGTACGTTTATGACAGAACTCAGAAAACTTAAATTTTGACAGGTTCTAAAGTAAAATATATGGCGGACTTGATCATACGGAGACAATCATTTTGTTGCGCGATTCACATTTCATGACGCAACGTCATTGTTCGTATTATGACGTCACAATCGATTTCGATCTGGCGCAGCAGATGATAAACGTCCCAGGGTTCATTACACTATTACATTATATAAGTAAAATATTACACTAGATGTAAGACCGATTGTAAGTATGTGATCAATACAATCAACCCTTCGGTGTATGAGATTTGACATTGATAAAATTAGAGTGTTCAGCTGACACAGTGTGTCAGTTTCCGTCAAAAATATTAAGACAAAGTACCACCAAGTGCAGTTGTATACAAGCAGTCACTGGTGCGTCAATACTCAGTGTGTCAGTTTCCGCCCATAACATAACGGTAGTGTAACACCTAGTACGGCTCCACACTCAGTGTGTCAGTGTAATACGTAGTGAAGCTCCACACTCAGTGTGTCAGTGTAACACCTAATACGGCTCCACACTCAGTGTGTCAGTGTAACATCTAATACGGCTCCACACTCAGTGTGTCAGTGTAACACCTAGTGAAGCTCCACACCCAGTGTGTCAGTGTAACACCTAATACGGCTCCACACTCAGTGTGTCAGTGTAACACCTATAGTGAAGATCCGCACTCAGTGTCAGTGTAACACCTAATACGGCTCCACACTCAGTGTGTCAGTGTAACACCTAATACGGCTCCACACTCAGTGTGTCAGTGTAACACCTAGTGAAGCTCCATACTCAGTGTGTCAGTGTAACACCTAGTGAAGCTCCACACTCATGGTGTCAGTGTAACACGTAGTGAAGCTCCACACTCAGTGTGTCAGTGTAACACCTAGTGAAGCTCCACACTCAGTGTGTCAGTGTAACACCTAGTGAAGCTCCACACTCAGTGTGTCAGTGTAACACCTAGTGAAGCTCCACACTCAGTGTCATTGTAACACCCAGTAAAGCTCCACACTCAGTGTGTCAGTGTAACACCTAATACGGCTCCACACTCAGTGTGTCAGTGTAACACATAATACGTCTCCACACTCAGTGTGTCAGTGTAACACGTAGTGAAGCTCCACACTCAGTGTGTCAGTGTAACACCTAGTGAAGCTCCAAACTCAGTGTGTCAGTGTAACACCTAGTGAAGCTCCACACTCAGTGTGTCAGTGTAACACGTAGTGAAGCTCTACACTCAGTGTCAGTGTAACACCTAATACGGCTCCTCACTCAGTGTGTCAGTGTAACAACTAATACAGCTCCACACTCAGTGTGTCAGTGTAACACGTAGTGTGAAGCTCCATACTCAGTGTGTCAGTGTAACACCTAGTGAAGCTCTACACTCAGTGTGTCAGTGTAACACCTAGTGAAGCTCCACACTCAGTGTCAGTGTAACACCTAATACGTCTCCACACTCAGTGTGTCAGTGTAACACCTAGTGAAGCTCCATACTCAGTGTGTCAGTGTAACACCTAGTGAAGCTCCACACTCAGTGTCAGTGTAACACCTAGTGAAGCTCCACACTCAGTGTGTCAGTGTAACACTTAATACGGCTCCACACTCAGTGTGTCAGTGTAACACGTAGTGTGAAGCTCCATACTCAGTGTGTCAGTGTAACACCTAGTGAAGCTCTACACTCAGTGTGTCAGTGTAACACCTAGTGAAGCTCCACACTCAGTGTCAGTGTAACACCTAGTGAAGCTCCACACTCAGTGTGTCAGTGTAACACGTAGTGAAGCTCCACACTCAGTATGTCAGTGTAACACCTAATACGGCTCCACACTCAGTGTGTCAGTGTAACACCTAGTGAAGCTCCATACTCAGTGTGTCAGTGTAACACATAGTGAAGCTCCACACTCAGTATGTCAGTGTAACACCTAGTGAAGCTCCGCACTCAGTGTGTCAGTGTAACACGTAGTGAAGCTCCACTCAGTGTGTCAGTGTAACACCTAATGAAGCTCCACACTCAGTGTGTCAGTGTAACACCTAATACGGCTCCACACTCAGTATGTCAGTGTAACACTTAATACGGCTCCACACTCAGTATGTCAGTGTAACACCTAGTGAAGCTCCACACTCAGTGTGTCAGTGTAACACCTAATACGGCTCCACATTCAGTGTGTCAGTGTAACACCTAGTGAAGCTCCACACTCAGTGTGTCAGTGTAACACCTATTGAAGCTCCACACTCAGTGTGTCAGTGTAACACCTAGTGAAGCTCCGCACTCAGAGTGTCAGTGTAACACCTAGTGAAGCTCCGCACTCAGTGTGTCAGTGTAACACCTAATACGGCTCCACACTCAGTGTCAGTGTAACACCTAGTACAGCTCCACACTCAGTGTGTCAGTGTAACACCTAATACGGCTCCACACTCAGAGTGTCAGTATAACACCTAGTGAAGCTCCACACTCAGTGTGTCAGTGTAACACCTAGTGAAGCTCCACACTCAGTGTCAGTGTAACACCTAGTGAAGCTCCACACTCAGTGTGTCAGTGTAACACCTAGTGAAGCTCCGCACTCAGAGTGTCAGTGTAACACCTAGAACAGCTCCACACTCAGTGTGTCAGTGTAACACCTAGTGAAGCTCCACACCCAGTGTGTCAGTGTAACACCTAAAACAGCTCCACACTCAGTGTATCAGTGTAACACCTAGTACAGCTCCACACTCAGTGTGTCACTAACATTGAACATTTCTAATGGTGCGTAGAAATATGGCCGAAGTACTCTGCCATACGCCTGACCAAAGTGCAATATTTGCATAGTTTTATCGAAATCTAGTTCTCGCTATGTGTTTGAACATGAACATTTTTGATAACGGGGTGGGATGTCAATTAAAGCACGACTCAACGCTCCCATCGCTTCCATAGATTTCTCGCGGACTTAAGACATGATTATACCCAGGTATCATGATAACCATCATAATGGAACCAACACTGCTATGTATTCTTGTATATATTTAAATATTGTACCTATACAAAAAGGTCGTACCACAGTTGACAGTCCATTGTATGATATATAATGCAGGCAGGGGCTAGCTATCTACAAACAAGTTAGTAATATTAACGTGTTTTCAAGCATGTTAGATATATCCTGTTGTTCTGTCAATATAGGATATTTAGTCATACAAGTACCGATGTACCAACGGTATAATATCATACATAATGAAGAAACTCATCTTGATATCTAGACGTAAGGAGGTCTTAACTTCCCCTATATACCGAAAAGTCTTACTATGTATAACATCTACTCTATATGTATATATACCGACACATATGTTTCATTCGTGTTCCCGCAGTCATAGTTCACTGCAAACGATTTATTTGCTAAATCTGAAATGATGTCAGTTTGTTCACATAAGTTCGAGTATAAGGTAATCTTGAGCACATATACCTATAGAAACCGTAGAGTGAGATTAATATCAACATAATTACGTATACACTATCCATATATTAAAGAATGTTTTATGCTAGGAACGACTACGAGGAAAGCGATACCTTTTAAGGTGAAATATTAAAATGCATAGAAGTAAGGCGATTTAGGAAATAGTTCTCTTTTGTGAACCGGTAAATCCAGTTTTAATGAATTCATGTCTATATGTACGAGACCCCGGCGGCGGCCATGTGTTCCTCCACTCTATAGACTAGCAAGTGTACAACATGTCGATAACTAGCAGGACGTGTGTGATGGCTCATTAAAGCGTAATTTGTGATATACGTATCGTCTACTCTGTCATCCCTGTAACACGTGTTATGTATTTATAAAGTAATTCGGGACAGATATAAAAGACAGTTAGGCAATGCATGAATACTATATATGTTAGAGAATGGTATCGTACGTACGACGTTTCCCAGGTAAAAGTATTGATTGGTCACGTCAGAAGGCCTATTAGCTATATATAGGTGGTCGTGTATTTCAGAGTAGGGTCATGTAGTGGGTCATGGTTTAGCCCAGGTATCGTAAACAATATATTGGTATACAATGTAGAAAGGCTGCGGTGCAAGGCCAGTGCTTGGCCTACACAAATTCTGACAGCTCTATACAACATCAACACGATGTACACGTCCGTCTGTAGGTCATCCTGTCAGGTTTTGTCTGATCTTTACTTCCTTACAATATATGGCATCCATATTGTTTCCATGACCTCGCCTGAACCATGCGGCTTTATTGGAGTATATCGAAAGTAGGAAAGGCTATATCAATTAAGAACACTAATTAAAACTTACCGTGGGCCGTTTCCACACAACTTTGGCGAAAGCTTGGGGTGTCTGGCCATTGAATGTTAGGGATGTGTTATTAGGCGGGAACTCTGGGTCCACAAACAAGGAGTTAGCCCTTAATAGCTCAGTCTTTAGTGTGTGGTACTCCCTGTTCCGACGAGAGGTGCTACCCCGGGCAGACATAACACCATCCGCTAGTGGAGTCTATCTCTTGGCTTCTGAGTCGGGCGGACAAAAACACAGGCGTTATATCCAGTGTGTCGTTCTATCCACCCTACATCAGGAAAAACCAATAGCGAGGCACAAAATAACCTTCCATAGAAATGCACATCAATTGTAAAGCGTTCACCAGTCGGCCAGGACGAGATTTAAACTAAGTAAATACAGCGTTAGGGCATATACTATTATTGTCATTGAGGCCAGGCAGGGGTAATACAGCGATATATTTAAAGGTCATGTCTCCTTTTAAATATCATTAAAGAAGTGTTTAAATAAATTCAGCGGTCATTACGAGTCCCTTTCCATAAACGTCAATGCAAAAGTGTTAAAATGGTTTTGAGAAACTATATTTATAATACTGTGTTATCAGCATGTATTGAAAAACGTGTGAAGATATAGATTACTCACGACATTCGATAAAAAAACTAACTTTAAGTCAATTGGACGAATACATCCATCAACATGATCATTTTATACTCGTACGAGGCACTCCTTAAACAAATATAATGAAGCAGGCATGCTTGTTGTTAAGGCTATGTGCGAGTTGTACTGTAGGCACAGTTTCTATATTTACACAATGCGTTATATGTGACAGGACGTATTGCAGACGAAACCAGAGCGTCAATTGTTGACTACAAAAACTTGATGACTAAGCCATGACGTATGATTATCATAAAATGTCTATACAAGGAAGCGAAGTACTTAACAAAAGTCATTGGACACCTGCATGTATTTAGCTTATACTTGAGGATGGAATTATCTGATAATATAGGACATACAATGTCCGTATACCGAAGTAAAATTGTTCACACTATAGGACATTCACTGTGTCCGTATACCGAAGTAAAATTTATCACAATATAGGACATTCAATGTCTGTATACCGAAGTAAAATTTATCACAATATAGGACGTTCACTATATACCGAAGTAAAATTTATCACAATATAGGACATTCACTATGTCCGTATACCGAAGTAAAGTGTTCACACTATAGGACATTCACTGTGTCCGTATACCGAAGTAAAATTGATCACACTATAGGACATTCACTGTGTCCGTATACCGAAGTAAAGTGTTCACACTATAGGACATTAACTGTGTCCGTATACCGAAGTAAATTGTTCACACTATAGGACATTCACTGTGTCTGTATACCGAAGGAAAGTGTTCACACTATAGGACATTCACTATGTCTATATACCGAAGTAAAATTGTTCACACTATAGGACATTCACTGTGTCCGTATACCGAAGTAAAGTGTTCACACTATAGGACATTCAGTGTCCGTATACCGAAGTAAAATTGTACACACTATAGGACATTCACTATGTCTGTATACCGAAGTAAAATTGTTCACACTATAGGACATTAACTATGTCTGTATACCGAAGTAAAATTGTTCACACTATAGGACATTCACTGTGTCCGTATACCGAAGTAAAGTGTTCACACTATAGGACATTCAGTGTCCGTATACCGAAGTAAAATTGTTCACAATATAGGAACTGTATGACACGGAAGTCATTCTCGTGGTGCTGACACATAACGCACTGTCTAAAATACTAATACTATCACCATTTCGTTCTTCTTTATATCCGTTTAACGAAGATACTAAATTAATCACAAATAATTTCATGAAATGTTTTATCTGTAATTTTACCAGCGAAGAGAGGTAAACTTAACAAAATGTTTTGATGTCTAATCGTTTCTTAAACATTCATAATTACTACTAAAGTATTGTCACTTCTCTACCACGCTCATTCACTTATATCAGCGTTAGACTCGCGTACAACATACAAATTAAGATTTTATTTAAAACAATAGCTGCAATGTTTTGACATATTAACATGATTATGAATGGTGACTTACCTACAGATATATCTCACAATGTTACTCCAATGGCAACCCATCAGTAATACATTGTATTGATGAAACCAGGAAACGGATCCCAATCACTTCCCTATCAAGTTAAAAAAGTGACTTGTTATATTATCAAACGTATACGCTCTATCAGACAGGCTTACAAACGCTAACACCGGAAGACTTTCAGTAAATACACATGTTCCAAAGACATAATCTAGGTTGTAAAGACGTACAAATAATATTGACATCTGTATCTTTAGATATGTTACAGACGAATGTATAACAACCTTCAGCTCTATAACACTAGCTGGCTTGCTCTCCAAATCTGTGACATTCATGACAAGAACAATAAAGAATACCGACACAATAACGAAACCATAATTCAAACTCAAAAACAAATAAACGAGGAGAAAATATAAACAAAAGTACAAGGAGAATAAGACTAGATGCTCCGCAGGAGTTAGCGTCCTCTGCGACATCGAGAACACCCGCCATGTCAATCTATGTCTATGTTAAGTCCCAATCTCAAATGAGAGTTAGGGTGGTGACAATAGAACCACTAGGTATATCAACAAACATCAAGCACGTCTGACTTCATATCGCCTGTTTTCCACGTGAGGTTATGACGCTGACCATAAAACTTCGCCCTGGTCTTTATCAATCTCCATCTCTCCAAACCTTGTGATGCTTACTTCTCTGTCAGTAGTCGACAGCTCTCACTGAAATCGTGATTATGGTAACAAGCCGTTGGATATCCAACCGACTGAGGCATGTAAACACCGTGGGTGTCGGAATGCTGCTATCTAGAAATTGAAATCCTCACCTTTTTAATACAGTTGTAAGCTGTCCTTATGGGTTCCGTTGTAAGTCCAGATCGATTTAAGTGGCCGATGTTGAAGAATCTGACGTATCCTTGATTTCAAGTCACACAGCTATTGTATATCGACATGGTCAATAAAGTGTTTTGCTATTCAAAGATAATACACCGTGAATATATAGGTACTTTACAATGTATCCATTACCTGTTTTTATTAAGCACTAAATTCTAGTCTACCAATATCCCTTGACTCGATCCCAACATACAACCTTCCCTGCTGATGTTTAAAATGCCCTACTACCATAACAGCCTCTATCTGGAGGTTCTGAATAATCCGCGTCCTGTTTCCGTGATATATCATTCAGCCAATCAAGTTTCTTTGTCTTGTCGAGAAGGCTTTAAACAAAACCGAAGGATTCTTACGGTAATCATCATGACCTGAGGGAGTTGGCAAAATACTAACTTTCATTCTAGATTTGACGGCAGACATTAATAAAAACTGATGATCACCCCCCCCCCCCCCCCCCCCCCCCCCCCTCCAGAGCACACGATTTATCTTCTAGTGTTACTAATTTCTCTCGCCGTGACATACTTATCTTTTAGTATCAAATATTTTAATCCTTTCTTGTTTTGACTATAAGACTCTATCATATGTGGTCATGTAGGATAGGGATATTCCACCCGCGGGGTCACAAAAAACACACGTGGAGCCTCGGGTTTTACCACATTTTGTGACCCAGAGGGTGAAATATCCCTATCCTACATGAACCACATATGATTGAGTATTTTTCTCTCATTCCCCAACCTAAAATATGCAAAAATAGGCACTATCTGTCGATAGCTTTCTCAGATAGACGCCATTTTTCTCAATCCAAACTTTTTTTTCTACTGCATATAATAAAAAAAGAACAGCGCCAATCGATTTACCATACCCCATATATGCAAACGACGTTTGCTGTTCTAAAAACGAAGGAAACCATTCATTTCCACAGTCTAACGTTGTTTCAGCAGCCCTGTCATTGCAAGCGAAGCCAAATCACTTGATGTCGGCCAAGCTAGTGTGTCCTTTCGCGTGAAAATATAGTTCCATGTTTTATTAATAAAAAACAATAAAAGAACGTGTTTTTTTTTACATAATTTATATCATAAATAAAAAAATTATTATCTGATTACATATTTTAATTCAATGTATTGTTGAAATGTTTAATAGATAGATCTACTTTCGGTTCGGCGACCTACTTTTGTATCATTGCGCGCGCGTGGCTATCCTACACCGGAAGCGAGGTAATACACACACAGCAAGCATGGGTGTATTTACCTGGACAGACCAGTATGATACCGGTAGGGATGAGAGAAATATGAATAGCTTGATTCAAGTTTTATGTCTTGATACAGTGTTTAAATATCAAATATCAGTTTATGTTACATTTAATATTATACTGAATAGCAGGAATATGCAAATATTCTCCACATCTGCAATTATGATACAAATATGACAACGAAGATAATAAATCGAAATTATTTGACGAAGAATCAGTTAAATAAAAATAATAACGTATCCAGCATTTCGACCATCTAACTTTGGTACAAGTTAATGATTTCCTTAATAGATATGGTAAGTAGTATTCCGCTTGTTATAAGGTACAACGAAATCGTATTAGGAATAACTCAGAAAAATAACATACATCAACAGACGATTAGCATGGGTTTATTTAATCAAAGACCTACAAATAGTTATTACTACATGTTTATTATAACATAATCATATAATAGGATAATGTTATATCCGACAGTCAATAAGGCGATCGACTATCCTTACACCAAGAGTAAAACCCTGAAATAAACCGTGTATTACCTACCATACAAAAGTGTGTCTGGATCAGTTGAATTAACGGTAGCCGGCTACATTTAGATAAAGTTGAATAATTATATTCCAAACATCTCTTGATTAAATGTGACTTGGCTCTAAATGTTTCTGACTAAATACTTTAAAATGGTAATATCGCGATATCGATTATATACCTAGGAGTCATGACATTGATATATCTTTATTATAATATTACGAGATATTAATATACCAGTATTATAATATCACGAGACATTGATATACCATTATTATCATATCACGAGACATTGATATACCGGTATTATAATATCACAAGACATTGATATACCGGTATTATAATATCACGAGACATTGATATACCAGTATTATGATATCACGAGACATTGATATACCGGTATTATAATATCACGAGACATTGATATACCGGTATTATAATATCACGAGACATTGATATACCAGTATTATGATATCACGAGACATTGATATACCGGTATTATAATATCACGAGACATTGATATATCAGTATTATAATATCACGAGACATGGATATACCGGTATTATAATATCACGAGACATTGGTATACCAGTATTATAATATCACGAGACATTGGTATACCAGTATTATAATATCACGAGACATGGCCATACCGGTATTATAATATCACGAGACATTGGTATACCAGTATTATAATATCACGAGACATTGATATACCAGTATTATAATATCACGAGACATTGGTATACCAGTATTATAATATCACGAGACATGACCATACCGGTATTATAATATCACGAGACATTGGTATACCAGTATTATAATATCACGAGACATTGATATATCAGTATTATAATATCACGAGACATTGATATATCTTTATTATAATATCACGAGACATGGATATACCAGTATTATAATATCACGAGACATTGATATACCAGTATTATAATATCACGAGACATGGCCATACCGGTATAATAACCATATCAGGACTTAAATCATAAATTTTGAGGTAGAATTACCATAGCAATCACGAGATTCTGTTGATAGTGATTTACATCCTGTTCCTGATCAGATTTCTTTTCAAGGGTCGATTAAGCTTCTATATGAAAAATTATTTTGAAAGATTTTTTAATATGATTTGATAATCATTATTTTACTACTTAACTAAGATAGTCATATCATTTGATAAATTAACACATTCAATTCGATGTAATCATTTCCCCTGATTGTGACAGAGATCCCGAAGGACCATCAGGACGTGACGCTGAGGACATCCGTTGACTACTGTGAAGGGTAGAGCACTATCTTACACGCTTGGCCAGCAATCAGAACTTTGAACGCATTCTCAAACTGTGTCATAGGGAACCGATGTGTTATGACTTCGTCCACATCAACTTTACCCTCTGCCACCAGAGCCTCGGTCTCACGCCAGGTGTGGAATATACGACGACCGTGCACCGTCCTCATTGTCATTGCCTTAAAAACTGCAACGGATTAAGTTATTGTATCATTGGTGAGTTTATTCTTTATTTCCTTAAAAACTGCAGAGAATAAAGTAATTGTTAGACTGGTGAGTTTACTCTTTATTGCCTTAAAAACTGCAGAGAACAAGAAGTCCAGAGGGTCTAAATCGCTCACCTGGATATTTCTGTAATTATGGCAAAATAAACTAACTTAAGTTATACCAGGTATTTCAAATGTTTTCCTACTTTTGAACTGCCTCTGCCAACAATGGTTCAAACTACAGGTGAACCAAATCCTTTTATTCTCAAAAAAAGACAAATATTATAAATAAATATTTTTTTTGTTGCTTTATTCCACGCCCCCGTTTGGTGAGTTTGCTCTTTACTCAATATCCTTGTTTTCTTCTAAATTCGTCCCTTTTCAACATTTCAACGAGACTGGATGTTTTAACACAATAAAAATACAGTTTTTTTTATTTTCTAAATAACAATGCATTTTCTTCAAAACATTCTGCGCATAATTTTTTTAATATGGTTACAAAATTCATTATTGCAATACTCACAATCACATTATTCATAACGAACACCCTGACCTTGACAATATCACATTGTGTTTAAATCTTAATTTAAATGAAGCTGTTGTCAAATTATACACCTGCTAATTCCCGTCCATGACCAAGGTCACGCCCAATTGCTCAATATACCCGTTAGCAATGGTGGTAAAGTAGACAGGACACATTACTCCTCAAATTCATAACAACCTTGGTTTATGTAATTAATTTACTTGTATCATGATAAAGCTGATTCATGTATACAATCCTACATCCCAGACAAAGAAAGACAACTAACCCACGTCCTGCAGGACGTTCTCCACGTGAAGAGGCTGTTTCGGAAGTCCAACGAGCACCAGTTGCCCCCCTTTTCTCAGCATTGGGAAGGTAGCATTAACCATGACGGCCGCACCACTGCATTCACAGATACGTCCCATACCAACACCACCAGTGAACGATTTGATAAACTGGAGATGAACAGAAACTTGTGTAGCTGAGTGTGGGTATGATAACATATATACCATTCGAAGTAGATCATTTTTATTCTTCATATTAGATTAGGAATCAAAAACAAAATATAGCACAGCCCAAATAGATAAGCATTTACTGTGCCACATGCAACTTCTGTCGACAAGTCCCTTTTTGCCACTTCTGAGCATTACCTCAGTATTATGAAGACTCGCTCAATAAATTATGTAACAATGTTATTCTACAGAAGAAAATTCAATCTCGTTATTGTCTGTTACGATTAATGACATCTTCTCTGTATCTTGCCGGGTTCCAAGGAAGACATACATATATGTGCCACATCATCAAATAAGATGCATGAATTAGGTACATTTTCGGAACACCTGTAACAGATCTGTTTTTGTTCCCTTTTAAAAAAGCTGATTTGTTTTCATGCTTCGACGTCATTCTTCAATGTCGGCTTTCATTTCACGTCCTTATACTTTGGTACTGATGTTAATTGTTTCTAATAGATATGTTTTACATATTGGGCATACTATCTTTATAATCTGACATCTTCATGATAACATTGGAATTCAGGTCACATTGGACAAGCCCCAACCCTCATGTTTATCAGTAAAACTGATTTTGAGTCACACGGGAATGTTTCAGTACTACTTACTTCGAATCACTCGGAATATTGACGTCATATTACCACTATCCGTATCAAAACTCACCTCTTTTAAGTCATTTTCTTTAGTGTTGACAATAACATCTGCGCCTAATTTTTTGGCAAATTGAAGTTTCTCTTCGTCAATATCTGCCGCAATTATTCTGTGGTAAAAACAATAAAGTGACGTTTTCATATTTGGCAGACTTAAGTTGCATCTTTATCTATAAAGAAAAAATAATTCATCGTGGCCAAATGTAGTAGGAGTGGGAAAATGCACGGCCAGACCGGAGTTCGAACCCGGGACCTCCGAACACTAGCCGGATGCTCTACCGATTGAGCTACCTGGTCGTCGATGATCGACCCGGTCCAGTTCCGCTACACTCTTCTCTTCTTTTTTTTAAGTCTTCGACCCCGAAGACTTCACAATTCACAACCCATGTTCGGGTATCCCCTTGTCAAGTATTCACCTCACTTGAAACAAGGTTTGGTCACAGGTACCAAATGTAGTAGGAGTTTGTTCATGGAAAGTAAGGTGAAGCTGCCATCCGGCAGAAATCGTACTATGATCGGAAATCAAAGGGGAGACAATTCAGTGAAGGTGATTTTGTATGGAGATGGTATCCCCCTGCAGTGGGTAATAAGTAATATAAGGGCAGGGTAGGACAGGTCCTTACTAAGTCTTGCAAAAACTGACTGACATAAATTATAAGATTCAGAAAACATCCCATTCTAGGATAGTAACTGTACACATTGATCATTTAAAACCATATATGGGTAAGGAAATACCTTCGAATGGCGCTACTGTTCTGATTTGTTCATGAGTACTTTGCTAGTACCTTGTAGCTCCCATAGATCTGGCGACTTTCTGTACAAGGATCCCCACAGCACCACAACCAATGATCAGTACATCCTCACCCTTACAGTCCAACCGCTCCACGGCATTGTGGGCCACGCCAAGGGGCTCTAACATTGCTATCTGGTCAGGTGCTTTAAGGAAGGATAGTTAAATCAATTCCAGACATTCTGTATCAATATTTGCTTTATTTAAAAATAATCTACATATTTAATTATTTCAGCTAAACATATCACTATAACAGTGACAAACTACGTACAGTTCATTCATTTCAAGACGACGAGTACAGCAATATATGTTGCATTTTATAAATATAGGTTTGGAGAGAAACCCCCCTACATGCGAGAGCACTTTATCATTTTTCAAATATCATATCAGATATATGATAAAAGATACAAATATAAGAAATTACCATATTGTAATAAAAATGTGTAAAACAACCAGATAAACTTACTCAGAGTTCGTTTGAGCTGGTATAAAAATTTGGCTGGGACTATTGTGTACTCGGAACATCCTCCATATGGGGTCTGCTTTCCATGTCCAAACTGTCCCATATTGAGGCATATTTCGCGGGTGTCATGCGTACACTGGTAGCACGTGCCGCAGTAGTAATGGTTCTCGACACCGACTTTGCTGCCGACTTGTATGTTGGCGTCTGGGCCACACTTGACTACCGTACCTGCGCACTCGTGACCAGGCGTAAACGGTATCGTTGCTATGACTTTGGCCACATCGTTCCATGTATACATGTTAATATCCGACCCGCATACAGACACAGCATCCACTTTGATCAGAACCTCGTCGCCCGTCGGCACGGGCACCGATACCTCCTGTAAATCGAATGACATCCCCTCCTTTGTCTTCACTAGAGCTCTCATTGTCGCAGGAACAGTGCTGGTGGTAGCCATCTTGACCGCTAACTGTGTTATCCTATGGCGGGCGTTATCTACGGAAGAGTATGGAACGCCATAGCTGTTAAACTTTTGATGTGGTTGGGTTTACATTACTGTACTGGATCAACCATAAATATTACTGACTTTTTAAATGTAGGTCATTGTAAAAGGATAGGAAACTACATATGAGATTTCTAAATTAATTAATGATCAACAACGAAATTAAATGAATGATCAACAACGAACATATGTATACTAAAGAGTTGTACTAGAGTACAGTAGATCTAGATAAAAAGTCGAGAAATTGACAAGCTTTAATGTGTAGACCCTTGCCCTTTTTTCTGATAATTACATTTTTTGGCGGTTTTACTTAACATTTGAAGACAAAAAAAAAATAAAAAATTCAAAGAAATATTTATAGGGGTCGTGACACTCCTAACAAGGCATTTTCTTGATTCTTACAATGCCCATAGTGGTTGTATAACAATAATAGCAGTAGTGATAGCACAACAATTTTAATAGCAGAATTGGTAGCATACAAATATACGTAGCAGAATTGGTAGCATACAAATATACGTAGCAGAACTGGTAGCATACAAATATACGTAACAGAATTGGTAGCATACAAATATACGTAGCAGAATTGGTAGCATACAAATATACGTAGCAGAATTGGTAGCATACAAATGTACGTAGCAGAATTGGTAGCATACAAATGTACGTAGCAGAATTGGTAGCATACAAATATACGTAGCAGAATTGGTAGCATACAAATATACGTAGCAGCTAGAATTGGTAGTATACAAATATACGTAGCAGAACTGGTAGTATAACAAGAGAACAAGATGGCGGATGCATCTCTCACTGCTCGGTAAGTCTGTCTTACGTTTTACTCTTATCCCGCGACGTCCCAGATATCGATATGGTCGAAAGTACATTTGATGCATATAAGATTCTTTGACTGGCAACGAATTATTGACAGACTATGTGATTGTCTCAAACATCAAAAGACCATCCTCGTATACTCGTAAATGTGACGGTGTTTTTGTCAGGACCCTCACGTAAAATTGAAGCAATAATCCACACAGAAATATCATTAATAACATTTGCTATTTTTCAACCAAAAATGTTGACGTACTAGTAAATAGTGTTTAAATTGACGAGCTTTTGACATTATTCCATCTCAACATTCCGTCTAATCTTAAATTGTCGGATCAAACTACGTTCAGATGAAAACACCTATCCTCATTGAAACAGACATGGATCTTCAAAGACGCATTTAGCACATCATCGACAGACAATCCCCCGATTAAAAGGATGGTTGTCTTCGAGAAAGCGCATGCTATATAAAGTCGCTGTGCACGGATGCCAATCAAGTGTAACTACACTGAAAAGTCATACCTGGATATACCTACAGACAACAGGCTAATCAGACATCGCCCCTATCTCATTTAAAAGTACATGTACCAATTTTATAGACCCCCTTGTCTCGATCAGTGGACAGAACCATTCTCGTTTGTGTGGATATTCGGCACTAAGGCTAACACAGAGGCTTTCCCGAATGACGTACTTGGAAAACAGTTGCTGTTTCAACAAATAAATAATTTTGATTGCAGGTGTGTCCTAAAGCAGAGGGCTCGATCGCCTCTTACGCACATGTAGTAGGTTATGCAGTGGTTAACAGTGAATATATATAAGATCTCCAATCATCCGACTACAAGTATCAAATAGACTGTGTTAGCCACTTCACACTGTATACATGTACCTGTGACTAGACGAACACTATCGGGCTTCATTCATTAAGGCATATATTTTGAAACATATCTTACTAGCGGTTCCTCTGTGAACGCCTTGTCGTATCAGCACTATATGGGATTGAGAACCAAGGAGGTCCACCTTTTCCCAAAACGAAAGCAAGGCCGTTGTTGCCGAGTGTGTCCTCACGACCGACAAGCCTTAAGAATTGATAAATAATACGTGACAAAAAAGGCTTCACCGGCTGCTACAATCAGACGTATCACAAGACAATGGACATGACCCCAACAAAGGTCAGCAAAGTTCAACAAAAACTACGAGACCAACACCCTGGTCATTAAAACAATTTATATAGAGCTCTGTCAGCTTACACTTGTTTTACTTTATGTTGGAGACATCCACTTGATGTCTATATGCGAACATTTTGTTTAATTCTGGTAATCAAATTACCATCGAGTATTTGTAGAATAACGGCGTCTTCGCTTTTGAGCGCTGTTGAACTGCTTCTGTCGTGTTCTCGCCGATTCTGTCTGCCTTTTGCCACAGATCTAAGAACAAGAATCAAATGGGCCTTAACGGTCACCCGAGTTCTAATATATTTCAGTCAATTTGACCTATTTTGACCCCGCCCATCAGCCCTGCTGTTAGCAAGGTCCAAATGTGCATACCATCAACTTGTCCTCCCATACAATACTTCTAACCAAGCGTGAATTATAAAGATGCTCAAAATGTGAGTTCCCTATACTGCCCCATCCCAAGCTGATAATGTTAACAAAGTTAGAATGAATTCCAATAGAAATCCAACAAATTATAGTCAAAAATGTGATTTCCCTATATAAACTATAGTAAATTTTACCCCCTTCTCCAGGGGCAAAAACCTAACTAATTTGTATATGTATTCTACTTTATTTTGGGTCTTAAAAAGATGATTTATAAAATTTCAGTCAATTTGACCAATTTTGGCCCCGCCCCTCAGGCCCCTGAGTGTTGGGGCCGTATACATGTAATTTACACTTTTGGTTGACATTTGCCAAATTTCACTGATATTTGTTGAGAGTTTTCTGAGAGGACGAAAATGTAATTGTTTACGGACGCACGACGAAGGACAAAGGCGATTAGAATAGCGTCTCGGGTGACTTAAAACACTTAAAACAAATTATGGTTAGCGGCACAATTAATTATTCCTAATGGCCAGTGTAATGTGTAGTGCGTTGAATGGCGTAATACACCGGGGATCGGGATATCAGGAAAATAGCACTGGGCTACTCAATCCTGTAGCAGGTTGAACCATTTCGAATAGCACAGAAAAAGGCCATCTTCGCTAGCTAAGGCTTCTGATTGCGTTACACTCAACGAACCCTTGGCAGATATAGTGTTTAAACCGTCGCGCCCTGGAATCCCAGGGTATCCAATCATGTCGCGTTTTACATTCAGGCTTGGTTTCGCAGTAAACAAATTTGCGGTACCCAGTACAGAGCTACACTTTGGCGTCTACTGAGTATGCCATAGCATTTTTCCTAAATACAGGGACGTACAATATCTGGGAAAACACTCGAAATGTTCGATCAATTGATAAAAGTTATTGATCACATACCTCATAAAATGACAAAGTCTCCATGTGTGTTTGTAAACATCACCGATGAAGTACATCGGTAACGCTCGTTTTCATTGGTCGAAAATTTCGTGCTTGAATCTCCGCTAGAGGGCCAGAACTGATGACTATCTCCCAAGGGTTCGTGGAGTGTAGATCTAACGTGATCAGAAGCCTTGGGTAGCGAAGATGAAAAAAGGCAACAACAAGCAGCACTTCGTGAAATAACTTCGTTGTCAAACACATATAATTAGGATACATGCGTGTGAAATGAGCACTTCCTATCTAACGGATTTGTCCAATATATACCAGGTCCCATTTCAATTCCTATGGCCCCGTTATAAAATATACAGTACAACCAAGAAATCGTAGGTACCGTGTCGTACGTATGGACTAGTAGACTAATAATTGGTGTATACGAATACAGTAATTGTATGATTTGCTGTATTCCGACTGTGATTGTATGATTTTCTGTATTCCGATTGTGATTGTGTGATAATTTGCTGTATTCCGACTGTGATTGTACGATTTGCTGTATTCCGACTGTAATTGTGTGATTTGCTGTATCCCGACTGTGATTGTGTGATAATTTGCTGTATCCCCGCAGTAATTGTATGATTTGCTGTTTTCCGGCTGTAAGTGTGTGCTTTGCTGTATCCCGACTGTGATTGTATGATTTGCTGTATTCCGACTCTGATTGTATGATTTGCTGTATTCCGACTGTGATTGTGTGATTTATTGTATTCCGACTGTGATTGTGTGATTTGCTGTTTTCCGGTTGTGATTGTGTGATTTGCTGTATTCCGGCTTGAATATATGATTTGCTGTTTTCCGGCAGTAATAGTATGATTTGTTGTATTCCGGCTATGATTGAATGATTTGCTGTATTCCGGCAGTAATTGTATGATTCGCTGTATTCCGACTGTTATTGTATTATTTGCTGTAGTCCGACTGTGATTGTATGATTTGCTGTATTCCGACTGTGATAGTATGATTTGCTGTATTCCGACTGTTATTGTATGATTTCAAAGAAATATTTATAGGGGTCGTGACACTCCTAACAAGGCATTTTCTTGATTCTTACAATGCCCATAGTGGTTGTATAACAATAATAGCAGTAGTGATAGCACAACAATTTTAATAGCAGAATTGGTAGCATACAAATATACGTAGCAGAATTGGTAGCATACAAATATACGTAGCAGAATTGGTAGCATACAAATATACGTAGCAGAATTGGTAGCATACAAATATACGTAGCAGAATTGGTAGCATACAAATGTACGTAGCAGAATTGGTAGCATACAAATATACGTAGCAGAATTGGTAGTATACAAACGTACGTAGCAGAATTGGTAGCATACAAATGTACGTAGCAGAATTGGTAGCATACAAATGTACGTAGCAGAATTGGTAGCATACAAATATACGTAGCAGAATTGGTAGCATACAAATATACGTAGCAGCTAGAATTGGTAGCATACAAATATACGTAGCAGAATTGGTAGCATACAAATATACGTAGCAGAATTGGTAGCATACAAATATACGTAGCAGAATTGGTAGCATACAAATATACGTAGCAGAATTGGTAGTATAAAGCTATTAGTAGTAGAACTGGTAGTATAACAAGAGAACAACAAGATGGCGGATGCATCTCTCACTTCTCGGTAAGTCTGTCTTACGTTTTACTCTTATCCCGCGACGTCCCAGATATCGATATGGTCGAAAGTACATTTGATGCATATAAGATTCTTTGACTGGCAACGAATTATTGACAGACTATGTGGTTGTCTCAAACATCAAAAGACCATCCTCGTATACTCGTAAATGTGACGGTGTTTTTGTCAGGACCCTCACGTAAAATTGAAGCAATAATCCACACAGAAATATCATTAATAACATTTGCTATTTTTCAACCAAAAATGTTGACGTACTAGTAAATAGTGTTTAAATTGACGAGCATTTGACATTATTCCATCTCAATATTCCGTCTAATCTTAAATTGTCGGATCAAACTACGTTCAGATGAAAACACCTACCCTCATTGAAACAGACATGGATCTTCAAAGACGCATTTAGCACATCATCAACAGACAATCCCCCGATTAAAAGGATGGTTGTCTTCGAGAAAGCGCATGCTATATAAAGTCGCTGTGCACGGATGCCAATCAAGTGTAACTACACTGAAAAGTCATACCTGGATATACCTACAGACAACAGGCTAATCAGACATCGCCCCTATCTCATTTAAAAGTACATGTACCAATTTTATAGACTCCCTTGTCTCGATCAGTGGACAGAACCATTCTCGCTTGTGTGGGTATTCGGCACTAAGGCTAATACAGAGGCTTTCCCAAATGACGTACTTGGAAAACAGTTGCTGTTTCAACAAATAAATAATTTTGATCGCAGGTGTGTCCTAAAGCAGAGGGCTCGATCGCCTCTTACGCACATGTAGTAGGTTATGCAGTGGTTAACAGTGAATATATATAAGATCTCCAATCATCCGACTACAAGTATCAAATAGACTGTGTTAGCCACTTCACACTGTATACATGTACCTGTGACTAGACGAACACTATCGGGCTTCATTCATTAAGGCATATATTTTGAAACATATCTTACTAGCGGTTCCTCTGTGAACGCCTTGTCGTATCAGCACTATATGGGATTGAGAACCAAGGAGGTCCACCTTTTCCCAAAACGAAAGCAAGGCCGTTGTTGCCGAGTGTGTCCTCACGACCGACAAGCCTTAAGAATTGATAAATAATACGTGACAAAAAAGGCTTCACCGGCTGCTACAATCAAACGTATCACAAGACAATGGACATGACCCCAACAAAGGTCAGCAAAGTTCAACAAAAACTACGAGACCAACACCCTGGTCATTAAAAAAAATTAGATAGAGCTCTGTCAGCTTACACTTGTTTTACTTTATGTTGGAGACATCCACTTGATGTCTATATGCGAACATTTTGTTTAATTCTGGTAATCAAATTACCATCGAGTATTTGTAGAATAACGGCGTCTCCGCTTTTGAGCGCTGTTGAACTGCTTCTGTCGTGTTCTCGCCGATTCTGTCTGCCTTTTGCCACAGATCTAAGAACAAGAATCCAATGGGCCTTAACGGTCACCCGAGTTCTAATATATTTCAGTCAATTTGACCTATTTGACCCCGCCCATCAGCCCTGCTGTCAGCTAGGTCCAAATGTGCATACCATCAACTTGTCGTCCCATACAATACTTCTAACCAAGCGTGAATTATAGTGATAGTGTTAACCAAGTTAGAATGAATTCCAATAGAAACCCAACAAATCATAGTCAAACATGTCATTTCCCTATATAAACTATATTAAATTTTACCCCCCTCTCCAGGGGCAAGCGTAAGACCCCCACGGTCATGAAATCCACAAATTGGTACAGTACCTTAAAAACCTATCTATGATTTTTTTTTATTTATTCTACCTTATTTTGGGTCTTAAAAAGAAGATTTATAAAATTTCAGTCAATTTGACCAATTTTGGCCCCGCCCCTCAGGCCCCTGAATGTTGGGACCGTATGTAAACATGAATTTACACTTTTGGTTGACATTTGCAAAATTTCACTGATATTTGTTGAGAGTTTTCTGGGAGGACGAAAATGTAAATTGTTTACGGACGCACGACGAAGGACAAAAGCGATTAGAATAGCGTCTCGGGTGACTTAAAACACTTAAAACAAATTATGGTTAGCGGCACAATTAATTATTCCTAATGACCAGTGTAATGTGTAGTGCGGAGGATGGCGTAATACACCGGGGATCGGGATATCAGGAGAATAGCACCGGGCTACTCAATCCTGTAGCAGGTTGAACCATTTCGAAGAGCACAGAAAAAGGCCATCTTCACTAGCTAAGGCTTCTGATTGCGTTACACTCAACGAACCCTTGGCAGATATAGTGTTTAAACCGTCGCGCCCTGGAATCCCAGGGTATCCAATCATGTGGCGTTTTACATTCAGGCTTGGTTTGGCAGTAAACAAAATTGCGGTACCCAGTACAGAGCTAAACCTTGTCGTCCACTGAGTATGTCATAGCATTTTTCCTAAATACAGGGACGTACAATATCTGGGAAAACACTCGAAATGTTCGATCAATTGATAGAAGTTACTGATCACATACCTCATAAAATGACAAAGTCTCCATCTGTGTTTGTAAACATCACCGATGAAGTACATCGGTAACGCTCGTTTTCATTGGTCGAAAATTTCGTGCTTGAATCTCCGCTAGAGGGCCAGAACTGATGACTATCTCCCAAGGGTTCGTGGAGTGTAGATCTAACGTGATCAGAAGCCTTGGGTAGCGAAGATGAAAAAAGGCAACAACAAGCAGCACTTCGTGAAATAACTTCGTCGTCAAACACATATAATTAGGATACATGCGTGTGAAATGAGCACGTCCTATCTAACGGATTTGTCCAATATACACCAGGTCCCATTTCAAATCCTATGGCCCCGTTATAAAATATACAGTACAACCAAGAAATCGTAGGCACCGTGTCGTACGTATGTACGAATACAGTAATTGTATGATTTGCTGTATTCCGACTGTGATTTTATGATTTAATGTTTTCCGGTTGTAATTGTGTGATTTGCTGTATCCCGATTGTGATTGTGTGATTTGCTGTATTCCGGCTATGATTGAATGATTTGCTGTTTTCCGGCTGTAATTGTGTGATTTGCTGTATTCCGGCTGTGATTGAATGATTTGCTGTATTCCGGCAGTAATTGCGTGATTTGCTGTATTCCGCTGTGATTGTATGATTTGTTGTATTCCGGCAGTAATATTATGATTTGTTGTATTCCGGCTATGATTGAATGATTTGCTGTTTTCCGGCTGTAATTGTGTGATTTGTTGTATTCCGACTGTGATTGTATGATTTGCTGTTTTCCGGTTGTAATTGTGTGATTTGCTGTATCCCGATTGTGATTGTGTGATTTGCTGTATTCCGACTGTGATTGTACAATTTGCTGTATCCCCGCAGTAATTGTATGATTTGCTGTATTCCACTGTGATTGTATAATTTGTTGTATTCTGGCTATGATTGAATGATTTGCTGTTTTCTGGCTGTAATTGTGTGATTTGTTGTATTCCGACTGTGATTGTATGATTTGCTGTATTCCGACTGTTATTGTATGATTTGCTGTTTTCCGACTGTAATTGTATGATTTGCTGTATTCCAACTGTAATTGTATGATTTGCTGTATTCCGACTGTGATTGTATGATTTGCTGTATTCCGACTGTTATTGTATGATTTGCTGTATTCCGATTGTGATTGTGTGATTTGCTGTATTCCGACTGTGATTGTACAATTTGCTGTATCCCCGCAGTAATTGTATGATTTGCTGTATTCCGACTGTGATTGTATGATTTGCTGTATTCCGATTGTGATTGTATGATTTGCTGTATTCCGACTGTGATTGTATGATTTGCTGTATCCCGTTTGTGATTGTATGATTTGCTGTATTCCTACTGTAATTGTATGATTTGCTGTATTCCGACTGTGATTGTATGATTTGCTGTATTCCGACTGTTATTGTATGATTTGCTGTATTCCGACTGTTATTGTATGATTTGCTGTATTCCGACTGTGATTGTATGATTTGTTGTATTCCGGCAGTAATAGTATGATTTGTTGTATTCCGGCTATGATTGAATGATTTGCTGTTTTCCGGCTGTAATTGTGTGATTTGCTGTATTCCGACTGTGATTGAATGATTTGCTGTATTCCGGCAGTAATTGCGTGATTTGCTGTATTCCGCTGTGATTGTATAATTTGTTGTATTCTGGCTATGATTGAATGATTTGCTGTTTTCTGGCTGTAATTGTGTGATTTGTTGTATTCCGACTGTGATTGTATGATTTGCTGTATTCCGACTGTGATTGTATGATTTGCTGTTTTCCGACTGTAATTGTATGATTTGCTGTATTCCGACTGTAATTTTGTGATTTACTGTATTCCGACTGTGATTGTATGATTTGCTGTATTCCGGCTATGATTGTATGATTTGTTGTATTCCGGCAGTAATTGTATGATTTGCTGTATTCTGACTGTTATTGTATGATTTGCTGTATTCCGGCAGTAATTGTATGATTTGCTGTATTCTGACTGTGATTGTATGATTTGCTGTATCCCGTTTGTGATTGTATGATTTGCTGTATTCCTATTTTGATTGTATGATTTGCTGTATTCCGACTTTGATTGTATGATTTACTGTATTCCGGCTATGATTGTATGATTTGTTGTATTCCGGCAGTAATTGTATGATTTTCTGTATTCCGACTGTGATTGTATGATTTGCTGTATTCCGACTGTGATTGTATGATTTGTTGTATTCCGGCAGTAATAGTATGATTTGCTGTATTCCGACTGTGATTGAATGATTTGCTGTATTCCGGCAGTAATTGCGTGATTTGCTGTATTCCGCTGTGATTGTATAATTTGTTGTATTCTGGCTATGATTGAATGATTTGCTGTTTTCCGGCTGTAATTGTGTGATTTGTTGTATTCCGACTGTGATTGTATGATTTGCTGTATTCCGACTGTTATTGTATGATTTGCTGTTTTCCGACTGTGATTGTGTGATTTGCTGTATTCCGATTGTGATTGTGTGATTTGCCGTATTCCGGCAGTAATTGCGTGATTTGCTATATTCCGCTGTGATTGTATGATTTGTTGTATTCTGGCTATGATTGAATGATTTGCTGTATTCCGGCTATGATTGTATGATTTGCTGTATTCCGGCAGTAATTGTATGATTTGCTGTATTAGGGCTGTTGTTGTATGATTTGCTGTATTCTGACTGTTATTGTATGATTTGCTGTATTCCGGCAGTAATTGTATGATTTGCTGTATTATGGCAGTAATTGTATGATTTGCTGTATTCTTACTGTGATTGTATGATTCGCTGTATCCCGACTTTGATTGTATGATTTGCTGTATTAGGGCTGTTGTTGTATGATTTGCTGTATTCCGGCTATGATTGTATGATTTGCTGTATTCCGGCAGTAATTGTATGATTTGCTGTATTCCGGCAGTAATTGTATGATTTGCTGTATTCCGGCAGTAATTGTATGATTTGCTGTATCCCGTTTGTGATTGTATGATTTGCTGTATTCCTATTTTGATTGTATGATTTGCTGTATTCCGACTGTGATTGTGTGATTTGCTGTATTCCGACTGTAATTGTGTGATTTGCTGTATTCCGATTGTGATTGAGTGATTTCCTGTTTTCCGGCTTGAATATATGATTTGCTGTTTTCCGGCAGTAATAGTATGATTTGTTGTATTCCGGCTATGATTGAATGATTTACTGTATTCCGGCAGTAATTGTATGATTCGCTGTATTCCGACTGTTATTGTATGATTTGCTGTATTCCGACTGTGATTGTATGATTTGTTGTATTCCGGCAGTAATAGTATGATTTGTTGTATTCCGGCTATGATTGAATGATTTGCTGTTTTCCGGCTGTAATTGTGTGATTTGATGTATTCCGACTGTGATTGAATGATTTGCTGTATTCCGGCAGTAATTGCGTGATTTGCTGTATTCCGCTGTGATTGTATAATTTGTTGTATTCTGGCTATGATTGAATGATTTGCTGTTTTCCGGCTGTAATTGTGTGATTTGTTGTATTCCGACTGTGATTGTATGATTTGCTGTATCCCGATTGTGATTGTGTGATTTGCTGTATTCCGACTGTGATTGTACAATTTGCTATATCCCCGCAGTAATTGTATGATTTGCTGTATCCCCGCAGTAATTGTATGATTTGCTGTATTCCGACTATGATTGTATGATTTCCTGTATTCCGGCAGTAATAGTATGATTTGTTGTATTCCGGCTATGATTGAATGATTTACTGTATTCCGGCAGTAATTGTATGATTCGCTGTATTCCGACTGTTATTGTATGATTTGCTGTTTTCCGGCTGTAATTGTGTGATTTGCTGTATTCCGACTGTGATTGAATGATTTGCTGTATTCCGGCAGTAATTGCGTGATTTGCTGTATTCCGCTGTGATTGTATGATTTGTTGTATTCTGGCTATGATTGAATGATTTGCTGTTTTCCGGCTGTAATTGTGTGATTTGTTGTATTCCGACTGTGATTGTATGATTTGCTGTATTCCGACTGTGATTGTATGATTTGCTGTTTTCCAGCTGTAATTGTGTGATTTGCTGTATTATGGCAGTAATTGTATGATTTGCTGTATTCCGGCAGTAATTGTATGATTTGCTGTATTCTGACTGTGATTGTATGATTTGCTGTATCCCGTTTGTGATTGTATGATTTGCTGTTTTCCGGCTGTAATTGTATGATTTGCTGTATCCCGTTTGTGATTGTATGATTTGCTGTATTCCTATTTTGATTGTATGATTTGCTGTATTCCGACTTTGATTGTATGATTTACTGTATTCCGGCTATGATTGTATGATTTGCTGTATTCCGGCTATGATTGTATGATTTGTTGTATTCCGGCAGTAATTGTATGATTTGCTGTATTCCGACTGTGATTGTATTATTTGCTGTATTCCGACTGTAATTGTATGATTTGCTGTATTCCGACTGTGATTGTATTATTTGCTGTATTCCGACTGTGATTGTATGATTTGCTGTATTTCGACTGTGGTTGTATGATTTGCTGTATTTCGGGTATAAATGTATGATTTGCCGTATTTCGATTGTGATTACTGTATATGAGTTGACTTATGTTGAATCATTTGGAGAATTAATGTCTTATTTCCTTGTGAGTTTTCTGTTTTGGAAGAAAAATGAGAACGAAAATTTAACTGCTGCTCAAAATTCGATACTTTAGGTTGTTTCTTTTTTACCTTTTCGCAAAGATCTTTCTTAAAAAAAACAAGAGGCCCATGGGGCCTGTATCGCTCACCTGGTTGGATTTGACCAAATGTCAAAATAATGTTCATGTTAAATTCCTTTTGTTTGTTAACCTCAAACAATGCTATATATGGTTAGAGTGTGGGGATCCCAACTGCTTTAAAGAAATAATGAAGTTCAGACTCTCTGAGTTTACAACATGCATTTATAACTTTATGACTAGTAGTGATTTAAAGGAATTACCTCTATTTCCCATATGGGGCCCCGCCCCTTTTGCCCCTCGGGGGTCAGAGTCACCATTTATGCCAAATCTGTTCCCCTTCCCCCAAGAATGTTTCTGACCAAATTGGGTTCAAATCCATTCATAACTTTATGACTAGTAGCGATTTTAAGGAATTACCTCTATTTCCCCATTAGGCCCCGCCCCTTTGGCCTCTTCGGGGTCAGAGTCACCATTTATGCAAAATCTTTTCCCCTTCCCCAAAGGATGTTTCTTATTAAATTGGGTTCAAATCCATTCATACCTTTATGACTAGTAGCGATTTAAAGGAATTACCTCTATTTCCCATATGGGGCCCCGCCTCTTTGGCCCCTCGGGGTCAGAGTCACCATTTATGCAAAATCTGTTCCCCTTCACATAAGAATGTTTCTGACCAATTTGGGTATAAATTCATTCATAACTTTATGACTAGTAGCGATTTAAAGGAATTACCTCTATTTCCCATATGGGGCCATGCCCCCCTTTGGCCCCTCAGGGATCAGAGTCACCATTTATGCAAAATCTGTTCCCCTTCCCCCAATGATGTTTTTGACCAAATTCGGTTCAAATCCTTTCATAACTTTATGACTAGTAGAGATTTAAAGATATTACCTCTGTTTCCCCATTAGGCCCCGCCCCTTTGGTCCTTTGGGGGTCAGAGTAACCATTTATGCAAAATCTGTTCCCCTTCACATAAGAATGTTTCTGACCAAATTGGGTTCAAATCCATTCATAACTTTATGACTAGTAGCGATTTTAAGGAATTACCTCTATTTCCCCATTAGGCCCCGCCCCTTTGGCCCCTTTGGCCCCTTAGGGGTCAGAGTCACCATTTATGCAAAATCTATTCCCCATCCCCAAAGGATGTTTCTCAACAAATTGGGTTCAAATCCATTCATAACTTTATGACGAGTAGCGATTTAAAGGAATTGCCTCAATTTCCCCTTTTGGGCCCTGCCCCTCAGGCCCCTTGGGGGTCAGAGTCACCATTGATACAAAATCTGTTCCCTTTCCCCAAAGAATGTTTCTGACCAAATTCGGTTCAAATCCATTCATAACTTTATGACTAGTAGCGATTTAAAGGAATTACCTCTATTTCCCCATTAGGCCCCGCCCCTTTGGCCCCTTGGGGGTCATAGTAACCATTTATGCAAAATCTGTTCCCCTTCCCTGAAGGATGTTTCTGACCAAATTGGATTCAAATCCATTCATAACTTTATGACTAGTAGCGATTTTAAGGAATTACCTCTATTTCCCCTAATGGGCCCCGCCCCTTTGGCCCCTTGGGGGTCAGAGTAACCATTTATGCAAAATCTGTTCCCCTTCCCCAAACGATGTTTCTGACCAAATTCGGTTCAAATCCATTCATAACTTTATGACTAGTAGCGATTTGAAGGAATTACCTCTATTTCCCCATTAGGCCCCGCCCCTTTGGCCCCTTGGGGGTCAGAGTCACCATTTATGCAAAATCTGTTCCCCTTCCCCAAAGGATGTTTCTGACCAAATTGGGTTCAAATCCATTCATAACTTTATGACTAGTAGCGATTTGAAGGAATTATCTCTATTTCCCCATTAGGCCCCGCCCCTTTGGCCCCTTGGGGGTCAGTGTCACCATTTATGCAAAATCTGTTCCCCTTCCCCAAAGGATGTTTCTGACCAAATTGGGTTCAAATCCATTCATAACTTTATGACTAGTAGCGATTTAAAGAAATTGCCACAATTTCCCCTATTGGGCCCCGTCCCTCAGGCCCCTTAGGGGTCAGAGTCACCATTTATGCAAAATCTGATCCCCTTCTGCCAAGGATGTTTCTGACCAAATTTGGTTAAAATCCAATAAGAACTTTTTGACTAGTAGCGATTTGAAGCAAATGTTGACGGACGGACGACGGACGCTGCACCATGGCATAAGCTCACCGGACCTTCGGTCCAGGTGAGCTAAAAAGGTTATCACAATTCGTTGATCAATAGTCTGAATATGCAAATTTTGTAACATATACGATAACACGCATGCGCACAACACACTAAAACACCTGAAAACAAAAATGGCTTCCAATGTGAATCGACTGCGGTTGAAAACGATAACAGCTTCCGCAATGAAGAGAATAATTGGAAAATGGGTCAAACACAATCCTAGAATTAAACTGGGGAAGCAGTACAATACAGTTCAAACATGAAAACAGCAGTAATACGGACGCTGCTCGTATTCTGCTTGATAGTAGGTCATGACAATCTCGGTAATATTTACACAAACTCGGTAATATATAAATAGTCTGTACCAGTACATCGCTACTGTCACTATACTATATGTACGGTGTTTACACTTATTTACACATAAATATATGTGCCGGAATATATACAGAACGTGTTATTTAACATTTAAACCACTGTATAATATCGTTGTCCAACTAATCCAATTCGCCTTGTAAACTATCGTGTGTTTGTGTTGCCTCGATTTCAAAACAGTTACGTGATGATTTAAAAATAATTTCCGCGCTAAATTTAGAAGGGGATTCCCAACTAAATCAAGTGGTCAAGCTGGACATGAGGATCGACTGTGAACATTGGGACAGCACAGAAACATAACTGGAAAGGAACAAAACACTTACATTCATTGAAAATTACAACGTTTTTACCGTGATGTCCCTTTAAGCTTATCAAACAATGGATGGAATTATATTTCTTCTCATATTTTTCTCAAGATTAATAATGGATTTAAAAGAATCCAAAAAATATCACACATTTACATTAAAAAAATGTCAAAATAATGTTCCTATTGAATTTGTTTTATTTGTAAATCTCTAACAATGCTATATATGGTTATAGTGTGGGAATCCGAACTGCTTAAAAGATTAATGAAGTCCAGACTCTCTAAAGGTCTGAAAGACCTCAAGAATTGTTTTTAGAACATGCATGCATTCATCACTTTATAACTAGTAGCACTTTAAAGGAATTACATCTATTTCCCCTATTGGCCCCCACCCTTTTGGCCCCTCGGGGGGTCAGAGTCACCATTTATGCAAAATGTGTTCCCCTTTCCCCCAAGGATGTTTCTGACCAAATTGGGTTCAAATCCATTCATAACTTAATGACTAGTAGCGATTTAAAGGAATTACCTCTATTTCCCCTATTGGGCCCCGCCCCTTTGGTCCCTTTGAGGTCAGAGCCACCATTTATGCAAAATCTGTTCCCCTTCCCCCAAGGATGTTTTTGACCAAATTGGGTTCAAATCCATTCATAACTTTATGACAAGTAGTGATTTAAAAGGAATTACCTCTATTTCCCCTATTGTGCCCCGCCCTTTTGGCCCCTTTGGGGTCAGAGTCACCATTTATGCAAAATCTGTTCCCTTTCCCCCAAGGATGTCTCTGACCAAATTGGGTTAAAATCCATTCATAACTTAATGACTAGTAGAGATTTAAAAGAATTACATCTATTTCCCCTTTTGGGCCCCGCCCCTTTGGCCCTTCGGGGGTCAGAGTCACCATTTATGCAAAATCTGTTCCCCTTCTGCCAAGGATGTTTCTGACCAAATTGGGTTCAAATCCATTCATAACTTAATGACTAGTAGCGATTTGAAGGAATTACCTCTATTTCCCCATTAGGCCCCGCCCCTTTGGCCCCTTGGGGGTCAGAGTCACCATTTATGCAAAATCTGTTCCCCTTCCCCAAAGGATGTTTCTGACCAAATTGGGTTCAAATCCATTCATAACTTTATGACTAGTAGCGATTTGAAGGAATTATCTCTATTTCCCCATTAGGCCCCGCCCCTTTGGCCCCTTGGGGGTCAGTGTCACCATTTATGCAAAATCTGTTCCCCTTCCCCAAAGGATGTTTCTGACCAAATTGGGTTCAAATCCATTCATAACTTTATGACTAGTAGCGATTTAAAGAAATTGCCACAATTTCCCCTATTGGGCCCCGTCCCTCAGGCCCCTTAGGGGTCAGAGTCACCATTTATGCAAAATCTGATCCCCTTCTGCCAAGGATGTTTCTGACCAAATTTGGTTAAAATCCAATAAGAACTTTTTGACTAGTAGCGATTTGAAGCAAATGTTGACGGACGGACGACGGACGCTGCACCATGGCATAAGCTCACCGGACCTTCGGTCCAGGTGAGCTAAAAAGGTTATCACAATTCGTTGATCAATAGTCTGAATATGCAAATTTTGTAACATATACGATAACACGCATGCGCACAACACACTAAAACACCTGAAAACAAAAATGGCTTCCAATGTGAATCGACTGCGGTTGAAAACGATAACAGCTTCCGCAATGAAGAGAATAATTGGAAAATGGGTCAAACACAATCCTAGAATTAAACTGGGGAAGCAGTACAATACAGTTCAAACATGAAAACAGCAGTAATACGGACGCTGCTCGTATTCTGCTTGATAGTAGGTCATGACAATCTCGGTAATATTTACACAAACTCGGTAATATATAAATAGTCTGTACCAGTACATCGCTACTGTCACTATACTATATGTACGGTGTTTACACTTATTTACACATAAATATATGTGCCGGAATATATACAGAACGTGTTATTTAACATTTAAACCACTGTATAATATCGTTGTCCAACTAATCCAATTCGCCTTGTAAACTATCGTGTGTTTGTGTTGCCTCGATTTCAAAACAGTTACGTGATGATTTAAAAATAATTTCCGCGCTAAATTTAGAAGGGGATTCCCAACTAAATCAAGTGGTCAAGCTGGACATGAGGATCGACTGTGAACATTGGGACAGCACAGAAACATAACTGGAAAGGAACAAAACACGTACATTCATTGAAAATTACAACGTTTTTACCGTGATGTCCCTTTAAGCTTATCAAACAATGGATGGAATTATATTTCTTCTCATATTTTTCTCAAGATTAATAATGGATTTAAAAGAATCCAAAAAATATCACACATTTACATTAAAAAAATGTCAAAATAATGTTCCTATTGAATTTGTTTTATTTGTAAATCTCTAACAATGCTATATATGGTTATAGTGTGGGAATCCGAACTGCTTAAAAGATTAATGAAGTCCAGACTCTCTAAAGGTCTGAAAGACCTCAAGAATTGTTTTTAGAACATGCATGCATTCATCACTTTATAACTAGTAGCACTTTAAAGGAATTACATCTATTTCCCCTATTGGCCCCCACCCTTTTGGCCCCTCGGGGGGTCAGAGTCACCATTTATGCAAAATGTGTTCCCCTTTCCCCCAAGGATGTTTCTGACCAAATTGGGTTCAAATCCATTCATAACTTAATGACTAGTAGCGATTTAAAGGAATTACCTCTATTTCCCCTATTGGGCCCCGCCCCTTTGGTCCCTTTGAGGTCAGAGCCACCATTTATGCAAAATCTGTTCCCCTTCCCCCAAGGATGTTTTTGACCAAATTGGGTTCAAATCCATTCATAACTTTATGACAAGTAGTGATTTAAAAGGAATTACCTCTATTTCCCCTATTGTGCCCCGCCCTTTTGGCCCCTTTGGGGTCAGAGTCACCATTTATGCAAAATCTGTTCCCTTTCCCCCAAGGATGTCTCTGACCAAATTGGGTTAAAATCCATTCATAACTTAATGACTAGTAGAGATTTAAAAGAATTACATCTATTTCCCCTTTTGGGCCCCGCCCCTTTGGCCCTTCGGGGGTCAGAGTCACCATTTATGCAAAATCTGTTCCCCTTCTGCCAAGGATGTTTCTGACCAAATTGGGTTCAAATCCATTCATAACTTAATGACTAGTAGCGATTTGAAGGAATTACCTCTATTTCCCCATTAGGCCCCGCCCCTTTGGCCCCTTGGGGGTCAGAGTCACCATTTATGCAAAATCTGTTCCCCTTCCCCAAAGGATGTTTCTGACCAAATTGGGTTCAAATCCATTCATAACTTTATGACTAGTAGCGATTTGAAGGAATTATCTCTATTTCCCCATTAGGCCCCGCCCCTTTGGCCCCTTGGGGGTCAGTGTCACCATTTATGCAAAATCTGTTCCCCTTCCCCAAAGGATGTTTCTGACCAAATTGGGTTCAAATCCATTCATAACTTTATGACTAGTAGCGATTTAAAGAAATTGCCACAATTTCCCCTATTGGGCCCCGTCCCTCAGGCCCCTTAGGGGTCAGAGTCACCATTTATGCAAAATCTGATCCCCTTCTGCCAAGGATGTTTCTGACCAAATTTGGTTAAAATCCAATAAGAACTTTTTGACTAGTAGCGATTTGAAGCAAATGTTGACGGACGGACGACGGACGCTGCACCATGGCATAAGCTCACCGGACCTTCGGTCCAGGTGAGCTAAAAAGGTTATCACAATTCGTTGATCAATAGTCTGAATATGCAAATTTTGTAACATATACGATAACACGCATGCGCACAACACACTAAAACACCTGAAAACAAAAATGGCTTCCAATGTGAATCGACTGCGGTTGAAAACGATAACAGCTTCCGCAATGAAGAGAATAATTGGAAAATGGGTCAAACACAATCCTAGAATTAAACTGGGGAAGCAGTACAATACAGTTCAAACATGAAAACAGCAGTAATACGGACGCTGCTCGTATTCTGCTTGATAGTAGGTCATGACAATCTCGGTAATATTTACACAAACTCGGTAATATATAAATAGTCTGTACCAGTACATCGCTACTGTCACTATACTATATGTACGGTGTTTACACTTATTTACACATAAATATATGTGCCGGAATATATACAGAACGTGTTATTTAACATTTAAACCACTGTATAATATCGTTGTCCAACTAATCCAATTCGCCTTGTAAACTATCGTGTGTTTGTGTTGCCTCGATTTCAAAACAGTTACGTGATGATTTAAAAATAATTTCCGCGCTAAATTTAGAAGGGGATTCCCAACTAAATCAAGTGGTCAAGCTGGACATGAGGATCGACTGTGAACATTGGGACAGCACAGAAACATAACTGGAAAGGAACAAAACACGTACATTCATTGAAAATTACAACGTTTTTACCGTGATGTCCCTTTAAGCTTATCAAACAATGGATGGAATTATATTTCTTCTCATATTTTTCTCAAGATTAATAATGGATTTAAAAGAATCCAAAAAATATCACACATTTACATTAAAAAAATGTCAAAATAATGTTCCTATTGAATTTGTTTTATTTGTAAATCTCTAACAATGCTATATATGGTTATAGTGTGGGAATCCGAACTGCTTAAAAGATTAATGAAGTCCAGACTCTCTAAAGGTCTGAAAGACCTCAAGAATTGTTTTTAGAACATGCATGCATTCATCACTTTATAACTAGTAGCACTTTAAAGGAATTACATCTCTTTCCCCTATTGGGCCCCACCCTTTTGGCCCCTCGGGGGGTCAGAGTCACCATTTATGCAAAATGTGTTCCCCTTTCCCCCCAAGGATGTTTCTGACCAAATTGGGTTCAAATCCATTCATAACTTTATGACTAGTAGCGATTTAAAGGAATTACATCTATTTCCCCTATTGGCCCCCACCCTTTTGGCCCCTCGGGGGGTCAGAGTCACCATTTATGCAAAATGTGTTCCCCTTTCCCCCAAGGATGTTTCTGACCAAATTGGGTTCAAATCCATTCATAACTTAATGACTAGTAGCGATTTAAAGGAATTACCTCTATTTCCCCTATTGGGCCCCGCCCCTTTGGTCCCTTTGAGGTCAGAGCCACCATTTATGCAAAATCTGTTCCCCTTCCCCCAAGGATGTTTTTGACCAAATTGGGTTCAAATCCATTCATAACTTTATGACAAGTAGTGATTTAAAAGGAATTACCTCTATTTCCCCTATTGTGCCCCGCCCTTTTGGCCCCTTTGGGGTCAGAGTCACCATTTATGCAAAATCTGTTCCCTTTCCCCCAAGGATGTCTCTGACCAAATTGGGTTAAAATCCATTCATAACTTAATGACTAGTAGAGATTTAAAAGAATTACATCTATTTCCCCTTTTGGGCCCCGCCCCTTTGGCCCTTCGGGGGTCAGAGTCACCATTTATGCAAAATCTGTTCCCCTTCTGCCAAGGATGTTTCTGACCAAATTGGGTTCAAATCCATTCATAACTTTATGACTAGTAGCGATTTAAAGGAATTACCTCTATTTCCCCTATTGGGCCCCGCCCCTTTGGCCCCTTTGGGGTCAGAGCCACCATTTATGCAAAATCTGTTCCCCTTCCCCCAAGGATGTTTCTGACCAAATTGGATTAAAATCCATTCATAACTTTATGACAAGTAGCGATTTAAAGGAATTACATCTATTTCCCCTATTGGGCCCCGCCCCTTTGGCCCCTCGGGGGTCAGAGTCACCATTTATGCAAAATCTGTTTCCCTTCCCCAAAGGATGTTTCTGACCAAGTTGGGTTCAAATCCATTCATAACTTTATGACTAGTAGCGATTTAAAGGAATTACCTCTATTTCCCCTATTGGGGCCCCGTCCCTTTGGCCCCTCAGGGGTCAGAGTCACCATTTATGCAAAATCTGTTCCCCTTCCCCCAAGGATGTCTCTGACAAAGTTGGGTTCAAATCCATTCATAACTTTATGACTAGTAACGATTTAAAAGAATTACCTCTATTTCCCCTATTGGGCCCCGCCCCTTTGGCCCCTCGGAGGTCAGAGTCACCATTTATGCAAAATCTGTTCCCCTTTTGCCAAGGATGTTTCTGGTCAAATTTGGTCAAAATCCAATAAGAACTTCTTGACTAGTAGCGATTTGAAGTAAATGTTGACGGACGACGGACGGACGGACGGACGGACGACGGACGCTGCGCCATGACATAAGCTCACCGGACCTTCGGTCCAGGTGAGCTAAAAATCTGCTTTTACAATTGTTTTAACTGTCTGCTATGTAATTCAATGTGAACTCTTGAATCCGTCAAACTTGCGTCAAAGACAGTGAGCCACAATCGCACTTGACGTGTGTCAAGCTGTTACAAATAAATCTTACACTGCAGTAGGAATGTATCTAACATGACTGTCGGCATGTAATTGATTTGGTTTACCATAATCACGTGGTTACAATACATACCGCATCAGAAGAACCCCCAATCGGGAAGCGTCGGCACTTTCCGTAAACGACCCCCTTGTCAAATACCGGAAGTAAACTTAGGTTACTAACACCCGGTCGGGACGCGTTTATTTATTTCGTATAATGTTATTATGAATCTCAGCCTTGCCAAATTGCTTATTGAATTAAAAATTGTACTGTGCAAAAATCTACTATGCAATGTTAATAGACTGCAAATGCTTTAAATGTACTAAAGACGCAACAAACTGTTCCCCGGGTCGGAGTTTCCGTTTTCTACTGTACTGTACTGTTTTTAGTATGACAAACAAGAAATATCTTTAAAAAAAGATTAACGGCATAGCTAAAATGCTGGTGGTTATAATTAATGTAAAACTGCTGGTGCAATAAATTGATAACAAAATTATATCAGTTTGTATATCATTTTTGTGATAATAAGACTGCATTTGAATCAGGAATATAATTTTATTAGTGTGTCATTTGAAAAGATACACCCACTTATTCAGTTTGCATTCAATCTTAACTTTGTTTCGTTTTTAACAGCATATCTGCATTTTGCATATTCCGCTACATTGACCAATCACATACTACATCTTGACCAGTAACGCCACCTGTCGCGTCATATCCGGGTCCAAAAGAATATTATACGGCTATGCCGAAAAAGATAAACGGCATAATTTTAATTCTGGTGGTTATAATGTAAAACTGCTGGTGAAATAAATTACCGAACTAATGCGTTTCAGCCCGGATAACAAAATTATATCAGTTTGAATCATTTTTGGCGATGATAAGACTGCATTTGAATCAGGAATATAATTTAATTAATGTATCATTTGAAAAGATACATCCACTTATTCAGCTTGCATTCAATCTTGACTTTGTGTCGTTTTTAACTGCATACCTGTATTTTGTATTTACCACTACATTGACCAATCACATACTGCATCTTGACCAGTAACGCCACCTGTCGCGTCATATCCGGGACCAAAAGAATATCATACGGATATGCCGAAAAAAGGATTATTTTCACTGTCGATAGCGTGGTGCAGAATTTCTTTTTTTTAAGATGACTGACCAGGATGAGCGAAGTAGACAGGTCTTAACTTCAAGCTACCAGATCATGGGTTATTTGTTTACTATTGGGACCATGACAAGTACTGTACTGATCTCACAAAAATGCCAATTTCAAATAATATCATTGGGTTTTTTCCCGTTCAAAATTCTTGTCAATCCATCGTGAAGTTGGACGAATTGTTGAAATCGTAATCGAAGCGGAATCTGCCGTGATAATTTGCCGATATCGAATGATCTAAATGATCTAATGTCTCTCTACATAGTCAGAAATACTCCCTAGTGAGATCAGATTACATATACTGTATGTCCACAGGCCTATACTTTTTCGAAAATCAAGAGACAAAAAAAGGCTTATGTTAGGGATTGGTCCAACGTTATCAAATCCATGTTTTGAAAAAAAAAATGATATGGATTGGTTACAAAAAAATCAAATAATCTGGTTATGGATTGGTCCCAAAACAATTATATCTGATGCACTATAACTTTGATTGGTTAAAATGATCGTTCCAAATGATTGTATTCAACCCTTTCTTTTACAGATATTTGATCTAACGATTAGTGATGGCGGCCCTTCGTTGCCATCATTGCATTTTCGAGAAGGAAAAATTGCATATAGATATTGACCATAGCTGCTTCCAATCAAAAGGTTAAACGCGTTGGAGCGTAACATTAAGTCTGGAAATCGAGGATAGCAAACGATGGATTTTGAAGTAATTCCAAGAAATATCTGGAGCATTAATGACAAGTTATTGCTTGATAATTCTGCACCCTACCTTTATACCCAAGGACCGGATGAAGGTGAGGAAATGGGGAATTTGGAAGAATCATTCTATGATATGCCTATCGACAATTTTCAGAGTCCATGTGGTAAGAAACTTAAAACATCCGAACCACTAAACAAAGCCTTCGTGAAAGACGCGGAACTTTCTAGCGATGAGCAATTTTTAAAGATTCGGTACCAACAGTTTTGCAAATGATGAAAGCAATTGGGCAACACGACACGTGACGCGGGGACATGCTTTATAAGATGCTAGCAGAAAAATAATTTCCACTGGAAAATGTTTGCAAGTTTCTATCTCTGGACAACACCTCAGCATTGCGATATTTAGACACCGGTAAACAGTTTTGGAGGATAGGCTGTAAGCTTTTCATGGAAAATGGCTACGGTATATGGGAAGTCACAAATCCGACAAAGGAATATACAAGGCAGCTGGAAGTTTCGCTGATTTGTATGTTGTTTTAGCCTATGGCGTCTCGTACCACATCTGGACTTGAAGTCATTACCGCAATAGTCACAGAGAAGGGCCAGGGCCGGGTACTGTGGCCTCCCCACCTGGCAGACGGTCACGGGCCATTTTATTTTACCAATGTCCTTCAATATCGTTTATACATTGTATCATGTAAGCATGTCTTATCCCAACGTCTAAGACCATGTAAACTGGTACTGAGATCCAATACTTGTATGTGGTTCACTATTCAACGGGTACATGTATGTAAATTTAATATTTGATTCTGTTTTCCAAGTCATCCCGGTTCCATTTCAACGTTGAAAAGGTTCCATTTTCCACGGGGGTCCATTTTCAACGTTACACCGGCATATCCAGTTCATGGAAAGATGTATCCATAACTTTAAATCTGAAATAATGAAAAGAAATATGTATCAGTCTTTATTAGTTTTGGGACCAATCCATAGCATTTCTTAAAAAACATGGATTTTACAACGTTAGATATAAACAATTTGTTTATCTCTTGATTTTCGAAAAAGTATAGGCCTGTGGACATAACAAGTACATAACGTTATCTTATCTCATTTTGAAATATTTCTGACAAGGTAGAGAGACATTAGACCCTTTGATAATTCGATATCGGCAAATCATAGTATCACGACAGATTCCGCTTGATTACGATTTAAACAATTCGTCCAACTTCACGATGGAGTGACAAGTATTTTGAACATGAACGCAAAAGAAAAAGGAAATAAAAAATAATAATAATATAGACTAATTTAAAGTTGGCATTTTTCTGAGTTCAGTATGGTACTTGTCATGGTCAAATAACTCATGATCTGGTAGCTTGAAGTTAACCTATCTTCTTCGCTAATCCTGACCCGCCATCTTGAAAAGACCATTCCATATCACGTTATCGATAGTGACTTTCAGGAAACAAGACTAGAGGATATTGTAGTAGGAGCGTGCTCATCTCTTCATGCACAGTAATTTATACATGTAGCGTTAAGTATCGTGCTGATCCCAATACTATCCATGATATGGCTCGGATATTTTGTTGAAGTCGGCTTCGGGACCAATCCTGCATGTCAGCATATGAGTGTGTTCGTCAATAGATGATCAGATAGAGGTGTTATGGTTATATGTAGGGCTCTGGGTCATATCCATGTCATTATTTTAAATATATAATAAATGAATATAGAGCACACTCTGGTATTGTCGAACTCTGGGCACTATCGGTCCTTTATCTAATTAAACGTTGTTAATGTCTGAAGAGCTACTACTGATTCACACCTCACTTTCACCACGCCGTGTCAAAATAATGTAATACGGGTGAACGCGTAAAGAAACTCTGACTAATAACTGTTACAACGAGAGCAAACTATGAACAGGATAAAGATTTTCACAAAGAAAAGGATGTACAAATGAAAAACGACCAGGTATTCCAAAGTGCACGCGTCTTCTATACTTTAACGACGGCAAGTAAATATATGTGATGTCACGTTCTCAAAATAAGAACCGGGTAAAGACATGTACAACGGAATGGCCATAAGAAAGGTCACTTGCCGTAGCATATAAGTCCATATCAATAATACCAGAAGATATTACTTTCATAAGGGTATGAATGCTAATGGATTGCCGTTAGTTTGACTCTTCTCTCCTAACCCCTTATAACGCGAAATGAATGCAAGAAACATTCAGAAACTTTAATGTTTTAGTAATTTCTGGAATGTTATTATTTCGTTGCACGACAAATTGTTTATTTCTATATTAACAGGAAACTTGTACAATATAAATACCGGCATATGCGACGTCCTACCATCGCCCCCAGACCTAATGTAATTGTGACGTCATCTGTTTGCTTAAAAGAAGAAATATTCTTTCAATTAATTTCTATATGAAACAATAGATCAATAAATAAATGAAAAAAGACGACCATTGTAGCTTTTAATTTTTTTTACAAGAAAAACCAAGGAACAACGACGTAATTTTCTAAAAAAACGGCACTTATTTCAGTGATAGGGCAAAACAGAGCATTGCCATTCGCTAATTTGCTAGTACTCCGGTTATTTTCGGCACATACATGTATATAGCGGGTTTTTTCTCTCGCTTGATTAACTAAACAAATTGAAGAAGTGCCTTTTAAACAAATATCGTTTCCGCGGTTTATCGTTCTCCTGCACTATCTACATTGTCCAGTTGGAGAGGCCAGTCTGGACATGCAGACTTATCTTCAAACGTGACTCAAGTAAGATATAACAACACATACAGATATAGGACAGCCGAAGTTTACTTAGCACAAGGAGGTGTTCATCTACGGAAGCCGTTCCGTGTCATTTGACGGATATGACTTAAATAACCGCCTTGTCGATTCATTTTGAAGTTAAGTTTAATGTGATTAGAATATCATATGCACATAAATTTCAATAACATACTGTTGTACCTTGGTTTAGAATCCTTATGTATCAATGCATGTTATTCTTCTGTCACGTGACAATGATTTAAAGATGAGAAAATGGATCGAAGCTCACCCCCACTTCCGACTTTTCGAGTGTTACACCTCAGGCGTCTGCATCTGGTTAGTATTTATAGAAAAAATATTGGCCCCTACTCTATCTGACTAACCAGTTTAGAGTCGGTACCTGCGGGGAATTGGTTTTCCTGTGGATATTTCTAGATTTCATTGTCATGATCAGCTACAATACGTAAGATAAGGTGAGAAAGATGAACTTAATAACCATGTCCGTTTTTAAGCACCTTGGTTTTCGGTATAATTTGGTCTGTGTCGATGACCTACTATTATGCCACTTTAAGTTGATCCACGAGAGCTGATTGATAAGTTGTGAGCCTCATATTGAAGGATTTTAATTTTGCCGGACATATCGTATTATTTTCCAACATGATACCCTTCAATATCTATACACTCATCCACTGCAAAAAGGACGTCATCATCGGATTGAAAGTAGGTGCCTGAAATAGCTGTTTTCAGTTTTGGAAATAGATGGAAGTTTAATTGAGCGAGATCAGGTGAATAAGGCGGATCCTCAATCAATTTAAAGCCACAATCGTGAATGGCAGCCATGGCAATGACAGACTTGTGAACAGGAGCATTGTCCTGATGGAATAACGCACCTTTAGTGAGCTTTCCGTGGCACTTAAGTTTAATATCTTCCCGTAACTGCAGCAGAAGTGAAGCATAGTATATGCCATTAATTGTTTGTCCTTTTGGAGATAATCTATCAGCAGAATTCCATCTGCATCCCAGAAAACCGAAGCCATAACCTTCCCAGCTGAAGGAACAGTCTTTGCCTTCTTTGGTGGGAGAGAGCTAGGGTGCTTACATTGTTTCGATTGTTGTTTGGCCTCTGGGGTAAAATGATGGACCCATGTTTCATCCATTGTGACAAATCCCTGAAGAAAGTTCAGAATCTTCCTCAAAAAGGTTCAGATTAGCACGCGATAATGTGCGCCTGGTGTGTATCTGATCAACTATCAGAAGTCTTGGTACCCATCGGGCCGAAAGCTTTCTCATTGCAAGATCCTCGGTCAGAATAGAATGTACTATTTCCTGTAAAATGCCAACTCTACTGGCTATGCAAATGTATATATTTTTCTGTGACTCGTCTGTCAGTCATAACAATGTCATGAACTGTATTGACCATTTCTGGGGTTGCAACATTGACAGGCCTTCCAGGACATTCCCTAGTGTTGCTATCATATCATTATGGATATCTTTAGGTGCAAACATTGAATCACTGCTCTTTCACCGATTTTGTCCATTTTGCAAAAGCCACTTTTCTTGTTTACTTTAGAGTGCTACCTCCTCGATATAAACAAACAAAATGAGACCAGTCCTTGGGTACACGGCCCTATATAGTCAGAGAATAGTAGGACATAAAAAGAACATTCTTGAGTACCTCCTTCAATATGAGGCTCACAACATATCAATCATCCCATTTATGCTGATGCTAAGTTGATTACCACTTAATTCTTTAAGAGTAGGCTAGGTTTATTCATTCCAGCATACTACATGCTCAATATTGAGAAGTGATGTATGAAGATTTTAAGACGTTTGACCCATATGACCTTGAAAATAAGTCGAGGCCATTCATCCAACATGCTACAGGTCAAATATCAGGTATCTTGGTTTTTGAGAAGTCAATTAAAGATTTCAGCCTATTTCACCCTTGTGACCTTGAATGTAGGTCTAGGTAATTCCTTTGAACAAACTTGGTAGCCCTTCACCCAAGCATGCTACAGGCCAACTTTTTTCTTTTGATATAAGTCAATGGTCAAAATTAGATCAGTGACCAACTTTTGATACTTGACTCACCGCCTCATCTAGGCAAACCCACAACCCAAGTTTGACGTTCCAGTGACAAGTAGAGATAGAGCTTGGACAAGATAAAGTGAAGGACAAAATGACACCTTGAAAAATTATAGTCCCCTTAGGAATCAGTGGGAGATTGATAAACAATAGGCCTTTTCATGTTATTCCAACATTATCAAGATCTTTTGGTCAAAGAGCAAGTTTGGTTTATGTATCTTCTGTTTAGCATTTTATGACATCAAATGGAAATATTGTAATCAAACCATGATAGGTCAATGTCATTGAGTCAAGGGTGAAATTAGGTATCATTTTGGATTTTTAACTACTTATAAAATCCTATTGTGATTTTGACGCAGGTATGATCTCTTGTGGTATCTTTCCACGAACATACAAAGCTAATTAAGCTCAATTATAACAAGATTGAATAGTAAGCTGACTTCTACGTAATGTAACACAGGCCGCCATTTTGTATACAGTACGGAAACAAGTCTGCAGTCGTCGTGCTGGTCACAACTTTTATATCAATGAATTAACATGTGTAATGGATAAATCTACAGTGCAGACGAGTAACCCGGTAGTTTTCACAGTCCTATCGTATTTTATAAGGCCAGTTGGTCAGTGACTGCCGCACGAGATCAAGGCATTAGTGTTACCCGAGCCTAATTGCGCATGCGTGCTGTTACAGCTTCCGTAAATAAACAAGTTGAACGTTATCAGTTTCTGGCAACATTCTGGATTTATAAGGTGATTAATTTAGAAGTATGAAATAACTAAGTTCTGCTATATCATTTCAAGTTTTGTTTGATGTTAATTGAGATGTTATACGTCGTTTTGGACCTGAATACGGGAAATCCTTGACAGCCAAACAATGCTGTTATAAAATTATTCAGATTCTCAAGAGCTAAATATACTTGTGCAACTTCCAATTGTGTCCTTACTTATCATTTTAATATGAAACTCTTTTGAACAGAAAATTAGTAACGTAGCATACTTCCTTAAATCTCCATGTCATAGGTGTCTTACAACCGTAAGTTAAACAGCTGATGCTGAAACAGTTCCTGGTCCCTGTCAATTCATTAGCTTGTTTTTTTTAGAGATCCTAACGTAAACAACAACAATACATAACATCTTCAGAAAAGGCTTTTTATTAAGCTTTCATCTGTAAATCAACAAAATTGGTCTCTCCCTTATAGTTGGGGAAAGACATACATTATCATCTGTTGTATACACATAGTTAACAATCATCTGGGAGCTGTAACAGGCAGCAATTCTACTTAGTAGTCTACAGCACTTCTTGGCAAATAACTATACAAAAAATAAGCTATCTGGTATTTGTCTATGAATAGTGGTGAAACAATGGACGCAAATAAAACATTGTAATAAGAGAGGTACAAGTTGTGTTCATTCAAAAAGGTACATATCTATTCTCTCATTCACAACTGGGAATGTTCTCCCGGGTTATTTCTGAATATCATCAAGGAGAGTAAACACTTGTCTGAATATATTATATGCTTTGTAAGAAACAAGGAAGTTTAATCTAAACTATCGATAATTATTGTTTGTATGTCAATTGACTTCCTTTCTTGTGATATTATGATCTGTACAATTGGCTACTGGTACAAGGCAAATGTCTGCTGTTACTATGGTGCTATTGTATGTGTGCTGTGCCACCAGATTGAAAGATAATCTTTCTTTTGTACATATTTCAGCCATATTTTTATCCACAAAATTCTGATTTATTACAAATAAATTAAAAAAAGTTCTTACAAACTGTGTTGAAGAGTTTTTATAGCAAATGGAGTCGTGACAGTGTTGTGTATATGATGTCACTATAGTGTTGTGCATGTGCATAATTAGTTTCACAGAATTGTAATCTAGCACAACAAATGGCCTCCATTATAAAGAGGTATATTGGATTTACCTCATCAAACTGAGCTCTGGTGTTGCATATAATACATAAAAACAATGTTGTTTAACTTGTCAAAAATTAGGAGTTTAACATAACATGATGTAGAACGGAAAATTTGAACTCTATACAAAACGAAAATCACAAAAAACAACATAATCACCATATCTGTAGCATGTTGTTCATGACAAGGGTGCCATGATACTTATAGAAGTGATTAGTTTAGCACAATGTGGCATTCACTTGGTAATATGTAACAACATGGCATTAACAGTAATCTTAGTAGCATTGTAGGTGTGTGGGTAAAGCATTCATGAAGCTTGGTATACATTTTATCACCAGAATATTGAACATTAGAACACTGCACATCTGAACCACTGGGGGTGGAATTTGTTTGGTTATGTAGGTGTTCGGGAATGCGTGAACAATGTTCACATCAAGTAGTCTATTATGAGGGACAGAGAGTTCAGATAACTGAAACTCATATGTATCATTCAGATGTACAGTATTCTACTGTACTAATCACAGGGATAACATATAAGCAGGTGTGGGATATATGGACGAAGTGTGATAGGTCACACAAACATCTTGGAAGCTCTGTTAAGTGCAGAACTACATTATAAAGACTACCTCCTGCCTGGTGCTGACATTATCTATACCAACATGTGGATCAGAACTACATTATAAAGACTACCTCCTGCCTGGTGCTGACATTATCTATACCAACATGTGGATCAGAACTACATATAAAGACTATCTCCTGTCTGGTGCTGATATTATCTATACCAACATGCGGTTTATACAAAACTGGTCTCCTAATGTCTCCCAAGAAGTAACTGAGACAAAATGTATACCTATGAGATCAATTAAGTATATTTAGATATACACACTATCAATACAAAATATAATGCTAACCACATATGTAGTACCCAGACACATGTATACCATACCCGTACACACCATTCTCATGGTATACCACATTTGTCACTTACCATACAATTATTTATACTCAAATAAGCCCAGGGAGCTAACACATTAACTAAGGCATGAAGTATAGAGTAGGCTTATTGTAGATCAATTGAAAAGGATCTATTTGCATTTTTACTAAACTGAAATAGACATGAGTGGGCTTATTTCCAGACATGGAAAAGTATGTAGACTTTATAAATCATGTTGTCCTTGAAAACACATACATATATACATTAATTTTAGTTTTGATATGGTGTTGCATATAGTTATCTGACAGAAATACTTTGATCACATCTGCATATACTTTGAAACTCTAGGATACGTTCCAGTACACTTATACTTTGAAACTCTAGGATACGTTCCAGTACACTAAGTGCACTACCAAAAGGGACTGTAAAATATTAATGGATTTCAGTTTTTTCATGTGTTAATCTCTTCTCATCCCGTATACACTCACTCAAATATATACATAAAGCTGTATGTACCATCATGTCCTTTTGTTCAGTGATACTGATTCAGGTTCTGGGGAAATACATAAACATCAATGCTGGAAACCAGATAATAATAAATGAATTTGTGTCATAACTAACTGAACATAAAAGTTTTATCATATCTGCCCTCAATTTAGAAGCAGTTCAACAGAATTACCTTTCAGTGTAGTTTTGCAAAAGTGCAAAACAAAATAGATAAAAAAAAAAAGAATAAAAGTTATATTTGTCTCATGAATTGCATGATCATATATAGACATGTAAATCTTAATGAATGAATTCTGCCAAAAAGGTCACTTACGTGTGAACAAGTTTTTAGCTGTGAACACATGTATATACATGTACTCAAACTGTGAACACGTGTATATACATGTACTCAAATACTCTCATACAATACATTATAAGGAATATTTTTATTGAAAGTAAATATAGACTTTTCATATGCCCTAATACATAAAATGCAAAATGCAAAATGCAAAAAAAAAACACAAAGAAAATTAACTAACAAATGAATGACTACATACATCATTATCTACAGTTTGTAGTGTGTATTAAACAAGAAAAGTGAAAAGAAAATTATTGGGGATTCTAAAGGGGAGATAACTGAAGTGGGATCAAATTTTGATGAAATGATAAATCAAAGAGGCTAGACTAAGGAATATTGTTACATTGTCTCTATCATGGACGATGTGGACGTTGCCCACTTTCTCCTTGGCCTCCTCGTTCTGCTGCCTACTGAATATAACTTAAAGGAAAATATTCTGTAACTCAACCAAAACACATCTGCATTACTGGGTAAGCAATAGCCAGCATCTGGTCTTTCTTGAAAAGACAGTGGCCAAACCAAAGTTCTCCCTGCTGTTCCAATAGACAGGGCTATTTCCTTATAACCCTTGTATTAACACAGTCTGTTCCAATAGACAGGGCTATCTCCTTATAACCATAACTTGTATTAACACCAGACTATAAGTGTTTTGGTAAAAGTGACAGAAAAAGATCCTTTAGGTGTCGATCACAGCCATGTAAGCTTGTTACATTCATTACTATCTCTCACAACACTTCCTCTTTCAACAACCTTACACAAATACTTCAAAATTAAAAACATCATCATGAAAATATACATATAGCACACATGTAGTTATACATATGTGTTACTTACACAATGCATTTCTCAATGTCATCTGGTATGTGATATGATCACTCTAGTTTGTCAACTCCAATAAATAGAACGTGTTTTACCTCCTTACAGGATAACTTAATTTTACATCCTTCAGATGGCTGGCAAGGTCCCAATTTTGTCTGGTAGTCTAACCTGGCTATGAACAATCAAGACATTTTTGCTACAAACAACAGTGATTTCTTTGGGTTTTTTCTGTAGCTGAATTGTCTTTGTTTATAAACTTTAGTAATGTTTTATAATACATCATGAACAAATAGAACCTGGATCCAATTGTTGTTTTCCAATCTATGAAATGAACAGGAAATTAAGATGGAATTGATGTTTTCCTGTGACAAATACTTGCCAGGGTGCAAATTGAATTCTTGTCTTCAGCAAATTTTTTACCCTCCAACAAAATGACATGTTATTTTCTATATCAAAGACCAAATCAGCAGTCTAATTTCCCTATTAAAGCTGGGATAGTATGCTATGTTCTATCTTGTGAATCACTCCTAGCTGCATACATTCAGTAGGACTACAAATTTAGTCCAAGGACCAAGATGCCAAAGGACAAAGAAACCCAAATACTAGCTGGACCAACAAAACTTTGTCCTTATCAATGATCTGCTTACAACAGCCGGTTGTGTAGGATCTTCAAGGTAATATAAGGTAATAGTTCTATATTACACCTCGTAAATTGTTGGACTTCACAAAAAGAGCTTAGTTTTACTCCTTAGCTGTCACATACTGAGCAGGATAGCGCCACTGTAATGGTATTCACAGAGAAAGTAGAGAAATCCAGTGTTACACATTCCTGAATCGCTGGGTGTCCCACATAGAGTTGAGAGTTTTTCTACTATGCTTTCACATGCTAAGCAAGATAGTGCAATTTGTACTGGTATTCACAGAAGCAGCAACTGTTTCAGCCGAGAAAGGCTTTGTTAGGTTAGCATCATCCTAAGGAAATGTCTCGTGAGATCTGTACCAGTTCACAGGAAATAGCGTGGTCAGGCTGGTACCACAGGAAATGGCCACATACGGAAAATACACTACAATGTTTATCGCATGAAAAGGGGAAAGAACTCCTTCGCTACGCATCTGAGGACTGTTGATATTTAGAGATCAATGCTTCTAACAACTTTAATCTGGCCTTCGTTTGCTGAAAATTAAAAGAAATTATTAATATAATTTGTTCATAAAATGAAATTACACATTGAAAAACTGTCTGTGTGTCTATATAACTAGTCTTTGCCTTCATATTCAGTACTTCATAATAAAGGAACAGGTTAAAATCTAATAACAAAACTTCATATTTTACTAATTTTCCTGTGTACATAAAAAGGTTTCTTGATAAAGGGTTGTAAAATTACCTTGTAACCTTGATATTCTGATTGCAAAGGAATTCTGTCCTCTCTCTGGACTTTTCTATAAAAGAAAAAATATTTTACATAAATATGACTTATAAAATTACATATACAATGCATTATACTAAACACTATAAAAGCCAGTATCAAAATATCCATTCTAAAATTTACAGCATATTTGATAGTACAGCTGTACTTGTGTAACATTTGGAAAAAATAATGAACTACTGGATCAGACTACCAGTCATAAACTTCATCAAGTTATTGTTAGGTATCATCAAAATACCAGTAGAAACTCTCAACCAGAACTTTTGTTGTTGTTGTTGTTTCATTTTCTGTAAGTAAACTGACATAGATGTCCAAAACTGGAATTCATTATTACTACAACTGATACAGCGGTACCATTCATCTTAAAATGCTAAATACTCCACTACTGTAAACAACAGTTTCAATTAATACAATTATTACGAAACATTTCAATCAAAATATCCAATATACCTATCATTTTTCTTTAAAAATTCCTCTTCAAAATTCCTGAGTAATCTTCTTAAACGTTTTTTCTCCCCTCGGGACCTAATCAGTTCATCTTGAAGTTCTGGCCTGTAATGAAAAAAGTCATATTCAAAATAAGTCAAATGTCAGTGATGAAAATTAAAAGCAATTATTTTAGTGACGTGTCCACCTAATAGGATATTTATCAAACAATCTGTTCTTACAATCAGGTATAAATAAACATGTTAACACATGTAAACATGTAAACACAGATCATCAGCTCATAAGACACAGATTCTACACCTCTGATATGTATTCAAAGTAATTTTTGGTCTTGTCAATAAAAACCACACCTTACCAGTAGCCATTCATGTTCTGCAATAATCTACATTAGAAAATGACACACTACCTCTTAACTTGTAACTATGATCATGGATTTTGTATATGTATTCCAATTTCATTTGAAAGAAGAAATTTCATTGCATGGCAGAATAATAACTTAGCAATAAAAAGCACTTCTACTGTTCTCAGCTGACTTACACAGACATTTCATGAAGGTTTGACTCTGCACTTTTAGAAATGATATCTTCATCTGAGAGGTCAAGTTTTCTTTTCACTTTTGGAGAATGACCATTCCTTTTCTCATTCGCTTTGTTTGTTGATCGTAGTGGATCCGTTAAGATGGAGAAATCCCGAGTGACAGCAAAGTCCATGGTACCTAGTACCTCTAGTCCCCCACCATCCTCCTCCTCCTCAACATCTGCCGTCGGCACATGGATAGGATTTATCTAGTCATAAAAATGATCAGTTACATACAGAAACTAATAACATTGACATTTTTCATGTTGAGATCCCACTTACCCATCTGATATTTTAAGCTGAAAAAATCAAGAGCATATTGATTTGAGACAATAAAATTGCTGATGATGTACATGTACCTGGTAATTACATAGGTCAATAATGCAGTTACATTATACACAGCCAAATTGTACAGCATACAGTCAAGCCTTGACAGGGTGCATAAGTTCTGGTCTAATCATATTCAAGGCCATCTCAATGCTTAATTCAATTTTATAAGGAACTTTTTTTTATATACAATTCACATAAAAGAATTTTGAAATGTGCAATGTCTCATACTTTTCAGATGTCAACATTTTATTTTCTTGAAGTCTATAAATTTTCAAAACAAATTTCAATGCAAGTATCTTTTAAACCGTCAACTTCGAACTAATTGGCCAAAGAGTTAAATAAAGAGTCATGTTACAAAAATATTGGATGTACATTTCAACATACTCTTGTTAAATAGCAATATACAACTAAAGGACTTCAGTATCCACCCTACTTGAAAATCGAGCTCTGAATGATTTAAGCAACTGGAATAGTTCATCCGTAGCTGGTTGTGACAACAGCCTCTCCTTATTGATAACACACATTAACTCCTTATTGATAACAAATATTAACACAATGTATCAAACAAGACAGTAAGCATTATAATCTGATTACACTAACACTTGGGGGAGAAAGTGCTGCCATGCTAAGATAACTTAAGAAGGACAAATCAACATGATTAGTATCAACTCAGTTATTTTGTAAAAAAAAAAAAAAAGATTAAAATGAAAACCAAATCAATTTCGACTGTTGTTCGACAAATTGTTGGTTCTATTGTGATCATTCTTTGTTTAAAAGTAAGAGTTCCATATATTAAAACAATAAATACTATTTCCTTATAAAGTTAGTTTTAACAATGCAATGTGTGACAAGCTACAGAAACATGACTTACAAACTTGGAAGAGCGGGCATCAGCAGGATTGAGTTCAAATGGTTGGTCCTCCGGTACGGTTTGGAGCTCACTTTTATCTCGTGGCTACAAAGTAAAGGTTTCAAACACCATGCTTACAAATACTTCACATGCAAAGTTCAGCCACCACTTAAGTTATGAGTATGAATAACAAAGGCTATCCATACTGAATTTATTGCTTCTTTTCCAAGTTATCATAACTTTATTTCTAAGTTATCATGTCTTAATTTCCAAACTTTGATTTCAATGGCACAGCTAAAAAAATATCAAGAGTTCTTAAAATCTCATACAAGAAATACCAATTTAATAATTTCATTGATCATGCAAAAAAAAACCAGTGTAATCCAAGGGACACAAACCATTCTTTTCAAAACAAGGAATGGAGGAAATTGAATCTGGTTGGTTGTTGTAAAAAAAAATCCATAATGCAAAAGTATAACAATGTTGAATGAATGCTTTAAAACAAACTAGAGACATATTTGGAGAAAAAATTGAGCTGATGATTGTGACAATTGTCAAGAGATTATATTACACTGTACCACCTTATTCACACAAAACTACATGTACATACTAGAATATATATATAACCACGAGGGTGAATTAAAAGTCCAAGTAAAAAGGCCTTGAAATCATTCGTAAAGTTACCATATTAGTCCATGTTATGTTTTAAACATTTTAAAAATTGATTTTGAAAAGTATGTTCAATTCTGATAAAAGTAAAAGAAATGCCAGGTTATTCCAACATTTTCATGGTTTGAGAAGGTAATAATTTGACCAAGAGCAGTTCGAGCTGATGACTGCATTTAAACTAATGATTGAACAAGAGGCCAAGAGGGCATGTATCACTCACTTGGATTTTACAGTGATTATGGAAAAACACTACAATTCTACAGAAGAAGGATTTCAAATAATTTGCTCAATTACCCCTATCATTTGGACCCTAAGTAAGCTTGGGCTGGGTAAGGTTGGGTTCAAATCCATCGTTCATAAAAATTTGGTTCTTCTTCATGCAAGGATGGTTCATATCAAACTTGGTCAAAGTCCATTATGTTGTTCATGACTAATGGTGTTTGAAAGGAAATACCACTATTTCCAATCCTGGGCCTGGCCCCTTCTGCCCTTGGGGGCCAGAGACATCTTATATGCAAAATTTGTTCCCCTTCCTCAAATTACCCTTTTCAATGAATTTGATCAAAATCCAATCAGTTCTCTATGTCTAGTAGCAATTTAAAGGACTTTCCTCTATTTCCCCCATCAGTCCCATGCATCTGACCCAAGGGGCACCAATTACAAAAACTTTGTTCAACTTCCCCAATTATGCTTCTAACTGAATATGGTCAAAATCCATTCAGTTCTTTATGCCGAGTAGCAATTTAAAGAAAAAGTTCATGGACGACAAAGGCCACACCATGGCACAAGCTCCTTCAAACCAGATGAAAATGCAATCTGAAAAGGTGGCACACCGATGGAACATTTAGCTGGGGAGACTAGTACAATGCATGCCAGACTGAGAATCAGCTGTTCATAACTGGTATTACTTACTGACAGAAGAAGTTTTTTTCCCTAAGAAATGTTGTTTACTGAGGAGGGTTTTGACATCAGTTTTTACCGTAGTGTTACTTACTGAGGAGGGTTATGACAGCAGGAATACTTAATGAGGAGCTAGAGGATTTTGACGATAGTATTTAATTATGGAGGAGGCATTTGACAACAGAGTTACTTACTGAGGAGGGTTTTGACAGCAGATTTACTTACTGAGGAGCTGGAGGGTTTTGACCATAGTATTTAGTTACTAAGGAGGCTTTTGACATCAGTTATTGCAGTAGTGCTACTTACTGAGGAGGGTTTTGACAGCAGTCTTTTAATAGTTCTGTATCTATCATACAGTGGCCGCATGAGGTCTTTATCATCCTTTGTCCGCTGTGAGGAAATAGATTTATATAAATTTTCAAAAACTTCATATACATCTTAATTCACAATCCACACATTTCATCAATTAATTTTCATGGATATATTTCTTAAGGTATTTAACATGATCTAAATAATAAACTTACTGGTCGGCCATGAATGCTTTCAAAGTGTAACAAAGCTTTCTGCACGGACAGTTTCTCATCCTGTACTTGTTCTCTGTTCATAATCTACAACAAAATACAGGCACTTGTAGCAATCAGGCAGTAGAAAACATAAACTGTCAAATATTATCCCCCTTCAATTTTACGAGTAATAACTATACAGCATATATACATGACATAGGAAACAAACTTTCAAATCAGAAATGTAATAGCGTTATCTTTATTGCAATAATCCCTTAAACATACTGTGCAAATATTTAGTTTACGTCAGTAGCTTAAATTCCCGACATCACCACCATGTCCTAAGAATATGGGCAACTGTTGTAGTCTGACAATTGTCTTTACATGACATGTTGTTCAGTCTACTTACATTGACATCCTCCGGCCGTTGAACCTCCTTGCGTTTTTCCTGCAGTCTCTGTAGAATGGCCATCAGAGTCTGCTCCATGGTGGGAGGGAGATCTGGGGGCTCACCTCTCTCACCGCTGGACGAGGTACCACTCCCATGTCGACTTCTACTACCCATCTCGGCCTCCTCTTTCAGCTCTGACAAACAGGAAGGAGTTGATTTATATAATAGCAGTATAAGATAAAACAAATTTTCCAGTCTGATACTGAATTACGTTGACGATATATATGTGCATACCAAGTCAACAGATCCTCTTAGTAACATTCCTGTTACAGATGTACTGTAGTATATGTTTTATGAAGCAATATTACTTTGGACACCTCATGAATGATATACTTATATAAAGCGTGAACAAAACATATCATGGATGACACAAAATACAGGCGATTGCATTCATAGCTCATAGCTGCTCACTCAGCCAATAAAATATTCTAAGGCAGCTTACACTAAATACCTAGCTTCCTAAGACACTTGACCTGACAACTTGTTTTTACTGCCGTTTAACCCTATCTGTAGAAAATGACCAGTGTTGATTATATTGAATGTGCTGACACAATCAGAAAGCCACATATTCCCACTGTACAAGGCGGTGGCGATTGGCTATACCGGTACTTTAAGTAGGTTATGTTCAAATATAATGTTAACAAAACCAGAAAATGAAATTCGGCACATGATTTTGTATTCACACATAAAGTCATCATCAAAATAGTGACAGAAATAGAAATATGGAATATCTAGTGGATCAATAATATCGACAGTGCATATCGTTTGTTGTTCAGATTACAGATAGAATATATTTGTGTATTGCCATGATCAGGCCACTGATTGTACCAGTACTGTTGTGACTAAGTCCACAATCTTTATTGGTATGGTTATTTATTTTGCATTCAACCATAAGTTTGAATTCTCCCTACATGGTTAAACCCATGTACATAGCTGGACACACAAGCACATAGCACAGCAAGATGGTGTCGTTCAAAAGGCCTAAATCCTGCCTACTTTTCTTCCAGAAGCCATGGTTTATTTGTATGGGATAATGTATAATTGATACTGATCACAAATGTGTTACACTTTTATCGTCCACAGATATAGTTCAATGGCAGTAATTCAAATTTGGACATGCAATGACAATTTCCCACTTACTTTTGATCTCTTTCTTGGCCTTTGTGATGTCTCCCATCCACCTCTTCACCTCAGGTTTGTTCGTTTTGTCCACGTGGGATGGCTGAGAGTTAAAAATGTAGTTTTAAAATTCTCTCCACTTTTGCTCTACTTTTGTGAAGTCTTTTCAAACTCATCATTGCAATATATTTATGACAAATGAACCTGAATTAAAACACCACCTTTAATGGAAGACCACTTCAACACATCCTTAAGGTGGTCTCCATTTTAAATATCAAAATACTGATTTCTCTGTACACATAAGTTAAAGTAAGGAAGTGTTTTAATGATGAATTACAGTTCTAATTGAAACATTTAACAAAGAATTTCTCAAACTGGAATAATGAATCTATGCTACAAACAATCTGTGCCCAATTGGAATAATGAATCTATGCTACAAACAATCTGTGCCCAATTGGAATAATGAATCTATGCTACAAACAATCTGTGCCCAATTGGAATAATGAATCTATGCTACAAACAATCTGTGCCCAATGGTCTATTCTAGGCAATAATGATCCTTCAATTTATTCAGCAAAAACATTTGATGAATTAATCCATAGAAAATTATATTTGAGGTATCTGACAATCAAATCTCAAGAAAAAGATCTGGTTTCCTTTAGAGTCCAGTAGGAATTCTTATGGTAAGGATAACTATGCTCTGTTGAAGATATAACTTGCACACTTCATATACCTTGAAGCCATTTTCTCTTTCAAAGTTTTCTTCATAGTGCCTAATTTTCTTCTTTAGACCTGGCAAATAATGAACAATGATTCCATTAGTTATATTACTACATGGTATATATATTATTATAAGAAGGTAACTAGGTATGTTACATTAATAAAATTAATGTTCTATATAAATTTAAGATCTTAAAATCAAATATTTTAAATTATCTCAATAGCACATCTGCCTTCAGTACATAATAGTGCTGAATGTGGCCATAAGCAGTTATTCCTTGTACTCACCTTGGATTTTCTTAGTATACATTCTAAGTTTGACTGTATATTCATCATCTGCACTGCCAGTACTGAAACAGAAAACATACATTTTTTTGTAAAAAGATTTCTCAGTGAATAAAAGTGAAGTGGGTGGGATATCACATGGATATGATGCCACCTCCCGCATCAGTAAATGGTGTAGTATGATATTAACATGGCACTGAGGAGCAGGGGGCCTCGATGGCTGAGTGGTTAAGGTGTCCTGACACTTTAACACTAGCCCTCCACCTCTGGGTTGCGAGTTCGAAACCCGTGTGGGGCAGTTGCCTGGTACAATGTACTGACAATAGGCCGGTGGTTTTACCCCAGGTATTCCGGTTTTCCTCCACCTCCGAAACCCAGCACGTCGGGTGGCACAGTGGTAACACACTTGCCTTTCACCTAGGCAGCTGAGGTTCAATTCCCCAATAGGACGTGAAAAAGTATGGGGTCACCTGCCCGACCTCGTGGGTTTTCCCCAGGTTTCCTCCCACAGTAAGACCCCTGGTGCGCTTCCAATCAGGCAAACAAGCATGATTAATATATGTTAATATAACTTGTTTGCAATGGTTGTAAAATAAATAAAGTTTACATTTAAACCCAGCATGCCCTTAAATGACCCTGGCTGTTAATAGGACGTTCAACAAACCAAACCAAACTGAGGAGCAGTTTAGTTCAAAAGTTGTCAAGTAGGACCTTTGACCCTTTAATCTTAATTGGTGACCAAAGAAATCAAATAAATTGTTGAGTTTGGTTTGATCATATGTAATCATGTATGTATATGAATTAAATCAGTTGAGAGGTACTTAAGAAATCCATATAAGGTTTTTTTTCTACAACAGGCAGATGCAGATAACTATATATCCCACTTTATTAGGTGGAGCTGTATAGCAATTACTGTATACCCCACTTTACTAGGTGGGGCTGTATAGAGAGGTGTGGCTGTATAGAGATTATACCACACTTTACTAGGTGGGGCTGTATAGAGATTATACCCCACTTTACTAGGTGGGGCTGTATAGAGATTATTATACCCCACTTTACTAGGTGTGGCTGTATAGAGATTATACCCCACTTTACTAGGTGTGGCTGTATAGAGATTACTGTATACCACACTTTACTAGGTGAGGCTGTATAGAGATTATACCACACTTTACTAGGTAGGGCTGTATAGAGATTATACCACACTTTACTAGGTGTGGCTGTATAGAGATTATACCCCACTTTACTTGGTGGGGCTGTATAGAGATTACTGTATACCACACTTTACTAGGTGTGGCTGTATAGAGATTATTATACCCCACTTTACTAGGTAGGGCTGTATAGAGATTATACCACACTTTACTAGGTGTGGCTGTATAGAGATTATACCCCACTTTACTTGGTGGGGCTGTATAGAGATTACTGTATACCACACTTTACTAGGTGTGGCTGTATAGAGATTATTATACCCCACTTTACTAGGTGTGGCTGTATAGAGATTACTGTATACCACACTTTACTAGGTGGGGCTGTATAGAGATTATACCACACTTTACTAGGTGTGGCTGTATAGAGATTATACCCCACTTTACTAGGTGTGGCTGTATAGAGATTATACCCCACTTTACTAGGTGGGGCTGTATAGAGATTATACCCCACTTTACTAGGTGTGGCTGTATAGAGATTATACCCCACTTTACTAGGTGGGGCTGTATAGAGATTATACCACACTTTACTAGGTGTGGCTGTATAGAGATGATACCCCACTTTACTAGGTGGGGCTGTATAGAGATTATACCCCACTTTACAAGGTGTGGCTGTATAGAGAGGTGTGGCTGTATAGAGATTATACCACACTTTACTAGGTGGGGCTGTATAGAGAGGTGTGGCTGTATAGAGATTATACCCCACTTTACTAGGTGTGGCTGTATAGAGATCATACCCCACTTTACTAGGTGGGGCTGTATAGAGATTATTATACCCCACTTTACTAGGTGTGGCTGTATAGAGATTATACCCCACTTTACTAGGTGTGGCTGTATAGAGATTATACCACACTTTACTAGATGGGGCTGTATAGAGATTATACCCCACTTTACTAGGTGTGGCTGTATAGAGATCATACCCCACTTTACTAGGTGGGGCTGTATAGAGATTATTATACCCCACTTTACTAGGTGTGGCTGTATAGAGATTATACCCCACTTTACTAGGTGTGGCTGTATAGAGATTATACCACACTTTACTAGATGGGGCTGTATAGAGATTATACCCCACTTTACTAGGTGGGGCTGTATAGAGATTATACCACACTTTACTAGGTGAGGCTGTATAGAGATTATACCCCACTTTACTAGGTGGGGCTGTATAGAGATTATACCCCACTTTACTAGGTGGGGCTGTATAGAGATTACTGTATACCACACTTTACTAGGTGGGGCTGTATAGAGATTATACCACACTTTACTAGATGGGGCTGTATAGAGATTATACCACACTTTACTAGGTGAGGCTGTATAGAGATTATACCCCACTTTACTAGGTGGGGCTGTATAGAGATTATACCCCACTTTACTAGGTGGGGCTGTATAGAGATTACTGTATACCACACTTTACTAGGTGGGGCTGTATAGAGATTATACCCCACTTTACTAGGTGGGGCTGTATAGAGATTATACCCCACTTTACTAGGTGAGGCTGTATAGAGATTATACCACACTTTACTAGGTGTGGCTGTATAGAGATCATACCCCACTTTACTAGGTGGGGCTGTATAGAGATTATACCACACTTTACTAGGTGGGGCTGTATAGAGATTATACCCCACTTTACTAGGTGTGGCTGTATAGAGATTATACCCCACTTTACTAGGTGTGGCTGTATAGAGATTACTGTATACCACACTTTACTAGGTGGGGCTGTATAGAGATTACTGTATACCACACTTTACTAGGTGGGGCTGTATAGAGATTATACCCCACTTTACTAGGTGTGGCTGTATAGAGATTACTGTATACCACACTTTATTAGGTGTGGCTGTATAGAGATTATACCCCACTTTACTAGGTGGGGCTGTATAGAGATTACTGTATACCACACTTTACTAGGTGGGGCTGTATAGAGATTATACCCCACTTTACTAGGTGGGGCTGTATAGAGATTATTATACCACACTTTACTAGGTGTGGCTGTATAGAGATTATACCCCACTTTACTAGGTGTGGCTGTATAGAGATTACTGTATACCACACTTTACTAGGTGAGGCTGTATAGAGATTATACCACACTTTACTAGGTAGGGCTGTATAGAGATTATACCACACTTTACTAGGTGTGGCTGTATAGAGATTATACCCCACTTTACTAGGTGTGGCTGTATAGAGATTATACCACACTTTACTAGGTGGAGCTGTATAGAGATTATACCACACTTTACTAGGTGGGGCTGTATAGAGATTATACCCCACTTTACTAGGTGTGGCTGTATAGAGATTATACCCCACTTTACAAGGTGTGGCTGTATAGAGATTATACCCCACTTTACTAGGTGGGGCTGTATAGAGATCATACCCCACTTTACTAGATGGGGCTGTATAGAGATTATTATACCCCACTTTACTAGGTGGGGCTGTATAGAGATTATACCACACTTTACTAGATGGGGCTGTATAGAGATTATACCCCACTTTACTAGGTGTGGCTGTATAGAGATCATACCCCACTTTACTAGGTGGGGCTGTATAGAGATTATTATACCCCACTTTACAAGGTGTGGCTGTATAGAGATTATACCCCACTTTACTAGGTGGGGCTGTATAGAGATTATACCCCACTTTACTAGGTGGGGCTGTATAGAGATTATACCCCACTTTACTAGGTGTGGCTGTATAGAGATGATACCCCACTTTACTAGGTGTGGCTGTATAGAGATTATACCCCACTTTACTAGGTGGAGCTGTATAGAGATTATACCACACTTTACTAGGTGGGGCTGTATAGAGATTATACCCCACTTTACTAGGTGGAGCTGTATAGAGATTATACCACACTTTACTAGGTGTGGCTGTATAGAGATTATACCCCACTTTACTAGGTGGAGCTGTATAGAGATTATACCACACTTTACTAGGTGGGGCTGTATAGAGATTATACCACACTTTACTAGGTGGGGCTGTATAGAGATTATACCCCACTTTACTAGGTGTGGCTGTATAGAGATTATACCACACTTTACTAGATGGGGCTGTATAGAGATTATACCACACTTTACTAGGTGGGGCTGTATAGAGATTATACCCCACTTTACTAGGTGTGGCTGTATAGAGATTATACCCCACTTTACAAGGTGTGGCTGTATAGAGATGATACCCCACTTTACTAGGTGTGGCTGTATAGAGATGATACCCCACTTTACAAGGTGTGGCTGTATAGAGATTACTGTATACCACACTTTACTAGGTGGGGCTGTATAGAGATTATACCACACTTTACTAGGTGTGGCTGTATAGAGATTATACCCCACTTTACTAGGTGGGGCTGTATAGAGATTATACCACACTTTACTAGGTGTGGCTGTATAGAGATTATACCCCACTTTACTAGGTGTGGCTGTATAGAGATGATACCCCACTTTACTAGGTGGGGCTGTATAGAGATGATACCCCACTTTACAAGGTGTGGCTGTATAGAGAGGTGTGGCTGTATAGAGATGATACCCCACTTTACAAGGTGTGGCTGTATAGAGAGGTGTGGCTGTATAGAGATTATACCACACTTTACTAGGTGGGGCTGTATAGAGAGGTGTGGCTGTATAGAGATTATACCCCACTTTACTAGGTGTGGCTGTATAGAGATCATACCCCACTTTACTAGGTGGGGCTGTATAGAGATTATTATACCCCACTTTACTAGGTGTGGCTGTATAGAGATTATACCCCACTTTACTAGGTGTGGCTGTATAGAGATTATACCACACTTTACTAGATGGGGCTGTATAGAGATTATACCCCACTTTACTAGGTGGGGCTGTATAGAGATTATACCACACTTTACTAGGTGAGGCTGTATAGAGATTATACCCCACTTTACTAGGTGGGGCTGTATAGAGATTATACCCCACTTTACTAGGTGGGGCTGTATAGAGATTACTGTATACCACACTTTACTAGGTGGGGCTGTATAGAGATTATACCACACTTTACTAGATGGGGCTGTATAGAGATTATACCACACTTTACTAGGTGAGGCTGTATAGAAATTATACCCCACTTTACTAGGTGGGGCTGTATAGAGATTATACCCCACTTTACTAGGTGGGGCTGTATAGAGATTACTGTATACCACACTTTACTAGGTGGCGCTGTATAGAGATTATACCCCACTTTACTAGGTGGGGCTGTATAGAGATTATACCCCACTTTACTAGGTGGGGCTGTATAGAGATTATACCACACTTTACTAGGTGGGGCTGTATAGAGATTATACCCCACTTTACTAGGTGGGGCTGTATAGAGATGATACCCCACTTTACTAGGTGGGGCTGTATAGAGATTATACCCCACTTTATTAGGTGGGGCTGTATAGAGATTATACCCCACTTTACTAGGTGTGGCTGTATAGAGATTATACCCCACTTTACTAGGTGTGGCTGTATAGAGATTACTGTATACCACACTTTACTAGGTGGGGCTGTATAGAGATTACTGTATACCACACTTTACTAGGTGGGGCTGTATAGAGATTATACCCCACTTTACTAGGTGTGGCTGTATAGAGATTACTGTATACCACACTTTACTAGGTGTGGCTGTATAGAGATTATACCCCACTTTACTAGGTGGGGCTGTATAGAGATTACTGTATACCACACTTTACTAGGTGGGGCTGTATAGAGATTATACCCCACTTTACTAGGTGTGGCTGTATAGAGATTATACCACTAGTGTTGGGAAATCGGTTGAAAATCATAATCGATCATCGGTTGGAATCGGATACCCTATTCGATCCGATAATCGGTGAAATAATCGGTTTACTTTTCCAATGCATTTATAACTTTAATATCTTTAAAATTCCATTGAATATTAGTAACTTAGCATGGAAATAAACTGTTTTCAGTTATCTGCCTTTGTTTACTTTATTTTGTGTTGTATGTGTACTGTATGCTTCAGCCCCTCTGTAGTATGTGAAACATAACTTCCTGTTGAACATGATAAAGTCTCTAATATGTTAATGCCACTTAATGAATCACTTAACCAGTTCCTTTAAGCACTATAGAAAAGGGGTGTTCCAACTTTATATGTTTTTGGGATTTGAGGATTCCTCAAAATAATTTTAATTACTGATCATGAGGACACATCAATCACAAAAAGCTACAATCAAGAAAAACAATATTTTTATTAACAATGAAAACAGCTCAATTGAGCTATTAAACTGATAAACAATATCAATTTAGTATAACAGACCAATAACTAAACATTCTTGACTAGACAATTGACAGTTTTTGACACACCATTTTTTTCACTAGAAAATAATAGTTAACATTTATTGAACATGAACAAGGGTGAAAAACTCACAAATGCAAATACAATACATGCACTCAAATCTCCCTGGAAATGATTGTTTTTGTTTTTGTCTTTGCAATTTGGCTACTGGGGTAGCTAGATACTAGTGGATAGTAGATAATGTTCTGTAAAATCCTGATACAACATCACATCTTTTGACAAATGCAGCCGATATTGTTGGTTGAACTAATTTTGTTTCAACTTTGTCTGATCGTGATTGTGTGGAATTTCCCGACGGTAATTTGTGTTCCCCGTCAATATGGGCTCTGAAATTCGTAGTATTTCCTGAAAACGACGGAAGAAAACATTAAGTTGATACTTGTTCAAAGATAATAAATATACAACTGACAAGCGTTCTAAACGTCTGATACAATTTTGAGTTTACAAATGAAACACATGTTACGTCTGCCGTACGAGTTTGTTAGCTTGGTCTAGAACTTACCTGTATTTCTGTAAATCTTGCGGCATAGACGGCAAACAGCTTGCGTTGTATCCAAATTCTTTTTTGATGGTGGTTCATTATCATTAATTTTATAAAATCCGAAGAATTTCCAAACATCTGATTTCGTTTTGGAGCCTGGGTTTGGGTATATTTCCCTTAGATTTTCTTCAGCGGCCGCCATCTTGGTACGGGCGCGTTCGATTACATATACTGAGGTTCGTTCGTTTCGGTACCTTTTTATATTTGCCGATGATCGATTGTTGATGTTTGCCATCGATCATCGGCATCGAGATGCTATAAACGATCGCTAATCGATCTTTACCGATCATCGTCCCAACACTATATACCACACTTTACTTGGTGGGGCTGTATAGAGATTACTGTATACCACACTTTACTAGGTGGAGCTGTATAGAGATTATACCCCACTTTACTAGGTGGGGCTGTATAGAGATTATACCACACTTTACTTGGTGGGGCTGTATAGAGATTACTGTATACCACACTTTACTAGGTGGAGCTGTATAGAGATTATACCCCACTTTACTAGGTGTGGCTGTATAGAGATTATACCACACTTTACTAGGTGGGGCTGTATAGAGATTATACCCCACTTTACTAGGTGAGGCTGTATAGAGATTATACCCCACTTTACTAGGTGGGGCTGTATAGAGATTATACCCCACTTTACTAGGTGGAGCTGTATAGAGATTATACCACACTTTACTAGGTGGGGCTGTATAGAGATTATACCCCACTTTACTAGGTGAGGCTGTATAGAGATTATACCACACTTTACTTGGTGGGGCTGTATAGAGAGGTGTGGCTGTATAGAGATTATACCCCACTTTACTAGGTGGGGCTGTATAGAGATTATACCCCACTTTACTAGGTGGAGCTGTATAGAGATTATACCACACTTTACTAGGTGGGGCTGTATAGAGATTATACCCCACTTTACTAGGTGAGGCTGTATAGAGATTATACCACACTTTACTTGGTGGGGCTGTATAGAGAGGTGTGGCTGTATAGAGATTATACCACACTTTACTAGGTGGGGCTGTATAGAGATTATACCACACTTTACTTGGTGGGGCTGTATAGAGATTATACCCCACTTTACTAGGTGGGGCTGTATAGAGATTATACCCCACTTTACTAGGTGGGGCTGTATAGAGATTATACCCCACTTTACTAGGTGGGGCTGTATAGAGATTATACCACACTTTACTAGGTGGGGCTGTATAGAGATTATACCACACTTTACTAGGTGGGGCTGTATAGAGATTATACCCCACTTTACTAGGTGTGGCTGTATAGAGATTATACCCCACTTTACTAGGTGTGGCTGTATAATCATAACTTACATAATTAATACTTACATCAATACAGTTATTGCTTTAAATAGTGAATTAATAAAGGGATATATCTAACTCTAAACATGGTCATTTAAAGTACATTTTGTATTTCTGTCAGATATTTATGAAGCAGTTAAAAGAAAGGTATGGAGTGGTGAGCTTCGACTGACCATCAACAACAGAGTATGGGACCTACCTGTGTTTCTTGTATTGTTCCTGTCCAACAGGGGGTGAGGGTGGAATGTCTGTATTAGCAATACTGTCCAAAGGAAACAAAACAATTAGTATCAAATAGATAATGTCCATCTTGAATGAAAACATGTTTTGAAATGATCCACACAAGTTTACTGATGGCCTGTACCACATACACAGTACTCACACAGGATCAGGCAGTACACAAGTACAGACCTGTATGACAAAGGAGGACGATAGATAATCATTCTTAAGGTTTGGATCACTCTCAATTAAGTAGTGAAAATCAAATGATGTCAATTACAATATACTTTATTTTAATTAAAACATATAAAGCAATTACTATCGTTTAGCATAGTAACCTGTGACATATTTCTTTGTTTACTGGTAGTAAAGAGTATACATTTAGCATAGTAACCTGTGACATATTTCTTTGTTTACTAGTAGTAAAGAGTATACATTTAGCAAAGTAACCTGTGACATATTCCTTTGTTTACTGGTAGTAAAGTATAGCGTTATAAACTCAGATACCTTATGGTAAAATTAGTTTCAATTACCCCATGCACCTATTTAAATATCAGCATGTAAGCAGCAAGTAATGACCTCTGACCCTTACAAATGCTGACCTTCCCAACCTCCACGACCTCTGACCCCAGGTAAGCTGTACACTTGCTTTTTCCTTTTTTGTCTTTGTGTTTTTTTCCTTCACATGCTTTATACTTAGAGTCGTACATCACTTGTGCTATACATAAGTTAGTATTTACTCATCAATATTTTGTTGGATTACAAAAAGGAGTGTAATAATAATAATTAAAAAAATCCCAACAAAGCATGTGTTTAAATATGTTTACAGGTGTATTAGAATATAATGTTTCCCTCTTACTTACTTGTATCAAAAATACTGTAAAAACGAATTATATCTGATTACAATCATGGAGGTATGAACAAATCACTACGGAAGGTGTATGGGTACAATTTACTTATCTAAATGCAGATTTAAATATGTTCATCTTAGATTATTATAAAACATAAGAAAACCTCTATTTTCGAAGCACTCTGGTACTGAAACTGTTTACAACCAACGTTCAAAGCCTACATGTAGTGTGTAATAAGCAGGTGATATTTTCCTTAGCAGTGTCAATATGTGTCGGCCAGGAAATCATCTACAAGCATGGATGAAGCAAAGGAAATTGTTTTTGTGATTGAAGACATTTAAATGTGCTATTGTTATATCCTAATCATAAATAAGCAATGCTAGACATCTTGTATGATGTTATGGATAAGTTATTGTACAGTCACCAGTTTATAGAGCCAAAGCTGCTGGAGCTTCAAATACTGAACTACCGGTAAACCAAAATGGCATCATACATGTCACAATGATTTTAAACTTCCTGTGATACATTATAGATGAAAAAAAAAAAAAAAAATTGGGTAAAAAATGACAATAAAAATGTAATAATGACAGCCCGAATATCTGGATATCTTCAAAGACTTTTAACCAGGGCAATAAGGTCCATTTCCTGAATATAAAAATACCCCATGAAGATTAAAAGATTGTGTGTATTGAACTTGAAGAGGGTAAATAACATCACTAGTATGAATAAAAACAAATGGTAAGCAAATCAGGATACTAGAAACTAGAAAAAAGTACAATAAAGAAAAGAAAGAAAATTAATAAAAGTATAATATGAAAATGCTAAAAGATAAGAATTATATTGTATACACTTAAGTGGATGTGTTGCTTATGTGGTCAACAGTAGATAAACCAATTTTCTATTTATGGTTACCAGTGACCTTGACCTAAGACTGTCAGATCTAGAAAGCAAGGTTAAGCAAACACTTTCTGTAACTAGGCACTGAACAAGTTTGACCTTTATACAGAATTTAGTTTTCTATATATAATAAGTGACCCTGGCCTTTGACCTCCAGACCTGAAAAGCAATTCCAAGCAAGCACTTTCAGTAACGAAGCACTGTATGATGTTACGAGTCTTCCAGGCCTAGGTGAACGCCAGATATTACATAGAAAGCTTTGTTTTGGCCACCAAGGGACACCACTGACATTTAATCCCTGGGTGACACAAAAACATTGATTTAAAATTCTTCCCTGTTTGTCCTATTGATCTATTTTATAGTGGGGACTTTTTTTAATCTGAGACACAATGTCAAAATAAGGAGATACAAAAACATGTGGTTTAACATAAAATACATAAAGTTTAAATATCTAGGGTATACATTTTTTAACATTAATAAAATGTTGTCTTAAGGATTTCAGGTTGAGTACTCTGGCTTTCCAAGACTTTGTTATAATGGGGTATATGGGATGGTATGGCAATTAAAGTATAACAGTATTTCAACAATTAAAAAAAAAAAAAAGAAATCAAACTGAAACTTCTGGCCTAATTGATTGCAAATCATTTTAAAGCATCCATGACACATGTATTTTGTAATAGTTTTGCTTAAATTTTAATTGTGTCCAAATAAAGTAGAATTTATACTGTGTATCCAAATCACCAGGAGACATGTATTGCTTTCCTAATTACCCAGTGTGCACATGTTAAAGCATGCGCTTTTTTTAACAACATATTTGTATAAGCTTTATGTATGTTGGGGACATTGGAAGAGTTAGCATAATTAAATATATGAGGAATTCTATTGTCTGCTAGTAAGTATTATAGTTTCAAATCATTTATATGGAATATAATTTATAACTTTTAATATCTATATATTTCTTATGTATGATACAGTAAATGATACACCATAAAAACAAGAGTTTTTAACCTATGGCTAATCACCACTCCCAGTAATATATAATATAGTTTTGTTACACAAGTGTTACTAGAGTGTAACTACTGTATACATAACTATAGATGTCTAGGGTTGGCACAAGTACAGCATATCACACCACACAATGTTAGGAGAAAGTGCTAGAAAAATAGGTGCATTAAACAAAAAATTTAATGAGTTTCACCTCGTGGAAAGACCAGTCTGACAAGCACTCGGAGAAAGCTGGGCTTCCAGGTCAGCAAAATGATTGTCAGGCACACTAGATAGTGGATACAACATAAATCTAGGTCAATTCTCATAAAACAGTTGTCGTCCAAATCAACCACTGACCCGTCAAATGTATCAAATGTTTGAAAACCAGACATTTTCTAACTGCTACACACAACTGTTAAAAGCATCAATACACAACTCAAAAGAAGAACAAAATGGCTGTATGCAAACACAACGACCATACTGCTACTATTTAGTGGAGGGTACAATACTGCTATGTAAAAGCTATCATCGGCTATATATATATAGATAGTCATGGAGTTAGTAAATGTTAATGGTATAGATGATTTAGAGGAGGGTTTAGATACATTTTACAAGTACATTGTGCTTGGTATAATTACACCCCTGTTTATATATCAGGATGATAAAATTTTACAGTGTAACTTTCACACCTTGTGAACACAATGATTGAAACCTGCTGACAATGACACCAAAATACTCAATATCTTTGCATTGCCAATGAATTTCTTTTTAAAAATATTTTTTCAAGCAGAAATTGATTAGTTGAAAATATTTTACATTTCCAGGAGCTTTTCTTCTCATTACAGATTAGATAAACTTGTGTTTAAATCTCATCTTTCACACTTTAATGTATAGTGACCTATAACAAAGTCATTATTACCCTCCAGTAAGGGTGACATTGAGATTTATCAACCTTCAGGATTTCTCAAACTGTAGATAACTACATAACAAGAGGTTGATTGGTACTGTAAAAAGAATTACACATTATCTTTCTTAACCGATCTGAGAAGCAATCTTCATCTATATGAATACATGCCATTAAATTCAATATTTGTGGTTTTTTTTTAAAAATCAATTGCATTCATTTTTTAAACAGAAATGCAGAAAGACAGAATAAAATGGACGTTCTACACACTCAAATGGATTAAAACAAACATCTACGAACTTAACTTGCTGACATAAGACAAGGCTGTACTGAATTTAATCACCTACAGAATGATCTGTCTAAGAATTTCGATATGAGAAGTCTATCTAACCTATCCAGGGTAAAGATAAACATACTACAAACTAAAAGCTGTAAAAAAACAAACCTCATTTACCTAACTTCAGACTTAATATTCCCCCACTTTAATATGAAGCACAACAACACCGTTTTTTAGAAGCACAATACACACTGCCAGAAAACCAACAGGGAAGGAAATCTTACTCTGATTTGCGTTTGTTGAGTTTGCCTGAACGTGGCGAAATGACAACATGAGTGTCGGTGATGTCATCACCATTAAGTTGTGATTCTGCGCGCAGGTATGACACCGATTGCCCCTTATGGGCCAGGATAGCATCTGTGGAAAAGAAATCAGACAATCAACACATGCCGTCCCTGTAATCAAGAATACTCTGACTTCACTAAATCTTATAAGTACAATAAAATGTGATTTGATATTGTTGTAAGTGATTTCATAAAAATCTGGATGTTAATCAATATATCATATCTAACAAAATAACAAAATTCCAGTATCTTGTTTCCACTTATTTCCTAGTTACCTAACTGGAAAGGTAAAACAAATTTTATATAATGGAAATCTATGGTAATTTGTATGACTCCTCCCTAGATACAATAGTGTGCTGAAAATAGCTAACCTGAGCTGTCAATATGTTGATGGAGCGTGGAGAGATCGAGAGGAGGAATAAAGGGCTTCCGGCTATTTGATGGTGAATCGTTGGGGGATCTGTTTGGAGATCTGTTTGGAGAGCCACCATTGCGTCTAATCTCTGTTGCGGCCAGTTCTAGAAAAGCAACACGAGGCTTAGGAATGCCCCCATTGACAAGAGCTGCCTCCTGCCTGGTGGCAGCTGCGTTCTGAGTGGAGTTATGAGGTATGGTCTCGATCACTACCTTAGTTCCTGTATCTTCCAATAGCTGATCAATGTCCTCATCAAAGTCCACTTCCTCGACACTGGTGCGATGTTTGCGGGTCGGTGAGCGTCGGTTAGCTGGTCCGGCAGGCCTCTTAAACTGTAACAGAAATCAGTCAGTTTCATAGTAAAAAACAAAAGAAATTATCCATGAACAGATCCGAAAAACAAATTTAGATATCTACAAAAATATTAACATAAATATCCCTGAAATATAAACTTAACATTCAATCACCAACTGGAATCTCATCAACCCAAACTGATATAAGATGATCCATCACTATTTGAAAACTGAAAACCACTGTACACAAACAGAAATTCACTGTAATGAACATTTCTATACCCCACCCCGATACCATTACCAAACCACTTCGTAGATTAACACTTACACTTGAAAGTGTTCCAGAGTTCCTCCTGCTCACAGTTTCAAAGTCATCATCTTTGTCCTCGCTGCTCCTTCGTGGAAAAAAAAAAGTTAAATGCAATGTCATCAAATAGGAAGAAAAGATACAATAAGATCAACCATCCATGTGTTGGTATCAGATAATGCTTGGGAAACATGTATGCTTCCATTCTCACTTTAACGGATAAAACTAAATACGAAATTCAAAAATGTCAAATAAAAAAATCAACTTATCCAATGTGACTATACAGCAATATGGTTGGATCCTAAAACAATTTTCTTGTATAATATCAACATCCTATCACTATCGATGAGTGTATGTTAAACTCTCGTCATGAGACCAAATGACTGTCTGTACATGTACTACGAAGAGTGTATTTTGAACTCACGTCACCAGACCATTGGACTGTCCTGAACTATCACAATTAATGAGTGTACGCTGAACTCTCATCATGAGACCAATAGACTGTCTTGTACTATCACATATCATGTCATATATAAAGCTCAAGATTTTTTTTTTTTTATCATATATACCTCATTGCTTTATCACCATTTTCTTTTCCATCACCAGCGTCTTCATTATCAGCATATTTGGGTCTCTGATGATCAAAACATACAACTCTAAAGTGTTTCATTATTTTAAAATTTATTACAAACTTGAAATATGTTTACATTTTAATTTTTTTGCCAAACCAATCAAAGTCAGTTAAGAAGAGTGTAATTCAGTTGTCTACTTACCTAGGTAATGGCAATTTATGATAAATAAAACAAGATTTGTTCTTTAAGGAGGTATGCTACCTTTTAACAGTGTTTTGTATTAGAGTTATCCTCCTTACACTATTTAGAGATGAATATTAATATTTGATAATTGACGACTACTACAATTTCATCAATGAATGCAATGTCATGCACATTTTATATATGTTGTGTTGTTTTCAGTGGGGAAATCAGTTTCTAAACAAGAGTATTTTCTATTTCTGAAAACTTCTGACTTTCCAACCTGTGAGATAATGATCCCCTTCTCTTCAAAGAAATTGAAGGCAGAAGAGCTTGGCCTCTGTTTGCTGACTTTGGTAATGTCCGAACCCTCTGATGGCCTGTCCTCAAATTGTTTGATCCTGTCCCGAACAGCAGGAACAGCCTCTTCATCCATCCGACTGAAATAGTATTCAAGTGTTCAAATAAAACTACCAACTCTATCAGATGGTGTATAGGTCTGTGTGCTGTCACAACCTGTCTGGAAACCAGTCTGGAAACAAATCCCATTGACCACATATGTAACAACATATGCTAAGTCTTGTATTATGGTTTTCAGGAAATATTCATTCATTGAATTTAATATCAAGTGACTTTAGTCAGAAAACTTAACAATAAGCCGATACAAATCCTCAGATAAATTAAAATGAACATGGAATTAAACCAAGATCTTTGAGGTTGTCTTGAAGATTGATTTGTTATGATAGTAAGCTGACCTGTTACCACTGGAGTCCTCCTGGGTGTCCATCCCTACACCTCCTGACTGGCCTATTGATGTGTCTGTTGCTGTATCTACAAAAAGAACTTTAATCTGACAGATGTGTCTGATGTACCCAGAATCCCTTACAATGTTAATCTAAGCAATTGAGAATTACAGCCAAGTTTATTGATAAATGTCATTGTGGACTTACGAAGTCAGAAATAAAGAATAGGACTATGTTGTAAAACTGTAACAGTAGACTAGTTAATGGGAAAGATTGCTGGGTACATGAACAGGTCATGTGTTTGACAAACCTATCTACTGTAATGTCTGTCTTGTGACAGCCACAGGGAATCACGTAATTACATACACTTATACAGTCAGCAGAAATCACCTATATTATGTAGATCATAAGGAAATCTATTTTAGTGTCACATCAACTGAAGAACTGAGATGCATAGTATAACAAAGATAAGTTTTTACAAACCAAGGGGCCAAATGGGCCTGTAGTGATAATGGAATTTAAGTAAGAATTTCTGACCACCTGAATGGTTACAAAATGTACAAAATATATCGCAATTTCTAACTAATGTAACAGGTTAAAAAAATGATGTAAATTGTGCTGAAACTCACCTTCCTCTGTGTTAGGCTCTCTTGGGAAGTCCAGACTATCCCGGACAAAGGATCGGTCCTCGTCACCAAATAGTGTGTCTGTAATGGTCTGTGTGATGACTTTCTCCACCGTCCTAAAATGTCAAAGTCATTCACAGTCAACATTTTGTCATAAGTGTAATATGAACAACAAGCATTTATATCCAAATACACCATGTAAATCCCGATTTTCTTGAACTTAATCCATTTTGATAATCAAAATTTAATATCTTCTTAATTTGTAAATTTAGCATAATTTCAATAATGCAAATTTAATGAAATTCTTGAACTATTAACATAAATTGAGCGTATTCCAACAGACATTCTAGCATATGTAAACATACAATGTTATTACAATAAATTCCTGTAAATATCTCTACACTTAAGATCCAAACACCATAAACATCCTTGGAAATACAACAAAAACATGCCTGATTCAAAAGTCCTGTTAAAAAAACTGCTGTGTCTTCATCAGTTTGTGTGACAAACAGTATGTAAAGGATCTAAAAATTTATACAATCACTTCATGAACCCCGATACAAATATTTTGTTTTTACTTCCAGGTTATCGTATTACGATATGAAGAATAACTTTGAGTTTCCATTCGAATGATTCATCCTGGTACAAACAAGTGGAGATGATGACCCTACTTAACTTATATGCTCAGTCCAATGTAAAAATAACTGACATAAATACACAACACAAAGAAAAGCATGTCACATGTCAACCATCAACATGATGTATATTTATAAAGGAGATGAAAAGGACTGGAGATAGAGAAGCAGACTTACTCTGATGTCCTGGCTGATGGTATAGGGGATTCTATTATACTGTATCCACCATCACTGCAACACAAAACACAGTCATATAAAACGTGTCATACACATATCTATCAAACCCAAGGTCTCGGACCCCGACAGGTATAATTAATTCAAGGACTTTTAGTGATTGTTGTTGAGAAGATTTAAAAACCTGAAAAAAGTATCACTTTCACTTTGCAATTTTGAGTTGACTGGAAATTTTAGGAATTATCACCAAATTTTTCAGACTTTGTAAAGGATTTTGTGATTTTAATGAAAGTTTATTATCAGTACTTTGGTATTGTTGATAATAATTTTTTTACAATTATTCATAGCTTCAAATATTTCAGATGTTACATGTCATTTTTTCAAGGCCAAAGACTGAATTGAAGACTTTAATTAAAGGTAGGTGCCAATATTTCAAAGGCCTTTCCAAATCACCCATATACATCCAAGTTAATAATTGATATAGTCCACCAAACTAAGATTCGTACTGCCTTAAACATCTAATTTTGTTTTAAATCATCAAGTGATCCACTATATGACCTTTTATTCTGTAGTCTATGAAGTCTAATTATTTATCATAACTAACATAGAAGCAACTCCATAAGATATTTTGTCGATGAGACTTCATCACGACACGCTATTTCAAAAAAATTTATTTGATAACTTCCATTTATTTTGCCTGGACTGGATACCTCAGAAATTTTTTTTTGCACCTGTCTAAAACAAAAAGATAAATGACTATGTACTGTTATAAACAACCTCACCATGCCTGCTACATTAAACTTGACCAGCAATTCTTTTAACAATGAATAAAAAACACACAAACAAGTTGACAAGGTTTACCTGTCAAGGATGAATGGCGAGGCACGTCCAGCGACCAACTCGTCGTCACTGAAGCGTGGACTTACAGGCCGGAGATTAGTTGAGGATGAACCCTCACTGTGATCCCAGTCATCATGGTCCTGGTAATGGGTGCTGTCATAATCCAGTTTGGACTGCAATACAATGTACACTGTGCTTTACCAAATGTTTACTGAAGTCCTAGCTAACATCGCACAACTGTAGCTATCACTGTCTGTACCTGTAGTACTGTAGGTGAGGAATATCAAGGAGTACCGACCAACTCTACCGATCACCGAGTTCCAACAGGCTTGACTACCTGTTCTATATACCACTGATGGCATAATCGAAAGATGTTTATAGCAAAACAGTTTATTACAATGTTGTTTTGTACAGTTGTCAGTTATTTGGCAATTGGTCAATTTGGTCTGCAGACCACCAAAGTTATACATAACAGTGGATGTGACTTTCCTGTTGAGATATAAGTCATTTTCGTTTCTAAAGTTTTATCACAATTCCCTGCAGAGATCTAAGTTTACATTTTTTAAAGTATTTATAACAAAATCTACATTTAAAAAAAAAAAAGTACTTATAACAAAGACCAATTTAAGCTCACTACAAATATATCCGATGTGACCTCTACCCGACATTACACAACAAGAGGCCCAATGGGCCTGTATCGCTCACCTGGCTCTACAGCAACTTTGAAGTTGATTGAGGTCATTTCTACAGATACTATGCTGATTATCATAGAAAGCTAGGTTTATTCATATTAATAAATTTTCTAGTCCTTCATTCCAGCATTTTATTGGCCTAATATCTGGTCTAGGAGGCTCTTGGCTATCGCAAAATTATTGTTTACAGATTTAAGCCGATTTCACCCCTGTGACCTTAAATGTAGGTCAAGGGTCATTAATTTGAACAAACTTTGTAGCCCTTCACCCCAGCATGCTACAGGCCCAATATAAAGTCCCTGGGCCTTTTGGTTATTAAGAAGAAGTCATTTGAAGAATATAGCCTATTTGACCAATATGACCTTGAATGAAGGTCAAGGTCATTTATTTGAACAAACTTAGTAGCCCTTCACCCAAGCATGCTACAGACCCAATACCAAGTCCCTGTGCCTCTTGGTTATTGAGAAGAAGTTGTTTAAAGAATATAGCCTATTTGACCCATGTGACCTTGAATGAAGGTCAAGGTCTTTTATTTGAACAAACTTTGTTGCCCTTCACCCAAGCATGCTACAGGACCAATATGAAGTCCCTGGGCCTCTTGGTTATTGTGAAGAAGTCGTTTGAAGATTATAGCCTATTTGACCCATGTGACCTTGAATGAAGGTCAAGGTCATTTATTTGAACAAACTTTGTAGCCCTTTACCCTAGCATGCAACAGGCACAATACAAAGTCCCTGGGCCTCTTGGTTATTGAGAAGAAGTTGTTTGAAGAGTATAGCCTATTTGACCCATTCGACCTTGAATGAAGGTCAAGGTCTTTTATTTGAACAAACTTTGTTGCCCTTCACCCCAGCATGCTACAGGCCCAATATCAAGTCTCTGAGCCTCTTGGTTATTGAGAAGAAGTCGTTTGAAGATTATAGCCTATTTGACCAATGTGACCTTGAATGAAGGTCAAGGTCATTTATTTGAACAAACTTAGTAGCCCTTCACCCAAGCATGCTACAGGACCAATATCAAGTCCCTGGGCCTCTTGGTTATTGTGAAGAAGTCGTTTGAAGATTATAGCCTATTTGACAAATGTGACCTTGAATGAAGGTCAAGGTCATTTATTTGAACAAACTTTGTAGCCCCTCACCCCAGCATGCTACAGGCCCAATATCAAGTCCCTGGGCCTCTTGGTTATTGAGAAGAAGTCGTTTGAAGATTATAGCCTATTTGACCCATGTGACCTTGAATGAAGGTCACAGTCATTTATTTTAACAAACTTAGTAGCCCTTTATCCCAGCATGCTACAGACCCAATATCAAGTCCCTGGGCCTCTTGGTTATTGAGAAGAAGTCGTTTGAAGATTATAGCCTATTTGACCAATTTGACCTTGAATGAAGGTCATGGTCATTTATTTGAACAAACTTGGTAGCCCTTCATCCCAGCATGCTACAGGCCCAATATCAAGTCCCTGGGCCTCTTGGTTATTGTGAAGAAGTCGTTTGAAGATTATAGCCTATTTGACCAATGTGACCTTGAATGAAGGTCAAGGTCATTTATTTGAACAAACTTTGTAGCCCTCCATCCCAGCATGCTACAGGCCCAATATCAAGTCCCTGGGCCTCTTGGTTATTGAGAAGAAGTCGTTTGAATATTATAGCCTATTTGACAAATGTGACCTTGAATGAAGGTCAAGGTCATTTATTTGAACAAACTTTGTAGCCCCTCACCCCAGCATGCTACAGGCCCAATATCAAGTCCCTGGGCCTCTTGGTTATTGAGAAGAAGTCGTTTGAAGATTATAGCCTATTTGACCCATGTGACCTTGAATGAAGGTCACAGTCATTTATTTTAACAAACTTAGTAGCCCTTTATCCCAGCATGCTACAGACCCAATATCAAGTCCCTGGGCCTCTTGGTTATTGAGAAGAAGTCGTTTGAAGATTATAGCCTATTTGACCAATTTGACCTTGAATGAAGGTCATGGTCATTTATTTGAACAAACTTGGTAGCCCTTCATCCCAGCATGCTACAGGCCCAATATTAAGTCCCTGGGCCTCTTGGTTATTGAGAAGAAGTTGTTTGAAGATTATAGCCTATTTGACCCATGTGACCTTGAATGAAGGTCAAGGTCAATTATTTGAACAAAGTTGGAAGCCCTTCACCCCAGTATGCTACAGGCCCAATATGAAGTTCCTGGGCCTCTTGGTTATTGAGAAGAAGTTGTTTAAATGAAAAAGTTGACGCCGGACGGCCGGACGGCCGGACAGACGGCCGGACGACGGACGCCGCACCATGGCATAAGCTCACTTGCCCTTCGGGCAGGTGAGCTAAAAATAAACAGCCTGAAAATATTCTTGGGTAGGGATGCCTAACTTTTCATGTTTTCTGTTTAAACCCCAACATGACAATTTTGAGATAAACAGACAGCCTGAACATATTTTTGTGTATGTCTCAAAAATATTTGTCTTATTTTCTCTTACTTTCCATGACAATACTTATTCTGAGATCAACAGACAGTCTGTACATGTTTTGTGTATGTTGTATCGGTTTATTTTCTCTTACTTTCCATGACAATACTTATTCTGAGATCAACAGACAGTCTACATGTTTTGGTGTTAGCTTCGTTTTATTTTCTCTTACTTTCCATTACAATACTTATTCTGAGATCGACAGACAGTCTACATGTTTTGGTGTTAGCTCGGTTTTATTTTCTCTTACTTTCCATGACAATACTTATTCTGAGATCAACAGACAGTCTACATGTTTTGGTGTTAGCTTCGTTTTATTTTCTCTTACTTTCCATGACAATACTTATTCTGAGATCAACAGAGAGTCTGTACATGTTTTGTGTATGTTGTATCGGTTTTATTTTCTCTTACTTTCCATGACAATACTTATTCTGAGATCAACAGACAGTCTGTACAAGTTTTGGTGTTATCTTCGTTTTATTTTCACTTACTTCCCATGACAATATTTATTCTGAGATCAACAGACAGTCTGTACATGTTTTGTTGTAAGCTCCGTTTTATTTTCTCTTACTTTTTGTAATTTCAGGGTAATGCCCCTACATGACAATAATTCTTGTTGAGTAGACAACCAGAACATATACCTATGTACATCAGGGGATATACAAGGTCCTGAGGTTATGTTTCTTACATACAAACACAAAGTACATTCAACCTGAGAAATGTAGCTCTACGTCGACCAGCTAAGAAACAAAGGTCAACAAGATCCTTTATCCTTTGTATACTACACTGTAAAAGGTATACTACCAACTTTAATGAATGAAATATATTTCCAAATGCATTTTTCATTAAAACAATCTTACCGCTGACTAAATTAGTCTAGATATAGTCATTAAACCAATATAATGATTATGTATAACAAAGTCAGTAAGTAGAGATGACTGTAACAGTCCCCGAGTGTTACTTTCACTCTTAAAACAGCATTAAAGCATTCAATGCATGTCAGCCAAAATAGTTCTACTAGCCTAAGGCAACATTTGTATTTCAGTAAAAGTGGTGTTCTTCCAATTCTGTCATATGGTGGTAAGGCCACAGCAATTCATGTTTTTCGGAAAATGATACTTTGAAAATGGGAGCGAACAAGCAATTCTTTTCTTTTAGATTTCAAGATTTTGATAACTGAAAAGAGCATTAAATGTTTTCAGTTGTTGGCATTTGTCATGGTATTCTTTTAAACTATAATAAATCTAATATCTAAACAAGCAAACTTGTTATTACCAGTAAAATGGGAATAGGACTGTTAATTAAGCATGCATGTCGGAAATATTCATGAAATTCAAAGTACAAGTATAAGGAAAAAATAAGCAGCTTGGAGAGTTGATTCCGAGCTACTCAACCCATTTCTGTTTACTTTTCAATCTGGATTTGATTTGTCATCAACATGAAATTCACTGTAGCATCAATAAAACAGCCACTACACCATATCTTATGCAGAACTGCTGGTAAAAGCCTTCTGTCAGAGGAGAATAAATTTAAATGTCCATGAGACGATGTGATATAGAATTATAAAAGTATCTGTATCTACTCCTATAATAACAGGAGGCTGGTTAGCCAAATTATTATTGGACATTCAAATTCTGACTGCAACATCATAAGAATCTGTTTTAAATAGCTTGTCATGACTGTGTTTATCAGCCTCTAATATGACTGTCTATCAGCCTTTAATACGACTGTGTCTATCAGCCTATAATACAACTGTCTATCAGCCTCTAATACGACTGTGTCTATCAGCCTCTAATACAACTATCTATTAGCCTCTAATACGACTGTGTCTATCAGCCTCTAATACGACTGTGTCTATCAGCCTCTAATACAACTGTGTCTATCAGCCTCTAATACGACTGTGTCTATCAGCCTCTAATACGACTGTGTCTATCAGCCTCTAATACGACTGTGTCTATCAGTCTTTAATACAACTGTATCTATCAGCCTCTAATACGACTATGTCTATCAGCCTCTAATACAACTGTATCTATCAGCCTCTAATACGACTATGTCTATCAGCCTCTAATACAACTATCTATTAGCCTCTAATACGACTGTGTCTATCAGCCTCTAATACAACTGTGTCTATCAGCCTCTAATACAACTATCTATTAGCCTCTAATACGACTGTGTCTATCAGCCTCTAATACGACTGTGTCTATCAGCCTCTAATACGACTGTGTCTATCAGTCTTTAATACGACTGTGTCTATCAGCCTCTAATACAACTGTGTCTATCAGCCTCTAATACAACTATCTATTAGCCTCTAATACGACTGTATCTATCAGCCTCTAATACGACTGTGTCTATCAGCCTCTAATACAACTGTGTCTATCAGCCTCAAGGATCAAGAGGAACATCCATAGGAAGATTGAGAACTATCCTTGAGAAAAATCTATCACAAACTTCAACTGTCAAAATCCAATATGACTGTCTGTCGGCCATTTTGTCTTTCTGAGTAGACTCAATATCAAATGGGCACAACAAGGGACCAAACGGAACCTACATGCAAGTTTGAGAAATATCCTTCCATCACTTTTCAAGAAATAGCCATAACAAACTTCAACTGTCAAAATCTGAGATGGCGGTCTGTTGACCATTTTGTTTCCCTGAGCAGACTAAAAATTGAATGGGCACAACAAGGGACCAAGTGAAATGTGAGAAATATCCTCTCAGTACTCCTCAAGATATAGTAATAACAAGAATTTTTTAACAACAAACCACAAATTCAGGGTGATTTAAATAGCCCACCATCTGATGATTGCAGGCTAAAAATTGAAGAGCCATAAACAAGAAATAAAATTGGCATTGCCTTATGAATTTTTTTGGGTATTTAGGCGATTGTGCTCAGTGTTTGGTTAAATTCGTTGTAAGCTTGATAGTCCCCAGTTACCTAAAAGCCCTTCCATTACTGCCTCTACATGTATTGAGGTCTCTAATTTGACAGCTATGTTCTACCTTGCAGAAAGAGAGTAATAGGTACAGGGCAAACATATATATCTCTGTACTAATGTGTACAAATTGCACAGTCAGACTTTTTTCCCTGCCACCTTCCCAAGGCTATGTTTCCCAATATGTGCATTTATACACATCAAATCTGAAGTCAGCCTATAAAATCAGTCTATTTTTGATTGGCTCTAACTAAATCTGGCATGATTTGTCAACCATCAAAAGAGTACCACTATCATACAAACATCAAATGTGTATATAGATTTGACAGAAGACCAGGCATTTAGTTCTAGCCAGTCCTGGAGCAGACAAGGAAGTCCATATATAAGTGTAGATAGTCACATCACCAGTATTGTAGCAGGTGTTTCCCAAACTCACCTTCCCTACCTTCCCTAACTTCTACACACACCTGCTAGTAGCTGAGCAATGGGTATTAATGGAACCAATAGATTCCACATAGCGTACTGCAATAAGCCATAGAGGCCAAGACAATCTGCCGCAAAGAAGGGGGATGGGCTTATCACAAGGCAGTGAAAATTGCATTTGTTGGCACTGCAAATGAACATTTATAAATCAAACTGGGCTTATTCCAGGGTAGTGAAATTGCACTTATTGACATATTGCAAATGAACAGCAATATAGATAAGGGTGGGACTATCCCCGGTACATAACTTGGATAAACACAATAATAAGACTGACAGATGGCTCTATACATAAACAAGGTATCTGATATTATTACAGTCAGCGGTCTGATATTTTATGATATTTTATATAATATGTGTAGGCTTGAGTATGTTGACATATCGTAGATATAACATGTTTTATATTGTCATAAAACATGATTTATATCAGCATTATTCTTTATCTGTAAAAGGTCTTGCTAACCTATCTAAAATATCTTTTTCAAAAGGGATGAATACTAGCAGTATGGTTCAAGGCAGAAGTCATCAGACCACACTGACAGCCATATACGAATGGAATAAGAACATATGCCATTATCAGTGGGAAATGTGTTTTATACCAAAAATGGGATGTTTTGTTGATAAACATTTAGTTGCAAATCATCCTGTGTATTTTCCAAACTCTCTTTTTAAACACAATTTTAAGTGGCTTATATTGATAATAAAAGAAATATTAAACCAGAAGTACGTACATGTTTTAAAAGCCATAGGTTGATGTACTCTAGATCATAGTGTGGCTTTACCGAACTTACAATATAGGGATTTATCAGACACACTTGACCTTCAAAGTGATATCTATCCAAATCTACCATACATGTAGTACAGACATCACAAGGGTTCACACATTCTAACCCATACATGTAGTACAGCATCACAAGGGTTCACACGTTCCAATCCATACATGTAGTACAGACATCACAAGGGTTCACACATTCTAACCCATACATGTATTACAGACATCACAAGGGTTCACACATTCAATACATGGATTTGAAAATCTTATGGTACAGTAGTGATCCAATCTTGTTCCTAAACTTAATCAGGAACTGTGATGAGTATTGTTTGTTTTTTTAAATCCATATTTTTGCTGAAAATAGCACTGAAATTTTCAGAATGTACTTCATGACATAAGAAATACTAATCACTATCTTCAAAACCAAGAAATTCGTTATTCCTGCCTCTTCATATAATTGTTGAATGCCGATCAGACAGACAAAAACAACTTAAACAAAGTTTAATCCGCAGTGAGCTAAAAGAGAGTATATAAATATATATATGTCAGTCCAGTACTGAGTATATATATATGTCAGTCCAGTACTGAGTATATATATATGTCAGTCCAGTACTGAGTATATATATGTCAGTACAGTACTGAGTATATATATATGTCAGTCCAGTACTGAGTATATATATATATGTCAGTACAGTACTGAGTATATATATATATGTCAGTACAGTACTGAGTATATATATATGTCAGTCCAGTACTGAGTATATATATATATGTCAGTACAGTACTGAGTATATATATATATGTCAGTCCAGTACTGAGTATATATATGTCAGTCCAGTACTGCATGAGTATATATATGTCAGTCCAGTACTGAGTATATATATATATGTCAGTCCAGTACTGAGTATATATATATATATGTCAGTCCAGTACTGAGTATATATATATGTCAGTCCAGTACTGAGTATATATATATATGTCAGTCCAGTACTGCATGAGTATATATATGTCAGTCCAGTACTGAGTATATATATATATGTCAGTCCAGTACTGAGTATATATATGTCAGTCCAGTACTGAGTATATATATATATGTCAGTCCAGTACTGAGTATATATATATGTCAGTCCAGTACTGAGTATATATATATATGTCAGTCCAGTACTGCATGAGTATATATATGTCAGTCCAGTACTGAGTATATATATATATGTCAGTCCAGTACTGAGTATATATATGTCAGTCCAGTACTGAGTATATATATATATGTCAGTCCAGTACTGAGTATATATATGTCAGTCCAGTACTGCATGAGTATATATATGTCAGTCCAGTACTGAGTATATATATATATGTCAGTCCAGTACTGAGTATGCATATGTCAGTACTGAGTATATATATATATGTCAGTCCAGTACTGAGTATATATATATGTCAGTCCAGTACTGAGTATATATATATGTCAGTCCAGTACTGAGTATATATATATGTCAGTCCAGTACTGAGTATATATATATATATGTCAGTCCAGTACTGAGTATGCATATGTCAGTACTGAGTATATATATATATGTCAGTCCAGTACTGAGTATATATATATGTCAGTCCAGTACTGAGTATATATATATATGTCAGTCCAGTACTGAGTATATATATATATATGTCAGTCCAGTACTGCATGAGTATATATATGTCAGTCCAGTACTGAGTATATATATATATGTCAGTCCAGTACTGAGTATATATATATATATGTCAGTCCAGTACTGAGTATGCATATGTCAGTACTGAGTATATATATATATGTCAGTCCAGTACTGAGTATATATATATGTCAGTCCAGTACTGAGTATATATATATATATGTCAGTACAGTACTGAGTATATATATATGTCAGTCCAGTACTGAGTATATATATATATGTCAGTACAGTACTGAGTATATATATATATGTCAGTCCAGTACTGAGTATATATATATATGTCAGTCCAGTACTGAGTATATATATATATGTCAGTCCAGTACTGAGTATATATATATATGTCAGTACAGTACTGAGTATATATATATATATGTCAGTCCAGTACTGAGTATATATATATATATGTCAGTCCAGTACTGAGTATATATATATATGTCAATCCAGTACTGAGTATGTATGTCAGTCCAGTACTGAGTATGTATATGTCAGTCCAGTACTGAGTATGTATATGTCAGTACTGAGTATATATATGTATATGCCAGTGAAAAAATATATTAAATCAAATCTACTGGCTATAACATAGCCTGTTTTATTAAATACATCACTAACAATTCTATGTGAATGATCAGACTCCCTGAATGGACAAGTCACTCTGTAAAGTGTGGCTATTTTTCATACCCAATAAACTCTCACTTTCAATAGAGATCACTCCTATCAAATCCATTCAGCAGCTCAGGTCAGGCATGAGCAGTGAGTTATCAACTGTTTGAAAACATCTGAACCCTCCATACTGATAGAGCTTGTAATTCTATATCAGGGTCAAATCACCCAGTGCCAGTCCTTTGGATAGGCTCTAAAACAATAGATAACTTATAATTACTGGGAGGAAAGTGACCAAGGCCTAGAATATCCATTCCGGCCATTCTTAACTTAGTTTTTATCTACCTATCTATTTATCTATTTACTTCAAGGTATCTATTCTCAAAAAATAACGAGTCGTAGAACTCTGTTAGGTAGCTACTATAATTGTCATTAAAATGTAACCAATTCATAATCACATTACTAATATTGATTGTATTATCTAGTGTATTTGCTGGACTCTGTGTAGCATGTTTAACCTTATTCCTCTCCATACATATGTGATGTATTATGTAAGTGTCCCTGACCCCAGTTAAGCAGGCTTGTTTTATCGACACTCAGTGGTTTAGTGTGACCTTCCTCTCTGACCTTATCGAGGAGCTAAGTACTGGTATAATCAGTCAATGGTATACCTACACAATCAATAGAACTGTCTTGTCAAGTCTGCTGGCTTTGTTATGTACAAATTTACACCACAACAACAGTAACTATTAATGAGGGAAATCGTCTCTCCACTGGTATAGCATTTATTAATCAGGATTAGACTCATTCAAGTGTCAGTTCACAGGGACAATACACACATTATCTAAATCAGTTCTCGTGGATTTTTCTTCTTATATCAACAGGAATGTCAACAGGGCATAATTACTGCTACATGTACACAGAAAAATTCTATTGTATCTATAAGAATTTCAAATCAGGTAAGAAGCCTGACAGTGAAATTGAACACTGCATGTCTACATTAGCAATCTCAAAATATTATATATATGGCAATAATCAGTTTGGAAACAAAAAGGGGATGGGGTGGGGTAGCTGGTAATATGCCGAGCTGGAACAAATTTAACCCCTCCCCCAATTTTAAGCCTCTGACTAAATGCCTAGGACAGGAGAAAGTCCTGGCAGTTAACTAGAATATTGACTATAATAAATACAATGTATATGACCAATACAAGTGGAATCATCATTTATCAACAAGTGGCTATTCCTCAGTAATCTGTAGTGGTAAATATCACAAAAGCACAAAAGCATGATACTTTATTGTACATGTACATTGTTCTGTTCAGATGTCGAGACCCATGATCATTACAACTTAAGCTGCTTACAAGTTGATATCATGTAGACATTTTTTCCTATAATGGAAAATCTCGTGAGAGTATGGAAGAAAAACCTGTATATTTCTGAAGTTTTCATTATACACAATCCTTCCATACCTACATCAGCACATATTGAAGTACAGGCACCAGTATATAAGGCTATGAACAAGATTACACTTGGAGACCTGCCATTTACAGACCAATGTGTGTACACCTATATCTGGGTTATATACCCCACGAAATGTCAAGAATGTCCGGGATATAAAATGTTCCAAGAGTGCATGTATAATAATACCCCTATTTGACCAACAAATGTGAGTACCCCTAGATAGGATGAACCTTGATAGAATGAATTTCTATAAATATTTACTCAAGAGTACTGTGAATGCAATCATTTACTCCTCAATATTTTCCTTAGCTTGAAATGTGAATCAGTAAAATAATCACTTCCTTATTTACTTACATAATCATAATCCGGCAGATCGAGAGAATGTAAAATACTAATATATCTTTATTGGAGAAATAAGTATAGGTAAACAAAACTGATATATCTCCCAACAACTAGTAGTATTGTTTACCAAACAAACTGGCCTGATGTAAATCTGTGTGTCTATAACCTATAATCTCTATGATACACCTGACCTTAAACATCGTTCAGATCAAAGCATCACCTAAATAATTTATTAGCCAGGAATGAAAAAAAAATTCTTACATATAATTGACTTGATTCATTAACCGATATTTTTCATAGTAGAGTTTTTGTATCCCCTAAAGTAGAGGAATGATATACATACAAATACAAAAGATGCTAAAAATAGCTTGTAATACAAGTAATTAGTGTAAGTATGCACTAGGGTTACAATGGTACTAACAAGCACTGTAAATAAACATCAAAGGTGATCAAGAAATAAGGTGAGTGGAAACTGTTCATCAGCCTACAAGATTAAACATACTAGCACCAATTAGCATGAAGAGAATAGCACAATCAAAGTTAATACTGAGTATCAAACCTCAAAAGCATGCAGTACATCACAAGATAATTGGACAACTGTACTTTTAATTTAAGGGTGTATGTTACATTAATGTGAAATGTTATTTTCTTTACCAAAAGAGTTCGAACCTAGATGACATAGTCGTCCATATCCCAAATACATGCACGAATTTAGTTGTTTGCATTAAGTGTGATATTAAGGTTTTTAACCATTTGTTATCATGGCTACAGAAAAATATCTTGGGGAAAAGCAAACCACTCCATATCAAAATTAAAAGGCACCACTAGACTACTAGAGCAATGCATGTACAACTACCTGGTTTGTGAATTTATCTTTAATGGTTTTGGAGTTCGCATTGCAAATGGTAATATTTAGGGTTTTCATTGAGTGAGGTGTAGGGAAAGAGCCCAGTTTCATAGCCCCACAAATGTGTTTGTGGCAGATAATTAAGAAAGCTGTATATTATCTTATCTGTTATAAAAGTAGATTTGATCTTCAGTTAATTTGATTGAGAATTTATTTGTTGGTTTCCTAAGAATGCTTGCATTGATAAAACGTGGTAATTCTGAATAAAAAATATTGGAAATTGATTTTCAGAAGAAAATTCTCACTTTGCAAGGACAATAAAAGGCAGCTAGCATACACCCTTAAAATATTGTTTCATATACAATGTATTTGTTTCAGTTATTACTTCATTGAGCTGATTAGTAGACAATGTCACCTAGATAAGGTGTAGCCTTACTACTAAAATCATTTTTTAAACTTGTCATTAACTTCATTAACATCTACTGATAAATCTACTTTCTGTCCATCACAAGTCTTTTTTTCTTTGTTTACAGATAATACAGCACTGTTGATACTATTAACACAATGCCAAGACAATAATCTATCCAAACATTGATGAAAAAGCCCCATGCTCATTTAGTATTAAGTAATTAGTCACAGAAATATACATGTAGTGATAGACTGGGAGGCGAAGGTAGTGTTCATGAAGGCAAATGTGAGACAGGTACCGTATTTATCCTGTAATAAGCCCAAGGGGACATTATCATATATATAAACACTGAATCGAAGTAAGAATAAGGTTTACTGCAGGACAATGAAATAGTTAGCACTTTTACTGAAATGCAATAGCTATGGATGGGCTTACTAGACATGCCCTTATTGCTGGATAAATACGGTAAGCCAGAGAGAGGTGAGGTGATGGACATCAAAACAGTAGCCATGGCCATCACAGTGGATGCCTACCTTTCTAGGAGTGGCCACGGGTCGCGCCTCTACGTCCACGACCTGAAGCTTGGGAGGGGGAGGGCGTGGAGGGGGAGTTTTCTGTTTTCTTCTGTGCAGCTGTCAGTTAGGAAACATGTATAAATATTGCGATATACTGAGTTTCTGTGTGATTCCAGCTAACAAATATGATGTGCATTATTGAAAGATGTAAATTAGCTAACTAGCTGACACAACACTGTATATAAGAAAGTATTCTGTCTTCCCTACTTAAGCAAGAACTATTCCACCTAGATGCGCTCTTTGGTCCTCATTTTGGTAATCAACTTTTCCATCTTAAGTCTTAAACTACAATTTTCAAACAATTCTGATGTTAAGTACCATACAATTACGTTTGTTGATGTCTGAAATATGCCATCAAAATAATAAAATCATTGAGAAAATGCTGTGATTTTTTTGCAAATATTTTTAATGTTAATAAACCGTTTGTCCAACAGCTTTTCTCTAATATGATCATGGGGGTATTTTATGTGTTATCTAGAAAATTTACTAAATTACTAAAATTTAATGAAATCCATATAATATTCAACAGAAAGCAGCTAAATAGAATCCATAGATATACACAATCTCAAATAACAATACCAATTTACAAACTGAATATATTTACAATTCTTAAACCATGCATTATGCATCACCAATCTCTATTTGAAATATTTGTGACAGGGATATATATAATATTACAACTAGGCTACAACACTGCTGCAACTTCAACAAAATCATTAACTATTAATACAATCCAGATCACTATAAAGCTATATATCACATCAACATCTACGGTATATAGGTTATATAAAGTATCCTTACCCAGAAATCCTCTGGACTGTTCTCCTGTTCCAGCTTAAATATGGCGTTGTAATGGAAGATGAACTTGTAGACAATCTGGTTGACTGTTCCTTGGTCCTTCAGACCCACCACTCCCATTCCACACCTGTAATGACGAAGGTATCTAATATAATACAGTCACACGTAATAGGTGAAACCTGTACAAATCTACTTGCTACAGTTGTGTATTAATGTGTATAATTAAATTTTTGCTGTGTCTCAACATTTGTGGTTTCCGTGGTTAATAAGAATCTCAATAATAACCAGAACAAATTAAACTTCCTTTGTACACAGGGCTATCTATAAAGCTTCAAACTTTTATATTGTACAGAACAACACTTCACTAGAATCTAGCTCAGAGTATGTTTTATGAAATGACAGTTATTTGGACTCCTGATAATGAGGAAGGGCATAAATTTGACAAGGAATATATTTTATGACATAAGGCTGTCAATTCACCTTGATTCTATACTGACAGTATGACGCATGACATTATGTTGACTGAAATGTCTACTTAATGACAAGACACCAAGCTGACTAGGTTACTTGGTGATAGGAATATGACATATAACATTAAGTTAACAAAGGAATCTATAATATGACATATGACATTTTATGACCAAGCCGACTAGGTTACTTAGTGATAGGAATATGACATATAACATTAAGTTAACAAAGGAATCTATAATATGACATATGACACTTTATGACCAAGCCGACTAGGTTACTTGGTGTTAGGATTGACATATAACATTAAGTTAACAAAGGAATCTATAATATGATGTATGACACTTTATGACATTAAGTTCACAAAGGAATCTATATGACATATGACAGTCACTGTACTAGGATGCTGAACTATGACTTATGACAGTGGAGATTTATACAGAACCATGCCCAGTAATAAGCACACCCACATATTTTACTGTATAACAGTTGTATTTGTCCTGTTACCAGTCTGCACTCCTATTTTGAGTCAGAGATGTTTACCTCTCAGGCTTATTGCAGGATACATACAGTAAGTTGAGAGTAAGTTAATTAATTTGATGTCTCAAATAGGTCACATATGAGAGCAAAATTATATGATTTAGTAAAGCATGGCAGAATATTTATTACATCATACAATTCATCACAGGTAGGATACCTACTTAAATAGATTTGGCCCAAACACAATGGCCAAAGCCATAGGACTCATCTTGTTCTGTTTCTCGTACGAGGCTACCACGACCAAGAAACTCATGATGTACTTGAGCAGGTTGTAGTTGTCCTTGGGCAAGTTTATGACAGCCATCTTTAATTTGTAGATACAGGCAGACGTGTCATTCATACAAGCTGTACAAAGGACAAGATTAATTAATCTCAAGACCACACACTAATGCAGTGAAAGCATGCCTCAAATGTTACCTGGCTTTAACTGCCATCTACATGGAGAATTACGTACAAAACATGCATAAGTTATAGATTTGCATTTTTCCTTTGAATTCATATACAGGTTTATTTAGTTCTGCAAAGTAAAACACAACATAATTAAGTTCATGATGAACAAATAAAAAACAAAAATAAAGTACAAAAAATAGAAATTCTTAAATCGTTTTTTTTTTTCAATTGTTTCCTGGAATTTCAAATGACAAACTTGAAATATAATGAATTATCAGGGTTAGGTTCATGTTTAGGTATATTTCTAATGGTTTCAATTATTTTTCATTTTTATAGAAATTTATGTACACACCTTCCTGTATACTGACAAATTGCTTTGTAAGTGAAGAGGGTATCACAGCATCAGGTAACTCTCGGAGGAAAAGCTTCAACAGGCCTGCAATGGCCATGATGTCATTGTCTTCTTCCAGGTCAGCATTTCCTTGACTGTCAAAACTGGCACGCAGTTTCTCCACGACACGGGCACTTCCATTGATACGAAAAATACCCTCATGATCAAAGCCTGCATCACACAAAACAACGATAGCTTCAGACATGTTATTAGCAATCAATTGGTGTTAGTCAAAATCAATTTTCTTTATAAAATATATTCATTAAACAAGAATTTATTGAAAGAAAAAAAACTCATTAATATAAGTTACATTTATTATTGTCACATAGCATGCATTTTTTTTTAATTTTTCTAGATATTCATAATCCACAGATAGTATTTTTTTAACACTTTTGCAAAAGCTTACCTTTATTTTGGATATGCTCGCACACTCGAGTCACCAGGAAAGGCACAATGGATCCCGTGGGAGCTAGCTGAACAAGCTCATCCAGGGGAACTCGAAATGTTTTACGGGCATTTGATGTGATTTTCCTCCTTGTCCCAGGACTTTGCAGCAACTTTCTGACCTTCTCCATAGAACCATCAGTGTTAAGTCTGTTAGTCTGTAAATCCATATTAGTATACATGTCAGGCTAACACAATAATGAAATTATCTACAGAACATACAGAGATACCAGAGTTTCTACTCTCTGTTATATAGGTCATCAAGCTACATCGCCTGGACATATAAGGAAGACAAACTTAACCTGGACACTATATATAAGGAAGACAAACTTAAATGATAAAACATATCTTTCCCACCTGACAACGTAACTATCTACTGCAGTGTTTTCACAAGGCAGCCCCCTATCTAACTACTACAGGGACAGATCAAAGCTTTCCTGCATACCTTCCCATCCATTTTGCTTGGTAGAACCATTATGATAAAATGAAGAGAAATGAGCTACAAATGACTATATCAGCTGCCCATCTCCACATGGTAATAAGTGGTTCAAGGCTAAGACTTGAGGGCAGCCGGACCTATCTGTCTGCCAGTCCACAAAAAAACACAGACACATGTCCTATCCATCTTCAATAACCTCATCTTGCTTGGATAGTGATGGACATTTATCTAGCTACACAGACCAATGTGTGAAGATGCATGTCCATTCATCTGTCTTTTGGCCACTCTACCTCTTTGTGATTGTTTTTCCTATATTTCCCCATGTAGGCCGGACTAGAGTACAACACCAAGTCACATGTACCTCAGGGGTCAGAAATATATAATTATATAAAGAATGTATTTCCAGATATAATTACATAAGACTTTTTAACTAAATAAAATTAAGGTCATTTTACAATTATTTCACTTTTAGATTAAAAAGAGTTCCATTTCAATATTACTATTTCATGTCTAAAATGAGAAAAAGAATCCCATTTAAAACCAGTAAAATTGTACATAAAACATGTTTTAAATTAGAAAATCATTTTCAAAAATTAATTATAAGCGTTGATGTCAATTATTTTTTAGTTTCATCGGGGTATGCCCCGATGAAACTAAACAAAAATGACATCATGATCAATGCTTAAATAAATATATATAATTACTTTCATCCTAAAATTAATTGCTCTGCTATTAAACTCATATGTAATCATAAAATTTTAATGCTATAGAGCCATCAGATATCATTTAGCAGGTGTGTGAATTCAGTTCATAAATATATGAGCATTAAAATTGTTTCAAACATCAATATATATCAGGTACTATATTTAATATGTAGAAAGATTAGACCTATGTACTTACGGTATGTCACTTCTAATTGACAAAATACAAAAATAATAGGATGTCTTGGGTAAAATAATCTACAGGTAAAAAACAAAAATTCCAGCTACATGACATTATATACATGCTTCTGAAAATTTTGTGAAGTGTCTTAATTCCTTTACTTTGCGTGAAATGTTACATGTTGTTTTTACACTTATAGCATCAACATTATTACCTTCATCCCACTGGTGACATGGATGGATAGGATATCATAAATTTTGACCTTGACTTTGTGTATAATTTCAGATAATTAAGATTGATGCTGACAACCTCTAAAACGGGTTCATTGATTACCACGGTATGTAAAAACAATGTATGTAAAAACAAAAACAAAAGATGAAAAGAATGAATTGTTCAAGGTTTCCACTTTTCAAAAGGATGCAAGGGAACAGAAGTATGAATATAGCTTGTGAAGTGTATATACACACACACAGTGTTGGATGTACTCTAGTGATACAGACATTTATCTCAGGTGGAACAGAGAGAAAACAGACATACAAAATGATTGTAACAAGCTGCTATAATGGGACATCACAACAAATAAAAGATAAACTAATGAAAAACCAAATAGTCTTTAGATTTTCTTTTTGTAAGAAAAGACATAATGAAATCTACTTGTTGCCATTTTTTTTTTCAAAATACATATTGTACTATATTTCCAGCTATTCTTAATCCAACTGATAACCCAGCTACTAAAAGGTTATTTGACAGTTTAATTCTGATGATTTGTTGTGCACTGTACCTATGAGCTGATGTAAAACCAGTGCCACACCTTACAGGGAGTGTTGATATCCTTCAAGTGGATATAAACGTCACATTAGTAGTGTTTACTAATTCAATATACTTTGTGAACAGCAGTGTTCAATATTTTTTTCCATAAAAACAGTATTTAATATTTTTTTAAAGAAAAGTTATTGTTTTTCTCTCAATGATAATGTTATTTCTGTTAATACTGCCTAATGAAAACAAATTCAATAATATATGTAACAAATTAACAGTTATATTACATAATCTTATGGTAAACAGTTAGTCTCAACCCACAAGAGAGTTATTGGGGAGTGTCTAGTACCACGTATTTACCTCAAATACACTTGTGATGTATGGCCACGATCTGCACAAACACATATATCCATGCAATAATTCAGACTATAGCTGGCATTCACACACAGAATACAACATTTAATTACTTTGATGTCATTGATCTAAAGACAAAAACATTTTTTGTAGGTTTCATTATATAAAAACAACAACATAATGATGAAAGAATTTAATGAGATGTACTTTGAAAAATAATTACAAGAAAACACTTCAACAAAGAAAATCAACCAATAAACTCTCTCTGTAGTACATGATTATACTGTCGCTTCACTTATGCCTGTTTTTTTTGTATCTAGGATACTTAAAACAAATTCCTTAAATCACTAGATGAAGCCAAACAAGTAATGGCAATGATTATTACTTATATTATAGTAACAGTGACTTTGACCTGATAACGATTATACCTTATATAGTAACAGTGGCTTTAACCTTACGATGATTATTCCTTATATAGTAACAGTGACTTTAACCTTACGATGATTATTCCTTATATAGTAACAATGACTTTAACCTTACGATGATTATTCCTTATATAGTAACAGTGACTTTGACCTTACGATGATTATTCCTTATATAGCAACAGTGACTTTAATCTTAGATCTTAACTCTACAAAGTCAACTCATTTATGTATTGAACTTGAATTATTGTTTAAAAATTGGAAGAAAAATTTAAACAGTAAAACCATTTTTATTTTATATAAGTGACCTTGACCTTTGATTAACAACTCTGAAAAATGCACTCATTTGAGGTATTAAACCAGGAGATTGGTATATTCAAATTACCTAATTAAAATTTCATATAAATCAAAAGAAAAATTAAAACAGAATTATAAGTGGTTTCGAATGATACTTACTAGAATACAAGAACTAGAAACTACGGATATAAAAGAAACAGTACAGAAGCATATTCTATTTATAGTAACAGTGGCCTTGACCTTGGATACATAGCCCCACCCCCACCCCCCAAGCGAGATGACCTTGTATTTTTCTACCTGTGTAATGAGGTGACAATGATTCAATGTAGGAATTGAGGAAGCATGGAGTTATGTATATCAATCTTCATTTCTCCTACATTAGCAAGCCTAAATATACACATTCACTTCAGTTGTATTTATCAGACCACCATCTTTGACCAATACTGTAACCGGCACTGTCAATATATAACTAATTACATATACTGACCATTGTCCAGATCTAGGTCAGATAACCACCATAGGAATTAAGCCAATTTACACATCTATTCCTGTTTTCTCACAGGGTATTGTCATCTTATTAGCTCATTTGGTACAATGAATATTGTTGCATTACCATTTCGAAAACATGATTTGTGGTGGATCTGTGCTCCATTCTAATTCACCATTTAAAAAGGCTGGCTAAGAAGTAATTAATTGACTGTATAATGAGTGGGTTAACAACATCTTTGTCTATTACAGATGTTGACTAAACAAACCAGTACTAACAATCTTTCAATGTCACAAACTTAGAACATACTATCTATTTACAGCACCAATATACAAGAAATTCATTGCAAGCCATGCAGTACTTTATAAGCTAAGCTAGCATCTTCACAATTACACACTGCAGCTAGCCCGATGTACGCCTTGGTCAACATGATGAGATCGGGAAATTGAGATATTTTGTAGGCATGCCATTAAAGTCTACACAATATATATATATGAATGTGTAAATTTTAAATGTTACAGTTCTGAAATATCAAAATTAATCCAGGATCTATACCAAAAAAGGATTAAAGTAAAGTGCCAGTGTGCAGCCATGCATGAAACGACTTTCTGTTGACTGGCTGATCTATGAACATATGGCTATATGCAGTGTTAAAAAGCTGATCATGTTGACAAATTTAAAAGTTGAAACACAAATTAGGATTACAGGATACACTTAGCACCAGATGATAAGACCAGCAGGTATGAAACCTACATCCCCACAGAAACTGGCACTACAGGTAGATCTAGGCAGGTTAATCACCTATTCTGTACAACATGCCATCCAACCTTCACATCCAATCAGAGGTCTTATGGTATAAACAATGTGAAACACAAGTGTATGCACAGGGTGCTTTCAAAGTCATAGTGTGTTTGGTACTACACATGCTACAAGTATTAATCTCTGAATAAATGTCACTGTAAAGGTGAAGTAACATTCTCTTTACCAGGCATGCAGCAATATACATTCTACTTGGTCCAGATCTATATACACCTGGGGAATGGCATTGTGCAACAAAGGGAATTCAAAGCTTGCAGCATAATCATAGCTTGATAAACAATACAGACACATGGGTCAGACACTATATTTGCTTGGCAGATATATCATGACATCAACTACATGGCTACCGGCATGCTTGCCAACCCTCCATATTTTGGTAGGGAGACTCTTGATGTTTTACAGAAATTCTATTCTATTTTAGGTTATTGTTTTTATTGCGTGTGATTTAAATGTTAACACCATTTCCACGACTATAGCAAGTGAAATATGTTGTTTTAATTAAATGACCTTATTTTGGTAAATTTAGAACAAATGCGAATCTCCGAATGGAAATTCCAGTGATTGGCGTGGACATACCAGCAACTAAATTTTTGCAAAAATTGTACATGTCCAACTATAAGACAAACTTATTTAATTATCTCTAAATAGTCTGAAACTTAAAATCCAAAAGACAATTGAAAATTGAAGTCTCATTTCATCTTGACAAATTCAAGATCAGAGATGTCTAGATCTCTTATTACAACAGAATTTTGATAAAGCCAATCAACATGCCAAATTCCGTCATCTTATACAGTTTTGGAAAGTATTATTTGCATTTTGATTTTAAATTAGATTAGAAACAAAAGACTATTTGGGTTTACTGATCAGTATTATATTGAAATCTAACAGTGACTGTGTATACATATATGACTAGCCAGCTAATGTAGGTGTCAGACCCTGGCTATACAAATACATGCAGGAATATATCTCAACTCCAACATGTAAACAACATATATACTGTGATAGGAGCGATCTCTCACATACAAACATACTTCTATATCAAAGCATGCCCACTGACCTTGTGATAGCTTAATCTGACCCTGAAATAAAATGTTTTGTTGATACTGAGCCAATATGGTTTGAATTACTAACATTTTACATATTAACATTAATAAGAAGCTGTCAAGAATCAACAGATAATGGATAATAATTATAGCACTTGTCGATGTGAATCATTATCGTGGTGAACAATTATCTTATTTGTCCTCTTCATGACCAACGTATTTCCCACATGTGTTACAATTTCACCTCGTATGTTCCCATTCAGTGTGATTCAATCATACCATGAACATCAGAAAAGATCCAATCTTCTCACTACACACTTGCCCCTACACCTCATCCAACACTTTTTGAGACATTACAAAAAATCTCTCCATAGCCCCTGTTATCTTCCTCAGTACACCCTACGACAAATGACCTTTGCATAGTGCAGCTCCTTCTTCATTCCTTCCACTCCCTTTGTTCCCCTACACCCCACCCCCACTGAACATCCCACCCCTAATACTACAACCCATCCCCTCATATAAATCCCATCCAACACTACACCCAACTCTACTGTACATCCCACCCCTAACACTACACTCCACCCCTACTGTACATCCTACCCATAACACTATACCCCATCCCTACTGTAATCCCATCCCATCCCTAACACTACAACCCATCCCCTCATATCAATCCCATTCAACACTACACCCAACTCTACTGTACATCCCACCCCTAACACTACAACCCAGCCCTACTGTACATCCCATCCCTAACACTACAACCCAGCCCTACTGTACATCCCATCCCTAACACTACAACCCAGCCCTACTGTACATCCCATCCCTAACACTACAACCCAGCCCAACTGTACATCCAACCCCTAACACTACACCCATCCCCTCATGTAAATCCCACCCCTAACACTACATTCCACCCCAACTGTACAGCCCACCCCTAACACTACACCCCACCCCTACTGTACATCCCACCCCTAACACTACACCCAACTCACCTGTACATCCCACCCCTAACACTATACCCCACCCCTACTGTACATCCCACCCCTAACACTACACCCCATCCCCTCATGTAAATCCCACCCCTAACACTACACCCCACCCCAACTGTACATCCTACCCCTAACACTATACCCCACCCCTACTGTACATCCCACCCCTAACACTACACCCCATCCCCTCATGTAAATCCCACCCCTAACACTACACCCCACCCCTACTGTACATCCCACCCCTAACACTACACCCCACCCCAACTGTACATCCTACCCATAACACTATACCCCATCCCTACTGTACAACCCCTAACATTACACCCACACACATACTGTACATCCTATTCCCACCCCTAACACTACAACCCACCCCCACTGTACATCCCACCCCTCACTGTACACCCCAACCCTACATCCAAACCTCTCCCAGTACACCCCACCCCCTCACTGTACACCCCAACCCTTCATCCCACCTCTCCCAGTACACCCAACCCCCTCACTGTACACCCCAACCCTACACCACACCTCTCCCAGTACACCCCACCCCCTCACTGTACACCCCAACCCTACATTCCACCTCTCCCAGTACACCCCACCCCTCACCGTACATCCCACCTCTCCCAGTACACCCAACCCCCTCACTGTACACCCCAACCCTACACCACGCCTCTCCCAGTACACCCAACCCCCTCACTGTACACCCCAACCCTACATCCAAACCTCTCCCAGTACACCCCACCCCCTCACTGTACACCCCAACCCTTCATCCCACCTCTCCAGTACACCCAACCCCCTCACTGTACACCCCAACCCTACACCACGCCTCTCCCAGTACACCCCACCCCCTCACTGTACACCCCAACCCTACATTCCACCTCTCCCAGTACACCCCACCCCTCACCGTACATCCCACCTCTCCCAGTACACCCCACCCCTCACTGTACACCCCAACCCTACACCCCACCTCTCCCAGTACACCCCACCCCCTCACTGTACACCCCACCTCTCCCAGTACACCCCACCCCCTCACTGTACACCCCAACCCTACATCCCACCTCTCCCAGTACACCCAACCCCCTCACTGTACACCCCAACCCTACACCCCATCCCTCACCGTACACCCCAACCCTACATCCCATCTCTCCCAGTACACCCCATCCCCTCACTGTACACTCCACCTCTCCCAGTACACCCTACCCCCTCACTTTACACCCCAACCCTACATCCCACCTCTCCCAGTACACCCCACCCCCTCACTGTACACCCTAACCCTACACCACACCCCTCACCGTATACCCCAACCCTACATCCCACCTCTCCCAGTACACCCCACCCCCTCACCGTACATCCCACCTCTCCCAGTACACCCCACTGTACACCCCAACACTACATCCCACCTCTCCCAGTACACCCCACCCCCTCACCTGTACATCCCACCTCTCCCAGTACACCCCACCCCTCACTGTACACCCCAACCCTACATCCCACCTCTCCCAGTACACCCCACCCCTCACTGTACACTCCACCTCTCCCAGTACACCCTACCCCCTCACTGTACACCCCAACCCTACATCCCACCTCTCCCAGTACACCCCTACCCCCTCACTGTACACCCTAACCCTACACCACACCCCTCACCGTATACCCCAACCCTACATCCCACCTCTCCCAGTACACCCCACCCCCTCACCGTACATCCCACCTCTCCCAGTACACCCCACCCCTCACTGTACACCCCAACCCTACATCCCACCTCTCCCAGTACACCCCACCCCCTCACCGTACATCCCACCTCTCCCAGTACACCCCACCCCTCACTGTACACCCCAACTCTACATCCCACCTCTCCCAGTACACCACACCCCTCACCGTACACCCCAACCCTACATCCCACCTCTCTCAGTAAACCCACCCCTCACTGTACACCCCACCCCTCACCCTACATCCTACCCCTTCATGTACACCCACCTCTACATCCCACTCCTTACCGTACACCTCACCCTTATCTGTACCACTCTCTCCTAACAACAAGACATGATGAAATTACATCCTGTAAACTGCTGATAGCTGCTGACTGGTAATGTCATTTGTTTTAGTGGAGAAGTTTCAACAGGTATCATATGGAAATAATTACTACTTCACATTTCTAGAAGAACCTCTGAAACAGCACAATGCCTGTTGTGGGGTACATAAAGTACAGTGTGAAAATCCTACTGAGCATCACAGAGAAATCAAATCAATGATTTTTTAACAATCCAGAAATGTGTTACTATTACATATTTAGTTTTACGAGATGATTTCCCCCCAGTTTTTGTTCTTCATATATATTATTTGGAAGCTTACCAGTTCAGATGGATATGTTACAAGCAGCTGATCTAAACACTGGGTTTCTCAGGTGTAAATCTGTTATTACAATGGCATTTTGCCATTTCTATCACTTTTGTACATGAACAGCAGAAATCTTGTCAGAAACAATATTTGCCAGACAAAAATTATTTCTACTTAGGATTTACACTCATTATTGTAAACATATGGAAATCACCCCGATGGGAAAATCACCCCGATGGGAAAATCACCCCGGTGGGAAAATCACTCTGGTGGGAAAATCACCCAGTTGGGAAAATCACCCATTTGGGAAAATCACCCCGGTGGGAAAATCACCCTGGTGGGAAAAGAAAATCACCCTGGTGGGAAAAGCACTGTTAAGTTCATGTTATTTGATTTCCTGCACTTTTAAAATCGATCCATCCAATATTTCATTTTAATGAGATTTTATATCAGCTATAAAAGTCATTACTTGAAGCAATAAATGAAACAATGCCATTTAATTTGAATAGCAATTTCTACAACTGTTTCAGACAATCAGAAATCTGACACTTAGCATGTCTTTATTCACATGCCAGTATATATATATAACGTAACTAATTATATATAGCAATAAACTAATTAACTAAATCACCCTGGTAATTAATATCAATTAACTAGATAATATATAGTGTTCAACACACTGATTTTGAAATGAATCAAGAATATTTTGTCTTTCAACAAAGAAATTTGTCAAACCAGTAGATGAAATGTAACAATTTGCAGTTGTAGTAATTGATCAATAAATGATTTTATTGTGAATCACGAAGAAACCTTTGTCAGAAATAGTCATGGCTGCATCTGTATCGTTTGCCTCATAATGCAGTCGAGTGAATTTACATAAAACATGCTTATTGCAAAGGCATTTTAATAACAAAGCCATTCTTGTGATTCCCGAGTATGAATTTGAACCCCATCACTACATTTCCTAACACTTTTGGCCTGTAATAGTTATTTTATCTAGATTTACACACACACCCAACCCTTCTCACAAGGACATACACTTAACTTTAATACACACTATAAAGGCACAAACACCAATAGTCTATCGTACTAAAACTGATTTCTGATACAGTAATACAAACTCGTCAACTGATATCCACAATTTCTAACTCAAAGAAATTAAATCTAAGATTTTTTTTAACTGAAAGTGAAAAATAACTCTTCTATTTACAGTTAGTGATACAATCAAGTTCTACTGTTTCCTCTTTTGTACAATATTACTGTTGTTGCATATAACATAATCTTATATCAGCAGATGTTTTCATTTCCAAATGCATTTTTCAATAGATTTATCTGGGTATTATTAATTCTTATTTCTTGAAACTCAGCAAATACAATAAAACAAGATTAAAATCTCTTATCAATTAATGATTTTGTCTCAAATGTTGTGTACTGAGGGAATTATCTCAGATAAACAAATTCAAGTTGAGTCTATAAATGTCCAGTGATCTTGCTGTATTATCTAGAACTGTGATACATAATCTGATACCTATGGTATATATTTATCTAGTTAAACACTTGTATTAATGATGGTAAATATTTACATCTAAATATAGATATCTGTGTAACTAACTGTCACCTATTTCTTTGATTGTAAGAACCTCTCAAGGTCAATAACAGTGTGTTATTTGATATATCCATTATATATCCATGAAGAATATCACTGGATGTTTGTGAAACACCAGCTTTGACAGACATGGAGCTATGATGTCTGATCCCACAAAATATCAGCATCCTATATTCCTAGCTCTATTGTAAATGTCAAAACCTGCAATATTTCTAAACAAACTTTTGACAAACATTAAAAGTCGAAACCTGACAAAACTTGAGGGGAAAATATCCAATTTGATATCAAAGCATAAGATGTCATCCCTTTTATACAGACTTTAGTAACAACATATAGAGTACATACAAAATACCAGTATACTGCAGTAGATTGTTGATGCTGATCTTTCTATATATACCAGTTCACAATATTGATTCATGATGGATAATTAACATGAATTTACCTGAAATAAAATCACATTAACTATATATATATAGCTAGTAATGTATAGTACCAGTAATGTCATCACATGCTATATACCTACCATGTTTGTAATGTCTGATATTGTTTTCATGTGGTTCTCTTGGTATCCTCTTGAGTTGGTATGTAGTTTCATTTCCTTGTATACTTGAACATTGGCTAGAGTTGGTGTATCTGCAGAGCAAAAGACACAAACTTAAGGGCACATGTTTACGTTATATGTCTAACAGACTGAAGAGCACTGGCCTGCATGTATATTACAGTACATCATATATACGAATTGTAAATAATCAAGTGGGCGTCTATACTTACAATAAACTCGGTTATAGATATACAGGTGAAAGGTACCAGGCAGGACCAGCACAGGTAGATATAGAGGACAGAATGGTAGTAAATGACAGAAATGGAATATAGCTGTGTACATTCTAACAGAATTACCTCACTCAGGAAGATATCTTATCATTATTTCAGTTAAACCTTGTTAATCTCAGTGGACCTCCAAACACAGTCCTACAAGGTTCTTACTGATTATCTATATAGACTAGAAATGTGAAAGGCTTAATAATGCTGTAATATCGAGTAACAAATGGATTACATTATAAAGTCTGTATAGACAGTAGCATTTTCCGCTTGTATATACTATATATGAATAATTGCAAGCAGCGAACAGTTAAGAAAATATAGATAAATGCCTCTGCTGCACTTTGATGAAAACTAAGCTAATTAGTCTAACTAAATTATATCTACAACTAGTGATGAGAACTGATTTCAATTTCATAATCAAATGCACATTACTGATCAATTATAATCAATGCTACAGCTGTTTAACCCTAAGTTGGTAGTGTGTTAAGAAATATTTTATAATCAAAATTACTATTTTCAGAAATTTTCAAAAATGTCTCCTTATTGTAATATATCTAGATATTCCAGTCATCGTTTCTAAGGAGGCATATAGGTCTAGATGTTTTGGTTGAATCCTTGTTTGGTAACAATTATGAACATCCAAAGGTATAAAAGATGTGCAACTGGTCAAGCCATCTAATGTAAGGTTCAATACAGTAGTGCACAAAATATGAAAAATGTTTTTTTTTCTAATGATAACTTACTTCTTAATCTTTTGAGATTTTATCAGTTTTTCATTCAAACTTTGGTGAAACAGCAAAATCATGAATCATTGTACATGAGGAAACAAGCAAACAATAAAACTTAAGGACTAGAGAAAGCTTAATCACAAAAAAGATTGATTTGAAAACAAAATAACATATTTTCACATCTAAATTTTATGATGGGTGATCAATCAATATAGCCTAGCCATGACCAGACAGTGGCAATTATATGATGAACCATGGCATGAAGATGTCGTAAAAAAACATTGAGCACACCTATATATTTCATCATGTTTTATTTACTGCTATCACAGAAGTTTAATGATGTCTGCTGGAACTAGCTTTGGCTGTGTACTGATTGTGTGTATTAGTTTTTAACCGAGATTTTCAAATGTTGATCAGAGATCAAATTACCTGCATGTTTGAACACACAACACTTGTTTCCAGTTGACTGCTCTCCCTGCCCAACACCTTTTTGTTGACAAGATTAGAGACCAGATCTGTACTACACTACACTATATACTTGTAACAGCTTAAAACACTCTCTGTGAATCCACTATATCCTACATTTTAACTTTAGTACATACTGCCTGGTATATTAATGTTTTAAATAACAAAGTGTCATACCATTTTACAATGCAGGATTGTTATTCATAAACAATATGCATGCTCCAAATTAAATTGAGAATGCTATTTTATCTTACTCCAAATATTGCATTTATTAAAAGTTAAAACTGTTATGTCATACAGTAGTATTGTTGATATTATGCAATTCCATATCAATTATCATTTACTGATTTTGAATATTACACATATAATATACGACAAGTTGGAGATGTTATGAAATTATTTGAATTATTGAAATTCACGTTTGTACTTTACAAATGTATGAATGACATATGTATACAAAAATTATGGTTTTGATGGACATCATTATAAATATAGGAGAATGGATTCCATTCTTACATACTTCTATTAACAACACCTAATGTGAGGAATTCCTACACAAATGTACTGTATATAAACATGTATACATGCATGAGAGCAGACAGCTGACTGCTGGTATCATATATATATACACATTCATCCAATCACTTAAACTGATCAATTGTAAAAATGGACAGCTTATCTACAAAATTAAGTGCCTGGTATCAAGTTCATAAGAGATTAACATTTTAATATTGTGAAAAGCTAGAGCATTATCAGGTCAGAATTAATGGGCCCCATAGAATGTTCAGATGTATAGTGTGTATGATAAAGACCATATAGGAATGATAAAATGAATATAAGAAGTAAAAGAAGGCATGGAGATATCGTTTATAATCAAGAGGCCATTTATGTAATGACTGAAATGAACTAGATTTGAAACTAGGAAAATGACTTAAAAGTTATACCATAATTGGAAGTTAGAATTTGTTTAGAAGAAGTTGAATTTCATGAAAGCTGTGACAGAAACATCTGTTTTGACTTGTACGTAAACCCTCAAAAATGAGAGAGGCCTTAGCGATGATCAGTTTGAAAGCAACTATGAGAGCTGAGATATCTGGATAAGAACACTAACTAGCTAAGCTCAAACATTTGAGATTTTGAAAAATTATGTTTATTCTTTAAACGAAATTCTCCATTCTTGAGATAATCATTTATACTGATATATATATTGATGATCTCCCCCCACAATAGATTTCCTTCTCAATCATCCATCTGTAATGTAATTACTGTTAGACATATATGCACATAATTTATATTTTTCTGTGGTCATGACCTGTACAACAGTATGCTATGTTTTTTGTAAGAAATATATACAGTGTATATACTATCTGGGTATTTGTAGTCACATCAATTTTTAAAAGTACAAATCATTATGGTTTTAGCAAACCAATGACTTTTCATGCAGGTGTGTGCAAAATACATCTTTCATCACTACTGTTAAGAGAAAACAAATTTGACCACTTAGGAATGAAAAGGCAACTAACTACCTATTAAGGATTAATAAAATCTTTAAAAAAGTTATCATTTATCAGGTAATTATAAGTCAAATAGAGTCAATGAGTCGTTATATTCACAAGCATAAGTACGGAGGTACTATTATCAGAATTGATTGCAATTGGAAACACCTTGTGTGTATCGGCAGCTTTACGTTATTGCAAATATTTCTTCTAAAATGAAAGTTGCCCACACAGGAATTTTCCAATAAAATCATTCTTTGAACCGTCGTGTTCCCTGATCAGTATAACCCGAATATATAAAATCTGTCCCATGTACACATGTATATATACAGGTAGGTATTTACCTGGAACTTACCTGGTTGTACAGGAGCAGTGGATGCTGACTGGTTATGGCTGCTTCAGTGACCTACAGGACAGAATGCGTAGTCCCAACATCCAGACCAATCAATAAATCCAGACACTGCCACCAAAACTGCCAACAATTAGAAACAGTTTTAGACCAGCCAATATATCCTAAACGAACATCTATCTTCCTTTTCTCTACCGACTGTCAGACCAGTGGCTAGCTGTACTGATGACCTGTCAGACCAGTCACTATTATTAATATTAGCATTATCTTTATGAGCATTTGGTGATAAAAGTACCATAAATGTCCTCCAATTATTACACACCACCAACAGAACTAATTATACTGTACCATTTATATCCTACACCATATATGACACTAAACTTTAAAGCTACTCTTTCTTAGGTACATACCTGTTGTGATATGAGATCCTACATCACATACACATGATACAGTTCATCAAATGTACAATGCACATGCATGGAAATTGAAGTAATCATTTCATTTGAAAAAAAAGGTATCTTCTAGATTTCCAATCCTATTTGTATTTAACTCAAAGAACATGAAGTACATATGTATTGTTGAATACTTAAATTCCTATATATATACAGGAAATAAGTTGTAAGATGACAGAAGAATCTTAGCTGCACAAATGCAAATGCATGCATTTTATACTATATGTACAGTGGTGATAATTACAGCAATCATAGTCCATGATAATATGTACATGTTCAACTCATCAACATATAGTTTGTGAACCAATTTGAAATAGCTATAATTATATATGTTGTTATAGCACTGTGATATAGTGGCATAATATATAACACCAAATTATATCATTATTATTATTATATATTAATATAGTCTATCATTATATTACATATATATATATATTATTTGTAGATGTATATATATAAACAATCCCCCTTTGATAGAACCATACTTAAACATACAGCCAGTACATGGAATACAAGCATACACTTAATTATCATACAAAATGCATGGCCAGTATCACATATCTTTTGCTTCTGAGAACATCATATGGGTGTTTATTAACATCTAAAAACATAAAATATATATAGGAAATACCTGCCTACAAAAGGATCACATCTTTAATATGTGTACTGTAGAATGTTTACTGAGCCCCCATAGATAGATGTTGTTGATGTGATAAGTGGACTTGAATGACTTCCAATCCCAAGCTGGACTTTGTCCAACTTAACAAAAGGTCTGCACTAAACCAATTTGCCAAAACTAACTATTTATAACTCTAGATCTGGGCTCAAGTCATCATTTAAATACTTAATGCATACCATAGCACAGTCTACATCTATTTTATAAAAATCTCTTCAATTTCTCTGTCCGAAGCTCTACAAACTGATCAATACTATGGCAGTTCATTTTCCTTAAGGGTTACATATATATATATACAGTCTACCCTCGTTATATCGCCACATTTTGTCCGTGTCAATTATGGCGGTATAACGAGGGTGGCGTTAGTATCGAATCATGAAAATTACAACAGTAAAAGATAATGTTGTACCAACGTTTTAATAAATACACAATGAGTTAACATATAAGACACCATGGTATTGACCGTACATTTCGTAGCTTACAAATACACATTTACATATGTAATTTCTGAAAAAAATCATTAAGTTGCTTTTGTCTCACGCCATCTGTTACAATCTGTCGAATTTTATTGGAAATTACGCGGCACTGGATCAAGTCCGATTCGGTGGTTTTATCCGATGTTTCGAGAAATCTTACAACGATTTCCATAGCTGCCTTGGCTTCAGCAGCACTGGGTGGTACAGGTGGTTCATCGTCATCGTCCTCGTCATTTTGATTGTCATCGCCTCAACTTGTCACCGTGTCCACAATTACGTCCTCCGTCAAAATTTCCGAAACGCCCGTCTGCCTGTCAATGTCAACAAATTGTCTCACAGTCAGTCGGAGGTCCGGGTTGAGATCAAGGTCGTCTTATATTCTCGTCAGTAGTCTCGCGAGATCGGAATCATTATCATGGTCACCTGACGCAGCTAATTCTTGTGTGTCATGTACGTGTGGGATAAGTCCGCTATGCTTCCAACAATTGTTGATCGTCTCCGCCGTTACATCGTCCCATGCCAATTTTACGCACATATATAAACATTGATACATATATCTACATGAGCAATAGAAACTCATTCAAGCGTATAACTAAGTTACCTATGAAAAAGGAAATACCATAATTCTATAAATAGAACACTAAAGAGTTCCTCGATCGCAGAAAAAACGGACCAAGATGGCGATATTGTCGAAGGTAATATACACTGATTCGGGACGTTTGTATTGTTATGAATGTGGCGGATGACGGTATGCAAGGGTGGCGAACTTAACAAGGGAATTATATAGAAGGGAAATCCGTTCTAGGGGTGTAGGTGGCGGTATGCGAGGGTGGCGGTAGATTCGGGTGGCGATAGGTCGAGGGTACACTGTAGTTATAAGTTAGTTTCTGGTTACCCTTTATATGTATTGCACTATTGCTAGGTTTCGTCTCACTAACCATATATATCATGTTCTGTTGGCATCACCTATATAAGGATGGACACTGCCAATGTAACAACTGCCGGTACTTCTATCAACTGATGAATATATAGTGCTAGAGGTCTCAATTCCATGACAGTTTTTAATAATGGCAGCATCATGCATAAACATTGCCTAAAATGAATCAGTTGTCCTATCACTCATATCATGGTATATTAGCTCTCAGCAACCTTTTTTTCGCTAAATATTTTTGATACTTCTAAATAGAACACTAATCATACATTTGCATTCGGTTTGCATTCTAGCTTTAAGCCTTATTTAATTAAACTAAAATTTGAAATTATATAATTATTAGTGGTGCAACAATTCACAGGTGCAGCGATGTATTGAATCACAGAGTGGTGCATCAATGTATCATCTATCCTTGATTTGCATCACAATACCTGAAAATCTGTAGTAATCTCCCTGACATAGCTGTCAAGGCCATTCCTGCGGCTTATAAAGCTGCCTGTTGGAGTTCATGCAAATCCAAATTATCTAAATTCAAGAACAGTTTGTGGGAAACAGACAAAAGGTATGCTTTTTGTAACAGATGTAGACAACGACTCAAATATTCAGGAAATACCACAAACAGTCCAGTTTCCCAAAACAAAGGTTCCAACGTACCCCAAAGACACAAATGAGACCCTTTGCCACCTGTGTGGGTATATATTTAATTGGGTGCAAAATGTAACAGAAGAGGCAAAATGCAATGACAAGACCAGGAGTCTAACCCAGAATCTCTAAACTATAGACAGATGGCCTAGCTTCAACCATTTGAGCTTTACCAGGCCACAGACGTTCAGCTCAGTTCAGCTACAAACAAACATACAATATTTAATTTGTGGAATTTAAATCTAGGTAGATTATTTTACAAAAGTAAATGTGGCCCTGATAGCATCACAATAGGTAATCGTATATGTGTTTTATTTAGTCACCAACAGTATGAAGACAAGAATTAAGCATATCATTAGTGAAGCAATACAATTGTGATACCAGCAGAAATTGGAATCAAAAAGTGTGCATGCTAGGGCTGGATATTAGAAAAAAATATATTTGGTACAATACAATATTTTGAAAATCATTATTCAATAACCAAAACAGTAACTGAGGTGACAAGACTTTCTGCGTATGCATGAAATACCTGTAGCATGTGCACGCATGCATGAGCGCACCTTCATATAGGTCAGAAGTCATGATCATCTATAGCTATTGACAGGCAGTTATGACTTTCATTGCATACAAAGCCATGTCACCTCATTTACTGTTTTGGATATTATATTGATATATGGAAATGAATGTGTTTTTTTTTTATTTTTCTCACCAGTTTTTTCCCAAGTACAGGATAACACATGTATGTTATCTTCCATTAAACATGCAAGAATACTGCAGCCCATATGCATGAACGCCAACAAAGTATTGATAACTTAAAATGAAAACAACAAATTTCACTTTTGCCAACATTTCCCCATCATTGTAGCCTCTATTAACGTAGGTGAATAACTATTTTTTTTGCGACAACAAACATTTCTATGCATGTTTTCTGAATAACCTGTTTTCACTTGATAATGTGGGCACTCGGCAATACCCCATAATAACAGCCAGATGCAGTTGAGTATGGAGTCAATAATGTAATGAATATTGAAACAAAAATATTTCAAAAATGGTTTGTTTTTGTGTCTCCGTGTACATGTAGATTAAATGTTTGTTTATATATACATATTTGACTTCTGATATCACATTAGAGTAGTTTTCTATGTAAAGGTATGTGTATTAGAAATGAGCCTTAGTTTTGTAGACACGCCTTTCCTTTCACAACAACAATAACACACTGTTAAGTGCATTGCACATTCCCAAATATTTAAACTGAAACGGTCAAGTGTTGTCAATCATAAAAATGGTGCTAAAATGAGAAAAAAGTGTATACTAGAGTCTAAGGCTTAAATATACTGCAAAAATTATATCAAGATAAAATCAATACAATCCTTTTCCAACAAGAAATACTCGATCAAAGACAAAAACTGTAGGTATAATCCATGCTAGTCAATGTAAATAATAACTTCAAAGTAAATGAACGATGCTGTAAATTTTCGCGGTTTCATTGATTCGGCTAACTGACAGTTCTCATGTAAACATGACTCAGATTTTCACCGACTTTTTCAGACATTATTCGGACATTTTCGTTAGTAACGGTAAATATTATTAATTTTCAATCTTGACAATACCATGTGCACATCTTCATACATACCTTCAATGTTGATATTCCTTGTAATCACGTAAATGTTATGCGGTCTATATCGACTGTTGGTATCCACAGGCACAGATATTTGTAACTTTGCAAATCAGCAAACGCAAGGTCAAGACCTATCCTGTTTCAGCCAATCGAAATCGCTGAAATCCGAATATTTTTCGTACCGATGCCATTAAAGGTGATAGGCCACATTAGCAAAATCAATTCGTTTAATATAACAACACAAAATGTTTTCCTATAATTTTATTATGTTATTCACAATGATTTGTATTTAAATGAATAAAATAGATAACACTAAATCATTTCTGGTGGTATTAATCTGTATAAATTATCTACGAGGTCATCACATTATAGATGATAACATTGATAATCCAAACGCAATCATTTGTAAATGTAACAGACTTTCAATCTGAAGGCGTACACTTTTGGGGTTATTCTCCAGGAAGCATCACCATCACAAGGCATATTTTTGTGAACCATTGTCATCGCTACATTTATTGCCATTGATTAGATATCGTGTGTTGTCATTAATGCGTTACTGAATGCATATGTAATTTATCTTGTATCTGGTCTTCAGAAAATAACAACGCGGGTGTAGGACACACGGGTGTTTGAACAAACCTATCTAAAATATTGTAATAGATATAGACTAGTTCTCATCATCATTTGAGTCAGAAGGTACTGACTTTGACAATGTGTAATATTTTTATATAAATCATGCTAATCAAATAAACACAACTAAGATACTACACATAAAGGACTTGGTAATATAATAAAGGTAAGTTCTGTGTATAATTCATTTTTAAAATTATTGGATTATAAAGATTAATTCTACTTGAAAAGGAACCACTTGGAAAGGTTTGAAAGAGTAGTGGCCAACTGACATGTTGATATAAAGATTCTTAAAACATGCACAAAACATTATTTTGAAAATTTATAAAATACTTAAGAGAACAGTGGTCATTTCCATGATAACATTAAAAGTTCATCTGGACATGACATCTGACAGGTTTGATTTTCGTCATGATCAGATCCTTCACACTATTTTTATCAAAGAAGTTTTAGATGATGTGCAAATGCCAAAATATCTTTTTGAAGTACGGAAATGATTTTGTGAAATACTCTATATATATATATATATATTTCTCTCGGTACAACTACGACAGGAAATTCAAATCTATATCTTCGGATCACCAACACATGGTGCATATGATACATTGTGCTAATAAATAGATATATAGCTTAGAAACACAAATGACGAAGGAAGACAACTTTTTGACTCATACCCTGACCGGGCCTCGAACTCACGATCTACGGCACCCAATCGCCTAGCCAGAAATACCCGCAGCTTATACCGCTGCGCCACATCGGCGTTCTTAAAAAAGAACGTTTCAATGGTGCAGTGATGGTCGGCCCGATACCCTGACATGATCATTGTGGAAGTCGACTATAAGATGATATGAATACCTGGATCGCAATGTATTTACATACATGGATACGAATTGTACATATATTATATATATTTCTCTCGGTACAACTACGACAGGAAATTCAAATCTATATCTTCGAATATACATATATCATGAAAGTAATGCAACATCTCTGTCCAAGTTATAGTCCGATATTTATTTAATTCTCCATGATACTGTTAAGGACTAATCTAGACACTTGAACATTGAAAAAATATGGATTACTTAAAATATTTGTTAAAATGATAAACTTGTTTTTCCAGTAATCATGGCATTAGCAATGCATGGTGGTGATTCGTCACTGTTTTCTGACATCCGAGACCCAGGAGCCCGTGTTCGCAAGCTTTGTGATTATGCATGTCAGGTCGAGGTTGACACGGCTATCCCTCCAAAACGTTACCTTAGATCTGGTCTAGAGATGATCCGAATGGCAAAAGTCTACGACGAGGAAGGGAATATAGAAAGTGCATTTGTCCTGTACACAAAGTTCATATCGTAAGATTTATTCAAGGTGACATGCAAAATTGAAATATGGTTGTCAGCAAAGTTGTTCACTTGAGTATAACCTATATTAGCCCAAAAAATGGGTAATTAATTTTATGGGTAAGAGTATAATATTCCAAATTACTTATCAAACCATTTAAGACTATACATATATTAAAATGTGTAGTGTTTATTTCTTAAAAGAAAAGTCTTTTGACTTTTTGATATCTTTGATTCGTTGTGTATGTAGTAGCAGGTTTTGTTTTCAAAATGTTTGTATTTTTGAAAATATACTTTTTCACAAAATTTCCATATGAAAATACGATGAAATGGGGTTGACTTTATTAAAACTGTAAAATTCAAGATATCTGTTTGAAAAAAAAAATCTTTTGATAACCTTCAAAAATAATATTTACTCATATTACAGATTGTTTGTTGAGAAGCTTCCAAAACATCCAGAGTTCAAAAGTGCTCCATCAACTGATATAGCAGCTGTTCGCCAGGTAACATGGAAATAATTTTGTACATCTTTTTCAAACATCAGTAAAATAGGGCATATCAATGCTTTGTTTTTTAGGTCATCTGACCCAAAAGTGTCGGAACACTTAACCACTCAGCCACTGCGGCCCCTCGGTGGAATTCAGCTCTAACTTACCTGAAATGATTCCAAGATAATCCTTACCAAATGTTGTAATTTTTCAGGTCAATCTGAAATCCATGGCAGACATGGTTGCCATTTTGTAACATGGTTATGCAATCATTGTTTCCTTGAACAACACCTATTTCAAACTTCTTAAGTTCCACTAATGGGATTCAACTCAAACCTGCCTACAATGATATTGAGATGGTCCTGACTTATTTTTTTTTCCAGGTTGTTAAAAGTCTAAGTTGGCCGCCACGGCCAAAAGTACTACTATACTTGTTAATGAATATGTTTACTACAATAGTACAAGGGTTTTTTAGTGTCGGATAACTGTTACGGCCCATCGGCCTCTTGTTAGTTTGAAATTTATATCCAGATTTGGTAGAATGACAATGATTTCATTCTCAAAAAAAAAAAAAAAAAAAAAGGCTAAACTCTTCTAGCAGATTTGAAGACTGATTTGCATGTTGTTTCATTTGTAGAAAGTGAAGTTAGCTTTCCCAGTTGCTGAGCAAATTAAGGGAAAACTAACCAAGAAATATGCAGAAATTGAACGAAAACGCCAAGCAGAAGAAGTAAGTGTATTGTTTAATTGCTCCAAAGAAGTAAGATGTTGAATCAACAGTTTTTCACTGTACAGTTTGGCTATAGCTATCTCATTACAGCTTCATAATTGTTCTAAGGAATGATATATATTTGTTACCTGGTTGATTCCTAATTAAAGTTTATTAAATTGTCTGTTTAAGGAAAAAACATTGTAATTTGTTTCTTGGGACTTAAGTAACACTTGAAGAATATTTTCTTTAAGATATATTGATATATTACATAAAATGATAATTACGATATACTTCTAAGCATACAATATCAGAGAGTTTAGAAATTTATCTTTTTATAATTTTAGAGGAAAATTCAGGAAGAATTGGAGAGACAACAGGACAAAATTCGCCAGGAGGAGGAATTAAGGCGTCGACAACAAGAGGAGGAAGAAAACTGCCTTCGTCTGGCATCTGAAGCAAAATGGATGCAAGAACAGGAGCACAGGCTGCTGGAACTGAAGGAGCAGGAAATGATGAAAAACATTGATTCCCAATCCCAAATCCATGGTCCTGCTGTGGCCAACAATGCTGACAAAACTGGGCTGAACAATCAGAACACCAAACCAAGTGCACCACATGGAGCCCTTGGACTGGCCTTCATTCCCAACAACCTGGATGATGGTCGACCTAAGATTGAAAAGAACCTTCTGAATGACCCTTCAAGAATTTCTTCCAGTGTGCCAAATATACCAGACAGAGAGCTGAAGAAAAACCTAGTCATAAGTGATTCAGATTCACGTCTTGGGTGAGTTGGTTTTAAGGTTTGGACAAAGTTGAAATTAATTTAGCCTCCTGATCCCTCCACCAGTTATTGCATGAACATGTTACGATTTTCACTAAATAACAACAACTTTTATCTGGGTACATCTTATAAAAAGTTAGCGGGGCCACAGTGGCCGAGTGGTTAAGGTGTCCTGACACTCTATCACTAGCCCTCCACCTCTGGGTTGCGAGTTTGAAACCCATGTGGGCAGTTGCCAGGTACTGACGGTAGACTTGTGGTTTTTCTCTGGGTATATCAGCTTTCCTCCACCTCCAAAACCTGGCATATCATTAAATGACAAACAAAATCAGCCAAACCAAGCTAAAAACTTAGCAGTATGATATGAAACTGGTGCAGTTGGAAAAAAACTAGAGCTTTTTAAACAATATATATATCTATCAAGCTGTTATCTTGCTTCATCACACTCAATGTTGATGAGATGTTGTAATTTGTTATTGTCTTACTTGTAAGTGTACAGTGTGTGATTGACAGGAGACATGGTACTGGTAGATGTTATTGTTTAAATGAATAATGACAACTTCATATACTTAGGCTCCGGATAAAATTGCCCTCCTATTATAAATACTGGGTATATTGATACATATTCTTAACTAATTTCTGTGCACTAGTTTTGGTTTTTAAATGATAGAGTTCCCCAAATGAGGTAGATGACTTGTTAGTTTTCTGCTGTTTCTTTTTTTCTCTTATCAACCACTTATAGCTTGTTTGGCTGCCATTTTTCCATGGAAAGTACTTTTCTGTCATTTATGAAACTCAATAAATTTCAACTTCATTTGGTATATAGGTATTTATGATTCTACAAACATGACTACACCTATATATAGGTATTTATGACTCTACAAACATTACTACACCTAATTTGGTATACATAGGTATTTATGACTCTACAAACATTACTACACCTAATTTGGTATATATAGGTATTCATGACTCTACAAACATTACTACACCTAATTTGGTATATATAGGTATTCATGACTCTACAAACATTACTACACCTAATTTGGTATATATAGGTATTTATGACTCTACAAACATTACTACACCTAATTTAGTATATATAGGTATTTATGACTCTACAAACATTACTACACCTATATATAGGTATTTATGACTCTACAAACATTACTACACCTAATTTGGTATATATAGGTATTTATGACTCTACAAACATTACTACACCTAATTTGGTATATATAGGTATGTATGACTCTACAAACATTACTACACCTAATTTGGTATATATAGGTATTTATGACTCTACAAACATTACTACACCTAATTTGGTATATATAGGTATTTATGACTCTACAAACATTACTACACCTTCCATTGGCATGATTTATTTACCAATGTGGGGATACTGGTACAAATGGGATGTGTAATGAAAGTGTGTATTGTGTTTATTTCAGACCTCCTGGTGTTGACAGGACATCTAAGCCAGCATTTGACCACTTCACCAGTATAGGTGTACCAGGTCATAACAAAGGAGGTCTTAGGGATGTCTTCATACCGTCAGATCTTGTCAGAAAGTTTCTTGGCATGGCAGAACACAACACAATGAAAAACATAGAAACATGTGGAATATTAGCAGGAAAACTAGTAAGTAAACAAACTGATCAATAGTTCATCATGAGATTGTCTTTTTATGTGTGGTAAATTCAGTTAATGTCTTTTTGAAAAAAATTGCAAAATCATTTATTAATATCATTGTTCTGACATGTTTGATACAATGATATATTTTTGTGATTTACCCACGTATGAAGTAGGTAATGCTAAAATTTGGATTCTGTTTAACTTTACAGTCCAAGAATGCGTTTTACATATCAGATGTACTGATCCCAAAGCAAGCAGGGACATCAGACTCCTGTGTGGCTGAGGATGAGGAAGATATCCTCATGTATCAGGACCCTCGGGACCTCATCACCTTGGGTTGGATACATGTAAGTAACTTACAAATGTCAGGAAAGTCTAAAATGAATAAATAAAAATTAAAAAACCGGAAGTAAATAAATTTGAAAGCTAGAGTTTGATAAGAGTTTGATATGTTTCTGATTTATGTTACAGACTCATCCGTCACAGACTGCCTTCTTGTCTAGCGTAGACATGCACAACCAGTATGGTTACCAAGCCATGTTACCCGAGGCCATAGCTATTGTTTGTGCTCCAAAGTTCAATGAGTATGTAAAGAGTGAATTATGTGGATTAAAGTATTTCTGTAGTAAAACATATTAAATTTTCAAATATTCATAAGTTCATAAAATTAGTGTAAATAAAATCTGTGACATATACATGTTAATGAAGTGAGTGGGTATATGAAATTTTTTTTTGGAAATATATTATTCTTTGTGAGTGATAAATACATAAACTACCATGATCATGATGATATAAGTAAAAAAAAAAATTATATTTGAGCAGCATGTTACTACATGTGTTTCCTTCTCATTAAAGAAGAAGTTTACCTTATATCATAAAACAGTAACAGTTTACCTTGTCTCATACATCATTTACAGTTTACCTTGTCTCATACAGCATTTACAGTTTACCTTGTCTTATACAGCATTTACAGTTACAGTTTACCTTGTCTCATACAACATTTACAGTTTACCTTGTCTCATACAGCATTTACAGTTAGTTTACCTTGTCTCATACAACATTTACAGTTTACCTTGTCTCATACAGCATTTACAGTTTACCTTGTCTCATACAACATTTACAGTTTACCTTGTCTCATACAGCATTTACAGTTTACCTTGTCTTATACAGCATTTACAGTTACAGTTTACCTTGTCTCATACAACATTTACAGTTTACCTTGTCTCATACAGCATTTACAGTTACAGTTTACCTTGTCTCATACAACATTTACAGTTAACCTTGTCTCATACAGCATTTACAGTTAGTTTACCTTGTCTCATACAACATTTACAGTTTACCTTGTCTCATACAGCATTTACAGTTTACCTTGTCTCATACAACATTTACAGTTTACCTTGTCTCATACAGCATTTACAGTTTACCTTGTCTTATACAGCATTTACAGTTACAGTTTACCTTGTCTTATACAACATTTACAGTTTACCTTGTCTCATACAGCATTTACAGTTAGTTTACCTTGTCTCATACAACATTTACAGTTTACCTTGTCTCATACAGCATTTACAGTTTACCTTGTCTCATACAGCATTTACAGTTACAGTTTACCTTGTCACATACAACATTTACAGTTTACCTTGTCTCATACAATATTTACAGTTTACCTTGTCTCATACAACATTTACATTTTACCTTGTCTCATGCAACATTTACAGTTTACCTTGTCTCATACAGCATTAACAGTTACAGTTTACCTTGTCTCATACAGCATTTACAGTTTACCTTGTCTCATACAACATTTACAGTTTACCTTGTCTCATACAGCATTTACAGTTGCAGTTTACCTTGTCTCATACAACATTTACAGTTTACCTTGTCTCATACAGCATTTACAGTTTACCTTGTCTCATACAACATTTACAGTTTACCTTGTCTCATACAGCATTTACAGTTTACCTTGTCTCATACAGCATTTACAGTTACAGTTTACCTTGTCTCATACAGCATTTACAGTTTACCTGGTCTCATACAGCATTTACAGTTTACCTTGTCTCATACAGCATTTACAGTTTACCTTGTCTCATACATCATTTACAGTTAGTTTACCTTGTCTCATACAATATTTACAGTTTACCTTGTCTCATACATCATTTACAGTTTACCTTGTCTCATACAACATTCACAGTTTACCTTGTCTCATACAGCATTTACATTTTACCTTGTCTCATACAACATTTACAGTTTACCTTGTCTCATACAACATTTACAGTTTACCTTGTCTCGTACAACATTTACAGTTAGTTTACCTTGTCTCATACAACATTTACAGTTTACCTTGTCTCATACAGCATTTACAGTTTACCTTGTCTCATACAACATTTACAGTTACAGTTTACCTTGTCTCATACAGCATTTACAGTTTACCTTGTCTCATACAGCATTTACAGTTTACCTTGTCTCATACAGCATTTACAGTTTACCTTGTCTCATACATCATTTACAGTTAGTTTACCTTGTCTCATACAACATTTACTGTTTACCTTGTCTCATACAGCATTTACAGTTTACCTTGTCTCATACAACATTTACAGTTACAGTTTACCTTGTCTCATACATCATTTACAGTTAGTTTACCTTGTCTCATACAACATTTACAGTTTACCTTGTCTCATACAGCATTTACAGTTACAGTTTATCTTGTCTCATACAGCATTTACAGTTTACCTTGTCTCATACAGCATTTACAGTTAGTTTACCTTGTCTCATACAACATTTACAGTTACAGTTTACCTTGTCTCATACATCATTTACAGTTAGTTTACCTTGTCTCATACAACATTTACAGTTTACCTTGTCTCATACAGCATTTACAGTTACAGTTTACCTTGTCTCATACAGCATTTACAGTTACAGTTTACCTTGTCTCATACAACATTTACAGTTTACCTTGTCTCATACATCATTTACAGTTTACCTTGTCTCATACAACATTTACAGTTTTTAATATTGTGGAAATAGTATTGTCAGGAAAAAGTTAAGAACAATGTGAGAGAAAAAATGTGCCATGCTTAGTCGAATTATATGCAAAGTTATTTAGAGATATTTGTTTTACAGGACTGGTATATTTACCCTGACTCAAGACACAGGTATGCCAGATATTGGTAATTGTAGAGAACGTGGATTCCATGACCATCGTAAAACACCTCCTTTATTTGAGGTAAGATCAATTCAAGATTTTTGTCTTGCCTTTGACGAAAAGTTGTAAAAGAAAAATTATGGCAAACGTTGTGAAAGAAAAATTATGGCGTTGATTTTTGCTGGTGGGGATGGTAACATCTTAAACATTTCACTTTAATTTTGTGTTCAGATCCTTTGCTCAATCTTAAAATCATCTTGTCATAAGTTTAAGAAAAGCAGAGATAAGTGACTCTTATATTTCCACAGTTTTTGTTTGAGGGTTATAGCATTCATATCGCTTCAAAACACAACTTTAGATGAGTGGTAAATGATTTAACAATAGTGTGTCTCTTGTTTCTTTAACTAAACAAACTGGGTGATGCAGGCTTGGTTACAGTTTTTATATTTCAATAATTCTCACATATTGCTTGTACAAGTATGCAATGATTTTTCTTTCAGAGTTGTAGTAACGTGAAAATTTTAGACGAAATGAGGGTAGAAATGGCAGATTTGAGAAAGTGAGTTTTAGAAATCTTGAAACTGATACAGCACAGTATTGACAAGGATCTGAGGAGTTTAGGAGGACGTCACACGGCATGTTAGTGTGTATTAGCTGGTCTTCTGGTGGACTTCTCCATACAGAGCCTGGATATCTAAATTAAACCCTGTGTTACATGGAAAACTTCTAAACCAGTCCTTTGGATCCTACTCCTCACCTCTACAATCCAGTAGTTGTTCCTTCTAAATATCATGAGGAATCATTTCCTTTATTTGGTACGACAGGAAAATATCAACCTACAGCTGATCTAATGAAGGACTTCTACATGCAGAGCCTATAGATACCTATAATCCATCTAAATCAAACCCTTTGTGATGTGTCACTATTCAAAGATGTAAAATCATTGGGCATTGCTGAAAACTGACATTTCTGAATGTTACCAGAAGTGCATATTTTACTTCAAATCATCTTAAATATCAATTGCTTTTTATGACATGCCACGTTTTTGTTGAACAATGTGTGTAGCATGTTTTTACCTTAACGTATGGATGAAATACCTGGTAAAATGGTATGTCCATCTTAAAATGATTTTTAAAATTTTGCATTTGTTTAAATGTTAGTTTGACAGACTAGACAGTAGTAATTCTCTCGACATGATGGTTGTAGTGCTGTATTTTAGAGACCAAGCATTTGTAGTTTGTTTATAAGTAAAGTCTTCTATAGAGTATAGGGACCCTGCCTGATGTAACCTAGATATGATGTCCTGGCTAAATACAAAGAGAATCACAATGTTAGGTGTCAAGTGGTGCAACATTATTTTATAGTTTAAGTGTACTGTTTTGTGTTTGTTGGTAATGAAATTACATCGGTGTTGTTTGTAGATACATTTAACCAATGTTAACCTCAACCTTGCGTTAACTTTACCCTTTGTGTGGAAGGCTAGGATCTTCTGAGAGTCTTCCAGAAGATTTTCAGTAACTTGGTAACAGAATCACATGGAAAAGGACTGCCAGTCGTGTCATGCTCTTGATGTAGAACCTCACTTAGATTGCAAAATAGCACAGTTCATTGCACATGTGTTAGCCTTTTTTAGTGATGGCCGCATGCACCTGTTGTAAAGTCATGACATCAAATCCAAACAAAGCTATTCTAGGTGTGGATTATCTTGGTACAATGTCCTGACAATATGTTTATCAGTAGGTTAATAAGGAAAGTATGTTAATTGTTGTGCTGAACACATTTTCCTTTAAAACCTTCATTTAACTAGTTGGCTATGATTTGTTAAGACAATGTTATTAACTTTGATGTATCATAAATCATGAAATATCTTTTTTGGGGAAATAATTTACACCATTGTCCAATGTTAAAAGTAAAGTTGTTTTTTTTCTATTAAGTTGTACATCTTGTACCATATTCTCTACATGTTCTTATTAAAACCAGTCACTTATATCCATAAGTACATCACATGACAGAATACTGACTTCCCATTGGCTAAACACACAGATACTATGAGGCAGTAGTCAGGCACTTTCATTTGGCACAAAATTGAATCTGGTTACTAGTGGCTTCATTTTATGTGTTTACATTGTCACCAACGGAAACATGACACATTTACGCATATTGAATGTTTAAAGTTTCACCATGTTGCCACATACTCGCATTGGCATTTTAAAGATTTTTGGCAATACAAACAAAAAAGTTTTCTAATACAATGCTATGGAAAAGATGAGCTTGTACCTGGCAGTATCCACAGTGACAAGTTAACATGGAGTGATATATTGACTTGACTATCCTTAACATCCTTGATATATATGATCATTGTAGCTATAGTCATATTAAGATTCTATATAGAAGTATACCTGTTTATAGATTTATCTGCTGATTGATATTAAGTGTAAAAAAAAACCCTTAATCATGATGAGAAACCTGCTTAATTTAGCATGAAATTTATAAATTACAACACAGTTAATCCCGTAAATTGTCGGGTAATTTGTATGCAATTAATGCATTTCTTTACAGTTAATCGCATAAATTGTCGGGTAATTTGTATTTAATTAAGGTATTTCTTATTGTTGCTAATTATTATGCATTGCTTATTCTGTGATACAAGTGTTTAAAGTAATAAACTGTAAATGAAATGTTTAACTATTACGTCCTTGAATTTGACACAAACTTGTACATACTCCTGGTAATACCAGGACATGGGCCAATTTCTTTCTGCAACAGAGAAGTTTATCTGATGTTCTTAAAAAAGTTAGAGTAAATACCCGGTAACAGTGAATGCCAAATAGGGAAGATAGATATCACTAGGTAAATATTTAAATGTGATTTAATAAATGGAAAAAGAAACTTATTAATTGTTCTGGTTGTTAATCTAATTTGGTGAAGGTAAACATATAAATCAGGGTCATTCATAATTCTGTACAATGACTTGAGGGCCGATCCAGTAAAATATGTATACCCCATCAACAGGGACCATCAAGAGAAGCTGCATTTTCTCCAGAACCCAATGTGCACAAAATTTCTTTATTTCTGAATTCCCTTGTGAGGTAGATACTTTACTGAATAGCCCTTTCTTCTTTTGTAACATTGATCACACTATTTCTCAGTACCCTATGTAGAGGCAAGTACAACACTTTATTGCATTAGATAAATAAATTGGTTATTTTGCTGTATTTCTGAAATATTCAGACTAGTTTTTGACAAAATATTCAAAAATTGCGTTGATCATTCCTTTCAAAATGGCACTGTCAAGTTGACATGGAGTAACGTCACAAAGAGATGACATCATGAATTATGTTACTGATTCCCACACTTTTTGACACTATTAATTTTTCAATGTTTTTGATTTGTTTTTAAGTATATGAAATGCAATTATTAGAAAATTGAATGGTTTCCCGTTTAATATAACATATATTTCACTCATATGACAGAATATTTAGATATTTTTCACTTGTGCTTTGAACTTGTGAAAATATTGATAGTCTGTCATACTTATGAAATATGTTACCCGGTATATTAAATGGGAAACAATTTAATATCCTCTATGAACTTGTCTCCATAATTTTTCAATTCCATCTGAAGCCAAAGTTTGGGCTGAAATTTTGTTGTCAATTTTTATCACAAGAGCTTGGCACAAAATCCATGAAAAATACAATCATACCATATATATAATCTTGATATACATGTATAAGATATGGATCATGAGTTGGAAATAAGTGTTGAGCCTTTGTGGATTTAATTTTTAGCTCATCTGTTCCAAAGGACCAAGGTGAGCTTACGCCATACCGTGTCAACAATTGATTCCACTGATTAGAATTCAACCAAATTTGGTAGGAAGCTTGCCAGGGTGGCTTGTATTCAAATTTATACATATGATGGGGCTGACCCCCAGGGGCCTGAGTGACGGGGCCAAAAGTGGTCAATTTGGCAATATTGATATTAACAACTTCTTTGAAACTAAGCAATGTATGACATTGATATTTCAGTGGTACCGTCCCTAGGTGACTGGGATTCAGATTTATACAACTGATGGACCCCCGCAGAGGCATCAGGGGTGGGGCAAAAGGGATCAATTTGACGATACAGTATTGCTATAAAGGACTTCTTGTATTTTTGAAACTTTTGAGATCCCTACCCCCTAATCATATATAGCATTGCTAGGCATCAAAAGATAAACATATGCATGTTGTGAAAATAGGTTCTGGGGTCTTCCCAACCCTTGGAGACTTATTTATTTTGTTATTTCTTTGAAACCATTCAGATCCCCACCCGATAACCATAGCATTGCTGGGCATCAAGAGATAAACACAATCCTGATGTAAAAATAAGCCCAGGGGCCTTCCCCACTGTCTTGGGACTTTAGTTTTCTTTAAACACAATCATGTTGAGTCTTGACTTCGTTTCTGGTTTAAGTTCACCTTTCAACCACCTAGTGTCAAAAATGAGGTCACTGTTGATAAATATTTTTTGATTTCCTCAGTCTATCAACTTTAATTAATGATCAAATTGTCCTGAACTTTGTAAGTAATCATATACACTGTACTTATAACCATCATCTCTGGTACAAGTTTCCATTTCAACCACCTGAGGTCAAAATTGAGGTCAATGTCACTATAAAAATTTTTAGACCACTATTACTATAAATAGATGGTTGACATCCTCACTAACGACTTAATTACCACGTATATCTAATTGTCCCGTAAGTTCATACACTTACAACTATGACCTCTGCATTCTCCAGGGATCCAAATTATTGTCGTCCTTGCTCTTCCAATTCTTACAATCTTTTGTTATGTATTGGTCAATGTTAAACAGTAATGGATTTTTATTCCACGAGATGCCATGTTAAGAAGGCAATGTCTGAATTAGAATGAACGACAGACACCACACCACAGCATTAGCTGTCCTTTACACAGATAAGCTTAAAACAAGAATGGACACAGAAAATATAAATCTTAGTTAATATTTATTGACGATAGGTTTACATTAATATACAGTATTATCTGCATATATACACATTTTCACAAGAACCTGCAGTGTGATTAGATTGTGATTTATGGGCTGATGCCCAGCAGTGTAATTTGTTCTGAACAGTGACAATCACATACTACAGGAGCAATACAAACAGTCATTGAGGATTCATCATACACAGCACTTTACTACGATTAACATTACAACTGCCTCAATGGTTTTCTGTGAAACTTCTGTCTCAATGTCAACCAAGAATCAAGCAAATCTGTAACAAGTCCAAAAGGTAAATTTGTCCAAAAGCAACATATCATCAACATCCATCTGAAAATGTACTTTTTAAACAGAATAAATATTTGGGCAATTCTCCCAAAATTATTATACATATATACCAATTCATATTTAAAAAAAATTACTATTATTTGAAAATACTATACACGATAGTGGCGTAATAAAACTAGCAGAGGTATGATCGATATACTGTGAGCATATTGTGCTAGCCAAGTGTTATACACTTAAATCACCACGGTTCTAACAAAATGTTACTAGAAACTACAGGGGTCCACAATATGTGCATCAGTCAAGTTTACCGTGTATAACGACACACTGCAAAACAGGCCAGAAACTGAACAAGTTACCGATCTTAGTTATCTATTTTGTATTCAGGACAACTTCCCAAAAGGTAGACCGGAAAACCACCCCACTCCTCAGTCAAACTCCAATCACAAACTACAGTAAGACATGCTTATTCCAATACAGGTTCTATCACACCCCAGAATTGTAAGTAAATCACATCAGTTATATATCATTTATATCAGTCATCGGCCTTTTATCAGCAATACGTTTCTAGGCCTCCTTAATTATGTTTCTCCACACCCTGATGGAGCTCCTTAATTTCTTAAAATCTACAATAATTCCATTATAGATTTCCCATGTATGAATTTATCTAAATATTATAAAGCAGGAGTGGAAACCCCTTAATGAGATGATGGAGAAGATAGAGGTGTTAATGAAGAAGCCCTGGAAACAAACGTCCTTTGTGCCCCAATGCAAGTAACATTCTTATGATAAAACATATGTAACAATGTATGTTTTCTACAAACTAATTTCTTTGGTTGACAGGACCTAATAAACATGCTGTAGTAATTACTTTACTGAACCTACAGGTCCAGGGGTATATATACAACACCAATAAATTTAACAATTTAACGTACAAATTGATGTGACCAACAGATAACCATATATGTATAACAATAGAACAGGTTCTGTAGTGACCCCTACAGGAAACTAAATATGAATCTCCAACCTTTGGGGATGACAGACCAAATATCACAACAAGATACCTATCTGTGTACCTACACTCACAGACTTATACTCAGGTGAAATGTTGATGTAACCCTCATGTACACTGAATTCTATAAGTCATTTAAACATACAGGAGAATAAGATATCAACTACTCCAACAATGTTAAGAGGATAACAGGGCGAGAAAGTTAGGACAGGTACTGTCAGTACCGAAAAATAGCCAGAGACCTTTAGCTAGCTGAAGTAGATACCAACAAGCTTTCCAGAGATTTGTACTGTAGTCCACATGACCTTTAACCTTATTTGATTACACATGGATGATGTACCAAATACAATGTAAAACTGATTGAATCAGTAATTCAATATTAAAGATTTCAGACAAAATAAGGCAAATTAATCTTAGGTTGTAGTAAAAAAAAAAGAAGACAAATCTAACAACTATTTAAATATATGCCGTTAACTCCGTATAGATGATCATTCTACATCATAAAACCAAACTCGATAATTTATCAGCACTGCTGGACATGTATTAAGTTCCACAGTTTCAAGGAAAGGTTACAAATATGGGTTTAAACAGTACAGGGCACTTTAATAAAGGCGGAGTCGTGACCTAGTACAATGTACTAAAAAAATACCAATAAGGATTTCACAGCTATAATAGGAAAGGTACCTTATCAAAATGTTCTACTGAAACAGTCATATTGTAACCCTTTGTAGAGGTAGGTGTTATACATCGTATTTGTCATGTTGAAATTCTAGCTAGTATCAATAATCATTATACTTTAGTATCATGAGAATCTGGCCGCTGTGATAATAGGATAGATTGGAGTAAACATACATTGTAAATTGTGACAATGTATATACTTCAAGTGTGTATTTAGCCAAAACACTCAACATGCTTTTTGTTTGATAGAAAACAATGTCAAAACAGCCCATTTTGAACACTTAACTATCTGATCAGTCAAGTGCCATTCAGATCAGATACTTTGTATACCACCTGGACTGTTCCAACCAAATAAATGTATGCAGCCCTGTTATCTGTATGAGTACTTGTGTACAGATAAACTACCATGTGTTTCTGTAAAATATTCTGGTTTAATATGGAAATACCATATCCATTAATGTTGTGCTTGGCTGAAATTTGAAGATGAGAACATTTTCGGCACTGTTGTCATACAAGTTAACAGAGTGGGAATAATATCATAGACAAAATTTAGACAATAAATGTGTTAGCTACATCGTAAATGATGTTGTTGATTCAAAAAATACATATTTTTTGTATTCCCATATACAGAACGGAAACCAGAAGTATAGAAGGACATGACCCAACAATGATTCTGAATATGTTCCAATTAGCATGATTTTGAGTAACGAGAACAACAGAGAAAACACCTTTTACGATAAACAGGAGATTTGGATGTATACACTTTGCGACAGTATTATAATTGCTTGATATAATAACATCCTTACCTTATTGATAAACAATAACATTGTATTTCGAAAATACAAACTGTACAAAAATATCCATACCCAGCTTACAACTTTATAACACATCAAATCAAGATAAAGTTGTTGTAAACAGTCCAAAGCCACTCATCTCTGAAATATCTTCTATATAAAAAATTAACAATGGTCAAAAACTCTGTAATAGTCTACTGATTTTAGTATGGGATTTTCCCATCTTCCTAAGTTGTACACATAAATTGAACAACAAGTGAAATTGTATGTGTTAGGTCCTTGTCATAATGATGTTTGGTTAGCTAAAGGCCATATAAAACACAACAATGATTTCAGTTTGTGACACAATAATACTCCAAAATATTCATTAACAATGACATACGAGACCAGAAGAGGTTACTCTCGGTCATCAAAGGGCCATAATTGTTGTGTGTGAAGTAAGTGTAGTCACCAATTTCACTTCTCACCACTCTCCAATATGAAGAGGTATTTGCAAACAAAACTTGAAAATTGTAGGCTACAATGTCACTTTATGTACACGTAACAGTAAAACTCTGTATACATGTAAGATTGGACACTATGAGACCAAATCTTAGTATACAACATTTTGCCAGCCCAAGAGGTACATTTATTGCATGCAAAATTTGGCAAATGTAGATGAAAAGTATTAGCCAAAATAAGGTAGGCAGTCAGCATTCAAACCTAAGATAATTTTTAATGGGCAGGATATACTAACCTGATGTAAGCTAAATAATAGAGTATATAATTGTACCTTCTCTGGATCTAATATCATATGATATATATGTAAGTTGAATTTTGTTTACTTTCTTTTAATTTAAAAATAAACACTTTAAATAGAATAATGGCACCAACATTATTTGATTGCTGTACCTGCAAATCTGATGGTTGATGAATGCAGACTATTTTGTAGTTGGCTGTAATACTTTTCACACTGTAAAAGGTTTTGTAGCCACATACAAAATGACACATAAACAAAAATATCTTAGACAAACTGATTACAAAGCAGAGTACATGACTACATATTAAATAAATGAAAGCTTAAATGTTTTAATGCAGAACTTTAACTTTAATTTCAATTACAAGACCTCGAGAGCATGACTGCAGTTTATTCATAATATACCATAGTGAATGCTTGAATGCAGAAAATCAGTAAAATGAATCCATGGCCTCGAGAGCATGGTTACAGTACATTTTTAGTACAATGAATGCAGGACCATTGCGAGCAGGGTTGCACACACTTGCAGTATATCCTTTTTTCAAGACTATTTTTCTAGTACAATTGATTTATAACTGATCTAATTCAAACACTACCTATTCTACTGGGTAATAATATCACATATAACAAGAGATTTATCTAGGCACTCTGAGCTGATAAAGACCACACACTGTCTCCATCCTGTCCATACACTCCCATCACTCACCCTAAACATAGGTAGCAGATGTGGATGATTTCAATATATTGCAAAACTCATTATTTGCATCATGCAATAGAAATTCATTACGGGATACATGTATAGTCTTAAATAATTTATGACACTTGATTTATGACAAGATAAATAAAAAACAAACTTCCTACACATTTATGTGTGATTATTATAGAATCAAAATAAACATAAAAAAAAATAAACAACCAAGAGATTGTCCTACTATCAGGACATGATATTGCATGCTTGTTAGATAAGCAGCATTTGATGCCCAGCTAGGACACAAAATCTCTCTACTCACACACCGGTGGTGACAAGACAGACCAAAACACAGACAACTGGACACAGACACACTCTACTTCCTTCATCCCTCTCCTTCCACTTCTCATCTACTACTTTCTTCCCACACTCCATGCCCCTCCCTCCTAGGCCTATCCTTGCCTAATTATAGTAACTATAGACAATCTTGGTATATCTATCTATGTTTCCTTCTAGAAGTCTTTCTTTTTTCCTGATATTTTGAATAATTCTATGTTTTACATTTTGATTGGTGGAGTAGATTCAGTGACTATGAAAATTTCAGCACACTGATCCACACATCTTAAGTAAGATATAATGTTTCTGCCAACAATACAGGCTTTCTTATATCAACATTCTTACCAGTTTCAAAAAATAATAAGTATACTTATATATCAGTTCATGACAGTATTAAAATTCTAGATTTTTAAAAGGAATTCCAGGGAGATTTTACAATAAGTATTTACATACATTCTCATCCACACAGATATTTAACTACAGAGCAAACAACGGATTCTCGTCCTCGTCCTTCTGTTTTAGCTGGCGATTGCGGTTCACAGAGCGCGGCTGTTGACCAGTTTGTGCCGATATGCTGGGGAGGGTATCAGCGGCTGCCGCTCGCTCTGCCAAAAACTCATCAAATTCTGAAATATCACATAACAACTACTTTCATTGTGTTAATAATTGGAAACAAGAGGCCCATGGGCCTTAACGGTCATCTGACAAACACTTACACTTACAGCAGGGACACACCCCTCAATCCAGCATTATTAAATGTACCATAAATTATTTATCGCAGCCAGTTATGTTTTGGATCAAATTTGGTTTTTATCCATTTAGCTTGTCCAGGAAGAGCAGCATCATAAAGCAAAATTTTAGCCAAGTTCCCATTTTTGGGGCATGCCCCTCTGTCCCAATGGGTCAGAAAAGACTCATTTATATCAATTAGGATTGCCTTTCCCCAATGATGTTTCATACTAAATATGGTTGTAATCAATTAAGGCATTAAGGAGGAATTGCATTTTTAAGAAATGTTTAACCTAAGCGCTCCTTTTGCCCCATCTTTTTTTCCCCAGGGGTCAAACCTGTCTCATTAAAAAATATGATTGCCGTCATCTTATGTTTCACATCAAATTAGGTTGTAATCCACCAAAAGGTTAGGGAGGATTAGGATTTAACAGCAAATATTCACCACCCTTTTGGGGCCCTGCCCCTCAGGCCCCAGGGGTCACACTAGCCTCGTTTATATAAAATATGACCACCCTTCCCAAAGGATGTTTTACACCATATTTCGTATTAATCCACCCAAGGGTTAGAGAGAAGTAGGATTTATAGCAAAAATTCACCAAAGTTCACCTTTTGGGGCCCCGCCCCTCTGGCCCTAGGGGTCAAACCAGCCTCATTTATATAAAATATGATTGTCCTCCTCCAATGATGTTTCACACCAAATTTGGTAATAATTCACTATGGGGGTTAGGAGGAGTAGTATTTTAAAGCAAAATTTCATCAAAGTTCCCCTTTTGGGGCCCGCCCCTCTGGCCCCAGGGGCCACACCAGCCTCATTTATATAAAATATGACCACCCTCCCCCAATGATGTTTCACACAATATCTGGTTGAAATCCACCAAAGGGTTAAGGACGAGTAGGATTTTATAGCAAAATTTCATCAAAGTTCCCTTTTTTGGGCCCGTCACTCTGGCCCCAGGGCTCACACCAGCCTCATTTATATAAAATATGACCACCCTCCCCCAATAATGTTTCACACCAAATTTAGTTGTAATCCACCAAAGGGTAAAGGAGGAGTAGGATTTTATAGCAAATATCCACCAAAGTTCCCTATTTGGGGCCCGGCCCCTCTGGCCCCAGGGGTCAGAGGGGCCTCATCTATATAAAATATGATTGTCCTCCTCTAACGATGTTCCACACCAAATTTTGTAATAATCTACTTTTGGGTTTTGGAGGAGTAGTATTTTAAAGCAAAATTTCATCAAAGTTGCCCTTTTGGGGCCCCGCACCTCTGGCCCCAGGGGTCACACTAGCCTCATTTATATAAAATATATGACCGCCCTCCCCAAATGATGTTTCACAACATATCTGGTTGAAATCCACTAAAGGGTTAAGGAGGAGTAGGATTTTAAAGCAAAATTTCATCAAAGTTCCCCATTTGGGGCCCCGCCCCTCAGGCCCTAGGGGTCACATCAGCCTCATTTATATAAAATATGATCACCCTCCCCAAATGATGTTTCACACAATATCTGGTTGAAATCCACCAAAGGGTTAAGGAGGAGTAGGATTTTATAGCAAAATTTCATCAAAGTTCCCCTTTTGGGGCCCCGCCCCTCAGGCCCCAGGGGTCACACCAACTTCATTTATATAAAATATGACCGCCCTCCCCCAATGATGTTTCACACCAAATTTAGTTGTAATCCGCCCAAGGGTAAAGGAGGAGTAGGATTTTATAGCAATATTCACCTAAGTTCCCTTTTTGGCGCCCCGCCCTTCTGGTCGCAGGGGTCAGACCAGCCTCATTTATATAAAATATGATTGCCCTCCCCCAATGATGCTTCAAACCAAATTTGGAAGTAATCCACCCAAGCGTTAAGGAGGAGTAGCGTTTTGAAAGAAAAAGTTTACGGACGGCGCACGGCGGACGGCGCACGGCGGACGACGACGGACGAAACACGATGACTATAGGTCATCCTGATTTCAGCACACTGATCCACACATCTTAAGTAAGATATAATGTTTCTGCCAACAATACAGGCTTTCTTATATCAACATTCTTACCAGTTTCAAAAAATAATAAGTATACTTATATATCAGTTCATGACAGTATTAAAATTCTAGATTTTTAAAAGGAATTCCAGGGAGATTTTACAATAAGTATTTACATACATTCTCATCCACACAGATATTTAACTACAGAGCAAACAACGGATTCTCGTCCTCGTCCTTCTGTTTTAGCTGGCGATTGCGGTTCACAGAGCGCGGCTGTTGACCAGTTTGTGCCGATATGCTGGGGAGGGTATCAGCGGCTGCCGCACGCTCTGCCAAAAACTCATCAAATTCTGAAATATCACATAACAACTACTTTCATTGTGTTAATAATTGGAAAAAATACAACACATGCAGTGATTTCAATCTAAGGAAGGCTTCAGTGCAATATGATGTAGAAAGTGGTAGCCTAAAATGTAATGTCCTGGTCATATGACACTGTATAGTGGAAATTTTACTGAACGTATGTACACTGAGATCATCTAAGTTTGGTATTACTATGAATATATCAACCATCCTGACCATTACTTTCATAAGGTCCACTTCTTACAATTTTTGTCAACCTCCTGGATATACCTCTACAAAACATTATTTTAGAGTAGCATTGAATGGCATTTTGTCCCTGTAATTTCTTCTCATTCCAATGTGACAACAACTTTCTGTACTTTATTTTGTATAAGCTTGCTTGCCCTACCTCAGCATACAATGGCCCATTACAATACCACAGTATTACTTAGCATTACCTGAACTAGTGATGGATTCTTGTGGCTTGCTTCTTGTGTTTTCTAACTGTAAACATAAAATTTTGATTAAAACTGATGCTATGAGGTGAATATCTGTATTGTCTGTAATCATGCTAAATGAACATGCTAAAACCTGCATCAATTTACAGATACTTGTACTGCAAAGGTTGTTATAGGTGAAGGGATCTATTTTTCCATTTAATTTTTCAAGGAAAGATTAAAACTTTAAAAATTTGAATTTTCATACTTTTTACAAAAAAAAAAAAATATCCATTTAAATTCAAAACATTTTGCAAAACCATGAAACATTGTATTCATTATAAGAACAACCTTTGCACTAACACATCACAATCAATCAAACAAGAATTCTCAAAGTAAAGTCATGGAAAATGGACAATCAAAACACATGATCTTGATTAAAACATGCTTAAAAACCATGGAATTCAAAAATGCAGAAGAGCTTGGCAACAGAATAACTCCATGCAGTCCTGTTTATGTTTGTGTGTATAAGTTTTATCTACAAGGAACAGCCTGTCTCAATACTATCGCTATAACTTACATCTTTCCTCTGTTCATCAGTCAACCATTGTTCCATTTCATCATAATCATTTTCCCGATCTTGCAACTACAAAACAATCATCATGGGAAATTCAAATTCTATTTCCTTACATACTTTTTTTAGGTACATATATCTACACAAGAAAGTTGTTTATGTTTGTCTATTGATTATCACAGCAAGTGATCCTGGTTTCTTTTCTATAGATAACATACAGTATTATAAACCCTTTTTAATCTTCACCGAATTAATTACAGTATTAAGTAATTAGCTCAAATTCATAGAATCAGCACTGGCTTATAGAATATTGTTAATTCTGTAACACAACTTATAAGTTTGTAAACACTACAGGCATTATTATACATTAAATACAACCCTTTTTAATCTTCACCGAATTCTCTGTCGTCATACATTCTCGGTAATGTATGGTGATACATTTACAACTTTATATATACAAAAATGTATAGCCATTTTAGCTCAAATTTTACAAAATGTTCTAACGGAGATATAAATTCTACCATATACATAATTAATGTATATAAATAGGTTTAAGTATCTAGTCTAATAAATACAAAACCAACACCATACACAAGGATATGGCAGACATCAAAACCCAGGTTTGATGACAACCCTAACACAGTAAAAGCATCTAGGAATGGATAACCACATCACAAACAGCAACTTGGCCATATGTTTGTATATCACATTTTGTTATTCATGTTTAGACGATTAAACAAATCTGAAACAATGCCACTCTTTCTACATACACGTGTGTCACATCTATCCTAGCCAGACAAGTGTTTTAATTGCAGAAGTTGTCCCAAGAATTCTATTGGTCCACAAGCACACTGACAAAGCATTGGGGTATGGAAGCATGCATTTAGTGTTTGTGTGTTAGTGTGTCGGGTACGGAGTGTTTGTGATGGATAGGTGCATTGTTATTGAAAATTTAACAATGAGTAGCTAGGACAATGCAATTACTTTGAGTCAAAATTATTGGAGTATTGAAATGTATACGGTACATGGCAAGCTTTTTTCATTGCATTTGATCCTACTTAATATTTCTTTAATATCAAGTGTCAAGTTGGAACACTAAAACAAATATGTTTACAATTTATAATACTCAATGGAAGTCTCATTAGTTTCTGGGGATCATAAGACAAAACATCTTTAACCTATATCATTACCTATGAAAATGTAAATGTCATTTATTTGAAAATACAGACAAAATCTACGGACATTGTGAGGGAGTTGTTTGGCAGACAAGATAAAACCAACCTTAGACGATGGATTAACAGGCTTCGGACAAAAGTAAACACACAGAAATTAATAGACACTAAGCATAAACATAAAACATAAATTAATAGATGTTATTAAAGCTAAAAAGACTGAGTGCATGCACTGGTTATTTTTTTTTATCTGGACCCATGCTCTTTATCTTCATACATTGTAATAGGAAAATATTTCATACCAAGTTGAGGATTTCAAAGAATTTTGAAAAGTATCTTTTCCAAATCCAACTCAAACGCTTTTAAATTACATAAATGTTATACTGTATTATAGGGTTATAGAATATATTTACTTTATTTTCAAAAATATGTCCAGAAATAATAATTATACAAGATGTGTTAGAATAATGATATTGTCTAATCAGGCATGGTAGACCTACAATTATCCTAATTTGTTAATAAATCTAATTCTACAACTGATTGTGACCGTTTTTTCAAATAATTATTCCCTTCAAATTTGAGATACAACTGGGAGCTACAGATTTCATTATACCATATTTCATTTCTGATCCCTTCCTGAGAAATAACGATAAATGTTAATTCCTATCTCAATGCCTGATAACTATTTTGTTTTTTTTTCTTTTCTGAGTTATCTTATACAATCTACATGTATTGGAGCCTGAAGAACAACCGTAGAATCAAAGGTGATCAGGCATGCATACCAAAAGATTTCTGAGATAATTTATGAAAAAATAGTGTTTAACAAATATTTTGAAGACAATGGCTAAAAGTGAGAACTGTATACATACACATTTTGTGTACTCAATTTTTTGCACATTAAAGTAAAATCTTAAAGGTTGGTATTAATGAATTATAATATCCACTATATTTGTAATACAATGAAATGAAATTTTGATTCGTGCAATCATAATTTAACATCACAAAATCACTAAAATAAGACAAAAATACAAACATTTACAGTATATTATTATTAGTTCCACACCTAACATACACCAGTGATATATAACATCAGTGTGATCTACAGATAATGATATAACAGAACATGTCAGTAAGGCGCTTGTGATCTACAGATATGTATCAGTAAGTAAGAAATGATACCTTCAACACCTCCTCAGCATCATCTAGCTGTAATGTTTAACACAACTTCACTAACACATGCTTGTACAACATCAATAATATTTTAAAGTAAAGTTGTTAAAGTGGCCTAAATGTCAAATCACAATTCCCTAAACTGTACAGCAATAAAGCCCAGGGTGTGGATATTAACGAATCTTATCCCTTGATTCAGATTTCTTTATCATACGCTCGTCGAAGTAATGACTTCAACTTCTTTGCTGTTGGGGACAAATTTTTACCTTGGCACATTATAATCGCCATATTTAACAGCTTTAAATACTGAAGTTTTCAAATTGATAAATACACAAAAATAATAATCGTTTTGAACTGATTTGATGTACTAATTTAATATATTTGATCATAACATATACTATCTACTGACTATATTTAAACCAGGAATGGTTTGACAATTATCATTTCTTAACATTTTGGGAACACAATCATGATTATTATATAGAGTACATAATAGACTTTTTGTCTGAAACTACACCTGTCTGATTATGTAAACCAAGTTAATAGCTATTGCTTATCAGTAAACAGTAATCTGTAATTAAATAATATCTGTAAGGTGAATGGAAGGACTTAATCTATCTTCTATTAATATATGGCAGCCTTACAGATTAATTCTTATAACAAATTCAGATATAAAGCACCTGGACTTTGATGAGCATTACATTGGAACATTGGCCCTCAAATTATCCAGAATTAAAGTTTTTGAATCTTGATTGGTCCCTACATCACTATTCTGATCTGTTGGTGACTTCTATTATTAAATCAAAAATTTATTTGTATAATCATTTTAGTTACATCAAATGAACATATGTAATTTTCTACTTAATTGTAAAAATAAAAGTAGCCTGACTATATTTTCTCCTCTATAAAGTCTTGATAGTAAATTTCACATGTTGTATTTATAATACACCACGACAAGCAGATAAGTACATACCCCAGGGGCTACTTTGGCATTGACAGCTTGGCTAAGTCCTCCTCCATACTGATCATCTCTCTGGTTGGAGTATGTTCTATAACATATGATAAAACAATCAGTAAGCATGCTTTCTGTGTCTACTCAAAGGAGACATGTTGACAGGATATTTACCAGGGGTGAATTATGTATTTCAGACTATGAAACACCAAAATTACATACTTTCTAATGTAAATTTGATTCAAATTTCAACAGAAATTATTAAATGGACGAATTGTTTTCATGACTGATCTGATTTTAAATATAATTGATTTTCCTGGTATTATTCTCTCCTCAAAATCAGTGAAAAATAAAACCCCTTAAATACAATCTTTACAAGTCACAACTGGACCATATATCAAACTAGTCACACAAGGAAGTAATGCATACATACCCCACTGCTTTTTTATTCTGGTCGAATGACTGACGTGATTGGGCAAACATGTCAAAGTCGTCGGAGGAAGGATGGGTACTGTTGGTGGTTGCTGTTGTGTTAAGTTGGCCAAGGGTGTTGCTTACACTTCCAGCTCCTAGTCCTGAACCAACACAAAGTTAAACGACACCCCTATATCACTAACTGGTTTTATATTGAAGTAATATCGGTTAACCATTTTATTCTGGTTCAAATGCTGAATTTAGTTTTCTTCTATACTCAGGATAAGGCAGAGCTATTTTCAGTTCTCTACAATGATTTTTGCAAGGAAATATCAAGTCCAAATCAACTACCATCTTGCTTTCTGAATTTCTGTAAAGTGACTTGACAATCCGCGATCATGTTCCACTAAAAGAAAGTCATCAATATGGGAAGTTATGAGGCTATTCATGAAATAACTATACTATTTTTAACTTTTATCTTGGGTGTCATTTTTTATGTTTGAGGTCTCTATAATGGCACTGAAAAATCTTAATAGTTACTCATGTATATGATATTATATCAGCAACTGACAGTGCAAATGGAATCCAGGAAAATCAAACGAGTAAGCCTTTAAAATCATGTTCATAAAAATTGAGGAAAAAAGGGTTAATATAACTACAGTGGAACTTCGTTAACTCGAAGTCGACGGGACCACGAAAAAACTTCGAGTTATCCGAGTGTTCGAATTAAGCGAGTTATCGTTTTTGGTGAAAAGTTTGGTCAATATTTGTCAACATTATATAATCATTATAACTTCGCTCTGTCGCTCATCAGTTTAGTGTGAAGACTGGTCAATACATGTAAATATATATGTAATGTTTCGTTATGTCACTTGTAATTTGGTGTAGTTTTGCCGATATACAGTCACGATAAAGTTTCTTTCACTTAGTCACTTCAATAACGATCTGATGTGAAAGTCATGTTTGCGATAAAACCTGCGATAAAACGGAATTCGACAAAATAACAAGTTATTAATGTCAAAACAAATAACCGTTTAAGTTTAACACAGATTGCATACAAAACGTAACAGAACCATTACCTTTTATTGGACATATATAAAATACTGTTTGATCGGCCTAGATAATCTACTTACTTTTTATTGATAACCACGCCATTTCCATGTGTATTAGCACCGGAAGTTGGGCTGCGCATGTGCGTATAAAATGTTACTGTAACTGAGTTGGCGTTTTACCCGATTTAATAGACAGCACTGACCGTTACAGTTGTACTCTGAACACCTCGGCAGTAATAACGCTATTGTTTCAGCAGTTTAAAGATTTAATAGGCGCCGGTGACCGTGTCATTTCTACACCTGTAAAAACATCAGCCGGGTAGATCTACCGGTGTGTCAGAGATTAGATCCGCTTGAGCGAACGGGTAGATGAGTTGTTGACTATCGTGTGTACTGATATCGGCGACCGCCTTGGGAAATTACCTGATGTAAGTAAAGCAGTACTTTTTATCACCAAGACTTGTTGTTATAAGATTCAACCGACAATTTCTTTTATGAATTTATGAAACACTTATAATAGCATGTAGGTTAGTAGTGCCGATATGTTCAGTATTACAAACGGAATTTAGCTCTTAAAAAATGTCGGCGTTTGCCACCGATCGACGAAAATTATACTTCGAGTTATTCGAACATTTCAAGTAGGATTTTTATTGTTGGGACCAAATTTTTACTTCGTATTATCCGAGTTTTTCGAGTTATCCGAATTCGAATTATCCGAGTTTATTTTACTAAGATAAAGAGAGAATTCGGCCGGGACCGGCGAGGTACTTCGAGTTAAGCGGGGTATTCGAGTTATCCGAGTTCGAGTTAACGAAGTTCCACTGTATATTAGATTGTTTGTTTCTCCTTTGTTGCATGACCTTATTTATACCATCTGTCCAACAAGAAAACTGATATAAGGACTAAATGAGCCTTTATACCAAAACCTGTGTATATTGACCAGATCACCATGGCAAGTAAAATTTCCACCAAAAGTAAAAGGCATACATATATCTATATATGGTTCCTAATATTCCTATGTAGTTAAATTCTAACTAGTTCACAATAGGAATTAAGTCTGTAAAAGAATTGTAGAAAATAGCAATTCTATTGATTACCATGGTAACCAATTGTTTTTCCAAAAAATATTACCATTGTAATTGCGATTGTGATTTTTACGTCATTTTGATCATGCGCTACAAATGAATCAAACTCATCGAGGATTCTGATCACCCACAGAGAGTACTGGTAATTTGATTTAAAGATACTATTCTTCAAATTTTAAAAATAAAGGATGTATTCATTTAAGAAAGACAGGTGCTATTCTATTTATCACCCAGATTGCATTTATATTGACAACAATACAATCAAACAACTGTTAAATTGTTAAATATATTACCCATGTCAGAGAACTGAGAACTGAGGCCTGTTGATGAACTCTCTGGTCCAAGGTCGATGAGGTTAGCAACACGGGGTCCCGCACTTCCCTGTACCAAACAGGAAATATGTTTAATTTATCACAGACAGAATGTGAAGTATTCTCTCAGCCTAAATAATTGATATATGATAATAATAAATGTTTTATGATAATATTGTAGATACGGGTCCTTATTCTAACAAGAGAAAGTTTGTGAGACACTAACATATTTATGAATGCTGCTTATATAATTACTTACTGCAATAATAATGTCCAAGCCTGATAATAAATCCATTAATTAAATGTCTCTTGCAATTTAGAGAACATATCCTGTAATTTTCCCACCCATAATAGACGTAAAGGTTTTGGCCCTCCTGGACTATTACAGGAGATATATGTGTATATAAAAGCAGTTGAAGACATTATTTGGTCAGTACATCTGACAATGTGTACCTGGTTGGAGCCTCCGGTGACAATCTGGTCATAAGATGGGGGTGAGGTGGAGTCCTGAGGGGAAGGCTCAGGCGACACCTGGCTACCAGGCTGACTGGCTTGCTGACCAGTTTGTCCAGTCCGATATTTTTCAAATCTTTCATATCGCAGGAACACATTATTGATGTCATCATTAATCCGAAGAAGTTCATCTTTAAAAGCAACAAATGGTTGATTGATTAATCCGAAGAAGTTTATCTTCAAAAGCAACAAATGGTTGATTTAAAGATTTTATTAAACCAACTTCACAAATCAGACCACAGAAATAAAATATCTACTCCTGTAGTAATGAATAACACAAATATTTAGCGTAAATTTCCATGCTCACAGTTTGTAGACTTGCATTTATGACTAGAGTAGCCAGAGACAATTTGTTATTTGGCTATATATATGTAATATAACAAGGTGTGTTCTCATTACCTGTCTAGAATTTCTAAAAGAAACATGCATTGAGTAAAAACTTTACTAGTTTGAGTTTTGTCATAGCAATGTATACATACTTGTTATTTCTTCATTGGCTATTTTATCCAGGAGATCCACCAGTCTTTGTTGCATTTGTCGATTGGTGCGATTCAGTTCCTGAAGAGAGAGAGAAAATCAATTGCTTAATGTAAACTATTTACAAGCTAGTTACTGTCATATTAATGCATGAATTCATAAAACGTCTCTCTAATATTTATTTGGGTACAAATTATAAGGAAATGTTATTGTTCCTATAACAAATTTAAATCCTCTCAAGCATTCATTCCATTAAACAACAGGATCTAGACAAAGCCTAGTCATTCCTTACATACATTGTAAGAAAAATGATCACCAAAATTCAGATGTATATTAAATGTCAGTAATTTACATAAACTACTATAGAGTTTTAGTAAGTGTTGCATAATGCTGCGCTTTAGATTGAATTTAGGTGTGCTAAAAATAACACAATGGCCCAGTTACCTTACCCTTATTAAGAACATCGTAAACACTTACATTATCATTCAAATCACTTTATATAAACCACTGTGGGAACTTTCAGGATAAATTTTGTAATCAAAATGTCAACACACAGATACAGATAGACACTGGGATTATGGGAGCCTGCCCACAGAGGTGTAAAATATGTTGGGAGATACAGCTGTGACAGACCTGTAGAAGTTCAAGGTCAGAGGGGTCGACATTGGTTGGTGACAGTTCACTCAGCATCTCGCCCATCACACGAATGTTACCCTGCACCACATTCAGCTCGCTTTTTAACTTTGTCATCTGGTCTATGGTGGGATTGATAGGCCCTCCTGTCTGTGCTGTGTGTACAGGCTGAGGGGGCATCTGGGGAGGCATTGCCGGCTGGACAGGCACTGGAGCCATCCCTGGAGCCATCCCTGGAGCCATTCCTGGAGCCATTCCTGGAGCCATTCCTGGAACCATTCCTGGAGCCATTCCTGGAACCATCCCAGGATTCATTCCAGGAGCCATTCGAGGCTGAAGAGAGAAAACATCTACCTTTCAAACAATTCTCTGCATTTATGTGCATATCTTCATCCTTTGATAACAATAAACTAGGTATATTCAATATAACAAGATATCTTTTACCAACAACAAACTGATGAAGCATATAAATCATGTACATTATTCACTTTGCTTCAATGATACATTCATAAGTGTAAATGTGCCTAACCATTAGTGACCTGATGTCAATCAAGAAACATCTTCAGCTTCCTACACATAAATCACACTGCAGGTTCACTAATATATTTTTTTTAATACAAGCAATATTGGAGTTGAGGAAAATCCTTAGCAAAAGAATTCCTCAATTTCATTTGTAATTTCACACTAAAAATCATGAAATGTTCATTTAACTAAGTAAGATATCCCTGATGTAATACAACTGTCTAGTAATCTTATTAAATATTGTACATTTGAACTGAGCATTACAAACTTTAAGCATTTTGGAAGCAGGCATGTCTGTGTTAATATATTAGTCTACTGATGACAGGAACAGACACATAAACAACACCAACAGGATGCAAACAGCAATCTGAAAGTTTCCTTCAAGTACACAAATAATCTTTTTTTTTTATAAATAAATATTGCAAACTTGTTCTATTATATGAAAGTATACAGTTCTGGTGAAAAGTCATTGAGCTTGATTTGTGACATTCCAGTAAATTCTGTACTTCTACCATCAATCCAGCGCCCCAATTCTAGACTACGTGGTACATAAACATGACCTCCACCTACCATTCCACCCCACCTAATGTGAAAAACTGTTTCATGTTGTGAAGACTCTGCTTCATTTTCTTATCTGCTATGAGTGGACACTCAGCATATAGTAATGTAACCATATTTGAGCAAGCACGGCACAGAAGGAACCCCATAAATTTTTAACAGCACCAACACCTCTCTTGGAATTTAACAACATGGAAGGCAGAACATTAATACAGACATTATATGACATGCACAACTCCCAAATCACAGTTCAAGGGTACATTCCAGCCAAGTCAAAAGCTTGATTTATGAAGTGTTTGATCCTTATAATGTCATAACGTTTATTCATACAACAGTACTTTTTATATTATCATACAAAAGGAAAGACTAGGAAAAATGGGGAAGTTGACAGTAATTGACATACAGATATATACTGGAGTAAACTAGATAGACTCATGCATATATTAAAACAAAGCCAACCTCTAGATCATCAGCTACCATATATTTGGCCTGCAGTGTAATGAACGAGTGTCAAGGAAATAAAAATATACATACATCAGCACAAGCCTCAGTAAATCACTCATATCTACCAAACATGACTAATAGTATTTTACATTTTTGTATTTTTGGTTTAGCTATAGGTACAACGGTAGTGCTATTGACATTTTCATAAAATGAATGACAGAAAAAAACTTAATTACAATGCTCAGATTTTTTTTTTTTTTGGAACTAAATTAATTACAACAGCTGAAAGTATTGAAAGTACCTGCATAAAAATTTACAACCTTGCAATTTTCTGTTTTTGTTGAAATATTAAGAATATCCCTCCCTAATATGTTATCTGCACATTTTCTACTGTATTTCAATGAAAATTAAAATATACAAAAAAAAGTACAGGGAAAGTTTGTATTGTATCTATAAAATAAAACATTGTGATTTTGGTTTTGCAAAAAAATTACTGGTGACTGAAATTATTGGTCTGGCAATATGAATGATTTACTTATGTAACAGACTATATTCATAAAGTATAATCACATTCCTGGTATGATATACTGATTATTACAAGGTTACATTCTCTGAATTTATGATAAATAAATGGGTTATATGAAAAGAATGTGAATTAATTTTGCTTTGGTGTAAACAACATGGAATTGATATATTACAAAAGGAATGGATAAAGAAAGATGAAGTATGATAAAAGAACATTTTATCAACTATTCAATTTGTATACTAAAGTAACAAGGAAAGGAAATCAATACTCTGAAGAAATCATGTTGAACAAGAAGAAATCCAGAATACTTACAGCTCTTGTACTACTGGCAGGCCTCATCCTGTTGAGTCCTGGATCTACATCACCATGTGTCTGTTTAAATAAATAAGGTTCAAATTTCATAGCCACTATCTTTAGCTTATTTTATCTTAGAACTGAACTCTTTTACAAGGCTCACAGGTATACCCCCTTCCTCTTCCCTCATCAGTCAAAGAGCCTGTCACTCACTACCTCGCTGGAACTAAACTGCAGCAGACAATGGTGAGAAATTTGGCACAGAAAAACACTCGAAAAATCCCAATTGGTTGCAGTAATACCAATCTAGTACTGACTTTCCTGTGATACCATTTTTCTAACTATTCCTATGCAAAATGCACAACGGTAGAAATAAGGTAGTACTATAAAGTACTACAGTACATTTAGTCATATCATCACATTGCCAAGAACAGTAGTGTATCAGAAGGACTACATATTCAGTTCCAGTACAGTATGCATTGAGGTTATGGGAGATGATTAACGAGTCCTTAAATGACCTTGACCTCATTGGTAACAAGACCAAAGGAAACTAAGAAAACCAATTCTCTATGTCCAAGCCATGTTTGTGGTCCCAGGTAGACTTACCCTTGCTGGAGTATGGATGGGAGCCATGCTATCCAGGTCAGTCATGGGAAACTCTATACCCTTACTTTTCAGGTCGTGGTATACCTTCTCCACCTCTCTCAGCTCAGGGATACCACGGAAGGCATCCGCCCAAGTCTGTAGGGTTATAAGAAATCACATAGGTATCAATTATATGCAGATTGGTTGAGGTAATACCAAAAAGCAAGTGGAACCTCCGATGTAGTCTGAGAAAAATCCATGAACAACTTTCCAAGAAATAACTAACATCAGTTAATTCCAATATGACTGCCTGTCAGTCTATTTGTTTCTCTGATCAGTCTCTAAATTATATGGACATAACAAGGTTCTGAGTAGAACCTACATAATTGTCCAGTTTGAGAAAATTCCTCCCAGTACTTTGCCAAAATCATATGGCCAACTATCACCCATTTTGTTTTCCTTGATTAGATAGACTGCAAATTGATTACACACAATTAGAGACCAAGAGGAACCTTCACATCAAGTTTAAGACACAGTGATAACAATCTTTAACTGTGAAAATCCAAGATGGCTGCCTGTCGGTTATTTAGTTTCTGTGATCAGTTTCAAACTCGAATGGACGTAACAAGGGTCTGAGGGGAACCTACATATGAAGTTTCAGAACAATCCTTCTAGTACTTCTAAAGAAATTGCAATATCAAAGATTGTTTACGGACAGACTGCAGACCACGGACATAGAACAATTTGAAAATACAAGTTCTATTAAAAAAAAAAGATTAAAATCATCAAAAATAATCAGTTATTATAATCCAACATGTAAACTTTAATGAAACTGATTGGAGTTCACTTGAAAATGTTTACAATAATCAAAAGCCTATCGAAAAGAAAACCTTTGTAATGTAACGAGTAAAAGATAGCTTCCTTAGATAGCGAGCTTTGTGTAAGCCTCTCACCTGTATCAGACACAGGACCTTCTCCTGGAGTGCCTGTGGAGGGTCGTACTTAGGACCAATGATTTTGACCATGTCTCCAAGAAAATCTTTGTTGGCCACATGCTGGTGGAACCTCTTACCACAGTTCTTTACACATGTCTCCAGACACTGTTGAGAAAATGGCAGTAAAACCATTAAAAGTCAACATAATTAAGGGTAGTTATGTAATGGGTGTTATGACACTGATAACAGGGTAGTTATGTAATGAGTGTTATGACACTGATAACAGGGTAGTTATGTAATGAGTGTTATGACACTGATATCAGGGTAGCTATATATGTAATGGGTGTTATGACACTGATAACAGGGTAGCTATGTAATGGGTGTACTGATAACCGGGTAGTAATTTAATGGGTGTTATGACACTGATAACAGGGTAGCTATGTAATGGGTGTTATGACACTGATAACAGGGTAGTAATGCAATTGGTGCACTGATAACGATAGTTATGTAATGGGTATTATGACACTGATAACAGTGTAGTTATGTAATAGGTATTATGACACTGATAACAGTGTAGTTATGTAATGGGTGTTATGACACTGATAACAGTGTAGTTATGTAATGGGTGTTATGACACTGATAACAGTGTAGTTATGTAATAGGTATTATGACACTGATAACAGTGTAGTTATGTAATGGGTGTTATGACATTTATAACAGGATAGTTATGTTATGGATGTTACAACTTTGAAAAGAGACAGTTATGCAAATGTTTTTTTCTGTAACACAATAATCACATGTGACATTACCTCAATGTCAATAGAGATTATGAATATTTCTCATGGTCTTACCGTCAAAGTATATATGATGGCGACATTGTTTTTACCAACGTTTTGTGAAAGTCTCTTCTTAATGGCTTTGATAGCATCCTTAGGACTGAAAGCAAAAGTTAAGAATTTTAAGCATAATTAAAAATATGACACCATCAAAATCACTAGGATCTTCATCAACTAGGACAGTATTGTGTCCGGATTCAAACATCAGTGCAACTTCACAAAACCGTTCATTCTCAAACCGATCACCTCTTGATAACCATCGAAATGGCAATACAACAAATTGATCCTTCTTTATTCTAGTAATAAAAATCTTCCCAATACCAATCTGAAACGGTGAAGTCTGTTTACTTTAAGAAATTAAGAATACAAGTAGAGCTACAAAACTGGAGCTTTGTAACTAATTTGCATGAGGCTTTGAACACTTTATTTTTGTAATTGACAAATTTACATACAATAAGGAAACTAATACATAGACCAGGCTTCATTTTAAAATGCACTATCAATGTCCTTAATAAGCTAGGTTGGTAGGAACTGGTTGATGTTAAAAATAATGTTCTTATTTTTATTTGCAAAACCATTCTAGTTTTGAATGAAATCAATACCACTTATTGTGCCCCATACGTACAGAGGTGTAGTGATAGACAAGTCACTATGCCAATGACAACATTGTGAGATACAAGTATCTCCCAGGTGCTGTTATAATATCTTATGTACTTGGAGAGAAATTTAGATCAATGTGGAGCTTAACAGACAACTTTAACATGGTCAAATAATTAACAAAGTCCAATTAACAGTAAATCTTTATTGAAATTCTTCATCCGAAATGGTTATATATAGATACAAGTATCTCCTAGGTACTGTTATGATAGTGTATGTACTTAGGAGGATTGATATTAGAGTTTAACAGAAATGTTGACACCTGAAAAAGTAACACCTTTGTCTCGCTTTGTGACTCAGTCTCACACGAGAAAATTTTTATATAATTGCAATAGAATTTCTGTTATGAACAACTATTTGGTGTAAACTTGTACCATGTGGATAAGGAAAATTAAACCAGCCACAAACACACTGGTACCTTATCTAGATTTACAGCATGTGTATGTGTATTACATAAATGACTCACATTCTACATCATGGCAACACAACATTTCCATCATATAAGACTATCCACAGCAGATGCAGTTTGACACATTATATTGATCTTGTTTGTAATACGATATTTAAGGGTTTTTTTCTGGGGTCTTTTTGGGACAGTAATGAAGTTTCTCGAATGAAATTCATATTTCATATAAAGCCAAATTTCCCGAATTTGCAGCTTCAATTACTCCTGGATACTTTCTTCCAATTTGTCAACTTTCTCCCAAAATAGGACAAAAATTAAAGGATCCCTATATATACTTCCAGACAAGTGAAAAACAGCTGATGCAAAAGATTTGTAAGATTCTGAGACAGATCATTTCTGTACATAAGTTGTAATGTACAATGTAAGACCAAAAATGTTTGTGAATGAAAACATTAGGGTAGTAGCTGATTTAAAAAACATTTTTACTGGGGTTAAAGAAAGGTATGAATATGCCTTTTAATTCAACTTTTCCATGAAATCTTGAATTGCCATAAAAAGTTTCGGATAGATTAAGGACCCTGTTGGGGAAACAGAGAAAACTTTTGTTTAAGGCATAATAATTATAGTATATATAAGTTCATCTCGAGATTTGAATCATAACACTAGCATTAGCATTACTCCTTTTTTTAGACATAAAATAATAAATAGTATTACAGGTTCATTACTAATAAGATATGTTAGCTAACATGTTGGTACTGATCATTAATAATTGTTTTTCTCCTTCTTTATTAATACAGTCTGTAAAAGACCATAAGTGTACACACATACATGCGAAGGCATAGTCGTTACGAAAGATGTATATTTTGTATCAGAATATATAATAAGAAGAATGCATGGTACATGTACTGTATGATGAAAACTGATTTCTGAAACATCAGCAAAATGTTTTATTGTATATTTTTAGCTTACTATTACATAGCTAAATGTTGTGACTAAAGAATTTCCAATTATCTAAATAAGAAATCCTGCAAAAATCTGTTATAAGATATATCTATGTAGTATCTGTGTAATAAAACATATAAATATTTTATGAAGTTAATTGATTTAATACAAAACTAGTTTCCAAAATAATCATCAGATAATCAAGATTGATGTCTTACAACAAAACCATATAATTATATATATCCAATGAATTATTTATAGATTCCCAACATAAATGATATGGATTTATAAATATTATAATGTTTTTTTATTTTGCAATACAGGCATTTCGACAGCTGTCACTGGAAAAGCAGATAAATACATCAGGTACATATGTATTGTGTTTCCATATAAGGAGTTATATGGACAAAAACGGCAAAAATCATGAAAAAATCCATGAGATAAAAAAACAGTTAATTGATTGAGAGGAAGCTTATTATAGATTAATAAGTAACATTACTCCTGACAAACATGTGATTCCAGCTTACCCCAAAATCCCTGTAGAGTAAGATGGAAAGTAATAGCATATATATATATATAGCTGTACAGTAATTTGTTTCAAGGATTAGGTGTATACAATTACCCATGATAATTAAGAGTTGTCCTAGACTTCCTTTCACATAAATGACACAGACATTTGTATAGTCATCTGAGACTTCCCCTAGTGCTAAAGTCATAACTCACCCTTCATCAGTCTCATTGATCATATCACAGACTTCCATAAAGAGTCCCCAATTTTCTGATGCCTGGGATCCATCTGTAGCTCGCTCTGAAACAGCAAACATATACCTTATAATCAATGTATCATGTTCATCATTTATAAAAAATACCTGTGGACGAAGGACGATTTGAATATCCCAGACTAAAAACAGTAATGACTACCTTCATAATCAGAAGAGTTAATTAGCAAGACAGTAAATTAATGCCACTTATGCATATGACAAATGAAAACCTTTTTCTAATATCATTTATAATTTGATATACACGTGTATATCCCTAGAAGCTTTATAGCTTTCTGCCATTGTATAGCACCTTGGTATACATACATAACTGCTGGCAAATATATAATATAGTATTACTATTTCATAAGGGCAAGCAAATAATACTATTTCACAAAATTTCTGATGTGCCTGGTATATTTATCAATGCAGGGCATCCTATCTATATATAAGGTGAAAATAATATTACATATAGAATACTTATCAACTGTCAAAGAAACTGTTATAATCTATATATCTGAACACAATTAAAACTTTTAGCAGGGCTACAAGATGTAGGAACTGCCAATTAATCAATATGTATGCTTGAATATCTACTGTAAATCCTCTGATTATTTCCATGTAAAGCAATAAGATATATAAAGCTAAGCTTGGTCTTTTCGCTTAAGTAACTTTGGAATTTAGGCTAGTAATTAGTGACTAACAGTAGTATTTCGAGCAATAGGATAACACCTGGTTCTGCACTACTGTAATACTGAAAATGTCAAAGAAAACATTTCTGGTATGGTATTGTACCTTAATTAGTCCAGGAATATAATGGATAAATCAATTTGTTGTGCTAAGTGAGTCGAAATGCCTCCACAGCAGCAACCTGATAGACTTAGTGACATTATCAATACGTTTCTGAACATGGTCCATATAAGACAAGGAATTTAATGCATCTGTACATGTACAGCCTGTAATTTCAATGACTTCTGCTCCAATATAAAACTTTAAACATTATTTTATACTGTGCTTGTTGCCTCATAACCACCCATCTGTTCAGTATTACATATACATTACCCAGGGGCGTAGCTGGGCCCTTGATGAAGTGGATTCACGAGCGCCATAGGCGCGAGTCCAAAAGTTTTGAAGTTTTGAAAATATTAAAATTGAGTTCAAACAAGTCGATGGTACGGCTTTTCCCCCCAGTAAACTTTAATTTTCATTTCTGTTCCCGATGTGTCAGTGTCACTATATGGTTCTACTACGTATACAAGGTGCATTTGACTTCATATTGATACATTTAAAAAAAAATAAAAAAATATGAAAAATTAAGTGGATTCACCTGCGTACCTGCATACAGGCAGCTACGCACCTGACATTACCTACAATTGTAGGCATATGTGGACTCAATATGTTAAACAGTTATGTCTGAATTCAGTGTATGTTATTCTTTGATCCAATGTATTGCTATAGAATGGTTTACAATTGTTATTCAGTACAATTGTTCTGCAGTGTCAACATCTATGATCTAATTAGTAAAGATATTTAGGTTCCAATTCTGTTGCAACAACTTTATTCATATTTAGACAAAAACAAGAAATGGAACAGTATTCTGTCCTTACTTATATAAAAGCTTAAGCTTGTTTGAATTGAATTAGCGTTGATAGGCTGGTACATTTCTTGTTCTTGTGTTGCAACAGAATTTGAATTGCGAAAATTGTTCCATGGCTCCTAGTCTGAATTGTCTGATGATCCATCTATGCCCTAAGGCAATTTTAAAAAGGTGTTATTAACATCAGAAGTCAGAACCCTTTGGTTTAACATAGTACATGACTTATAGAACAAATATTTATACCCTGTCTACCACTGTTCTCTGGCAAGGTATAAAATCGGTCCCATTACCAAATGTGTAGCAAGCCTTTTTTTTTTACATGGATATGGATATGTAAAATCAGTAAAATCTCTATTTGCACTAATTATCAAGTTTATATATGTTTGCTTTCTTCTAGACCTTGTTTACTTGGTACTTAATGATCAATATCAGTTGCTCATAATTTGATAAAGAGTCTAGAACAGCTACTATACATTTCATTATAAACCTCATTATTTACCATTACAAGTGTATTTCAAAGAACTTAATTATTGGGGACAATTTGGGAAGCAGTACAATGTCAAGCTATATGTTGTAATAATTGTAAATAATGAAGAAAAAACATAAGAAACAAACAAACTGAGGATCTCTTGCTTCAGTTTCTACCGACCATCATATATATGGTTCTATTTCTATTTTGAATGTTCACTGCTACATTGTAGTTTCGTATTTTTCATATTACCTGGTAAGTTAATTTTATATTATTTTTTAAATGAAAACACAATATAAGCAATCTAAATAGATATTCATTTCTGATTTGACTTTTCAACACACACATACAACAAACATAAAACATTTGGATATGAAACTTACAAATAAAGCGAGGATCGATGTTTACATAGAAATGGCTGGGAAATTGCTACACCTTTTGGGGGGAAGTGTTTGAAACATGTATAGAACAAAATAACAGATTTTGTCAGTTTTTTATGTCAGATTTTAATGTTTTTATTCTTGCAAATACCGATATGGGTTACGGTACCAGTATTTTTTTCAAAACAAATATGTACCAGTATTTTTCAAAATAAGTATCAGTATGGTACTGATACTGAGTACCAGTATCCAACCGTATTAATTCATCATTTCTTTGACAATAATCGAAAAACGAACAAGACACACAGAGTAATCAGTTCATAAAAATTGCCATCTTTGATTCTAATTGTAAAGGTCAAGTTCCTTATAAGGCAATCAAAATAAATTGATGCTAAGATGTAGGAAATGTGGCTACCAAATATGGTTATATTTCTCAGTCTAGTTCTGGGTTGCAATAACCGAATATTACTGTTCGCTTAAAAATGGTTATAAATAAATATCTCTGATAATGTTTTTTATCAGAGTGGCTTCATCATATATGGTCACAGATACTATATTTGGATCAGCATCCTTGTGAGAATTCCCCAAGAAGAATCAAGGCGAATGCCTGAGACAACTCGAGTAGTATAATATATAGGAATGTGCAAACTCAAGGTTTTCAGATGTGACGGTAGGCATATATCGCTAAATTGCATAAGAAATGTTTAATAAATTATTGTTGCAAAATTGTACGACTTCCGCTATTTATAGCATTTTCGAGGTTCACGTTTTACAACACTACCGTCAATGGAAAGGATACGTTATCGAAGCTTCACGGCTCCTGAAGAATAGAATACAAAATATCAACAATCAAAACTTTGGTCAGTTTGGCTAAATTACCGGTTCTTTATTACGTTTTGGATGATTCACCGTGTGTATTCATTATTACTAAATACACTTTGAATCACATCGGATATGTGAATTGACAATAGAATAATATCCGTGTATTTTGCTGTTGCGAGAAACACGATAAGTTCACTAGCACCAACCATTCGCCCGTTGTTTACTTCCAGGGCTTCGTTTACAGCGCACTGATCCTCCCAGGGAGGGGTCTTATGGTGGAATGCAAATGGATGACTAGTTTATCATTTCTAACCCGAAAAGTTAAATGATATTGCAGATGGTCTATGTTTCTAAATTACGATGATATAATCAAACTTACCTATCTTCTGGCCTATTTGTGTGACCAGAGGATTTCCTCCGAAGATAGCGGCCATTTTGCCAAAGATGAAATGACGTCACTGTCCCGAGGTTTTCTATTTATAGAAATACACAATAGTCGTTAAATAAAAAAACACAAATATTTTTAGGGTTACATAATAAAAGTATGAAACATTGTAGCACAATGCTGTATTGAAAAAGATAAAAGATATATTTTCACAAATTAATCATTATCACTCACCGGAAGTGAAAAGACGGAAGTTTACATCTCTGTGGTAACAGCGTCCATCTTGGCACACTTCGACCAGAAGCGTTCAATGTAAACAAGTTTGATATAGGTAAGTTCGTGTCTCATATTGTCCTTATACGACAGTTAGTCGGAATCTGGTAGGTAAGGACTTTTCTAAAAGGTCTAAAAGGATAATTTAAGTGACCAGTATCTCTGACTGCAATATGGTGACAGCTGACTGATACTCACCATACTGACAATGCATAATCGATCATGTAACTGAACACGTAACATTGTAAAAATGTCAGTCGGTACCGTTAGACCAACTATTGTACTAAACAAAAATGTATTAAGTTGATTTTTCGGCTTATAAATGACTTCACTGTCACTATGCCAGTGCTTCAGTCATTCAGCACCCAACAGATTTAACAGCAATTATTAAAGATAAAGTTAATAATAATATTTATTCAGGTAATTAGCATACACAGTGTAATATTATCACATATATGTTATACAATATTTACATCATTTCCTTATTTTCTTAATTTCATAATATATAAAAATGATGAGTGATTAATGAATAATATCACAAATATTGTTGAAATATCACAGTTGACATAAGTATCACATTATTTATTGCACATTATAGTTATGGATACATGTACATGTGACACTTGTTATCCCTAGTTTCATTGGGAATGAAATAAACTCCCACATTCCAGCAAAGGAACGTACCAAAGATGAATACAATTTCCGCCTGAAACTTTTCAAATTCTTTTTTTTTAGAAATTTGTAGGCTGTGTTCCACCGACCACAATGAGTAGATTGTATGACACGGTGGAGCCGGCAGTGGTCGACGAAGACATGCTAAAGAGAGCAGTTGAGGAACAAGGACCAAAGGATGAAGCAGGAAAAATCGCCAAGTCAGAAGGAATTGATTTTGGAGATGTGTTATCCCTGAGACTGGATTTTTTAAGTTAGTGTCTTAATATTAAAGTCTTTAAAGAAGCATTGTAGTATACAGTGACATGCCAGATGTCAACACATAGGCATTTTTAAAGCTTTAATCTATAAATTGTAGGTCAAATGTCATTTGCAGGTCCGCAAATGTAGTATATGTACCAATAGAAAGGTCTTGTGACGAGGAACACACATCAAGTATGAAAGCCCTATCTTGATATTCCAGGGGTGCATACAATCACATAAGTTCTCTTCACCCCTGGAATATGTCTAAGGCTCCCAATGTGATCATAAACTCTGGAACCCCATCTCGTACTGTTAATATACTGTGAGCGATATTAAAGGTTTTAAAAGCAGGCCAAAGGTCATTGTCAAGATCAATAGGTCTGCAAATGTAGTACCAATGAAAAGATCACCCTCGATACTCCATGGGTTATGATCACATAAAAACATTACTTTTTCTTGTTTTAACTTATATGCCCATACTTCAGATAGCTTAAAGTCTCCATCTATACATTGTTATGAAGGCACCCATCACATGTTTTGCACTGTGTAATCGTTTAACACATAGATCTCTGATACCCAAAGAGCTAATGTGATTGCAACAACTGGAGTATTGTGGATATCCTCTAACATTATTAGAATGATGATTTCTGTTTCAGATGTTTATTTGATATCAGAATTGTTACTTTTAGTTTTGGAAATATCATTGATACATGTACAGTATTTACAAACAACTCATGACGTTTTATCATTTGTTTGATTAACATATCTTGATGTTAATGGTAGAAATGTTCAGACTATGGTTTTTTTTTTTAATTCTTGTTATTTTTTATTTCAGATGTTTTAAAGATTGACAATCTCTGGGAATTTACAGCATTAACCAAATTGCAGCTTGATAACAATATCATAGAGAAAATAGAAGGTTTGGATTGTCTAGTGAACTTAGTGTGGCTAGGTAAGTTTCATGTTAATACCAAGTGTAAATGCAACATGTTTTCAAATGTTTTGAACATTTTTCCCCCCACATTTTCTTGCAATTAGTAAATATCTTATATCCAAATAGATTTGAAGGAAATATACTTTTAGTTATTTCTCTTTTGCACAGAGAAGGAATTACTCATATGTCTGAAAATGGGCATAGCAATTATTAGGAGTACTGAGAATAAAAATAAGGCTTGATTATACATTTGTACATGTAATCCAAAACAGATCAATGGCAGACCATTTTCTGGTGGTCCCAAGTTGGCACTTACGACAGGTTTGAGTGTATCATTAGGCAAGAACAATTTAGTAACATGTGTAATGTTTACTGCCCCTTGACCCTACCAGCTAATGAATTACCATAATTGATATCTAAATGATTAATACGGGCCATCAAACTATTAAGATTCTAAACTAAATTGGCCAAATGTTATGTTTTTATATGCATAGTTAATAATATCTTTTAGTAAAAGTCATGTATGTCATTATCATCAGTCTGAATAGTTTGTCACCACACTGTCTCAGTGACAGGTTCCTGTTTTAGACATTTTTCATTCTAATCCTAATGTCAAGGTTACAGTTAAATAGCATTTGAAGTGTCATCACTATTCAGCCATTATATTACATAGATTTTGATGAAATATTGCAATTTTGGTAAGGTCACCACATCAAGGGTCAGGGTCAATGCATCAAAGGTCAATGTCATAGAAGTAATCAATTTTGTTTCTTTTCTTATTACATGTTGAATCATTTTTTCAGAGTTGAACAGTAAATGATATGACCAAAGGTCAAGGTCTCGAGGTTAAAGTCATTGTCACAGGTCAAGACCACATTTGTATATACATCTTGTACATGTACCTTGATTCTGAGTGCAAATGAAACTGAAAATATCTATTAGTATAATGTTCGTATCAAAGGTAATTACTATCAACATCATGTTTTTTCCCCATGGACTGTTTAAATGATCATCAATTACGATATTGTCACTGTTGGTATAAAATTAACAATGTGAACAGGCATATAATGGCCTTTGTTTTGTAATTATGTTGATTTTTATTCTAGACTTGTCCTTCAACAATATTGAGGTGATTGAGGGTCTCAATGCACTCACCAAGCTGGAGGATTTAACATTGTACAACAACAGAATTGCTACACTGGAAAACATGGACACCCTCTTAAATCTCCATGTCTTTTCCATTGGAAACAACATGCTCACAGAACTAGGCAATGTAAGTTGTTGAGCTTCTCCCTTAAGTTATAAGCAAAAATAATAAATCAAGTCTTATATCTGATCAAAATTCAAAATAAGTCATTATTTAAAATGATAATATGATTGTTTTTTTGACATTAAAAGTCATTTATTGAATCTTTCCTATTTCAGTTGTTATATCTGAGAAGGTTTAAGGAAATGAAAACCTTGAATCTTGCTGGCAATCCCTTCTGTAAGCAAAACGGCTACAAGCAGTATGTGATTGCCTTTCTGTCTGGTATCGACTTCCTAGACTATCGTTTGGTGGATAAACAGTCGGTCAGTTGATATTAGTAAACATCAAATTGATGATTAATAGCTAGGATACTGTTATAACAACTAGAAATATTACATATATGATATATCTATATACATATTTGGAGTTTATTTTTAATATACATGATATATCTATATATATATTTTTGTCAACAAATTGATCACTTACACAAAATCAAGATATTTTAAAGCAAGCCATGCTCCAATAATCCTGAAATAGTTGGGAATAAAGTATGATCTTGATTGTGACAATCACATAGTATCTGTACATGGTTTTCACTCAACTCTAAATTGTGATGTCTGTTGTATGTAACTAAACCTTCTCTATCCAGTGATTATGAACACTTTAAACTAAATCATTCATTTTAACATTGTGTAACAGAGAGAAGATGCTATGGAAAAGCACATGATTCAAAGAGAAGAAATGTTACACAATGAGAAACAGGCTGAACTGAAACAGGAGGAGGAGGTCAGGAACAAACAACAACTAGAACTCCACAAGGTAAAGACAACCGTAATGTCACACCACTGACAATGTTTCTGTTACTTATATTTGTATGCCAAAATTTAGACAAAGAGATTAACTGTATCCCGATTGTTCTGTACAGGCAGCTTATGTGGAGCTGATGGATGGACCACACCTGTTTGAGATGATGTATATGGAAGATTCGGAGGGACAGAAGTTGAGCGAGATGCCAGGAATCGAAGATCTCTTACAAACATATCCTTTTGTTTACATTGCTGTACGCATTATCAATTGACATATTGTCAAATGAATAAACTATTTTCTACTTAAATATCTAAGCTATCAAAACAAAACTTTTAAACACAAAAAACAGAAGAAAGAATAAATTCTGCATTAGGGCAGCTAGTACCAGGGTACATGGAACAGTTTCCCCAAGGATGTAGTATCAGCAAAATGTGTGAACAGTTCCAAAAACAAACTCAATAAACACTGGGAAAACCAAGAAATATTAAACAAATATAGAGTTAATATTAAATTATCTGTAACCATAGGTACATGTGTTATATTACTTCAACCAGGTATAGAGGATTTCCATCCAGCACCAGAAATAATAAATCTAATTCAATAAAAAAAAAAAAACAGCAAAAAAAACCCCCAAAAAAACAACATTTCCACAAATTCTTCATGGCAGTCAAGTACCAATGGCAGGATGTTGCTTTTTCTCTTTTACATTATCTCTCAAATTGGTACCATTTAGTAGGTATAACAAATGTCATAGAAATACTAATTTTAGTTGATGTTTATCAAAATGTTTTGAACTCATCAAACCTTTTAGTTATATTCCTTGACAGTGTTTACTTTTAAGGATAAATTTGTTGCCATCTGTCATCAAATGTTTGAATACGGCTTGAAGGAACATGAAAAACGTGACTCCGAGGTGAAACAGTTCTGGGAATGTGTGGAGGATGCTGAGCAGGAGAATAAAAACTTAGGGATGCAGGCCATCAACAACTTCATGGTTGTTAAAAAGAGGGTAAGGAAATTAAAGGATACTAGCTTGGCATGAGATGTAATAATAACATTTCTGAATTTCTGTAAATTGTGGATTATGACTTCACTAAATATTTGTTTACAATAACAGGTTATTGTTCGCCCTATGTTTTGTAGACAATGCAGGAGCTAGCTCAGATCAGTGACCAAAAAGTGCTGGAGTCTGTGGTGGCCGACTACAACAAACAAGTTTCAGAGCTGTGGGACAAACTCATGGGACTTGAACTTCAGCTTGTCGACCAGCTAGAGGTACACTCTTTGCTAAAGAAGATTCATTATAAACATTACAGGTCCTCCATTCATTTTTCGTTGGTGGGCATCAATTGGATGAAATAAGGAGATTTTTCATTACAATTTTGACCTCTCCTTCAGATTAAAGAAATCATGTGTTCCTTAAATCTATAAATAGAGCTGTTCATCAAAACTTGGTTATAACCTGAATATATTTTCCAGATTCAGAGATTAGAAAGGAACATTGTTGAAAGGAACTTGTCTCGAGAATATTCAAATTATCAATAAAATTGAGCTTGATTAATTTGGACTCTTGGATATGTCTGATTCTAAAGATCCCAAGTTTCAAACTAGGGGGGATAAGCTAGTGTTCGAATTTAACTGGACAATGATATCAAAACCTTCAGCACTGGTATAGCCAGTCTAGGAGCATGGATCTCCCTCATGTAATCCCAAGAAAAAACGCCATTTAGTGGATGGTTATATTCCTAGTAGAATAATTTGGACTTTTCAAATATACCAACAATTGTAAAACTAATATAAAACTTTACCTATATAGGATGTCATCAAAGACTTTGAGCGGAGCATGCAGGACCTGGTAGCCTCATTCCAGGAGAACATCCAGGCTTTCCTAGCACAGTGTCGGGATCTGGAGACATTCCACCATGAGAAAATGATGGAAATTGCCATTGTCACACTGGAAAAGGTCCTCAAGAATGAACTAGATGACGAGATCAATGAGGACTTAAGAATGGTGAGATTCTAGTTCTTTGTTATCAAGAGGTGGCAGGTCTCCTGTAGTTACTTAAGAATGGTTAGATTCTAGTTCTTTGATATCAAGAGGTGGCAGGTCTCCTGTAGTTACTTAAGAATGGCGAGATTCTAGTTCTTTGATATCAAGAGGTGGCAGGTCTCCTGTAGTTACTTAAGAATGGCGAGATTCTAGTTCTTTGATATCAAGAGGTGGCAGGTCTCCTGTAGTTACTTAAGAATGGTTAGATTCTATATTGAGAGGTGGCAGGTCTCCTGTCGTTACTTCTCTTTTAGAGATTTACAATAACATAGATTACAATATTGCTTGTCTCATTTATAGCATCATGATAATTTTACTATCTCTCCAGAGATTCCTAATAACATTGAATTAAGTTATTTCAGTAGATTAAATAACAAAGAATAAAAGTCAATATTTGAAACACAATTAGTAGATAAAATAGTGTTTCACAATAGATTGTCATATTAGTTGACCAAATCAACAGTAAAATTGGTATTGATATACTTGTGAATGTACTTTCAACATTATTTTTGAGTGGAAAAGATGAGTTTTTTTCTTATTAAATTGTAAATCTGTACACCATGCATGTAGGCATTGTGGGTGAGAGGGTGTAATTTTTTATTTTTCAAATTCGTGACCATTAGTAAAAAAAATTAACATGTCATGAATTAATTACAGTATATGGCTTACACAAGTGTCAATTGTATTGTCTTATTGTTACAGCTATTTGTGGACAAGGACACAATCATGAATGCAGTTTCATCATCACATGATGTTCATCTCCTTAAGATAGACAACAAGGAAGACGACATGGTGACCAGGATCAACCAATGGCTAAAAACGACGATTGACAAAATTCATGAAGATGAGGAAATTTCCAGAAATCGTATGAGAGTTACAGAAATTAACAATCTTATAGACCACTTACGAGACGAAATAGACAATTTGGACGTGTTACAAGCTGGAAACTACTGAGTCCTAGTTGGAAGCTGATAAATTTTCATTTTGGATTGTGACAAAATAATATCTGTGCTTAAGATGACCATTCAACATGTGCCACTGGACAATTGTGGAGAACTGTGATCGATGTCATTCTTAGATGGATATTTTTGACTAGATCATAGTCATATAAAAGCTTTGAAGTATCTGTGATAAATGTAGGTCACTCATCATCACCTGCAACAATATTTGTATGATAGTGAAACTTGTCTAAACTGAAAACTCTGTATTCTGTAAGTCTGTATATAATGCCCAGTACATTCCTGTTGTGTTTGGGTTTAGTCAAGTTTTGTTGTACAAAGATACAACTTCTATTCATTGTAATATAGACTGATTCATCAGAGTCAGTTACAGACCTGTCAATCATTACTGGCAACTACATGTAATATATTCCATTGTCATATAAACATGTACAGAAATAAATGAAAAGGCTACACACATTGTCATAATATTGCAGTCTTTGAATTCAAATGCAACATTAACCAATAGGTACATATTTTGGCATAATTAATGTGTACTCTGATTTATACAAGAGTACTGCGGGGTAGAAATATATATGACCATTAACGCTGTATAGTGTTGTATACTATCTTACATTGAAATAGAATTTTTATCGCCTTTCACTGAACAAGTGGTCAGATGGCATTCTATAGTCCCAACCTTTCATGACAAAGTCAATGTTTAATCATCAGCTTAAGGAATACAAGTAATCAGGAATTAGTCTCAAACTCAATAAATACAACAAGATATCTCAATCATAAAGTTTACCAAGTTTCAAAGAACTCAGTAGAAAACTAAATCTCTAGACAAGATAAACGAATTGCAATTGATAACTTTTGCAAAAATAGTTGAATCAGAATGCCTATGGGAAAGACAACTATATAAAATGATTATAAATCCTATCAAGTTTCAAAGAAATCAGTCGAAAATGAAGATCTCTAGAGAAAAAAATACATGTACTGAAATAAATAAGGGGCAATAGTTTTGCAAAAATAGTTGAATCAAAATTCCTTTCAGGGAAACAACTACAGGGATCAAAGATCACATAACTCACCTCAACATGGTGTAATCAAAGATCATATAACTCAACAGGAAGTAACCAAAGATCACATAACTCACCTCAACATGGTGTAATCAAAGATCACATTTAACTCACCTCAACATGTTGTAATCAAAGATCATATACCTCAACAGGAAGTAACCAAAGATCACATAACTCACCTCAACATGGTGTAATCAAAGATCACATTTAACTCACCTCAACATGGTGTAATCAAAGATCATATAACTCAACATGGTGTAATCAAAGATCATATAACTCAACATGGTGTAATCAAAGATCATATAACTCGACAGGAAGTAACCAAAGATCACATAACTCAACATGGTGTAACCAAAGATCACATAACTCAACATGGAGTAACCAAAGATCACATAACTCAACAGGAAGTAACCAAAGATCACATAACTCAACATGGAGTAACCAAAGATCACATAACTCAACATGGAGTAACCAAAGATCACATAACTCAACATGGAGTAACCAAAGATCACATAACCCAACATGGAGTAACCAAAGATCACATAACTCACCTCAACATGGTGTAATTAAAGATCATATAACTCGACATAGTGTAATCAAAGATCAACTAACTCACCTCAACATGGTGTAATCAAAGATCACATAACTCAATATGGAGTAACCAAAGATCATATAACTCACGTCAACATGGTGTAATCTAAGATCATATAACTCACCTTAACATAGTGTAATCAAAGATCATATAACTCAACATGGAGTAACCAAAGATCACATAACTCAATATGGAGTAACCAAAGATCATATAACTCACCGTAACATAGTGTAATCAAAGATCACATAACTCGCCTAGCAGAGGCCATGCATGCCAACCTCTTATGAATTCCAAATGATGAAAATGAATCAATGTTCGAAGTAGCACACAAAATCATATAATAATTCTATTGATTTATTAACTGTAAAGTCAATATAAATTGTGGTTTTACAAGAGAAAAAGTCTTTGATACTGGTTTATAAAGCCATTATGTTTTTGACCAGACCCGAGTACTACTTTTCTCGCTTGACCAGTGAACAAAGAGAGCTGCGGCAGCTACACGGGCTTGTAGGTCGTACTTATCCAATTCATGGTGCCATTCAACGCTGCCCCAAGTTTTTAACTGAAAGTAAAATTAGGTTGGTTTTTTAAACACATATATATGTTTTTATCAGAAAAAGCTTGAACTTATTGTCTGAACAAGAATTAAAAATCACATTTATGATAAATAGACCCAAAGCTGTCAATCCTTGACAATCAAAGCCCTAGACTTTACCTGGACAAGACAGGAAAACAATGGCTTTGATTTAATTCTACAATAATACCATAATCTTTCGTATTCCAACAGATTAATATTATTATGAACTATGGAACATGTACCTGTATGGGTAAAATGTTCAGCATCAATACTGAATTCAGCATTTTAGAAATATTTTCCAAAAATAAACATGGTTTCTATGTTAAATTTTGGTGAAACAAGCTATTTCAGTATTTTAAGATTCAGTCACTTTCAACCACGTACCTGATACTGGCTCTCAAGTGTGGCCAGATAGACAGCTCGCTCCACAGATACTTGCTTGTGGACCACAGCTAACATCAACAGCAGTGACTTCAGGGCCTCAACACCAAACTGGTAACCTGTAAAATAACAATGAATTATTCTATACAACAAACAATAGTCACACAATAGCCTACAACAGGTTAGAACTATCAATAGTCACACAATCACCTACAACAGGTTAGAACTATCAATGGTCACACAATCACCTACAACAGGTTAGAACTATCTATGGTCACACAATCACCTACAACATGTTAGAACTATCAATAGTCACACAATCATCCTACAACAGGTTAGAACTATCAATAGTCACACAATCACCTACAACAGGTTAGAACTATCAATAGTCACACAATCACCTACAACAGGTTAGAACTATCAATAGTCACACAATCACCCACAACAGGTTAGAACTATCAATAGTCACACAATCACCCAATCACCTACAACATGTTAGAACTATCAATAGTCACACAATCACCTACAACAGGTTAGAACTATCAATAGTTACACAATCACCTACAACAGGTTAGAACTATCAATAGTCACACAATAGCCTACAACAGGTTAGAACTATCAATAGTCACACAATCACCCACAACAGGTTAGAACTATCAATGGTCACACAATCACCTACAACATGTTAGAACTATCAATGGTCACACAATCACCTACAACAGGTTAGAACTATCAATAGTCACACAATCACCTACAACATGTTAGAACTATCAATAGTCACACAATATCCTACAACAGGTTAGAACTATCAATAGTCACACAATCACCTACAACAGGTTAGAACTATCAATAGTCACACAATCACCTACAACAGGTTAGAACTATCAATAGTTACACAATCACCTACAACAGGTTAGAACTATCAATAGTCACACAATCACCTACAACATGTTAGAACTATCAATAGTCACACAATCACCTACAACAGGTTAGAACTATCAATAGTTACACAATCACCTACAACAGGTTAGAACTATCAATAGTTACATAATCACCTACAACAGGTTAGAACTATCAATAGTCAAACAATATCCTACAACAAGTTAGAACTATCAATAGTTACACAATCACCTACAACAGGTTAGAACTATCAATAGTTACATAATCACCTACAACAGGTTAGAACTATCAATAGTCAAACAATATCCTACAACAAGTTAGAACTATCAATAGTTACACAATCACCTACAACAGGTTAGAACTATCAATAGTTACACAATCACCTACAACAGGTTAGAACTATCAATAGTCACACAATCACCTACAACATGTTAGAACTATCAATAGTCACACAATCACCTACAACAGGTTAGAACTATCAATAGTTACACAATCACCTACAACAGGTTAGAACTATCAATAGTCACACAATCACCTACAACATGTTAGAACTATCAATAGTCACACAATCACCTACAACAGGTTAGAACTATCAATAGTTACACAATCACCTACAACAGGTTAGAACTATCAATAGTTACATAATCACCTACAACAGGTTAGAACTATCAATAGTCAAACAATATCCTACAACAAGTTAGAACTATCAATAGTTACACAATCACCTACAACAGGTTAGAACTATCAATAGTTACACAATCACCTACAACAGGTTAGAACTATCAATAGTCACACAATCACCTACAACAGGTTAGAACTATCAATGGTTACACAATCACCTACAACAGGTTAGAACTATCAATAGTTACACAATCACCTACAACAGGTTAGAACTATCAATAGTCACACAATCACCTACAACAGGTTAGAACTATCAATGGTTACACAATCACCTACAACAGGTTAGAACTATCAATGGTTACACAATCACCTACAACATGTTAGAACTATCAAGTAACTATAGATGGGTCTTGAGTTACATTAAGTTTTACGATTCTGGACATCATATGACATTGATGAAAAAACAAATTGACAGTGTATTCCTACCATGTAATGCCCATTCATTATTGTGGATCAGGTACTTTTCTAAAGTGTTTCTTGTGTTGGTTGGAATCACAAGGCTCTGTAGACCAGTAGTTGAACCCAACTCTACATTGTATCTGCAAATAACCAGAGATATTGATCACATGATAATCCCTAATACATGTAGTTGCATGCAAGTTACATTTAAACTTGCATTTAACTCAAACAATTATGGTAGAAATAGTTTAGATTCAGGAAAGTTTGGACACGGTTGTTACTAGGAATCAAGATACACTGTAATAAGTAGCAATATCTGTTATTCTCTAGAATGGTATGAATGGATGATTTGGGGAAGTTGAGAAATTTCTATCATTAATAGCTTTCCCCCTAAAATAATAACACCAACCCTGATACATCAATGACATTATTTAAGAAAGCCATCATTATTTGAAGTTGACCGACCTGTCACTTGCCCATTTGATGACTGGATCCCATTCCTGCTGCTGAAGCTCTGCTAAATCCTGTGGCTCTGTCAGTCTGTAACTGTGATTAATAAAATACACTCACTGTTAGTCAATCAAAACTTCATCAATCCTTCATTTTACTGTCAATAATTACTCGACCTAAGATCTTGACTCCTGACACTAGTTTACACATCTTTACACTCACATAGATACTCTGGTTACCATGACTACTGACACTGGTTTATACATCTTTACACTCACATAGATACTCTGGTTACCATGACTACTGACACTGGTTTACACATCTTTACACTCACATAGATACTCTGGTTACCATGACTACTGACACTGGTTTACACATCTTTACACTCACATAGATACTCTGGTTACCATGACTACTGACACTGGTTTACACATCTTTACACTCACATAGATACTCTGGTTACCATGACTACTGACACTGGTTTACACATCTTTACACTCACATAGATACTCTGGTTACCATGACTACTGACACTGGTTTACACATCTTTACACTCACATAGATACTCTGGTTACCATGACTACTGACACTAGTTTACACATCTTTACACTCACATAGATACTCTGGTTACCATGACTACTGACACTGGTTTACACATCTTTACACTCACAAAGATACTCTGGTTACTATTCAGTATTTGAAATGATGAACTAAGACCCACACAAACATGTCAAAAAGTAACCATCCCAATAGAACAAATACACTGTAAGCATTTTTGCTAACAAAATTTAGTGAATCTGTGTGTCCCCACTAGTTAGTATGTGTGATAGAGTATTAATGATGACCATTTTCATCACTGTTTAACGCCACACCAAACCATACATCTCTACCAAATTGTGTCTTTAATCCAGCATCAATCCTAAACGTCACACGTCTTTAATCCAGCATCAATCCTAAACGTCACACGTCTTTAATCCAGCATCAATCCTAAACGTCACACGTCTTTAATCCAGCATCAATCCTAAACTTACCATGTCTTTAATCCAGCATCAATCCTAAACTTACCAAATTGTGTCTTTAATACAGCATCAATCCTAAACTTACCACATCTTTAATCCAGCATCAATCCTAAACTTACCACATCTTTAATCCAGTATCAATCCTAAACTTACCAAATTGTGTCTCTAATCCAGCATCAATCCTAAACTTACCAAATTGTGTCTTTAATCCAGCATCAATCCTAAACTTACCAAATTGTGTCTTTAATCCAGCATCAATCCTAAACTTACCAAATTGTTTCTTTAATCCAGCATCAATCCTAAACTTACCAAATTGTGTCTCTAATCCAGCATCAATCCTAAACTTACCAAATTGTGTCTTTAATCCAGCATCAATCCTAAACTTACCAAATTGTGTCTTTAATCCAGCATCAATCCTAAACTTACCAAATTGTGTCTTTAATCCAGCATCAATCCTAATCTTACCACATCTTTAATCCAGCATCAATCCTAAACTTACCATGTCTTTAATCCAGCATCAATCCTAAACTTACCATGTCTTTAATCCAGCATCAATCCTAAACTTACCAAATTGTGTCTTTAATCCAGCATCAATCCTAAACTTACCTCATCTTTAATCCAGCATCAATCCTAAACTTACCAAATTGTGTCTCTAATCCAGCATCAATCCTAAACTTACCAAATTGTGTCTCTAATCCAGCATCAATCCTAAACTTACCAAATTGTGTCTCTAATCCAGCATCAATCCTAAACTTACCAAATTGTGTCTCTAATCCAGCATCAATCCTAAACTTCCCAGGTCTTTAATCCAGCATCAATCCTAAACTTACCAAATTGTGTCTCTAATCCAGCATCAATCCTAAACTTACCACATCTTTAATCCAGCATCAATCCTAAACTTACCACATCTTTAATTCAGCATCAATCCTAAACTTACCAAATTGTGTCTCTAATCCAGCACCAATCCTAAACTTACCAAATTGTGTCTCTAATCCAGTATCAATCCTAAACTTACCAGGTCTTTAATCCAGCATCAATCCTTAACGTCACACGTCTTTAATTCAGCATCAATCCTAAACTTACCACATCTTTAATCCAACATCAATCCTAAACTTACCAAATTGTGTTTTTAATTCAGCATCAATCCTAAACTTACCAAATTGTGTCTTTAATCAAGCATCAATCCTAAACGTCACACGTCTTTAATCCAGCATCAATCCTAAACTTACCAAATTGTGTCTTTAATCCAGCATCAATCCTAAACTTACCAAATTGTGTCTTTAATCAAGCATCAATCCTAAACGTCACACGTCTTTAATCCAGCATCAATCCTAAACTTACCAAATTGTGTCTTTAATCCAGCATCAATTCTAAACTTACCAAATTGTGTCTTTAATCAAGCATCAATCCTAAACGTCACACGTCTTTAATCCAGCATCAATCCTAAACTTACCAAATTGTGTCTCTAATCCAGCATCAATCCTAAACTTTCCAGGCCTTTAATCCAGCATCAATCCTAAACTTCCCAGGCCTTTAATCCAGCATCAATCCTAAACTTACCACATCTTTAATCCAGCATCAATCCTAAACTTACCAAATTGTGTCTTTAATCCAGCATCAATCCTAAACTTACCAAATTGTGTCTTTAATCAAGCATCAATCCTAATCTTACCAAATTGTGTCTCTAATCCAGCATCAATCCTAAACTGACCATGTCTCTAATCCAGCATCAGTCCTAAACTTACCAAATTGTGTCTCTAATCCAGCATCATTCCTAAATTTACCAAATTGTGTCTCTAATCCAGCATCAATCCTTAACTTACCAAATTGTGTCTCTAATCCAGCATCAATCCTAAACTGACCATGTCTCTAATCCAGCATCAGTCCTAAACTTACCAAATTGTGTCTCTAATCCAGCATCAATCCTAAACTTTCCAAATTGTGTCTCTAATCCAGCATCAATCCTAAACTTTCCAAATTGTGTCTCTAATCCAGCATCAATCCTTAACTTACCAAATTGTGTCTCTAATCCAGCATCAATCCTAAACTTACCAAATTGTGTCTCTAATCCAGCATCAATCCTAAACTTACCAAATTGTGTCTCTAATCCAGCATCAATCCTAAACTTACCAGGTCTTTAATCCAGCATCAATCCTAAACGTCACACGTCTTTAATTCAGCTTCAATCCTAAACTTACCACATCTTTAATCCAGCATTAATCCTAAACTTACCACATCTTTAATCCAGCATCAATCCTAAACTTACCAAATTGTGTCTGTTTCCAAAAAGTGCATCAATGCTGTTATCATTCCTTCTTTGGTTTTCCCAGTGGGGTTATCCAGTGCTGTATTAGACAACCCATTCTGTTAAAGACAAGATATATCCTCAAATAAGTGCTCTGTCGGCCCCTTGTGTAAAAGTTTTGTATGAAAGTTTGGGGAAGGTCTACTCATGAAACGCTTCCAGCTTATTATCTTAAAACAGATGATTCTGAAAATATGTGAAAAAAAAATGTCCTGGATCCCTAAGTTTCAGGTCATGATATATATATATATATACTTACTGTACATAAACCATGATATACCCCAATATACTGTATACAGTGTATATACCATGATATACTGTACATATGCCATGATATACTGCCTGCAACTTATATCTAAATAACCTAACCAGCATATTTTGATGGGCTATGTAAAATATGTTACCAGGTGCATGCTGTGTCTTTTTATTGTATCTTTCTGGGCATTCCATTCTGTAGCCACTGCCATTGCTAAAGTTTCATTAGGAACACGGAACAGATTACCTGTTGGCGTTCTTAGTTTTCTGTTATCCAAATTGATTTCAAACCAACCTACAATAAGAAATATAGTAATAAGAAATATACACTGCTTTAAAACAGGTTGCAATACTGGGACATGCTTTGAGATTTCCAAGCAAGATATAATTTTCTATCTTGAAATAAAAATTGTCAGATGAATTTGAAAAAAATGTGTATCATCCACCTTTAATTTAAGTCACAATGAGAGAATTCTAACTTCCTATGTAAGTAATATAGCCCATTTTTGCTTTGTTTCTCTTGACAACAAAATCATATCTCATAATATTGCAATCAGTGTATGTTTTTATTTACTGCTTTGAATTTAATTATATATATAAACATAACCATAAACAGCTCACAATTTGTAAGTAATTGCTATAAAGAGGTGTTTGACATTTAAGGTTTAGCTTTTAATGTTAGAAGAAGAGCAGACACTTGTTTCAAGGACTCTATGACTTTAATTTTGATAATAAAGAAATGCTTTTACATGCAATAACTTTTAATTCAATACTTTCATGAAATACTTCTATTTGTTATGATGGCTTTTGATGATACAAATGTACCTCCAATGTAAGGTACTCACCATCTGCAACGACAACATGAGCATTCTTGTAAAATTTCTTCAGCTCTGTAAATGGAAAATAAACACACATGAAAACTCAATGACCTTGAAATAATAGTAAAATACATATATATGAATTAACCAAATTTCAAATTCTACTTGAGAAGAAAACATTTGAACAATATTTCGACTGCACAACACATGAAACAATGTCATCATCAATGGAAAGGGTATATATAAACATAGTTATCTAGACTGTGATTCCAAATACTGATTTCATGCAGCTCAGTCCTGCAGTACTGAATATTTCCAGAAAGAGTGTCATGTTAAAAAACATGTACAATTTTACAGAGAACATGTACATAGTCAACTTGATTCATGATTCATTCCAACAAACCATTGGAAACATCCTCTAAACTGGTGATGCACTGGATCTGCAATATCCTTTCAAGTCAGACTGGTTGAGACACATGCATGTTACAGGTACAATTTACATACAAAAATACAGAGACGTTTGTGATATATATGTCTCTGATGTAGATATATATGTGTAGTAGGAGTGGAAAAATGCACGGCCAGACCGGGGTTCGAACCCGAGACCTCTGAACACTAGCCGGATGCTCTACTGATTGAGCTATCTGGTTGTCGATGATCGACCCGGTCCAGTTCCGCTACATATGTATATATTTATATAAGCATAAAGTCTTATTATTTAAAAAAAAAATTACATAAATTATTAATGAAATATTTATATCTGCCAAAATTGATACTGAATGTTATAAATTGCATTGAGGAAAGCAAAAACATTCAGTTTATTTACAATCTAAAAGACTCTAAAATATTTAAATGGATAGGGTGCATAAGTTGATGAGGTGGGATCTGTCTATTTTTATATTGTATCTTAAAGTGTGACTGTTTCACTGACAAGTATTTGTTCAAACCAGACAACATATATTGGTCAATGCTAACATGCTAATTTAATCATTTAGTTATCTAAACAGGAGAATTTTATTATTCAATGTAGCCCGAGTTTTCTCCGATTCCAGGCATCAGCCATTATAAACCCAAAGGCTTGGTACTCCAACAATAAGCTTTGACAGGCGCTCCCTGCAGTCGCAGATGTAGTCCGAATTTTTTGACGACCTTCCTACGTAGAATCGCCACAAGGCAGCTTTAAAGGAGATATTATCATCAGAACCCTTCGGATTATCGCAGATGGTGCGGAGACTGGATGCTCTCCATCTGTCACACGTTTTTGCAGAACATCGAGTTCGATCGGAACAACCACATGTAATGCATACCACGTGAAGGGGAAGCTGTTTGGCGAATCTGACTGAATGTCAATCCTTCTGTCTTCCTTTCTCTGATAATCCGTGATATACTTGGTTTTCCTTCAGCAAATAAGCATCTGGTGAATAATCGCATGGGCGCAGCCATCTTGAATGGCAAAAAGTTGTTAGCCACTTTTTGATTGGTCGTATAAGGAATGAGCTCGATTTTGACGAATCAGGGACGGTGTAACAAAATAATAAACTTCCGGCTCAAATCAAACACAGGATAGACAGGTAACCATGCCTGTGAAGTTGGATCCCCCTCCTCCCGCAAATTCCAAACAACTTGGAGTAACCACAACTTTATTATACAATGGGTCACGGTTTCAGGGACATCAAAAAAGCAAAGGAAATTGTTACGATGTGGAAGTCGTTTTACAGGTAACAGGTTTGAGTGACTGTCGCCATGTCTGTCTTGACACATATTTCAGAGACATATATTTGTTATATAGGACTCTGCATATTTCAGTACAAGTTGTCACACACCCTTAAAGTAAGAACACCAGTTCTTAGCTGAGGTCAAATACAAAAGCAACTAAGTACTGGAGCGTTGTTTACACAGCTATAAAATTAACCAATTCACAATAGCTGCTGGACCAAAGAAATAAGCATCGTAGTTCAGCCTATATTGTGTATCTAACACAATTACCTGTAAAATAATCATTTCTATGACTATTATACCATGCTGCCTAACTAGTTGGTATATATGCCATTGAACCATAACCACTGCAATATAATTATAATTTGACATTAGTCGGGGATATATAATTTGATCGGAAACTTAATGGAAATATCTTCTGTATCTGTAGAACTAAACAAAAGTGGTGTAGCAGGTGAGAGAGAGGGCTAACAGTTCTTAGATTTTCTGTATTTGCGTGTTCTAATTGTGGTGGTGGTGGTTGGAATTATCAGCTTGTGTTGCACACAGACTTATCAATGATGTTGGTTTGTTGAAGTCTTCATAGTTAGTAGCTCTGATGTTGCATGTCGCATTGTCCCCTTGTTTCTGGAAGCCCATTTTCGAAAAAAACAAACATGACATGAGTAATTTATAGGTATAGTATAAGTTTATGGAAATCATAAAAATAAAGTAAATTATACTGTAATGTAAAGTTTGTCCTTAGTAGATCATATTTTTTACAGGTGTAACAGAGTGCGTGATTAATTAAATTTAAATCACTGCCTCCGCTAGGGATCAAACACAGACCTACTAGCCTTTCCTCAATTGATTGAGCTAAAGAGAAGATCTCTCTAGTCTAGTGATAATACATGTTTACTGATACCTTTCTCCCTCTCTGGGCAGCATGTGGACATGGAAAGCTCCTACCTGTGTGGATATTTGAAGATTAAAGGACTAACAGAAGAGTATCCAACTTTGACAACATTTTTCGATGGGGAAATAATCAGTAGAAAACACCCATTCCTTACAAGGAAATGGGATGCTGATGAGGATGTAGACAGGAAACATTGGGTAGGTATTACCTCTACATGTAGGTCATACAACAAATCCACTAGAATCAACAATGTGTCCAATAATTATATGTTATTACCAGGCATGGACTAATGATAAGAAAGTAAAACATACATGTTAAGGTACCATGAAATACATCTATTTATGGAGCTAAACGTAGTAAATGCAATTTTATGAAATGTCCACTGTAGTAGTACATGTACTTGAATACAAAGTAATGATCTTTTAAAACAAAAATAACTGTCTTTCATTTTCAGTGGTTGTTACAAGCTACTGTATTATTTTTCATGGTAAAGTGAAGACTGTGCTACCAATAAACAACATATGATTACGATCTCTTGGTTTCTTAAACTTTGAATTTCATAAAATTGTAAAATTGATTATTAAGGAATTGAATTGTTGCAAAAATTCAAATGAAATGAGTTATCTAAATGCTGTATTTTTATTTCCAGGGAAAATTTTTATCATTCTACCAGTTTGCAAAGACTTTTAATTCTGATACATTTGATTATGAAGATTTAAAAACAACAGATTATGTATTCATGCGATGGAAGGTGAGTGTGTTTTTGATAAATAGATGATCAACTTTCATCTTTGTCTCTTCAGGGTTAATAAATAACTTTTTTTTTCTAATGTTAATTTCACAAATCTAGAGAATCAATCACAACAGGCCTGAGGCAGGTTCCTATAATTTAGTAGGTAGTATGTCTACCAGTTTCATCCACAGCATTGGGCTTCATGAACCCACCTCCAGCCTGCTGTTACTGATTCTCTAGCTTACCATAATTCATCAATCCCTTCTACCTTCAAGTATCCAAGCAAAAAGGAAAGGACTTATTTATCTCCTATACAACCTACAATGGTGTTGGCTCTACTTCCATTATACTTGTTATAATAATTTCAGAAATTAATTCAGACAAAAGTCTTACTGTTTTATAAGTAAAAGTTAAATTGAAGTTGTCAACCTTCATTGTGCTAATGATGTTGTTACATATTACATATAATCTGTATTTATTAACAGGAGCATTTTTTGGTTCCGGACCACACAATAAAAGACATAAATGGGGCATCATTTGCTGGATTTTATTATATCTGCTTTCAAAAGTCCACATCAACGATAGAAGGCTACTACTATCATAGGAGTTCTGAATGGTAAATGAAACTATTGGTAGTAAACAAATGTTGTTGTGCTGTTGACAGCAACCCAGAACAATTTCTGATGTAAGAGTATGTTGAGGTTGGGGAGGGATGGCATTTTATGATCCCATCACCCACACTTATTTAAATATATTTGTGAAATATTTTGGTCATATTTAATTGATTTTCTATGTCAAATATCCATGCATTCAAATTGTATATTAGTGTTTTTTATATTAAAACAACATTTTTGCATGTGTAAACCAGTCTAAGTAAGATACATCCAATCAAATCTAATTAACAATTTAGGAACTAAATTGATATTTTTCATGGATGCAAACTAATTTATATTTAAACATATATATATAAGACTGTGTATAAACATTAATCAACATCCTTTTCTATTGCAGGTTTCAGTCACTTAACCTTATACACGTGCCAGAACACAGTATACCTGTGTATCAGTTCAGATGATGTCATGTGACTTCCAACTCGCTGTGATACCTATTTATTGTGTACATAATAAATCGGAGTATATGCTTTCATGACATGTACCCTAACCTATCAATTATTTTTGCCTTGAAAAAGATCAGTAGGAAAATTAATTAACACTTAATACATAATTACCAACTTTTGTCGGGAACATACTTATTGTAGCTGTGTTTCAAGGCATACAGAAGTATTCTTCACTGAGCTGGACTTGATGGACAATATAAGTGCTAATTTGGTGCTCTGAATAATTAAACAGGGTCTCCCAGTGAAAAGACCTTTGATGTGGCGGGGAGAGAAGCATGATTGGACAATGAAACTCTAGAATGTGTACAGTTATTTAATAATAATACGACGTTCCATTTCACCCTCTACATGTATATACATGTATAGCATCCAAATTGATTTGCACAATATTTTTCTTGTTACTGTTGTCAAAGTTTATGACAGGACAAAACATTTGATACACTGCATGCCAATAAGTGAACAGGAAATGTGCTATATGTTATATGTGTGATTGTTATTAGAGTTAATCAAAGTGGTACAAACAATATGTTTATTGTTTTAACAGTATAACCACAGCTTTTACTGCTTTGGGTATCAAACATGATTTTTAGTCGGTGATGTTGTGTCCTATCATATAGAATGTATTCCTGGAATGCTATGCAGTGTGCAACCCTGTCTGTCAAATACATTGCCCTGTTCCGCCAATGTACAGTTACCTCCCTTTGTGGTCAGAATGCTGACACAATTTTATGGGTTGGTATATGCTATATTTTGTATGTTACAGTGTGCAGGCAGTGTAGTAGTGCATATTGTACCTTACTTGGTGTCTGCGCATTGTCAATGGCTTTAATTTTGATATGTAAATTGCAAAATAACATGTTTCTGTTTTTATAAAAGATGCAATTTTCCTTGTTTTCCATTGTCCTTTTTTAGCTCACCTGCCCGAAGGGCAAGTGAGCTTATGCCGTGGCGCGGCGTCCGTCGTCCGTCCGGCCGTCTGGCCGTCCGGCCGTCCGTCCGGCGTCAACTTTCCATTCAAGCAACTTCTTCTCAATAACCAAAAGGCCTAGAGACCTAATATTGGGCCTGTAGCATGCTGGGGTGAAGGGCTACCAAGTTTGTTCAAATGAATGACCTTGACCTTCATTCAAGGTCACAGGAGTCAAAAAGGCTAAAATCTTCAAACAACTTCTTCTCAACAACCAACAGTCCCAGGGAGTTGATATTGGGTCTGTAGCATGCTGGGGTAAAGGGCTACCAAGTTTGTTCAAATGAATGACCTTGACTTTCATTCAAGGTCACAGGAGTCAAAAAGGCTAAAAAAAAATTAGACGACTTCTTCTAAATAGCCAAAAGACCCAGGGACTTGATATTGGGTCTGTAGCATGCTGGGGTGAAGGGCTACCAAGTTTGTTCAAATGAATGACCTTGACCTTCATTCAAGGTCACAGGAGTCAAAAAGGCTAAAATCTTTAAACGACTTCTTCTCAATAACCAAGAGTCCCAGGGACTTGATATTGGGTCTGTAGCATGCTGGGGTGAAGGGCTACCAAGTTTGTTCAAATGAATGACCTTGACTTTCATTCAAGGTCACAGGAGTCAAAAAGGCTAAAATCTTTAAACGACTTCTTCTCAATAACCAAGAGTCCCAGGGAGTTGATATTGGGTCTGTAGCATGCTCGGGTGAAGGGCTACCAAGTTTGTTCAAATGAATGACCTTGACTTTCATTCAAGGTCACAGGGGTCAAAAAGGCTAAAATCTTTAAACGACTTCTTCTCAATAACCAAGAGTCCCAGGGAGTTGATATTGGGTCTGTAGCATGCTGGGGTGAAGGGCTACCAAGTTTGTTCAAATGAATGACCTTGACCGTCATTCAAGGTCACAGGAGTCAAAAAGGCTAAAATCTTTAAACGACTTCTTCTCAATAACCAAGAGTCCCAGAGGCCTAATATTTGGCCTGTAGCATGCTGGGGTGAAGGGCTCCCAAGTTTGTTCAAATGAATGACCTCGACTTTCATTCAAGGTCACAGGAGTCAAAAAGGCTAAAATCTTTAAACGACTTCTTCTCAATAACCAAGAGTCTCAGGGAGTTGATATTGGGTCTGTAGCATGCTGCGGTAAAGGGCTACCAATTTTGTTCAAATGAATGGCCTTGACCTTCATTCAAGGTCACAGGGGCCAAAAAGGCTAAAATCTTTAAACGACTTCTTCTCGATAACCAACAGTCCCAGAGACCTAATATTTGGCCTGTAGCATGCTGGGGTAAAGAGCTACCAAGTTTGTTCAAATGAATGACCTTGACTTTCATTCAAGGTCACAGGAGTCAAAAAGGCTAAAATCTTTAAACGACTTCTTCTCAATAACCAAGAGTCCCAGAGAGTTGATATTTGGCCTGTAGCATGCTGGGGTGAAGGGCTACCAAGTTTGTTCAAATGAATGACCTTGACTTTCATTCAAGGTCACAGGAGTCAAAAAGGCTAAAATCTTTAAACGACTTCTTCTCAATAACCAAGAGTCCCAGAGAGTTGATATTGGGTCTGTAGCATGCTGGGGTAAAGGGCTACAAAGTTTGTTCAAATGAATGACCTTGACCTTCATTCAAGGTCACAGGGGTCAAAAAGGTTAAAATCTTTAAACAACTTCTTCTCAATAACCAAGAGTCCCAGGGAGTTGATATTGGGTCTGTAGCATGCTGGGGTAAAGGGCTACCAAGTTTGTTCAAATGAATGACCTTGACCTTCATTCAAGGTCACGTCGATCAAGTATGCTTAAATCTTTAAATGACTTTTAGTGAAAAGCCAAAGTGCAGAGAGACATTATATTGGTCCTGTAGCATGCTTTCAAATAACTGCAGGATCCATATATGAAAAGATCACTGCATTGCAGGTGAGCGATTTGGGCCCATTGGGCCCTTGTTTATTGTTCTACTTTTTTGAGTACACACAAGGTTCATTTAAGGTGAAGTTTTCTTTGTATTACATAAAAGACATAATGAGGAGTTTATTATTGCAAGTTAAACATCTAACAAAAGGCCAGAAGGCCCAACAAATAATCTTTGGCTGAAAAGAGATGGTTATCAAAGGACAAATCTGAATATGTCTGTGTATAGCATACAAGAAATTCAGCAAATCACAGTTCCCTACCAAATGAGAAATTGTACAGTTAATAAATTTGTGTAGGAGCAAATTTTATGCTCTGAATGTTTGACAGACCCACTGTATTTAATAATTCAATACATTGGTTGTATAAATGTGAATGAATAAGAAAATAGTACTAATTTTAGTAGGCGGTATCAGAATTTCAATGCAATGGAATCTATGCTCCAGGTAAGAAGTCGGTGAAAGTAGTGAAGGAGATGAGACCCTAACAGTTTCTATCTCTCCTGTGATGAAGTTTTCCAGTGGCGACAGCATTATCAATTCAAAAGTTTTGCTTTTAGATTCATTGCTCAAAAAATATAAGTTCAACTTTAACCAAACTTGGTATATAGCTAGTCATATATTTGACATCTCGGCACACCATTAATTTATGGAATATCATCTATAAGTTATCGTTCAGGGACTGGAAGTTCGGGATGTTGTGAATCTGGCTGTTAAAGTTTTGTGTTTAGCCTGGTTTCAATGTATCAATGTTATTATAACCAAACCTGTTGTATAGTTGCATTGTAGAATGGACATCTCAACAAACCCTACAGATTACTTGAATTTTTAGCTCACCTGGCCCAAATATCTAAAAATTTGTATAAACTAGTCATGTAATACCAAAACGTTTGTCTGAACATCTAGTTTCTTAAAAGTACCAATAATTACCTGCAGATCCTAAAAGTTTCTTCTGTAGAGTTACTTTGTGGTAAGGTGTAGCATGGAATAATTCTAAGTCACACAAATACCCAAACCTGAAAACTAACCTAGCTGTTATGCTCACAAGTATCTATAGCACAGGGTAGGAGCATTTGCTTGACTGGATTTGACTTTATGCACATATAAACACCTATTTTGTTTTGACCTTGAAATGCAATTGGCGGCTGTGAATAATATTACACAAATATGGCATAGAGGCATTTCAATCAATAAAAATGCTCCTATATCATACTTTTAAGACATCACATCTGATCACAGTAAGAAGGAACTTTTCAAGATAAATTGTCAAAATAAAAATGGCTTTTATACATATGATAAAGACAAATCTAGTCAAACCAATGCTCTTATTTTGTGCTTTAGACTCTATGAGCAAAACAACATTGCTGTTTATGCAGTATATGGATACAAATGAGCTAATTACCAGTATTTCCCCCTGAAACATGCATTTTTTAAATGTTTTGTTGAAATTTACAATCAGCTTAACAAACTACATGTGAGCAGCAAGTCCCACGGTTTGTAATGATACATACTAATCGTTCATCAAGTTACTTCTGTTAATTACACCATAGGAGGAATTTATAGCCTTGTAAAATATCAGTTTTGACTGAATTTGCTATTTAGATGCCCCTTAAATCACTACTAGTCAAAAAGTCCTGAATGGTTGAACCAAATTTAGTCAAAAAGATCTTTGGGGACGGGGAACATATTTTGCATAAATGGTGACTCGGACACCCTGATGTGGCTAGAATGAAATATTAGTGTTTTGAGGGCTAATGTTTGAGCATTTAAAATTTATATGCACCTATCACCTAACAGTTAAGAACTGGACAATCAGACGGAAGCCTTGGTTGATACCTCATCATTGGACGAGTCCGTCTACTTCCCATTGTAGAATTTAGTTAGGTTTGTATTGTCAGTGATAAAATGTAGAGTGAGAGTTAGTTTTACTACGTGCAGCCGTACATTGTCACGAGGAACATTTAACAAACATGTAATCTAGATGTGTTCGATACCTCCGGGTAGTCCTCATATGGAGTATAGAAAGTCAAAATGAACCTGGTCTGTTGAAAATAGAACTATATAAATTTCCAACTAACTGAATAGCATTCGGTACTGAAAAATATCGGGCATTGAAGATTTTGTTTTTATTTATTAATATCCTACATGTACATGTCTCACAACATTTTACGTGATTGGCCATCTATAGAGTCGAAATGTTTGAGAAAACTTCACGAAATAGCTTTATTCTGATAACTTAGGAGATACTTTAGATACCCATTGATTCCATACGAGAATTGTTTTACTGAAAATGATATTTAGAACAAAAACGCAAAATTCGTCACCTTGAACTTCACCTGTCGCCCCGGGGTCGTGACCTCACGTCAAACAACCGCGACCTTATAAAATTACATTTGACGATAAACATGGTGATGTAGGTCATTAGAGGATTCAGAGAATTCAGAATGTTGATTTATTGTTATTTTAAGCACAACATGTGTTAACCAAACCATCTGATGAAAGGTGACTCCAATTTCACAAGTAGACCCCATTTGGTCCGTAATTACGCATGAATAAAACGGCCAAGTGGCCGTTTTGAATTTCATAGCAATCTTATAAGGCACTGAACCTATTGTTCTCAGCGTTCATATGTAGGTCTACCCTAAACCCTAGTTGTGCGTGATTAATTCTGAGACTGTCCAGATTTGCAAAAAAGTCGTAAGATGACATCTTGTAATAGAGTCTCAATGCAGTCCATTTTCTTTTCAGTATGTTCCTTGTCAAGTATCGTAAACCTATATTTCTTTGGTTTTCAGTGTGTTCCCTGTCCTTTCGCGCGTGCATTGCAGATCTTTCCGATCATGTTCAGATCTATACTGATGACTCAAATGATGGTGAAAAGGTCTCAGCAGCATGTTACACCGAACACCATTGTTCTTTAATCCGTTTACCAGATGGTGCCTCTATTTTCTCTGCGGAAGCATGTGCCATCGGGTTGGCCCTCGACCACATGATGAACACCACATACGAAAGGCAATCATATGTTCCGATTCTGTCTGTCCTTCAGAGTTTACAATTCCGAGATCCTGAAAATACACTCGTACAATACCTTGTCTTTCGAATATCTCATATCTTAAAAAATGCAAAATAATATTACTTTGGATTTCGATCCATATCGGAATTAAAGGAACGAACTTGTTGATCGGCAAGAAAAATATGCTCTAAATCTGCAAGATACAAATATCAAAATACCATACACAGATTTCAAACCTGTCATTTGTACTGCCATTCGGAGTAAATGGCAGAAAGCAACAAACTTTTTAAAGTACAACCGAAACTTAAAACATCAATTCCAAGTCGGAAAGATCGTAGAGAGGAAATTGTCCTCTCTCGGCTCCGTGCGGGGCACATATATTTTACGCATTCGTTCCTTTTTAAAACGAGAAGATCCGCCAATATGCCATGCATGTGACGCTCAGTTCACAGTGGAGTATATTCTAATAGAATGTTCCGATTTCAATCACATTCGTGATAAATACTTTCCAGCCCCGGATTTGGAAACTCTTTTCAATTCTGTGGATTCGAAAGCACTATTTAGCTATTTGAAAGAAATCGATCTAATCAATAGACTTTGATGTCCTTTTACCTTACGCTCTTTGGCGTTATAGATACATCACAAAGTTCACATAATCTATTCGTTATAAACTTTTTATTATTCTAACCCACTTTTTATCATAGTGATCTGAATATACCATATGAACCTTTTTAAAAATATCTTTATCTGTTTTTAAACTCAAATGAAATAAATTAATAGTATTTTGTTTGGCCCTAAATGACCGTTACTGTCAATGGGCCGTAAAATCTAAACAAATAAACAAACAAACTGTCGTAAACCTAGATTTCTTTGGTTTTCAGAAGGTCAACTCAAAGAAATGTACGAAAATTTCCACCAAAGTCACAAAACTCCTGCAAATAACTTGAGCTTCATCTGTTAGCCCAGTCAACTCTACTATTTTGGATGACATCACCACACTTCACTGGAATGTGTTTTGAAAAAGGAGGATTTTTAAAAACTAATTTTCGAAAAGTAGTTAATTGTGCATTCCTTGATGGTAACAGATACTGCTTATGTTGTTTTCACGAACTCGACAAGATTTTCACACATTCATACTACATTTGTTAATTGATTAATTTTGTTTTCACTCTTAAATGACTTTTTTCCGTAAATATCTTTAAAAACAGTCCCTAGAGAATTTGTGAAATATCACTGCTAGATAACTTTGCAATTTTACACATTCAAGATGGCCGTTCCAATAGTCCTTCAGTAACTCGGTCGGAAACAATAGAAGAGGCTAGTTCAGACAGCAAAAATCGTATCAAGTTTTTTCACGCGGGAAAAGTTTTCGTCTAGAAGTTGTATACCGCGAAAAGTTGTCCATAGCAACATCTCTATGACGAAACCACAAGTAAACGGCATACCAACATGTTGATGAGAGACAATCTGATTAAAATCAGCTGTTACATGAGAGAGAAACAAGAGACCAGTTGGTACTGGGAAATGAAATCTACAGCGGTCATTTTAAGTGGGTCAGGATGGATTTCGCCAGTCAAAACGAAGCTAACAAGAAAGACGGCCAACATAATACATTAACCGGTTTCTGCAAGACGGCATTTATTACTTTCGATGGACCGTATGCTGGACAGAATCCGTCACAGACATCTTTCAATAATGTAAAACACAGACAATCACATTCGTGGCATTCTGGATTCGATCGCTTCTTCGCGAAGTCATCTCATTTCGGCGAATATGCGTTGAAATCCTCCGATATTTCGACTGAATCCCTGGAGGCATTTTCGTCTCCGGATAAATTGGTGAAAACCTTTGCATCGTTGACACCACCAGGACATTTCTGCGCTAACAGGTCTCCCATGTTCATCAATTCCCACACGAAATCTGGTCATTTTAAAAATTCGAGTTCAATCCAGACGAGACTATCGCTGGAGATGGACACCACGGATCCCCAGACTGACCAAGACCTTTTGTACCCGATGTTCTCTCCGAGATTGACGTCCACTCCTGTCGTGTCTCCGTACCAAGAACACTCGTTTGCTTCTCCACTGCCGCCGACGCCGCGGCACATGGAAAACAGCTACGTATCGTCTCGCCGGCAGAGATTGGGGAGGCGAAGACTTTTGTTCCCATCGGAGGACGAAGAGGCTGTTTATTATCTTATCACTAAATATCTATTACCAATAGACGATGTATAGAGCGTTTATTGATTAACAGACGCGGGTCAAAATAAACTCTTTAACTCCATTGTATAGCGTTTTCTGACTGCGACACGCCAATAGCGTTTTATCTTCGTGACACACCAAACTCATACATATAGCGTTTTATCTTTGTGACACACCAAACTCATACATACAGCGTTTTATCTTTGTGACACACCAAACTCATACATACAGCGTTTTATCTTTGTGACACACCAAACTCAAATATGGATAGCGTTTTATCTTTGTATCTCACCAAACTAAAATATGGATAGCGTTTTATCTTTGTGACACACCAAACTCAAATATGGATAGCGTTTTATCTTTGTGACACACCAAACTCATACATACAGCGTTTTATCTTTGTGACACACCAAACTCAAATATGAATAATATTGATAGCGTTTTATAACTGTCCGACACACCAAACTCAAATATGTATTCAAGATTCAAGAAGCTTTATTTAACGTCGCATATATATAGATTAAAATCCCAACCTCAAAATATGTATAGCGTTACACGGCTGACACATCAAACTCAAATATGTATAACTTTTAATGTTTATGACACATCAAACTCATGCATAGCGTTTTATGTCCGACACATCAAGCTCAAACATGTATAGCGTTTTATGTTTGTGACGTACAATGTACCAACTCAAATATGTATAGCGTTTTCTGACTGACACGTCAAACTCATGTATAGCGTTTTATGTCTGTGACATACCAACTCAAATATGTATAGCGTTTTCTGACTACTATATATTGGGAAGTCGTGCAGGTGAACGACTAACAGATGATAAGCGAGAGAGCTTGGTGCTAGTGGATGCAGAGTTGACATGCTATTGAAGTAACTTGAGCAAGTTTGTGTTTCAGGATGTCAAGGTCATAATAACTATTCAAGGAAAATCTTTGCAATCGTTCCAGTGACTTAATATAAAAAAAGATTTGGTCAAACTTCATGAATTGGTCAAGTATGAGAATACATTACCTTGAAAGAGTTCCTGTTTTAGGATGTCTACGTCAAGTATAAGAATACCTTAAGGTTCATGGGTTCATACTAAGAGTCCTGTTTAAAGGTGTTAGTGTCAAGGTCAATGTCACATGTATTTATAGAAAATCTTTGTCATTGCTCTAAAGACTTTATTTGTGAACAAATGTTGATCAATCTTCACATATTGGATGTGAATTTTCCCAAATGTTTTTGTGTGTTAAGGTGCCAAGGTCTGGGGCACGATTACATATATAGGAAATCATTTCTTAATGACAACTGATGTTATTTCATTAGCTCATTATTATTACATTATTCCACACTTTGTGTCAGTATAAATGAGGACGGAAGCAGGTACCACTCTAAATAACAACAAACTCTCAGTGAAATTGTGTAACTGACTAGATTTTATTTTACCAAATGTCTTAACAAAGAAAAAGATTCACAAGAAATGAAAATAGAAAGTAAAAGATGAAAGGTTATATACTATTCTATATACACCAACCATTCCTCCAGTCATATAGAGCAGTATAGTTGTATGGTGACCCCAGACATATGGTCCTTATACATATATATACATTGTATATATACTGTGTACATTATAAACTAGAGTATTTATGAATTATTGGTCTTGGTGCTAATTATAAAAATCTTGTTTAAGTGAATGAAACAAACATAGTATTTTGTTTTATATACTGTATATATAAAAAATGGTATGGCTTATATTTATTTCTGAAAAGAAATTGTATTTTCATGTTTGAAAGACATTTATAATAGCAGCACCAATAACTATACTATCCCTATAGTTCAATGATTTTTGCTATTAAAAGGATTTCCTACAAGTGCAAAAGGTCATGAAAAAAATAAATAATGTTCTGTACAAAGTACAAAAAATACATTTGATTGCAATGAATCTAATAAACTTCTGCAGAGTAAGTTCATTAATTAGTATAAAAATTATGTTAGATAATTGGATAAAATATATCTTGGGGAATAGTTAAAAAAATAAAATTGAGTTTGTTGACATTGGAACACTGTCACAAGAGTTTGATTACAAAATACACTGATGTGCTGATATTTATTTGTACAGATAGAGATATGTCTTCTGTTTCCGTGAAATCAGATTCTCATAATGTTCGTCAGGAAAGGATCAGTAATACATACATTGCCGAATGTGTTCTTCAAATACTGTTCAAACTATGCAATGAATATACATGTACCCATGCCTGGCAAAACCTGGTAAGCTCACCCTCTTGTGTAATTAAAAGTGTATCAAGCTGTCCTATATCACTGGTAACAGCCCCATGCCTGGCAATAAGCTCACCCTCTTGTGTAATACCGTTTCCTGTTTAATATTCAAGTACAATACACAGTGAATATGTTTTGATATGATACTTTTTTCTAGTCACAAATAATGTATGAGTGGATTATATGTCAATTGATTGCGAGTAATTTATGAGTTTTAGTGTTTCATAGTGTCTCAAAAGTCAAATAATTATGGCTGGGTATTGATCACTTTTACTTGTACATTTTATAATTGCAATTGTATTTTACTGTTGATCAATGCGTGACACTTTAATAAAATATTTTATTATTATTATTATTATTACAGAGTCAAGTCGTCACATACACGTGTAAATAGAATCAATCAACCAACTGTAGCATAGACAAAAGTATCCATCAGAGGATAGACAGAGGATAGACAGATTGTTTAGTACCAGAGTTCTGGACACTGAAAAGTGTTGAATCAAGAGTTGAGAGAGATGTCCATGGTCATAGCATATAAATACAAATCTGTATTTTTCTTGTAATTTTGATAAATCAGCATTATCCTACAACATTAATGGCCATATACTTTAGTGAGATATCACATCATTATAATTAAACAAATCAAATGGCTAGACACAATATTTTAGCACTCATACAAATTTTAATCCCTATTTGATATAGGCAGTTTGTAGTTCTCAGGAAGCCGAGATCACCGACTATCCAGAGCTGTCATGGTGGAATCCTAAGCCACTTTAGTCCACTTTCTTTTGATAGATCCTGTATATTGTAAATGAGGTAGTCACCAATTACTATAAAATGACCACCTATCAAACAAAGAAATCTTTCTCAAATATTTTCTCACACAAAGTGTAAGTGACTAAGCCCCATAAGAGCCCTATAAATGATTGCCTACTATCAGTTATGCATGACATATTGAGTTATAACACTACCTAACTCTACCTATTCTCTATATATCAATTTCATAACTATCAATCAAACACATAGATTAACAGTTGTATTCAGATTCATTGAAAAAATTCACACATCTCCACAATTTTAAACCTGACACAATGAAAGAGACACAAGTAATACAATCGGTATTACCGCATACACTGTACTTAATAGAAATTAAATCATGTTAGTTCCAAAATCTGATGGTGTCCTTAATTGTTAACACCAATACCTGTGTGGCCATACCAGTTCACCAAAATACCTGTGTGGCCATACCAGTTCACCACAATACCTGTGTGGCCATACCAGTTCACCACAATACCTGTGTGGCCATACCAGTTCACCACAATACCTGTGTGGCCATACCAGTTCACCACAATACCTGTGTGGCCATACCAGTTCACCACAATACCTGTCTGTAGCCATACCAGTTCACCACAATACCTGTATGTGGCCATACCAGTTCACCACAATACCTGTCTGTAGCCATACCAGTTCACCACAATACCTGTCTGTAGCCATACCAGTTCACCACAACACCTGTCTGTGGCCATACCAGTTCACCACAATACCTGTGTGGCCATACCAGTTCACCACAATACCTGTCTGTAGCCATACCAGTTCACCACAATACCTGTCTGTGGCCATACCAGTTCACCACAATACCTGTGTGGCCATACCAGTTTACCACAATACCTGTCTGTAGCCATACCAGTTCACCACAATACCTGTGTGGCCATACCAGTTCACCACAATACCTGTCTGTGGCCATACCAGTTCACAACAATACCTGTGTGGCCATACCAGTTCACCACAATACCTGTCTGTGGCCATACCAGTTCACCACAATACCTGTGTGGCCATACCAGTTCACCACAATACCTGTGTGGCCATACCAGTTCACCACAATACCTGTGTGGCCATACCAGTTCACCACAACACCTGTCTGTGGCCATACCAGTTCACCACAATACCTGTGTGGCCATACCAGTTCACCACAATACCTGTGTGGCCATACCAGTTTACCACAATACCTCTGTGGCCATACTGGTTCACCACAATACCTGTCTGTAGCCATACCAGTTCACCACAATATCTGTCTGTGGCCATACCAGTTCACCACAATACCTGTGTGGCCATACCAGTTCACCACAATACCTGTGTGGCCATACCAGTTTACCACAATACCTGTTGGTATCCATACCAGTTCACCACAATACCTGTGTGGCCATACCAGTTCACCACAATACCTGTGTGGCCATACCAGTTCACCACAATACCTGTGTGGCCATACCAGTTCACCACAATACCTGTGTGGCCAAACCAGTTCACCACAACACCTGTCTGTGGCCATACCAGTTCACCACAATACCTGTGTGGCCATACCAGTTCACCACAATACCTGTGTGGCCATACCAGCTCACCACAATACCTGTGTGGCCATACCAGCTCACCACAATACCTGTGTGGCCAAACCAGTTCACCACAATACCTGTGTGGCCATACCAGTTCACCACAATACCTGTGTGGTCATACCAGTTCACCACAATACCTGTGTGGCCATACCAGTTCACCACAATACCTGTTGGTAGCCATACCAGTTCACCACAACACCTGTCTGTGGCCATACTGGTTCACCACAACACCTTTATGTGGCCATACCAGTTCACCACAATACCTGTCTGTGGCCATAGTGGTTCACCACAGTACCTGTCTGTGGCCATAGTGGTTCACCACAATACCTGTCTGTGGCCATAGTGGTTCACCACAATACCTGTGTGGCCATACCAGTTCACAACAACACCTGTCTGTGGCCATACCAGTTCACCACAACACCTGTCTGTGGCCATACTGGTTCACAACAACACCTGTCTGTAGCCATACCGGTTCACCACAACACATGTATATGGCCACATCTGATCACCACAATACCTGTCTGTGACCATACTGGTTCACTAAAATACCTGTCTGTGGCTACACCTGATCACCACAATACCTGTCTGTGGTCATACTGGTTCACCACAACACATGTATGTGGCCACATCTGATCGCCACAATACCTGTCCGTGACCATACTGGTTCATCACAATACCTGTCTGTGACCATACCGGTTCACCACAACACCTGTATGTGGCCACATCTGATCACCACAATACCTGTCTGTGACCACTGGTTCACCACAATACCTGTCTGTGACCACTGGTTCACCACAATACCTGTCATTGACCATATTGGTTCACCACAAGACCTACTATTGTTTAGAACAATTGTTTGACTATGTATGGAACACAGGGGATAACTTCTCCAGGAAACAATGATGTTAGTACAATTGTCTGAGGAGAAAGTTACATCAGAATCGTACTTTAATGACAACTTGTGCGATATGTAGACTTGTACAACAAATAGACATTACAATCTATAAAATGTACTTCAGTACACCTGTGCATAATTCTCAGATAGGGTAAAAAAGAAAAGCAAACAGCTACTAGTACACATATTCTATTTTTTATATTTGATATCAAAGTCAATAACCGAATACTGCCCTGAAAAGAAAGACAAAAACAATTCTTTTTTAATATTTCAAGACATAATTGGATGAGCTGACAAGTTATGTCTAAATGTACATATTATGTATTTTCAATGGTTAACGTTTTCAGTTTTACAAAACTTTTCATAGAAAGCATGAAATGATCCATTCTCCAGTAATTACATTTTCAAGATACAGTATCTAATTTTATGCAATTTTATTCTATTTTCCAAAATAGTAAAAATGAGAACCCATTGAAAACAAGATTAACAGTGATCTATAAAGGGTCTCCTGTTGTTCTAGGAATCAGACATGTTCTTGTTAGTTATTACATTACTCATAAAACACACATGACAAGAATTGTGATTTTGTGATATTTCTTGTATCAACAAATGTGTTATTTACACTGGATACTGACACTAATTCAGATGAAAGTTCAACAAATGAATAAATGATATGGTTTTTGTCGAAAAAATGAGAAGCATTCTGTTAAATGCAGGGACATGGCATAACAATCATATCAATGTCATAACATCATCAATGTTTAAAAACAGTTTATCTAGTATTGTTGTTATACTAGAATATATCAACAAAATGTAACAAGGTAAAGAGGAGATAACTCCTAATACTAATGGTTATCTAGTAAACATTGATTCCATCAGATAACAGTCATCAAAGTCACTCAGCCATGACAGGACCGCTCAAATAAAATATTCAGGAGTACGTGAGTATAAAGAAAATTTACAATAATTTTTCATTAAAAAAGAAGAAAGGAAATGCTAGATTTTTAAATCTAACTTACTGTAATATTTCTATAAAAACATTGCACTTTTAGACGATAAAATTAATAGATGTATCTTGACTAGAACAACATAAACAATTCAGTGTTTTTGTAAATATGTATCAAGTTCAAATATATAATCATAGTACCAATATCGTGATTCTTCCTCGCACAAAACTTCAACATATTAAAATCATATATAAAAAAAAATGCTCAAAACATCCTTCTGCCAAATGAAATAACGGTTGCAATAAACTTAACAAATATAAAAAACCTATCAAAAGTCATGGTGATTACAACAACATGCTGTGGTGATGTCCTAGTAAACACTGGAACATCAATACGGAATGATCATCTCTGGAAATGAGACACTTTATCTTACTGTCTCCATGAAAACAACTGAATATCCGAGACAGACTTCCCACAGGGGCTTGAAGCCTGTTATACTGATAGGAGAATTTTTATATTAGATGGTTCATATTGCACAGGGATTTGTAACAATGTGTGTAGTTGGGAGAGATTTACAATAGATTACGCAGGGACCTGTCATATATTAGTGTATATACTTAGGAGAGATTCATAATAGATGGGTCATATTACACAGGGACCTGTAACATATTAGTGTATACACTTAGGACAGATTCATAATAGATGGGTCATATAACAGGGGCCTGTGACAGCACATTTAACTACTATTATAAAAGCTTTGTCTAAATTTCATTGATCAGAACTATCAGTGGCATATGCTAATCATTTCATGTCATAATTTTTAATAATTAATAATTTAATAATTCCAACTACTGTAAATGCAAGTTGATATATATTTTTCAAAGACTCTACAATAAACAGTTATTATATTCAAGTCTTAATAGGAATGCTGTCCACATGTATATCTTAATACTGTTATGTTCAATGTGAAAATGTAATTAACAATTTACAAAAGTGACTGACACATTTTAAGTGATTTAGATATGTGAATATATTTGATTTTTTTTTTTTTTTTACTAAAAGTGATATAGGGATTTGATTTTGTACCATTAAATAAGCTTTGTCAGCAAAAAATGACCAGAACGTCCACCTAGAGAACTTTGTACTAATAGATGTTGGAACACTTTGGAAATATTAACTTGTGCTAAGTATCAGTAATATACATAGTAGCCATGTATCAAAGGAGTAACAATACTTCAAGTATACATCCTCTTTGTTCTGTTTGTATATGAATTGGTAATTCAGGTTAAGATAGCTTACCTTCCATAATATATTAAATGCTTATGGCAATAAATGTACATATCCCCATTTCTCCTGTACTGAGTAATACTAATAATAATTAAAAAATAATAAAAAAAAAAAAACCCAACAGTATCTTAGTTTTTTCTAGGAATACTTCTGGTTATATAACAATTTAGTAGCATAAAAATCCCACATTACTCAAAAACAATTTACATACATGTTTTTTACAAGAGAAGACCAAATAGAATTATGTGTATATCGTTAATAAAAAAAATTACTTGATTGTGGACATCTATTGCGTCAACATCAAATATGAAGTTTATTTCACATGATCCATGCTTACTTTGTATGATCCAAGTGATACATGTAATATTCCCATGAACATTTAAAGTTTACTCTGAGGTAAAACTTTCATTTTAATGGATAGTGATTGAACTGCTATATATAGATAAAGTCAACACCAAGAAAAAATGATGCTTCTTCAAAAATTATGCTGCAGATTAAATTGCTGTACAGAAATCTAGGTTGGAGAATATAATACAGAGCCATAGCTGTTTTCTATAGGATAGAGCACTAAATATCTGGATATGGGAATATAACACAGAGGCCAGATCTACAACCAGAGAATTAGGTCAAATATCTGGGTACAGGAATATAACACAGAGGCCAGATCTACAACCAGAGAATTAGGTCAAATATCTGGGTACAGGAATATAACACAGAGGCCAGATCTACAACCAGAGAATTAGGTCAAATATCTGGGTACAGGAATATAACACAGAGGCCAGATCTACAACCAGAGAATTAGAAATTAGGTCAAATATCTGGGTACAGGAATATAACACAGAGGCCAGATCTACAACCAGAGAATTAGGTCAAATATCTGGGTACAGGAATATAACACAGAGGCCAGATCTACAACCAGAGAATTAGGTCAAATATCTGGGTACAGGAATATAACACAGAGAACAAGAACCTGATAAAGTTTACAGGTCAAAAGCAGCCTGTCAACAAACGAGTCTGAGTGAAGGTGTGTTATCACTCAGAGCAAATGTAATATAGACAGAAGTTTCTTCTGAGTGTTTTTGATATTTTTATAAAGACACCAATGATAGGAAAGCTTGAAATAGGAGATACCAGTCCACACAACTACATAATTGCTAATATTTGCGATGGTCCTAATCTAAATTTTACCCATGCATCAAAATCCTCAAATTTTAAACCTTGTGTGTATTTTGAGGTCCCAGACATAACCATCTTCATTGCTGGCTTATTTATTAAAACCATTACATGACATTTAGAACTCCACCCAAGGTGTCCTGAAATATTTAGATATATTGTGGTTCATAAAATGTGAATAAGTTTCAGACAGAAAATCAAGACAATTTCCACCCGTGAAATTGAACACCTATGCACTTTAACATAGCTGATACTTAACAAAGAGAAGACTAATATGGCGGTGGGCAATCAGAGTCAACAAGTGCAAGAAATTTCATTTCTCAATAAGGAATAATAATAAGAATGTGTTGAAGGGACAAGTTTTAAAAATTGTGTAAAACATGAAAGATTTCAAACTAAGTTATAGTAGTACTTTGAATGTGGAGAAATACAATTGATACACATAATATGTATCAGCTAGATCACTTCTCCACCAGGGGAGCAATGCTGTTCGTCTTGAATGGCACACTCTCAGATTTGCGTTTGTCTGTTGGTGCGGTGAGTGGGTATTGCCTCGGTACTTCCAGGTTGCTACGTCGTTTATTAGCCAGTGCACTGCCACGCCCAGGATCATCAGACCTACGTCTCACGTTGGGGGAAATGGCCCTGAAATACATTCAACATATTGGATTATTCACCTTAAATAATATCTATTACTTCTGGTAGAGATAGTGGATTACATATACCTTGACTTTCCCCAAATATTCATTACACCTTATGAAGTTATCTGATGGTTTGTACCTAGTAATAATACTATTAGCAGTAAACAAATTTAATCTGTAAATATGGTTTTTGAAATCTACACCAATCCAGTATGTCGTTGAATCTTGTATACATATAAACTGATTCATTTCAGTGAAAACCCTCCATCTCTTTTGACTTTACTTTCTCAACCAATAAGATATTTGAATATAATTCAGTTTATGACATATACAAATGACCATGGATCATTGTTTTTAAAATTAAAACCTGACTACTCCCTCATACCAGGTACATGACTGTACATGTTTTGGCCACTATACCTGATGTTGTATAAATACATAGTCCATAAAAACTGACCGAGGAAATCTGTTGCATAAGTATAATTTTTTTATTTGTGAAATATACTTGGTATCCTGTTTTCGTTCAATATATAGAATGTCCTCTAGCTTAACTGTACTAATAATGTCAAAACTGTTATTTCACTGGTAACGAGTCCAGTACAGCTGGTACAGTAGTCATCTCATGGAGCAGACTGGTATATATCATCAATTTAAGTTAAGAATTACAAAAATTACAAAATTAAAAAAAAAAAAAACTACACACAGATTAGATATAAGATAAAAAGATATAAAGATGAAATACATATATTATGTACATTTGAAATAACATCATGATATTATGAATGCATGGGTACAAACAGGAATTTCTATTTATGAACATTGAAAGTAGAGCATTAGACAACAATACTAGGCTGATTAGGAACAGGTAAATCACAGGTAAATTTCAGATAGATATAGTATCCATAGACTGTGAATATCTATAGCATAAAAAGGTATATACAACAGGTAAGAAAATCAATCTCGGACACTCAAATATATCGTATAGATATTGATTACAAAATAATCATAAGATAAAGCATACTTTGCTCACAACCAAAACTCTTCAAAACTTAATTTAATTTCTTCATCTATTTAAAGAAACAGTTGTGATAACAGGAAATGATTATCATTTTACAACTGGAGGAACTTCTCAGGCTCTGAAGAGTTTTGTCTGAGGAGACTTCTGCCTTCAGCCAGGTGTTTTGAGCTATCACCTGATTTTTTACTGACTTGGATTCCATCCTCCACATATCTAGGCTAGACGAACGCTGAAACCGTGTTCTGAAGAGGTGCAACATATTACCATTAATTAAAATGAAGAATGACAGGTGACGACAGTCTACCAGGAGAACAGAAGACAGGTGTACCAAATGTTTATAGAATAGATAACAGCAGAGGTGCAACATAATAAAGCAATCTTAACACCGCTTAAATGTTATTTACTGTCTACATGTTCTGGACTGCTATGTAGCCAGCATCAGGTCCAAAGGTGCAACAATACAATATCTAATTCTAATCAAGTGTGATGGGCGAGAACAGACATTGACGACAAAATCTATAAGTTGAAAGAGGGCATATTAGACAATAGTTTACCATCTGGTACATGAAACAGAACAGAAAGCAGCTAGCTACAAATGATGGAACCAACACAAGGACCTGGGTATAACAATGATCAGGACGAATCCACAAATTCTTAGAATAATGTAGAAAATTACTACAATGAACAAAACATTTGTCTGGGAATGGTGGTAATCCTGTCAACCTTGTTGTAATTCCCTTTATCAATGAATAGCAGAGTCTACCTTGGTTACTTAGGGTTGAGAGGGGTTTAACCACAGTGTGACATGCATTAATAAATATCTATGTAAAAAGTGTTTTACTATTACAACTGCAATTTAACCAGCACGATTTTGTAACCTGTTTGTACAATATTTTATCTGTGATAACACCTAGCCTATGTGTCTGTATAATATTATAACTATGACAACACCTAGCCTATGTGTCTGTATAATATTATATCTATGACAACACCTAGCCTATGTGTCTGTATAATATTTTATCTGTGACAACACCTAGCCTATGTGTCTGTATAATATTATAACTGTGATAACACCTAGCCTATGTGTCTGTATAATATTATAACTGTGATAACACCTAGCCTATGTGTCTGTACAATATTATATCTGTGACAACACCTAGCCTATGTGTCTGTATAATATTATAACTGTGATAACACCTAGCCTATGTGTCTGTATAATATTATAACTGTGACAACACCTAGCCTATGTGTCTGTGTACAATATTATAACTATGACAACACCTAGCCTATGTGTCTGTACAATATTATATCTATGACAACACCTAGCCTATGTGTCTGTGTACAATATTATATCTGTGACAACACCTAGCCTATGTGTCTGTATACAATATTATATCTATGACAACACCTAGCCTATGTGTCTGTGTACAATATTATATCTGTGACAACACCTAGCCTATGTGTCTGTGTAAAATATTGTATCTGTGACAACACCTAGCCTATGTGTCTGTGTACAATAGTGTATCTGTGACAACACCTAGCCTATGTGTCTGTGTACAATATTATATCTGTGACAACACCTAGCCTATGTGTCTGTACAATATTGTATCTGTGACAACACCTAGCCTATGTGTCTGTGTACAATATTGTATCTGTGACAACACCTAGCCTATGTGTCTGTACAATATTATATCTGTGACAACACCTAGCCTATGTGTCTGTGTACAATATTATATCTGTGACAACACCTAGCCTATGTGTCTGTGTACAATATTATATCTGTGACAACACCTAGCCTATGTGTCTGTGTACAATATTATATCTGTGACAACACCTAGCCTATGTGTCTGTACAATATTATATCTGTGACAACACCTAGCCTATGTGTCTGTGTACAATATTATATCTGTGACAACACCTAGCCTATGTGTCTGTGTACAATATTATATCTGTGACAACACCTAGCCTATGTGTCTGTGTACAATATTATATCTGTGACAACACCTAGCCTATGTGTCTGTACAATATTATATCTGTGACAACACCTAGCCTATGTGTCTGTACAATATTATATCTGTGACAACACCTAGCCTATGTGTCTGTACAATATTATATCTGTGACAACACCTAGCCTATCTGTACTTGTGTTTGAAATTGGTCTCATTTCATAAGTGATGATTGGTTATAATCGGTTTGAATATTTTGATTACCCATTTGTGAGCAAGCCTGAATTCAAAGTCAATGGTTTTGCATTGAAAAGAAAGTTCACCTGAAAGTTCATCTATATTTCTAGAAACTTTCAGATTGAACATTATTCTACTACAAATCCAATTAGGTATGAATATGCCTCAAAACTACAGTCTATGTACTTATGTATATTTGAGGTCAAGGATAAATGGAATATAAAATTACACAATATAATGAGCAATTTACAATTATTAACAAATTATAGAATTAATTGGTTAATTGGAATAGGTTATGAAGCCAAACAATTTTCGGTTATAACCAATCATAGAGATAAGACCAATTTGTACAGAATGATACTATTATGTAGCATAGCGCAGTGAGAACCAGCAGAGCTACACCAAAGCCCGTCTCTTACCTCATAGAAAGGCTGTTGTCAGACCCCTTAAAGCTGGAGAGTCAACAGAAGTGATACGTTGTAACAAAAATAAATTTACAGACATACATTCATTAAAATGGACCAATGTGTCCAAAACCACAGTCAACTAAAGGGAAATAAAGTAGGTGGAAAGGGAGGTAAATGAAATGTCTACAGAGATTGGAGTTGGACCTTATATATACCAGTAGTGGGGTATACTGTATACAGCCTAGAATTCAGCCTGTGTTATTTTTTTACGATTTCACCACAAAATTGCATAAATATGTATTTTTAAGATGGTATCATAGGAGATTAGCATTTACTAAGTGCTTCATGAGCTGGAACGTCTAAACTCGATAAATCAAGAAATTGATAATTACATAGATTTCACAGAGAACAGTTTGGTCCACGTCTGTGTTTTTTTAAATGATTAGTTCTTATTGCCAATATTGTTTACTCTTCAAGTAGCTGCAAAATGTCTGAAACTGAAAATGGTTTCGCTGCATTGTTGAATTTGTAGTTAAAGGGACATCACGGTAAAAACGTTGTAATTTTCAATGAATGTACGTGTTTTGTTCCTTTCCAGTTATATTTCTGTGCTGTCCCAATGTTCACAGTCGATCCTCATGTCCAGCTTGACCACTTGATTTAGTTGGGAATCCCCCTCTAAATTTAGCGCGGAAATTATTTTTAAATCATCACGTAATTGTTTTGAAATCGTGGCAACACAAACACACGATAGTTTACAAGGCGAATTGGATTAGTTGGACAAAGATATTATACAGTGGTTTAAATGTTAAATAACACGTTCTGTATATATTCCGGCACATATATTTATGTGTAAATAAGTGTAAACACCGTACATATAGTATAGTGACAGTAGCGATGTACTGGTACAGACTGTATAAATATTACCGAGTTTGTGTAAATATTACCGAGATTGTCATGACCTACTATCCAGCAATCAAGCAGAATACGAGCAGCGTCCGTATTACGTACTGCTGTTTTCATGTTTGAACTGCATTGTACTGCTTCCCCAGTTTAATTCTAGGATTGTGTTTGACCCATTTTCCAATTATTCTCTTCATTGCGGAAGCTGTTATCGTTTTCAACCGCAGTCGATTCACATTGGAAGCCATTTTTGTTTTCAGGTGTTTTAGTGTGTTGTGTGCATGCGTGTTATCGTATAGGTCACAAAATTTGCATATTCAGACTATTGATCAACGAATTGTGATAACCTTTTTATAATTAATAATTGATGTTTTTTATATACATATATCATCAAATTCGAATGGTTATTGTTCATAAGGATATTTTTTTTAAAGATATACCCTATAATATGAAAAAATACAAAATAAAAATTGGATTACCGTGATGTCCCTTTAAGTACGACTGAAAAAGCTCAAAAATAACACTGCCCAGAAAATAAATGGGTAAAAAGGTTCTTAATTAACTGGACCAAGGGAATCACCAACATGTCAAAACTAACAATATGATATAAGAAGTGAAGGTGAAAATATCCATAAACTAAACTATCCATAAACTAAACAAAGTATGAAAATAAATCATTGCATTCGGATACAATAATCAACAAAATTCAATAATGCATGATTAAGAAACACAAAACTGTGATGCTCAGATTTTTGTGACAAAGATTTACACAGCTAGGCAACTTACCCCTGGGAAAGGACCGATTTGTGGGTGTTGCCGAGTTCCTTTAGGTCACTGGTGCTGTACGAGTGATGAGGTCCAGACATATGTACTGGGGAGTCACCACCACTCACGTCGGAGCTCACATCACGTGATCGGTCGCTGGAGTTACTGTCCCGGCGCCTCGCCACCTTGGGACTCGGAGTTGTCGGTCTCTGCTGGGGCTGTGCCTGTTGTTTACTCTTGTTACTCCAGCTAAAGAATCTATAACGGAATGAAAGCATGGCCGTCACATAATGGTACAATAAACAGGAGGTTCCTGACCACCCAGGAGTTTAGTTTGTACGTCACATATACAAATGTATATTACATATATTACAGATCCAAACAACACTGATTTCACCTAGCCTATGTGTCTGTACAATATTATATCTGTGACAACACCTAGCCTATGTGTCTGTGTACAATATTGTATCTGTGACAACACCTAGCCTATCTGTACTTGTGTTTGAAATTGGTCTCATTTCATAAGTGATGATTGGTTATAATCGGTTTGAATATTTTGATTACCCATTCGTGAGCAAGCCTGAATTCAAAGTCAATGGTTTTGCATTGAAAAGAAAGTTCACCTGAAAGTTCATCTATATTTCTAGAAACTTTCAGATTGAACATTACTCTACTACAAATCCAATTAGGTATGAATATGCCTCAAAACTACAGTCTATGTACTTATGTATATTTGAGGTCAAGGATAAATGGAATATAAAATTACACAATATAATGAGCAATTTACAATTATTAACAAATTATAGAATTAATTGGTTAATTGGAATAGGTTATGAAGCCAAACAATTTTCGGTTATAACCAATCATAGAGATAAGACCAATTTGTACAGAATGATACTATTATGTAGCATAGCGCAGTGAGAACCAGCAGAGCTACACCAAAGCCCGTCTCTTACCTCATAGAAAGGCTGTTGTCAGACCCCTTAAAGCTGGAGAGTCAACAGAAGTGATACGTTGTAACAAAAATAAATTTACAGACATACATTCATTAAAATGGACCAATGTGTCCAAAACCACAGTCAACTAAAGGGAAATAAAGTAGGTGGAAAGGGAGGTAAATGAAATGTCTACGGAGATTGGAGTTGGGCCTTATATATACCAGTAGTGGGATATACTGTATACAGCCTAGAATTCAGCCTGTGTTATTTTTTTACGATTTCACCACAAAATTGCATAAATATGTATTTTTAAGATGGTATCATAGGAGATTAGCATTTACTAAGTGCTTCATGAGCTGGAACCTCTAAACTTGATAAATCAAGAAATTGATAATTACATAGATTTCACAGAGAACAGTTTGGTCCACGTCTGTGTTTTTTTAAATGATTAGTTCTTATTGCCAATATACTCTTCAAGTAGCTGCAAAATGTCTAAAACTGAAAATGGTTTTGCTGCATTGTTGAATTTGTAGTTAAGTACGACTGAAAAAGCTCAAAAATAACACTGCCCTGAAAATAAATGGGTAAGAAGGTTCTTATTTAACTGGACCAATTAAGGGAATCACCAACATGTCAAAACTAACAATATGATATAAGAAGTGAAGGTGAAAATATCCATAAACTAAACTATCCATAAACTAAACAAAGTATGAAAATAAATCATTGCATTCGGATACAATAATCAACAAAATTCAATAATGCATGATTAAGAAACACAAAACTGTGATGCTCAGATTTTTGTGACAAAGATTTACACAGCTAGGCGACTTACCCCTGGGAAAGGACCGATTTGTGGGTGTTGCCGAGTTCCTTTAGGTCACTGGTGCTGTACGAGTGATGAGGTCCAGACATATGTACTGGGGAGTCACCACCACTCACGTCGGAGCTCACATCACGTGATCGGTCGCTGGAGTTACTGTCCCGGCGCCTCGCCACCTTGGGACTCGGAGTTGTCGGTCTCTGCTGGGGCTGTGCCTGTTGTTTACTCTTGTTACTCCAGCTAAAGAATCTATAACGGAATGAAAGCATGGCCGTCACATAATGGTACAATAAACAGGAGGTTCCTGACCACCCAGGAGTTTAGTCTGTACGTCACATATACAAATGTATATTACATATATTACAGATCAAAACAACACTGATTTCATGACTGGGTTTTGGCATTCATAGAAACATATTAATATAATCAGTCACATGTTAGAATCATAAAAGGGAGGTAGATTGTATATGTATATATACACAAACATTTACAACATCATCTTCATCGATAAATATGATTAAATATTTCTCCACATATTACATTTCAATTACAGCATGCATACTGTTAATACCATCTTACAGTACATACCCTACTAACATGTCTTCTGTATAATGCATGCATTCTCTTATTGAGGGTGGCCTTTGACAGACTTAAATTTTATTTTGTTATTTCAAGTTATAATTAATCATATTAGTCATAATAAGTACCTTGCTAAGCTTTCCCAATGGAGAATGCTGACCAAGATTTCTACCCAATAAAGATAGAATGACTCAGCACTTCTCCATTGGAGAGGAGTACCTACCAAGTATTAGTTAGGGGTTTCATACCTCACTGCTCCAATACTTAGATTTGATCTCAGGGCATTTGTATTATAAAAAAAAGAAAGCTTATCTACTATATTATTGCTAGTTATCATGATACTTGTATTCATAAATTTTTCAAAATTACTGAGAATATCTTCAAAATGTTCTGTCTAAAATTGAGAGCAACAATTGGTTGCTTTATTATATAATGTACAAATACAGAAGAAAAACATAATTTAAACTTAAAAAAGACAAACAAAATCTTATACATAGTAGAAAAGTGGTGGTAGAATCTACCTTAGAACTACATCTACAATGTACTATATAACACAAACAAACTGTTGTGTCTAATTTGTTTCCCTTTGTTTAATAGTGTATCTACAACCATCAATTGCACATTTCTCCTGGAAGAACATCCAAGTTTATTCATAAAAACTTAATATAAAGTTTGAATAAATATTTTCACAAGCTATACTTTAAAGGATCTGATCACATGTTCTGGACTAGAAGTGTTTTGAAGTAAACGTTTGATGGACGCTGTACAGCACACCAGGATATCAGCTCAAAGGCCCTCTAAACCAAGTGAGCTATTTAAAGGAAAGAAGGGGTTTCGAAAACTATAAAATATGTTTTCAATTACTTGTGTAAAATGTGTTTTTTTTTAAATATGTCTAACCTTCTCGTGTAAATAGCAAACTTAGCTTACTATCAATACATGTACATGTAATACCAAGACTCTCATGAATTTGAGGAAACTGGTTTGATGTTATAAGTCAAATGTACAAATAAGCTGATAAATTTGATATGTTAAATTTAGGTAACTTGAGTTCTTTCAACCTCAGTTTATAATTTCTTTAAATGCATCAATAAAATGAACATGTAATAATCAAAAGATTTATAGCTGCTGTCAAGATGTGAAATATCTGTAAATATGATAAAGATAAAAGCACATGAAGAAAAAAAATCAAATTTGAGTAAAACATTTGTGTTTCTAAACATGTCAAATAAAAATGCATCCTAGTGCCTCACACAAGACAAAAAAAACACACTAGCCATTACTTAAATCAACAATAAATGCAGTAAAATTCAAAATAAATCAGTGATTCATTCAAAGTCTCAAAAACATACACATCTGTAGAGTGGAGAACTGTATAGGTGGCACAAAAATCGATCACAGGAGAAAGTTGAGATCACGCGACATATCAGGTACAAAATGGAACGAGTTTGAATGAGGCAAAAAATGCACACAATACACACGGAGAAGGAAAACATTACAAACATGATCATTGTAATCAACTAAAATACAGATTTTTTAACACACGTCCACCAAGAGGTGGCTACATAGGAAAGACTTGGTAGTCAGAACCACACACACAGGTGACGGCACACATTATGTGGCCGAAATGCTTACATCCTTTTTAACGTTGCATAATCGCCACTGTAAATATTGTCAATAAAGCAAATTAAATTCTGTAAAATATTCATGTTTAAAGTTTAGCTTATTTGTGGAATAATACAAACATTTTCTAAGAGCCAACATGGAAAATCTATGACTCTTTTTTTTTCATTTCACAAAGAAATTAATAAATAATATACATTCTATAAGCACTAGGCAACAGGCAAACGCCTACATAATCCTTCTCCTTAAGGGTTGACTAATAAATTATGCAACAAAGATTTGCAAAAATGAATATCAGATCTGCAGTGACCTATACACAGTGAAAGTTATCTCCCTTACAACCGTTTGAAATATTCAGATCGTGAACAATGATTGTACCAAACTCTGGTATTCGGTTGCTGGGATGTAGACCTCCTGTTTGATTGGCTTCCTTGATGTTACTACAGTAAAACATTTCTTGGTTGCTTACACCGAAAAATACTTTCTTCGTGTTAATTCTGAAAACTTTATTATTTCTGAATATGATTTGTCGATTAAGTACTGTTTCCAGATGTAAAATTTTCCAAATCTCTTTCAATATATGAAGCTTTCCCGTTGGACAATAACAAGAGAAACTCCCAACATTTAAAAGGAAAACTCAACTTCTAGATATGAAAACAAAATATTCAATATCCAGATACTTTTCTGGAGAACTCATTCTTACAGACTAACATTTAGATGTCAACTCAAATTTACATATACCGATGTTGTTCTGTGTCTCCATAAGAAATCCCAATTCTACTGACAAATTCTGGATGAATACCCCAAAATACCAATATATCTGGTTACATACATACCATATTTATCACCCCCTAGTCTAAAGTATTACAGTTTGGAGAGGGCTTATTTGTGAATCACTTTTAGTTCACTGTTTTAAAACTGATTAATCTGCAAAAATGAAGAAGGGGCTTATTTGTGGGCAGGGGTTTATTTGCAGATAAATACAGTATGCAACTAAGCATTTCATGCAAGCAGTAGAGTATAAAATAACAACAAGTCTGAAATAAACTTTTATCTAGTGAATTTCTACTCTGGTGGCTTGATAACAACTTGTGACATTAACTAACAACAAGCATGATGTTGTTTTCATTAAGATTGATCTCCTAAAATGCTTTAAAATTTTTTTTTTCAAAATCATAATCAACTGATAATTCTTAATTTTCAACGGAGGTATTTTTTTTTCAAATTATGTAACCTGAAAGATATTTAGCATGTTTCATAGCACAAAGCCGATTTGGAAAGAAGACAAATGTCATATTTATAAGGTAGCATATATACTAAAGCTTAATACATGATGCATCATAGTACACAGCACACCTTAAATGTCAAAAGCGAGTTTATAAATTATGAAGCTTTGTTATATGACCTTGATTTTTGCCATTTTCTTATTGGTCAAAACTCTCCGAGAGGTCTTGACATAATGCATTGTTGATCTGAAACTGGCGAATTCCTGGACGAGAGGTTAATATCATAGAATGATAACCTGGACTAAAATAGTAACAGGGAATTTCCCGAGTCTTAAGTAATTTTTCAACCAATCCCACTAAAGTATTATTGATCACTGGGCTTTAAAAACTGTATATAAATGGCAGTCGCAACTCTGCCCGGGCTTGATAAACATTTTAACTTGGATACTGATCTACAAAATATTATAAAAAACATACATTGAAAAACACCAAAATCGGCAAGTACACGTAGTCTAATAGACGTTGACTAATCTAACTGGTAAGATATCATAGCCCTTTCAGTGAAGCTGAGGAATGTGATAACTGGTATGTATACTCTTAGTCATTTTGGGTAAATGAAAAGCTTCAATTTAATGCCAATAACTCAATATAATTCACATGTTTCTTGTTTTATTAGATCTTTTTAATCAATACGAATAATGCTAATCTTAATTACTTCATGTGTTAAAGTCAGAATTTATATAACAAAACTGGTATTATAAAGTATTGTTTCATATAACAAAACAGTTACTGACTTTGGTTAGTTAGGTAAGGAGATATTCACCAAGGCCAGAGGAAAGGGGAAATATAACATTTCGAAGGTCAACTATTCCTTTTATTAACCTAAACAAAGTCAATCACTGCATAATATTACTTGTAAAAGATCTGCAGCCAAATTCATGCTCCTAGGAAACTTTCATGCATATCGCCTCATTATATAATGATACAAATTTGATGGATAATTGCCAATACACTTCCTGATAAGGATATTTATAAACCTACCAAGAACTATCTTGCAGACAAGATGCTTTTATTTGGCCATGAATACCATAAATCAATGTATGTATTATATATAGTATAAATTGCTGTACACATTATGGAATAACCAGTCTGACATCCTTACTTCATTGTAGCCGAGTATGGAAAACTGCAAATAGGTACGAAATTTATGAAAATTAAGATTACTGAAAACAATACACAAGGTCTCAGGATAAATGGTACCAAACTGAAGAGGTGGAGAAATATAAAGTTGGTGATTTAGGAGCCAGAACCAATGAACCTACCCCATCATTACTAATGGTTTATCATTTTTAAGTGGATTAACATTTGTATGTTGGAAACACTCGATAGTTCCATATAGATCTAAAAAGTCACATACAAATATGAATGAGTATTGACAGAGGAACGGTACTCACTTTCTCTTGGTAAATGGGTGTTGCTTAGCCTGAACCAGTAACTGTTTGTAATGATCCGATCTTAGGTAACGTGCATAACTATCCTTCTTCATCAAGTTATAGATATGTTCCTGGGCTGGGTCATACGCGTAACGACTACAAAGGAAAAAAGGTTTTTTTCTTTTGTTTCAGTATTATGCTTACATTTCAGAGATTAACCCATGGTTATATTTCAGAGATTAACCCATGATTATATTTCAAGAACTGATTTTTTTTCTTTCTAATATTGCACTTAAATGTATCAAGTAGTTTTCAAAAATGCAAATTTTATTCCATGGATTCATCTACATAATGTATATCCAGTAAAATTGATTATCATTTGTTCATTTTTATACATAAAGACAGTTAACATTCACTTTTATATCATAATTATTCAATCAATCAGAAATTAGTGTACATAATTATAATGCATTTAAAAAAAAGTGGCCGATTATCTAGCATTCAATTGAAAAAGATAGACTTAAATACAGGTATTTGATGAAATTAATCATCTAACCTTCGAGGCCCAAACTTTTCCTTTAAATTTTTATGTACTTGCTCCATGGTTTTAGAATCAACATTAACCTCACAGTTAGCTCCCTTCTCTAGGAATTCTCTGAGAAAAGAAAGCATAATCTGTTATCAAGTTTACTCACATAAATATCTCAATAATATCTCTAAATAAATATCATTAAAACATTGAATAATTTTTTGTTAAATAGATATCACACATTATACTATATCTACACTTTCTAGCCATATTCATATTATCATACAATACATAATGAGAATTAACTTCACTACTACACATATAACACTTTCTAACACGTGTTACATACCTGTAGATCTGTTCCATGCGCTCCTTGAGTTCTTTATATGGGCAATCCTTGAGTTTTTCTACTTCATTCCAGAAGCGTATATTTTCCTGACTGTATTCTTTTTCTAAATACTTCTCAAATTCTGACAATCCAGTCTGATCAGAGACAAGTTCATAGAAGCTAAAGCTCCACTTCTTTACTCGCAATTCTGTCGGAATTGGAACCCTATGAAAGCAACATAAATACAGGTAACTCTGAACAAACAGTAAACATATTGTAGATACTGGACCCTACAGATAAAACACATAACTCTATATCATTACTAGCTTTTGGAGTCAGCTGACTAATAATATGGAAATAAATTAATCTGAAAATTTGACAGAGTGCCTTTATAATAACTATTTCAGAGTATAATTTCATATCAATTTCAACATTTTTAATCAAAGAATTCAATCAAATTGCTTGCTTTTACAGAGTGTGGTTATCAACTCAATGTTGTGTGGTAGTAGTGTTTGGAGTTATATTTTCACTTGCAAAACCCGTTATTTTGATATTTTTGGACACATGTTCAATACTGTAACTTTTAGTATGTCAAATTATCAGTTATAATTATGTTGAATAAAAATTTTGTTAACATATGTGTATCTTACAGGGTTTTATTTAGTTCCCACATGGTTGGGTCGTCCGTGATCCAAGGGTTACTAGGCTGTGCTGCACTCGGCTCAAGAAACGGGTCATACTCATGATACTGGGTCCATCGTGTACAATAACTGACAAACAAAATCATCATATCAATCCAACGCACAATTCATGTTAATTTTGTTTTTACTGATATTTTTTTTATTATAAATTTGAAGATACAAAAATATATATATTTTTGGAAATCATGAAACCAAAGTATTTTTTTTATATCGATAATTGTATATTATTTTTAAGGTATGTATTCTTAATCAAAGGGCCAAACGTCAGGGTCTGAGGTAATATAATAATAAATTTAAAATTGGATTTTATCGTCAGACAGCTACATTTGTATCAGATGAAATATCTTAATCTGGTTATTCGTATTCTATAAATATTCAAGAAAACATGTATAACATATTTATCTGCTGACAACTTTCCAATAGCTGAGCATAGTTCTTTCCCTATTTCTTTAATGCTTGTGGAAGATTATTGATATACTCCTGAATCAGTAAAGCTGCCTGTAAATTCTGAAAAAAAAAATTAACTGAAGGACAAATCGGTCTATTAACAGTTACATATGTACACAGCCTAAGTTTTTTATCTATACTATAAGATGTGAATTAGGCCTAGCAAACATCTATTTTATGACCTCTTCTCTAGTAACATTGAAAATGCAAATATTTTAACTCCAATAGAAAACTGCGGTCGCGTTGTTGGTCACGCTGTCCGACGAGACATATATAGGCCTACAGTTTTGACAAACAAGACACCAGTACATCAGTCACGGATCATAATCGTTTGTTTCTTTTCAAATAAACAAATAATAATCTTATTTAATAAAATCCTCATGTAAAACAGCAATGTAGTTTGTTAGAACTTGCCTTCAATTCCTGTTGATATTTCTTGCGTATTCTAGCGACATATAAACAAATATGAAACTGCGAACAGTCCCTGTTTAGTTACATTAGACATAACCGCCATATTGGCCAATTAGTGATGATCACGTGATTAGTCACGTGACAGCTGATCTGAAGTTATCCTGTGGAATGTTTGGCTGCAAAGCTATTTATAGAATTGTAAACATTTGACTACGTAAACACGGTTGGTTTTAGGCTTATATGAAATATTCCTGCATATGAACTCAAGATTAACATATGAGTCTAAGACATGGATAGTTTCTCTGTGAACGCATGTAAATTTCCATCAGTGTTTCCACGACGATCAAACTGAATTTTTTACTTTAGTTTTCAATGCATGATTGAGACAGAACTACGTAATCCTATGCCAACAAAATTGCATATACTGGTGAGGAAAAGGTTTTTATATGTATAATTTAAAATAGTCTAGAACACCAAACATTCATATTTCATTTTAAATAATTGCAGTAAACACAGGGAACCATCAGTTAAATCGTGTTGATAATAGCAGTCAAAATAGGAACTATATTAGGCTGCGGATGTATATCATTTGTATTACAGAAAAGAGAAGTTGTTAGCCGGAAACAAAAGTGTGACTAACAAAATTTACCCACCACGACTATAACGGCAGGTGCCAAAGGCATCCTGACGTTAAAAATGTCATTCTATTGCGAATAATATTGTAAAAATAGAACTCGTTGAAATAAAATAAGAAATACAAACATCTTAACAGTTTTAGTTACCACACAGAAAAGAACAACAACAAAGGGAAGATAAGCATGTGTCAAGGGCAGCCAGTGACAGGAAAAAGCCAATCATAGAGGTTATATTGTCTGAAATAGGGGCCAGTCATAGAGGTTATATTGTCTGAAATAAGGGCCAGTCATAGAGGTTATATTTCTTAAATAGGGGCCACTTCATGTAACCAAATTATTTCCTTTTTATCCCACAGCAAATAAATTAATTCATCAATTAATTGTTATCAGACACAAGTCACAGTGGTGTAATTAAATAAGAAAAACTTGACAATGGTAAAATCTAATATACAGACATGAGTCAGACACTGATTAGTTTATCCTTCTAGGTTGTAACAAGCAGGCTCATGCACCACCAGATTACGTACACCTCATTCAATGGTTATAGATCTCACGCCTGAGAAAATACTTCTTGTACAAAAACTTCAATATATAGAGGATATCTAACAGTGTCTTCAGTAATACCAAATATATTTCACGAGTGGGGCTAATATTTTGATATTTTTCACGAGTGCGCAGCACAAGTGAAAAATATCAAAATATTAGCCGCACGAGTGAAATATATTTGGTTTTACTGAAGACACTGTTAGATATTCTGTTTATTACATTTTTTATCAACGAAAACCCTACCCTGTATGCTAACTAGGACTACAGCGATAATTTGTAAACAAAAAAGTAGTTTCCCCTGTCCAGGTGCTGACATCTATGTCGGGCTTTCTGATTGGTCAATTATTTTGGTATTTTCTAATCATTAATTTGATTGGTCAAATCAGCAAAAGTGATATTCTTCACTAGTGAAAAATATCACTTTTATAGAATGAATAATTTTTGATATTTCACTGGTAAAAATGTAATAAAATAAGCATAATAATCATCTGTTTATGAAACAAAAACTATATACCATTCAAATGCCTTTGAAAATTTCATCCTTGGCCTGTCCATGGACTTTTTCAGGAAAGTAATCTATAAAATAAAACAATAAAGGCTAAACAGCTTGAATGGTAGATAGAAGGATATCTTGCACAAAGATGAAATGGTTCTTTTTTAAAAAACAATTAACCATATTTATCCATCAAATATTAGCTCACTCCTTTATGTTAAAATTCAGTATTAAAGTTTGAGGGATTAACATTTGTGAACTACTTTTAGCTTTAGTTACTATCTTAAAATTACCAACTTACTATATCAACTCTCACCTCTTGTCTGTACCAGTCCTTGTTTGTACACCTAACTATATCAACTCTCACCTCTTGTCTGTACCAGTCCTTGTTTTTCTGTTCCAATATAACTACAGATGTACACCTAACTATATCAACTCTCACCTCTTGTCTGTTCCAGTCCTTGTTTTTCTGTTCCAATATAACTACAGATGTTCACCTAACTATACCAACTCTCACCTCTTGTCTGTACCAGTCCTTGTTTGTACACCTAACTATATCAACTCTCACCTCTTGTCTGTACCAGTCCTTGTTTGTACACCTAACTATACCAACTCTCACCTCTTGTCTGTACCAGTCATTGTTTGTACACCTAACTATATCAACTCTCACCTCTTGTCTGTACCAGTCCTTGTTTTTCTGTTCCAGTATAACTACATATGTACACCAAACTATATCAACTCTCACCTCTTGTCTGTACCAGTCCTTGTTTGTACACCTAACTATACCAACTCTCACCTCTTGTCTGTACCAGTCCTTGTTTGTACACCTAACTATACCAACTCTCACCTCTTGTCTGTACCAGTCCTTGTTTGTACACCTAACTATATCAACTCTCACCTCTTGTCTGTACCAGTCCTTGTTTTTCTGTTCCAGTATAACTATAGATATACACCTTACTATATCAACTCTCACCTCTTGTCTGTACCAGTCCTTGTTTTTCTGTTCCAATATAACTATAGATATACACCTTACTATATTAACTCTCACCTCTTGTCTGTACCAGTCCTTGTTTTTCTTTTTTCTAGCTATCATTTGGTTTGGTTGTATGTTTCTCTTGGGTCCCTCCTCCAAGCAGTTTACCTGGGATTTCTGAAACAAAGCCAGGACATTCATATAATTTATCTCTTTAGCTGAGTTAGTAGGACATACTCCACTTCCAGGAGAGTCTAACTGAATCAGTAGGACATACTCCCCTTCAATGAGAGTCTAACTGAATCAGTAGGACATACTCCCCTTCAATGAGAGTCTAACTGAATCAGTAGGACATACTTCCCTTCCATGGGAGTCTAACTGAATCAGTAGGACATACTCCTTTTCCATGGGAGTCTAACTGAATCAGTAGGACATACTCCTCTTCAATGAGAGTCTAACTGAATCAGTAGGACATACTTCCCTTCCATGGGAGTCTTAACTGAATCAGTAGGACATACTTCCCTTCCATGGGAGTCTAACTGAATCAGTAGGACATACTCCCCTTCAATGAGAGTCTAACTGAATCAGTAGGACATACTCCCCTTCCATGGAAGTCTAACTGAATCAGTAGGACATACTCCTCTTCCATGGGAGTCTTATTCTTCTTCCATGAAAGTCTAACTGAATCAGTAGGATATACTCCCCTTCCATGGGAGCCTAGCTAAGTCAGTGGGACATACTTCCCTTCCATGGGAGTCTAATTGAATCAGTAGGACATACTCCTCTTCCATGGGAATCTAACTAAGTCAGCAAACTATCTTACAAGACTAACACTTTCCTGAATGAGCTGTTTTACAAGACTAACATTCTCTTGAATGAACAAACTATCTTACAAGATTAAGACTCTCCTGAATGAACTTACTATCTTACAAGATTAAGACTCTCCTGAATTAGCTATCTTACAAGATTAAGACTCTCCTGAATGAACTTACTATCTTACAAGATTAAGACACTCCTGAGTTAGCTATCTTACAAGATTAAGACTCTCCTGAATGAGCTTACTATCTTACAAGATTAAGACTCTCCTGAATGAGCTTACTATCTTACAAGATTAAGACTCTCCTGAATTAGCTATCTTACAAGATTAAGACTCTCCTGAGTTAGCTATCTTAAAGACTAACACTCTCCTGAATGAACTTACTATCTTACAAGATTAAGACTCTCCTGAATGAGCAAACTCATTTACAGTATAATGTTTAATCAACTCTTACATCATCAGCCTATTCGCTTGCATTTATTGTTGTGTGGAAACGTAGACCTGACGACCGTTGAAAATGAATTCATTTTTCGAACAGTTCAAAATTTTATTCAATTTAGTGACCGTTTCTAATTCATGCATTCGTGTGAACATCTATATCTCTATGTTTATTCTAACTTTAACCTATGTCTTACTTAGAATATGTAATTTGATAATGTTTATATTGTAATATGTTCATATGATGATATGTTAATTCACCAGTATAATTAATTTCGAATGCGTGGTACACGGACAAGAAACCTAGGAAGGAAAAGCTTGATATAAGAGAATGTTCCATGGATTGTGTTTACTACGAACAATTGATAAGTGACCTGTTTTGAATGTGTAGCTAGATAGTGCCACGTATTATTATTTATTATTACTCTGGCCTAACAATTAATAATTTGTGCACATTATTCATGAACATTTCACTTAGTAAATTTATAAAAAATATCAATTTTCATCTTCTCATCCTGATTTCTTTACAACTGTCCCTTTTCCTTCCAACTATTTGCTATCTTTCTATATCAATCAATGTAATCATTTTGTGTCGTTATCACACTTTCTGTAACATATATTTGTGGAGAGGGCTTTTTCTAAGTTGTAATAACTTGTGCCCGATCCTTTTGTTTATAACAATAAAATATTTTCAAATCAAAAAACTCATTTACAAGATTAAGACTCATCTGAATGAGCTCTCTTATAAGACTAATGCTTTCTTGAAAGAGCTTACTATCTTACAAGATTAAGACTCTCCTGAATTAGCTATCTTACAAGATTAAGACTCTCCTGAATGAACAAATTATCTTACAAGATTAAGAATCTCCTGAATGAGCCAGCTATCTTGATGAGCTTTGGTGGCTAGCAGTTTTCCAATGTGAAACATACATAATGCAGACACAGTATTTGACTATGTTTGGACTCTGTCAACATTTTATTACACACTCAATTCTTATTAACTTCAAAACTTCTAAGCAGAGCTAACAGTAATGACCTCTTTTTTGTAAAATCTTAATTATGATAAACCACAGAAATCCAAAACAGAATTTTTTTTCTTATTAGAATAATTAAATCCAAGTCATTGAATAAGGAGAGTTACTGTAATGAACAAAACTTTGGAACAAGCAACAAACATTTGTTCCCTGACCTGACTGAGTTGTATACAGATTTTTAGCAGAAACACTTCCTCAAACTGACATACATGTAGATACCCAAACATTGCAGCCACTGTTTCATTAAAACCAGTAGACCATACTGAACATGTCTTTTATCACATTTACAAAATTACATTGAAGGCGATTTTTTTTGTTAGATATATACAGACAGTCTTTCTGTGATGGGCAGACAACCTTGTACATTCTCACATATGACCTAGGAATCAAACCCTGCTTAGCTTGGTGAAGGGCCAGCATGCTATCCATTGTGCCACCCAGAAACCCATGAAAGATCATTAAACAGTATACAAAGCTAGGCTTGATTGTGTTTATACTAGGATACAATTGCATGAGAGTATGGGATGGGGCCACAGTGAGGACTACTGGGGGCTAATGTTGTATACATGTACAGGGCCACAGTGAGGACTACTGGGGGCTAATGTTGTATACATGTACAGGGCCACAGTGAGGACTACTGGGGGCTAATGTTGTATACATGTACAGGGCCACAGTGAGGACTAGTTGGGGAGTACTGTGTATACATGTACAGGGCCACAGTGAGGACTACTGGCCATGGGAGTACTGTGTATACATGTACAGGGCCACAGTGAGGACTACTGGGGAGTACTGTGTATACATGTACAGGGCCACAGTGAGGACTACTGGGGGGGGGGGGGGGGGGGGGGGGGGTACTGTTGTATACATGTACAGGGCCACAGTGAGGACTAGTTGGGGGTAATGTTGTATACATGTACAAGGCCACAGTGAGGACTACTGGGGGGGTACTGTTTTATACATGTACAGGGCCACAGTGAGGACTACTGGGGGGTACTGTTTTATACATGTACAGGGCCACAGTGAGGACTACTGGGGGGGTACTGTTTTATACATGTACAGGGCCACAGTGAGGACTACTGGGGGGGTACTGTTTTATACATGTACAGGGCCACAGTGAGGACTACTGGGGGGGTACTGTTTTATACATGTACAGGGCCACAGTGAGGACTACTTGGGGGTAATGTTGTATACATGTACAAGGCCACAGTGAGGACTACTTGGGGGTAATGTTGTATACATGTACAGGGCGACAGTGAGGACTACTTGGGGGTGCTGTTGTATACATGTACAGGGCCACTGTGATGACTACTTGGGGGTGCTGTTTTATACATGTACAGGGCCACAGTGAGGACTACTTGGGGGTGCTGTTGTATACATGTACAGGGCCACAGTGAGGACTACTTGGGGGTGCTGTTGTATACATGTACAGGGCCACAGTGAGGACTACTTGGGGGTGCTGTTGTATACATGTACAGGGCCACAGTACATGTACAGGGCCACTGTGATGACTACTTTACAGGGCCACTGTGATGACTACTGTACAGGGCCACTGTAATGACTACTTGGGGGTAATGTTGAGTTGTACATGTACAGGGCCACTGTGATGACTACTTTACAGGGCCACTGTGATGACTACTTGGGGGTAATGTTGAGTTGTACATGTACAGGGCCACTGTGATGACTACAGTGGCTAATGTTGAGTTGTACATGTACATGGCCACAGTGATGACTACAGTGGCTAATGTTGAGTTGTACATGAACAGGGCTGATGATTACTACAAGGGCTAGCTATACATGCAGTGATGGCTACAAGGGCTAGTTATACATGTACAGGGCCAGTAATGATTACTTGGGCTTATGTTATACATGTACCATAGTACTGTGCAATAGTACTGCATGAACAAGGGCCCAATGGGCCAGAATCCCTCACCTGCAATGCAGTGATCCTTTCATATAAGGACCCTGCAGTTATTTCAGGATTCTTTTAAGTCTGTTAGTGTATTAAACTCTTGTGAATTTAAATCACGGTTTATTTGACCCCTATGACATTGAATATAGGTCAAGGCTATCATCACAGTATGCTACAGGGCCAATATTAGGTCTCTGGGCCTTTTGGTTATTCAGAAGTCATTAAATATTTTAGCCTATTTGCCTGCTGTGAACTTGAATGTAGGTCAAGGTCATTCATTTGAACAAACTTGGTAGCCCTTTGTCCCAACATGCAACATACATAATATCAACTCCCTTGGACTCTTGTTTATTGAGAAGAAGTTGCTTTTAAGATTTTAACCAATTTGCTCTATGTGACCTTGAATGTAGGTCAACTTAGGTCATTCATTTGAACAGACTTGGTAGCCCTTCATCCCAGAATGCTTCAGGCCCAATACCAGGTCTCTGGGGGTGTTGGTTATTAAGAAGAAGTCAATTAAAGATTTAATCCTATTTGACTCCTGTGACCTTGACTTGGTAGCTCTTAATCACAGCATACTGCAGGCTCAATACAAGGTCTCTGGGACTATTGGTTGTTCAGAAGAAGTTGTTTGAAGACTTAAGCCTATTTACCCCCTGTGACCTTGAATGTAGGTCAAGTTCATTTGAACAAACTTGGTAGTCCTTCACCCACGCATGCGATAGACCCAATATTAACTCCCTGGGACTCTTGGTTATTGAAAAGAAATTGTTTAAAGACGGGCAGGTGAGCTAAAAAAAAACTGGCAAAAAATTATTTTGAATAAAGACATTTATGTTAGTTATTATTTACTATGATGCATGACACCTGTCTCATACTGAAGGTGGTGTGTTGTGTTTATAAAGAACTTCATAGACTTGTCAAGGAACTATATAAAAGCAGTATTCAATGGATGCCAAGAGTTTCAGGGCGACTACAGTGCTGGTTACAGGTCACCCATACTTAAAACAACACAGATTGCCAAAATGTCTTTGACTCTAATTCAGAACAATAGAGATTATTAAAGAGTCTTTGTGGCCAAGAGTTAAGACAGCAGGAATATTCAAATATATGTGTAAATCAGAACATTACAATGGGATCCAATATCTGTATGAACCACAAATCTTCAGCACAATTAGAGTAATCGACAATGTGGAACAGTCTTTGATTTAGTATCAGACAAGATAGATTTATATCAAATAAATGATGTATCATTCATGTTGAACAAACACGTAGTGCTTGACCAAACCAAATATTCCTGTCCAACTCCCACAGCAAAACTAGGATTTATTGAAATAAATTTGTCTGCTGAAAAATAAGTAGTGGTAAGGGTGTTAGAATGTCTATACTTATCAATGGAAACCATCATTGTTCTTCATACAGATTACAGGAGGATGAACAGTATTCATTTCTCAAAAGACCAGCAATTCCTCAGAATCAATACCCTAACCATGTGAAAGCCAAAAAGGAATACAGCGTCTAAATAAACAGCAAAAACTCTCCATACTGGTACTGGCATATCTTCAAACATTGCCCCCCTACTTAGGCTCCTGTCTGAGCAAAATCTTCAATAATAGGGACAACAGTGTGCAAAGTTGTAAAACTGATTTAAATTGAAAATCTTATAGTGATTATAATGTCAGAGACTTTGCATTATTCATTCGTGTGTATATTGCCAGTTACATTGAAACAAAGCTATTTTAATGTACTTTTCAACTTTTCCCCCCATATAATGCCTCATGAGGACTATATACTTGTCCCCCCATATAATACCTAATGAAGACTACATACTTGTCCCTCCATATAATACCTAATGAAGACTATATACTTGTCCCTCCATATAATACCTAATGAAGACTATATATACGGAGGGTTTTTCTGGATCATATTTTTGTTGCAGTTGTCAGTATAAGGAGGGTTTGCTGGACCATAATTTTAATGCAGTTTTCCAGTGTAAGGAGGTTTTTCTGAATCATAATATTGGTGTATTGTCAGTATGAGACAGGTTTTACAGTGTGATTTTGGTTTAGTTTAGTGAGTCTGTAAGAATAGACTGCACAGCTAGTGTATAATTAAGCATTGAACTGTTACCAGATGCTAGTATACAGTCAATATGAATGCAATTTGGGTGACAGAGAAATATAATGTCGTACATTCATATACCCGGTAGATTTTTTTTTGCGGCTGAAACAAAAATACGTTTGAGCAGCCAAATTTTCCACAAGAAATGATATAGTTCCTCATGTCATCATAAACAATCTGTTTTGTGTCAATGTGTGTTCTTTTCACAATATCAGGTGTGGTGTAAGGATATGACCTAATTTGAAATGCCGCTAATTAATATGCAAAACTGACAAATTCGGAAATGTATGGAGATATTTCCTTTCTTTACAATTTATTACAAATCATAACAAAACAAGAGGCCCAGAGGGCCTGTATCGCTCACCTGGATTTCATGAGATATGAAACAAGAATGATGATTAAGTATATTTGTCACTAATATTGCTATGTCAATATAGCATAGGCACTTTATATGGGAAAATGAGGATTTGATGTCAAAAAATGCATTAATCCATGAAATGAAATTAACTTTTGGCACAACCCCATAGGGATGCTACCACACAAATGTGAGTGATATCCATTGCTTAGTTTCAGAAAAGAAGTTGTATAAACCAATTGACCCCTTTTGACCCCGCCTTCTGCACCCCGGGGGGAGTGGGGGTCAGTTCCTTACTTTATAAAATTTTGAATCCCTACCCAATACGATGCTACCAGGCAAATATGAGCGATATCCCTTGCTTAGTTTCAGAGAAGAAGTTGTTCATATCAATTCAGCCAAATTGACCACATTTGGCCCTGCCCCTAAGGCCCCAGGGGGGTCAGCTCCATCATTTGTACAATTTTTAATCCCCACCCCATAGTGATGCTACCAGGCAAATATGAGTGATATCCATCGCTTGGTTTCAGAGCAGAAGTCGTTTATATCAATTCTGTAAAACTGACCCTTTTGGCTCCACCCCTCACACCCCAGGGGGTCAGCCCCGTCATTTGTACAATTTCAAATTCCTACCCCAAGGTGATGCTACCAGGCAAATATGAGAGATATCCATTGCTTGGTTTCAGAGAAGAAGACAATTATATGAATATAGCCCGATTTACCACATTTGGCCCCGCCCCTCAGGCCCCTGGGGGGTCAGTCCCATCATTTGTACAATTTTGAATCCCCACCCCATAGTGATGCTACCAGGCAAATATGAGTGACAGGCATTGCTCGGTTTCAGAGAAGAAGTCGTTTATATCAATAGCACAAAAATGACCCCTTTTGGCCCCGCCCCAGAGGCCCCCAGGGAGTCAGCCCCATCATTTGTACAATTCCGAGTCCCCTACCCATAGGGATGCTTCTGACCAAATTTGGTCAAATTCTGATGTGTGGTTATGAAGAAGAAGTCAATTGTTGACGGACGGACGGACGACAGACGGACGCAACAGTATGGCATAAGCTCACCTTGGTCCTTCGGACCAGGTGAGCTAATAAAAAGTAGGTTTATTCTTTCATTAAATCAAGGCAATAAATTGATAAAAATCAATTTTTCAAGAATATAACAAAACAACTACAAACTACTTCTTATGCGTTATCATTTCCATGACATCGTAAAGTGGCCTTCAAGTGTTAGCCAATCAAATTGCTTTGAACCACGTGATTAAGAAATAGTCCTGGTCAAAGGTCAACGTGTCAACCAATCAAAATGCTTTAGAGTTTATTTCACGTGTGGTATAAACTTAATGTTATTCAACAATTGTAATGATTATTTCATGCCTTGGGAGTTGAATAACACCAACCTTTTGTGGAAGAAATATATTTACATATATTCAAAATCAAAGAATAACACAACCGCTAGTTTATTTACCGGAGGTCGATGTATCCTCCAGAATGCTCTCTCTTGTTGGTCACCTAACATCTTATCTTGACGCTGTTTCTTCTTCAGCTCCCTGTCAGATAAAAATAAGTACATTATACAATTCTTTATCAAACAGGCAAATCTACAAACATCAAGTATCTGTGATGTTCTCCGGTATTTATAAAGTAGAATACAACCATACATATATTACTTACTTGACCTGTTCTTCAGCTTGAGCTTTAATAAAGTCCTTCTTATCAGAGAAAAATTTCAACAACTTCTCATGTGCTTCCTGTAAAATAAAACAAAAAAACAATGAATTCTTCCTTGTTTTCATACATACTAAACTTCCTTTTGTCAACGTTTAAGTTTTCCTGTCAGACAGTAAAAAGAAAGCTTCCCTCACAGGAAATAACACTTCTTACTGGACCCAAATGACCTTGACATTTGACCCAGTGACCATGATCTTTGGTCAGTTTTACTCCTTGTTTAATTCCAATCAACAAATATTCATCAGTGAAAAGATGAATTTTTTTACAACCTTTTGACTAAAGGACCTTGATTTTTTACCTCAGTTTGTATTTCTGTGAACAGGAAAACCTAACAAAATTTCATATAAATCATTCGAGGAATAATAAATTTAAAAGCCGGGAAATTAAATTTGTGGAAGGACAGACAGACGGCTGGACGGACAGTGTGATTGCTAAAGAGCACCTGTATCTCCGATATGAGGACCTCGAATGAAGACAAAATCCTTTCATTCCTATGAAAGAAAGATTTTTAAGAATTAGCTTCATTTCTTCTATTAGGCCCCATCCCTCAGGGGCCCCACACCCACTGTTCATACAAAATTAATTTCTCTTAACCCAACGATGGAAGACTGAATTTCAACTGAATCCTGCCATTGAAACAGAAGGACTTGAAATATTTCCCCTATTTAGCCCTATCCTTCAGACCCCAGGGGTTCAAGCCTCGCCATTTATACAATTTAGGCTCCCCTTTACTAAAGCATGCTGCAGACCAAATATGGACCAACTCATTTTTACACCTACAGAAGAATGATTTGGAAGAATTTGCTATATTTCCCTTATTGAGCCCCATCCCTCAGGCCTCTGTGGGGTCAGAAAAACCTCTTGTACAATTTTGAATCCCCACCACCTAGGTATGCTTTCAGTAAAATATGAATGACATCCAGTGCAGTGCATAGTTTTAGAAAAGAAAGAATTTATAGTAGTATAGCTAAATTGCTTTCTTTTGGCCCCCACCCCTCTGCCCCCTGGAGGATCAGCCCAACCATTTGTACAAACTTGAATTCCCACCATGGAAACTGGATGCTGCAGTATGGCATAAGCTCAACATGGTCATTAGGAAAAAAAACAAAAAAACAAACCCAAATGCATTAATAAATTGAAGAGAAACAATTCCATTTGGATTAAGAGAAACATGTACAGCTTGTAAGGGTAATACTTTAATGACTGAGAAGACAAAAGCTTACCTTTTCATATGGCTCTAGTTCATGCTTACTCTTGTTGCGCATATTCCTCTTTTGTAGGTAAATTGCTGAAATATTATGATGAGATATGTAAATAAGGTGCTCTTTTTTAATGTTTTAATGAGATTTATAAGTAATGGCTGTAATCTGTTACAGTTCAGAGTCATTAATACAAAAAGTGACTTTGGTTTCAATCCGCACTTTTGTATCTAAAGTTTGATGATTGTCATTGTAAGGAAGAAGTGGAACAGGATGGCTGACTAATACCCTCCACTCCCTGAGCCACCTTAATTCCCAGTCTGCAGCCAGTAAATAATGACTTACACCCTCCGCTCCCTGACCCACCCTAATTCCCAGTATGTAGCCAGTATAAAAAATGACTTATACCCTCCACTCCCTGACCCACCCTAATTCCCAGTATGTAGCCAGTATAAATAATGACTTACACCCTCCGCTCCCTGACCCACCCTAATTCCCAGTATATGTAGCCAGTAAATAATGACTTATACCCTCGACTCCCCGATCCACCCTGATTCCTTCTCGGTAGTAAGGATGGCTGACTAATACCCTCCACTCCCCAATCCACCCTGATTCCATCTCGGTAGTAAGGATGGCTCACTAATACCCTCCACTACTATATCCACCCTGACTAATACACTCTGCTCCCCGATCTACCCTGGATCCCACTCTGCCCCAAATACTTTTTAATTATACAGGATTTCTTACCATATTCCATACTGTCTGCAGCTTTCTGCTTGCAAAATGGCCAATAGAATGGAGTCTGAAATGAGAAAAAATGTTCAATTTTCAATTTAAGAATATTTCTTACTTTTTCATTACAAAGTTTTGGCATATCATTGTTCACAGTCTATTGACAACATAGCCCTTGGATAAATTGTAATCAATCATTTAACAACATGGCCCTTGGAACATTATTGTTCCCACTTATTTAACAACATGGCCCTTGGAACATTATTGTCCCTCATCATTAGACAACATGGCCCTTGGAACATTATTGTCCCTCATCATTAGACAACATGGCCCTTGGAACATTATTGTCCCTCATCATTAGACAACATGGCCCTTGGAACATTATTGTCCCTCATCATTAGACAACATGGCCCTTGGAACATTATTGTCCCTCATCATTAGACAACATGGCCCTTGGAACATTATTGTCCCTCATCATTAGACAACATGGCCCTTGGAACATTATTGTCCCTCATCATTAGACAACATGGCCCTTGGAACATTATTGTCCCTCATCATTAGACAACATGGCCCTTGGAACATTATTGTCCCTCATCATTAGACAACATGGCCCTTGGAACATTATTGTCCCTCATCATTAGACAACATGGCTCTTCAAGTTAGGAACTTTAATGTCCCTAATCATTTGACAACATGGCCCATGGAACATCATTGTACGGAAACAATTAGTCAAAGAAATGTGAGTGAGTACATTTAACCAAATTATATAGCCAATGAATACATTCAACATGATTAACGCTACACCAGGCCAATGACCAAATTCTAATAACATGATTAACAACACACCATGCCAATGACCAACTCATAAATAAAATGCAATCATACTTAAACACTTTGTAGAGTTTTCAGTAAGCTTTAAAACAAGTGGTTGACTTCATCTTCTAATAAAGTTATCCTACATATCAATATGTACTGAAACAAGAGTTGTCAGCAGACAACATAGCTTTAGCTTGCCAAGTGGGTTGAAATTTAGAATTAATTTTTTTGAAGGTAGGTAAGAAGTCGCAACCAAGGTCAAGAGGTCTGCAAATACAGTACCAATGCAAAGGTCTTGTCACAAGGAACACCCATGTCAAATATAAAACCCTATCTGATACAGTTAACATACTGTAGCCAAGGTTAATTCTTTTAAAAGTAGGTCAAATGAAAGGGTCAAGGTCAGCAGGTCAGCAAATGTATCAGCAATTGAAAGGTCTTGTTGAAAGGAACATACATGTGAAATACCCAAGCTGCATCCTCATTAGTATTGACACCATTATGTTTCATAAAACCGACCCGACACTACTGACATCTACATCAGTGGTATGGCAATAGCTCCCTTGGACTTTGTACCAGCGAGCTAAAACTGAAAACATTCTCCTTGCTAGGTAATAAACCATGTTTTCATGTTTAAAAAAACCCTGTATGGTTTGGTTAAGTGGACTATATAGTTGTATTGTTGTAATTATCTACGACCAGTATCCTATTGACTGATGTATCAAATGTACACTGTTTAAGTGTGTTGTATGGTACAATGACCTACACATTGGTATCATAACAGCTGATCATCTATAGGATAGAGATAATTATACTGACACAGCCGATATAAGGACTAGTGGCCACTGACAGTAATTACAATGTAATTATATCTATAATTAGTTGACGACCAATTACCGTTCTACAATGTTCTCCCCTAACACTACTAACTTTCCTTAACTGGTATAGATATTTCACTGAAAGTTATGTGTACTACGCAACATTGATGCTGCAGAAATCATACAAATGTATTGTTTTAAACTGAAAACCTTATTAAATTTACAATTTATCCAGTACAAAAAGGTCCAGAGAGCTAACACATAACCTCTAACACAAAGAAGGGGATTTGCCTCATCTGATACAAGTTTTTTTTAAAGACCTGATATTTTTTTCTGTATCAAATCACTAAGAAATTATGTAACTAATATTACCAGGCATGAGGTTATTACCAAGCATAGGGTTTTTATATGACCAGGCATGAGGTTATTATATGACCAGGTACAGGGTTATACTTTGAACAAGCATGGTGTTATTATATGACAAGGCATGGGGTTATAATTTGAACAAGCATGGGGTTATTATATGACCAGGTATGGGGTTATTATATCACCAAGTATTTATGGGGTTATTATATCACCAGGTATATATGGAGTTATTATATGACCAGGTATATATGGAGTTATTATATGACCAGGTATGGAGTTATTATATGACCAGGTATATATGGGGTTATTATATGACCAGGTATATATGGAGTTATTATATGACCAGGTATATATGGGGTTATTATATGACCAGGTGTATATGGAGTTATTATATGACCAGGTATATATGGGGTTATTATATCACCAGGTATATATGGAGTTATTATATCACCAGGTATGGAGTTATTATATGACCAGGTATATATGGGGTTATTATATGACCAGGTATATATGGGGTTATTATATCACCAGGTATATATGGAGTTATTATATGACCAGGTATGGAGTTATTATATGACCAGGTATATATGGAGTTATTATATGACCAGGTATATATGGGGTTATTATATGACCAGGTATATATGGGGTTATTATATGACCAGGTATATATGGGGTTATTATATCACCAGGTATATATGGAGTTATTATATGACCAGGTATGGAGTTATTATATGACCAGGTATATATGGAGTTATTATATGACCAGGTATATATGGGGTTATTATATGACCAGGTATATATGGGGTTATTATATGACCAGGTATACCTGGGGTTATTATATGACCAGGTATATATGGGGTTATTATATGACCAGGTATGGAGTTATTATATGACCAGGTATATATGGGGTTATTTTTTGACCAGGTATATATGGGGTTATTATATGACCAGGTATATATGGGGTTATTATATGACCAGGTATATATGGGATTATTATATGACCAGGTATATATGGGGTTATTATATGACCAGGTATATATGGGGTTATTATATGACCAGGTATATATGGGATTATTATATGACCAGGTATATATGGGGTTATTATATGACCAGGTATATATGGGGTTATCATATGACCAGGTATGGGGTTATTATATGACCAGGTATATATGGGGTTATTATATGACCAGGTATATATGGGGTTATCATATGACCAGGTATATATGGGGTTATTATATGACCAGGTATATATGGGGTTGTTATATGACCAGGTATATATGGGATTATCATATGACCAGGCAGAGGGTTATTACTGGATGAATGAAGTATCTTAATGGTGCATCAAATTATTGTCATTAAAACACTAATTGTAATTGTTGTGTTTTGCTAATTGTTTTCAGCAATTCACTTATCGTTTAAAATGTGTCCAAACATGTATGCTTATACAGTTATTTTCTCAGACTATTATACACTCCCAAGCAAATATTTGCGAAATCAAAGCATAATCAATGTTTATATATATGTATATATAGGTAAGGTAAATAACTCAACACAAAATACAGATATCTGATTAGCAGTACAACAATACATGTTTTCGCATATATACATTAACCACCCGCAAAGTATTATAAAACAATTGATTTTTAAAAAATGCTTTAAAGGTGGCTGGTATCCCATAATTGTTTTGAAGCTGGGTTTACAAAAAAACAGTTACGATACTAAAACAATTCTTTAAACTTACAGAAATGAAAGTCAATCACCTTTGAAGGAATAAATGAAAACTTAAGTTTATGAAAATTATGAGTATATAGAAATACTTGTCCATATTATAAGTAGTCCAATTCCTGATTTTTGTGTGTGTCCATATCTGTTAACAAATAGGTTTAAAACACTGTTGATTGGTGGTAGTGTATGATTTAGACCAACAACTTCCTGTTATGTATTACAAGTACCCAATTAAGTCAATAACCCTTACAAGTTCTGTCAGGTCATAATCTATTTATGAATCCAGTGTTTTGCTAAAAATGTCTGTGAAAGGCAATACTACATCATTGTATTTCTCTATTTATATAAACTGACTTACCATGAAATTTTACTGCTACTTCATTCGGAAATATTTCATTGTTCCAATGTTAAATACATATGGTACTTTTAATTGTTTTGAGTATGACATGGTGCTGGCTATATTTCAGGTAGGTACTGAAGGGTACGTTATTGAAACACTATTGATAGTTATACTCAAGTAGTATGAAGGGGGAACTAGTGATGGGCAGACATATTAACCTATCATTACACAACAGATTCAATAATTGATCCTAATTTTCCCTACCTGATCTTTCACCAGTACATAACTTTTTACTTATGTTTTAAATTAATAACTTACAGAATATACATTTTAAAGGGAGTTAATTGGCAACTAATTCCAATCATATGCAAAGGTGTTTTTGTATCAAAATTTTATACAATATAATTCGACTTCAACAGGAAATGTATTTATATTCAGCAAACAGCTGATTAAATAAACAATATAGTTAAATTAATTACAAAGATGATCCAATTATAGCAGACAATTGATGGATCTTTTACTGACTATATACCACTAAACCTGTTGACATTACTGACTATATACCACTAAACCTGTTGACATTACTGACTATATACCACTAAACCTGTTGACATTACTGACTATATACCACTAAACCTGTTGACATTACTGACTATATACCACTAAACCTGTTGACATTTCTGACTATATACCACTAAACCTGTTGACATTACTGACTATATACCACTAAACCTGTTGACATGAACATTGATTTAAATTACAAGTTATTACTAAATGATGGATGCATCCATAAGTACTGATAGTGTCCATAATATCCTCAGTGAAATCAATAATTCTTGAACAGCATAATATATAGTTAAAATATTCTTTTGTTAAGGTCTCAACAGTGCTTGTTTGATTGGGATTAGTTTGGTTAATACCCACACTACAGCCAGGGGTCATATGAGGACGAGGGGAGGAGAGACAGGGTCATATGAGGATGAGGGGAGTAGAGAGGGTCATATGAGGACAAGGGGAGGAGAGCCAGGGTCATATGAGGACAAGGGGAGGAGAGCCAGGGTCATATGAGGATGAGGGGAGGAGAGACAGGGTCATATGAGGACGAGGGGAGGAGAGACAGGGTCATATGAGGATGAGGGAAGGAGAGACAGGGTTATATGAGGATGAGGGGAGGAGAGCCAGGGTCATATGAGGATGAGGGGAGGAGAGACAGGGTCATATGAGGATGAGGGGAGTAGAGAGGGTCATATGAGGACAAGGGAAGGAGAGCCAGGGTCATATGATGACGAGGGGAGGAGAGACAGGGTCATATGAGGATGAGGGGAGGAGAGACAGGGTCATATGAGGACAAGGGGAGGAGAGACAGGGTCATATGAGGACGAGGGGAGGAGAGACAGGGTCATATGAGGATGAGGGGAGGAGAGACAGGGTCATATGAGGACAAGGGGAGGAGAGCCAGGGTCATATGAGGACGAGGGGAGGAGAGACAGGGTCATATGAGGACGAGGGGAGGAGAGACAGGGTCATATGAGGATGAGGGGAGGAGAGCCAGGGTCATATGAGGATGAGGGGAGGAGAGACAGGGTCATATGAGGATGAGGGGAGGAGAGACAGGGTCATATGAGGACAAGGGGAGGAGAGACAGGGTCATATGAGGATGAGGGGAGGAGAGACAGGGTCATATGAGGATGAGAGAAGTATCACAATTATCAGTAAAGTTTTAAGCAAACTCAAAAATTCACTAAAATATCAGTATTTTTTTCCAATAACCACCAAAACATCTTTACTTCCTAGTATGGAAGTACCCTGTATACATTATAGACAAGGGCCCAATGGGCCCAAATCGCTCACCTGCAATGCAGTGATCTTTTCATATATGGATCCTGCAGTTATTTGAAAGCATGCTACAGGACCAATATAATAATGTCTCTCTGCACTTTGGCTTTTCACTAAAAGTCATTCAAAGATTTAAGCATACTTGATCGACGTGACCTTGAATGCGAGTCAGGGTCATTCATTTGAACAAACTTGGTAGCCCTTTACCCCAGCATGCTACAGACCCAATATTAACTCCATGGGACTCTTGGTTATTGAGAAGAAGTCGTTTCAAGATTTTAGCCTTTTTGACTCCTGTGACCTTGAATGAAGGTCAAGGTCATTCATTTCAACAAACTTGGTAGCCCTTTACCCAAGCATGCTACAGACCTAATATCAACTCCCTGGGACTCTTGGTTATTGAGAAGAAGTCGTTTAAAGATTTTAGCCTTTTTGACTCCTGTGACCTTGAATGAAGATCAAGGTCATTCATCTGAACAAACTTGCGAGCCCTTCACCCCAGCATGCTACAGGCCAAATATTAGGTCTCTGGGACTGTTGGTAATTGAGAAGAAGTTGTTAAAATTTTTAGCCTTTTTGACCGCTGTGACCTTGAATGAAGGTCAAGGTCATTCAATTGAACAAACTTGGTAACCCTTTACCGCAGCATGCTACAGACCCAATATAAACTCCCTGGGACTCTTGGTTATTGAGAAGAAGTCGTTTTAAAATGTTAGCCTTTTTGACTCCTGTGACCTTGAATGAAGGTCAAGGTCATTCATTTGAACAAACTTGGTAGCCCTTTACCCCAGCATGCTACAGGCCAACTATTAGGTCTCTGGGACTGTTGGTTATTATACATATATGACGTACATTATATATGGCCAGGTATATATGGGGTTATTATATGACCAGGTATATATGGGATTATTATATGACCAGGTATATATGGGGTTATTATATGACCAGGTAAATATGGGGTTATTATATGACCAGGTATATATGGGGTTATTATATGACCAGGTATATATGGGGTTATCATATGACCAGGTATGGGGTTATTATATGACCAGGTATATATGGGGTTATTATATGACCAGGTATATATGGGGTTATCATATGACCAGGTATATATGGGGTTGTTATATGACCAGGTATATATGGGATTATCATATGACCAGGCAGAGGGTTATTACTGGATGAATGAAGTATCTTAATGGTGCATCAAATTATTGTCATTAAAACACTAATTGTAATTGTTGTGTTTTGCTAATTGTTTTCAGCAATTCACTTATCGTTTAAAATGTGTCCAAACATGTATGCTTATACAGTTATTTTCTCAGACTATTATACACTCCCAAGCAAATATTTGCGAAATCAAAGCATAATCAATGTTTATATATATGTATATATAGGTAAGGTAAATAACTCAACACAAAATACAGATATCTGATTAGCAGTACAACAATACATGTTTTCGCATATATACATTAACCACCCGCAAAGTATTATAAAACAATTGATTTTTAAAAAATGCTTTAAAGGTGGCTGGTATCCCATAATTGTTTCGAAGCTGGGTTTACAAAAAAACAGTTACGATATTAAAACAATTCTTTAAACTTACAGAAATGAAAGTCAATCACCTTTGAAGGAATAAATGAAAACTTAAGTTTATGAAAATTATGAGTATATAGAAATACTTGTCCATATTATAAGTAGTCCAATTCCTGATTTTTGTGTGTGTCCATATCTGTTAACAAATAGGTTTAAAACACTGTTGATTGGTGGTAGTGTATGGTTTAGACCAACAACTTCCTGTTATGTATTACAAGTACCCAATTAAGTCAATAACCCTTACAAGTTCTGTCAGGTCATAATCTATTTATGAATCCAGTGTTTTGCTAAAAATGTCTGTGAAAGGCAATACTACATCATTGTATTTATCTATTTATATAAACTGACTTACCATGAAATTTTACTGCTACTTCATTCGGAAATATTTCATTGTTCCAATGTTAAATACATATGGTACTTTTAATTGTTTTGAGTATGACATGGTGCTGGCTATATTTCAGGTAGGTACTGAAGGGTACGTTATTGAAACACTATTGATAGTTATACTCAAGTAGTATGAAGGGGGAACTAGTGATGGGCAGACATATTAACCTATCACTACACAACAGATTCAATAATTGATCCTGATTTTCCCTACCTGATCTTTCATCAGTACATAACTTTTTACTTATGTTTTAAATTAATAACTTACAGAATATACATTTTAAAGGGAGTTAATTGGCAACTAATTCCAATCATATGCAAAGGTGTTTTTGTATCAAAATTTTATACAATATAATTCGACTTCAACAGGAAATGTATTTATATTCAGCAAACAGCTGATTAAATAAACAATATAGTTAAATTAATTACAAAGATGATCCAATTATAGCAGACAATTGATGGATCTTTTACTGACTATATACCACTAAACCTGTTGACATTACTGACTATATACCACTAAACCTGTTGACATTACTGACTATATACCACTAAACCTGTTGACATTACTGACTATATACCACTAAACCTGTTGACATTACTGACTATATACCACTAAACCTGTTGAAATTTCTGACTATATACCACTAAACCTGTTGACATTACTGACTATATACCACTAAACCTGTTGACATTACTGACTATATACCACTAAACCTGTTGACATTACTGACTATATACCACTAAACCTGTTGACATTACTGACTATATACCACTAAACCTGTTGACATTTCTGACTATATACCACTAAACCTGTTGACATTACTGACTATATACCACTAAACCTGTTGACATGAACATTGATTTAAATTACAAGTTATTACTAAATGATGGATGCATCCATAAGTACTGATAGTGTCCATAATATCCTCAGTGAAATCAATAATTCTTGAACAGCATAATATATAGTTAAAATATTCTTTTGTTAAGGTCTCAACAGTGCTTGTTTGATTGGGATTAGTTTGGTTAATACCCACACTACAGCCAGGGGTCATATGAGGACGAGGGGAGGAGAGACAGGGTCATATGAGGATGAGGGGAGTAGAGAGGGTCATATGAGGACAAGGGGAGGAGAGCCAGGGTCATATGAGGATGAGGGGAGGAGAGACAGGGTCATATGAGGATGAGGGAAGGAGAGACAGGGTTATATGAGGACAAGGGGAGGAGAGACAGGGTCATATGAGGATGAGGGAAGGAGAGACAGGGTTATATGAGGATGAGGGGAGGAGAGACAGGGTCATATGAGGACGAGGGGAGGAGAGACAGGGTCATATGAGGATGAGGGGAGTAGAGAGGGTCATATGAGGACAAGGGAAGGAGAGCCAGGGTCATATGATGACAAGGCAGGAGAGACAGGGTCATATGAGGATGAGGGGAGGAGAGACAGGGTCATATGAGGATGAGGGAAGGAGAGACAGGGTTATATGAGGACAAGGGGAGGAGAGACAGGGTCATATGAGGATGAGGGAAGGAGAGACAGGGTTATATGAGGATGAGGGGAGGAGAGACAGGGTCATATGAGGACGAGGGGAGGAGAGACAGGGTCATATGAGGATGAGGGGAGTAGAGAGGGTCATATGAGGACAAGGGAAGGAGAGCCAGGGTCATATGATGACGAGGGGAGGAGAGACAGGGTCATATGAGGATGAGGGGAGGAGAGACAGGGTCATATGAGGACAAGGGGAGGAGAGACAGGGTCATATGAGGACAAGGGGAGGAGAGACAGGGTCATATGAGGATGAGGGGAGGAGAGACAGGGTTATATGAGGACAAGGGGAGGAGAGACAGGGTCATATGAGGATGATGGGAGGAGAGATAGTGTCATATGAGGACGAGGGGAGGAGAGACAGGGTGATATGAGGATGAGAGAAGTATCACAATTATCGGTAAAGTTTTAAGCAAACTCAAAAATTCACTAAAATATCAGTATTTTTTCCAATAACCACCAAAACATCTTTACTTCCTAGTATGGAAGTACCCTGTATACATTATAGATAAGTGTCAATATTGATGGATTCCAAAATAAATATTAAATTTCGCAAAATCACTCATTCCTAAAGTTCATCTAAGCATGTCATTTTTACCATAAAAACCCCTCTTTTCTGAAAAATGAGAGTAAAATACATCTGATGTATGACAGAATTAATTCCAATTCTGCTATAAACTACAAAGTAATTTGTAAACCAATCGTAAATAAAAAAAAATTCTCAAACTCTGAGGCTTAACCCAAAACCAGAGCAAAAAATGAAAATGAATGTAATCTGTAGGGTATGTTTAGATGTTCATAATACAATGCAACTATATTCCAGGTTTGGTTTAGATAACATTGATACTTTTTGAGACACCGAGCTAAACATAAAACTTCCAGATTCCTTGAGTCACTAGACCATAAATTCTGGATGATATTCTGTAAATGAAGGCTGTGTTGATCACTGTGTGATCTAACTTTATATATGTGTTAAGTTAAAGTTGGATTTATACTTTTTGCGAAAAGGATATAAATACAAAATTTTTAAGTGAAATGTTGAAGACGCTGTTGATGCCGCCCGAAAAGTAATAGGTGCAGGCGAGACATACATTACACTGATCCTAATGTATTCATAGACCTATGAATGTCATTTTATGGAAATAACCAGATTTTCTAAATTTAAACATACAGGCTACAGCTGAATAAGTTTACACTGGATTTCATGGGACTAAGATAAATACTAAGACAAGAGCATAAGACATTTTAAAGTATTTCTAAGTTAAAATAAACAAGACCATGATCTGTTGTAATTTTTGCATGAAGTAACAGCTTTGAAACTTACAGGGTAAATTGAGATATGCAGAATTTGTAATAATGACATTTGGACTTTTTCAGGACATACATACATAATTAAAAGGGATTTGAATCTAAATCTGAATATCTTCAAAACTATGTGATATCAGACATCTAATGTAGTCCTACCTGGAACCTGTACTCAGTCGACCTGTCATCCTTGATGGTGAAAGTTTTCAGGTCAACTGGATAGATGTAGCCATATTGACACAGGAGGTTTGCTAAGTGCAGCGCCTCTTTTGGAGCCATCTCCTCTGTCTCAGACTCAGGGAACCGTCTCCTCAGCCATTCAATGATGTCACTTCCTACAGCACAACAATAACAATCATGTATTACTATAGCCTACAGTACCATGGCAACAAATTGTAAAATATCTCAGGACATGTTGGTACCATATATCTAATATCAATAGCACCTGGTATACAGTTATGATTACAGAAGATCAAACCTGAGAAGTTATGGAAATGATTATATGAACTCTGAAGGAGCAACTAATTGTAAAGGTTGCTATATTATGGTTGAAATTTTTAACGTTTATGAAAAGTTAAAATGGATGTATGTTTGCCAGAACTATTGACGTTAATGGAACTGGCTTCCGGACTTCACTAGACTTTGTGATGATATAAGACAATGTACCAATTGAGTGGACAGACAACATCACTTCCTACTAATTTAGGGTGGAAATTTTTTTTCTTGACTGGTGTCTAGGGGGACACCAATAGTCAGGGTCACATGAGGACTGGTGTCTAGGGGGACACCAATAGTCAGGGTCACATGAGGACCAATGTCTAGGGGGACACCAATAGTCAGGGTCATATAAGGACAAGTGTCTAGGGGGACACCAATAGTCAGGGTCATATAAGGACTGGTGTCTAGAGGGACACCAATAGTCAGGGTCATATGAGGACTGGTGTCTAGGAGTACACAATAGTCAGGGTCATATGAGGACTGGTGTCTAGGGGGACACCAATAGTCAGGGTCATATAAGGAATGGTGTCTAGGGGGACACCAATAGTCAGGGTCATATAAGGACCAATGTCTAGGGGGACACCAATAGTCAGGGTCATATGAGGACTGGTGTCTAGGAGTACACAATAGTCAGGGTCATATGAGGACTGGTGTCTAGGGGGACACCAATAGTCAGGGTCACATTAGGACTGGTGTCTAGGGGGACACCAATAGTCAGGGTCATATGAGGACCAATGTCTAGGGGTACACAATAGTCAGGGTCACATGAGGACCAATGTCTAGGGGTACACAATAGTCAGGGTCATATGAGGACTGGTGTCTAGGGGGACACCAATAGTCAGGGTCATATGAGGACTGGTGTCTAGGGGGACACCAATAGTCAGGGTTATATAAGGACCAATGTCTAGGGGGACACCAATAGTCAGGGTCATATAAGGAATGGTGTCTAGGGGGACACCAATAGTCAGGGTCATATAAGGACCAATGTCTAGGGGGACACCAATAGTCAGGGTCACATGAGGACTGGTGTCTAGGGGGACACCAATAGTCAGGGTTATATGAGGAGCAATGTCTAGGGGGACACCAATAGTCAGGGTCATATAAGGACAAGTGTCTAGGGGGACACCAATAGTCAGGGTCATATAAGGACTGGTGTCTAGGGGGACACCAATAGTCAGGGTCACATGAGGACTGGTGTCTAGGGGGACACCAATAGTCAGGGTCACATGAGGACCAATGTCTAGGGGGACACCAATAGTCAGGGTCATATAAGGACAAGTGTCTAAGGGGACACCAATAGTCAGGGTCATATAAGGACTGGTGTCTAGGGGGACACCAATAGTCAGGGTCATATAAGGACTGGTGTCTATGGGAGACACAAACAGCAGAAAACAAATAACAAAAAGAAACAACAAAGATCCCAAATGTGGTAATGTGGACAGCAGATCAATTTGGACTCAAGCTCTTCAATGTCCAGTAGAAGACAGCAGAAAATCGCTGATTCTGCAGGGTGTTTATTACAGGAAATACTGAAGATCATGGCTACACTTTGGTGTCCGATATTCATTACCATTACTACATATCTCACAGCTTTACTAGAATCAGTAGTGATGAGAGGTAAGGTCAACGACTCTGTAAGCATGGCTAGCTGATTTGATTGGCCAATAAGTCAGGTATGACAACGTCAATGTTACGGGTCATTCTGTCGGCCCCATAACACTTCACATATATCAATATTAATACTGCAGAGGAACTTCAGCTATATACTATACTACACAATACAGAATCACATTTTTATGTGCACCTCATTCAGATCAAACTTTAAATAAAACTTTCAGATTAGACCTGTTTAAATGTTTCTGCTATACATGGCAGTTAATGCTGTACTACTAAAATGAAATATTTTCTTGTGGTCGTCACTAAATATAGATGTAACACACATCTTCTCCCAATATCTGGTGGTTACATACCAGTCTACAATGCATAACGCCGTTACCATTCCTTTGGAGAGGTCACACGATATCAAATACGTGCAGTATTAACACTGCTTCAGAAATTCTCACAATGCAACTTTTTCCTGTATATTAACTGCCAGATTTCAAGTTTATTTTGTAAAGAATTCAAAATAATGCACTTCAACATGTGGGACCAGTTTCACATCACAATGGATCAGTTATAAATAACAGAAGAGACAAGCAGATCTCTATGGCGCGGGAAGGATGTCATAATTAAATATTTTTGCCTAGGCACAATAATTTATTTCTGCCTAGGCAAAAATAATTTTGCCTAGGCAATAATCGAAACAAAATTACTTTTGCCTAGGCAGAAATAATTTTGCCTAGGCAATAATCGAAACAAAATTACTTTTGCCTAGGCAGAAATAATTTTGCCTAGGCAAAATATTTAATTATGACACCCTTCCCGTGCCATAGGTCTCCAAACTATTAAAGCACCAAGTCACCAGACAAACTTCACATGTTATTATATTTTGTAACTACTCCCACACATAACCGTTCTTTAAATTGACTACAGTTTCCATTTAAGTAACTAATCTAATCACTTAAATTCTGGAAAAGGTTATGTTGATCCCTTTCATAGATGGGGAGTTCTCCTGTGTCGCTGAATACCCCATAGCAACAGTCACTAAGGCCTAAATAAAAATATAGTTGGTTTGGCATAACCTGCCTGACCCAGAAAAAATGTGCCTTCTCAGAAAATTTTATTGGGAAAAATACAATGTTTTTTTGTTGCCTTTTTTTTAATGACTTGACCATTCCGGATATTTATGTCCATTAACACAATTTGCACCAATCTTTGCCACAATTCACTTTCTAAAACTGGACATGATATATGGAAAATGCCTTTTTTCCCATATCCCATTTTGGAATCCATAAATTCATGCTAAATAAAGTTTTAAATAATTCTGAATAACTTTAGAATTACATTCTTTAATATTCCTTGCTTACGAAATGATTGAGGTGTAGAGGCTGGAAGGGGTTGGTGGTTTAGAGGAGATTGGGAGTTAGAAGAGGTTGGAGTTTAGAGAAGATTGGGGGTTGGAAGAGGTTGGGGGTTTAGAGGAGATTGGGGGTTGGAAGAGGTTTGGGGTTTAGAGGAGATTAGGGGTTGGAAGAGGTTGGGGGTTGGAAGAAGTTGGTGGCTTAGCGGGGATTGGGGGTTGGAAGAGGTTGGCGGTTTAGAGGAGATTGGGGGTTGGAAGAAGTTGGGGGTTGGAAGAGGTTGGGGGTTGGAAGAGGTTGGTGGGTTAGAGGAGATTGGGGGTTGGAAGAAGTTGGTGGTTTAGAGGAGATTGGGGGTTGGAAGAGGTTGGTGGGTTAGAGGAGATTGGGGGTTGGAAGAGGTTGGTGGGTTAGAGTAGATTGGGAGTTGGAAGAGGTTGGTAGTTTGCGCGGCATTCGGGGTTGGCGGGGTTGGTGGGTTCGGGCGCTTGGGGTTGGCCGCGGTTGGTGGGTTCGCGTCGCTTGGGGTTGGCCGGGTTGGTGGTTTCGCGGGCTTGGGGGTTGGCCGCGGTTGGTGGGTTGCGGCGCTTGGGGGTTGGCCGGGTTGGTGGGTTCGCGTCGCTTGGGCGTTGGCCGCGGTTGGTCGTTTGGCGGCGCTTCGGGGTTGGCCGCGGTTGGTGGTTTCGCGGCGTTGGGGTTGGCCGCAGGTTGGTGGTTTCGCGGCGTTCGGGGTTGGCGCGGTTGGTGGTTTACGCGGCGCTCGGGGGTTGGCCGCGGTTGGTGGGTTCGCGTCGCTTGGGAGTTGGCAGGGTGGTGGTTTTAGGGCGCTTCGGGGTTGGCAGCGGTTGGTGGTTTCAGCGAGATCTGGGGTTGGCGCGGTTGGTGGGTTCGCGTGACTTGGGGGTTGGAAGAGGTTGGTGGGTTAGAGTAGATTGGGAGTTGGAAGAGGTTGGTGGTTTAGAGGAGATTGGGGGGTGGAAGAGGTTGGTGGGTTAGAGTAGATTGGGAGTTGGAATAAGGTTGGTGGTTTAGAGGAGATCGGGGGTTGGAATAAGTTGGGGGTTTAGAGGAGATTTGGTGTCGAAATGGTGGTAGGGTTTGAATGGGGATGTGTGTATGGCAATACATGCAACAATGAATTACCATTTAAAAGTTACATCTGACTTTAAGAAAGTCTTGGACACTTCAGCACATTTTCATTATTTAGAGCTGACAAAATGACTGAACACCATATATAGCCATCTAAGTATCATGTGTATGCTGTGATCTACATATAGACATATACTGCTATATCAGTGTGAAGATTGCTATATATGGCAGATAATCCTTGTGTGTTTTTTAGAGCCTGATGCTTGTGAGCGGTACTGCTGAAGAGAAGATCCCAGGCTCCCTGATCAACCCCAATCAGGGCCAGCGTTGATGTCTCTGTACAGGACCTTCAATCAATAATGCCTATTTTGGCGCTGGCTTCTATGTGTCAAATATATCACAAATGAAATGAACATACATGAATTACTTATAATGTTGGGTACTACACGGAAATTACACTCTGAGGACTTGTGTAAAAAAGTACAGCACATGATAAATAGACACCAAAGTTCTATAGGAGCTCTTTTAACATAAAGGTTAAAAAGAAACAAAACACCAGAGTTGTAATTATCGCTTGTTATAGATATATAGGTTTCCGGACCTCTATGATTGCCTAACAAATTGACATAGCCATCTCGGTTACTTACCAAACAATAAAAGACCTTCACTTTAACACAAAAAGATGATAGACATTGACTGCAAAACCATCAAATTTGGCAATATTGATAAATAAGATTCTGTCTCAAAGACTAATTCAAATCTGACTGTTTTTTGTACCATTGCTATTTCTTTTTCCCTGAGGCAGACTAGATCTTTTCATATTTGTAGACCTCCCTTGTGTTCATCTTTGGGGATCCCCTTCTTGAACACTTCAGCACAATTCATTATTATATTTGTAGACCTCCCTTACTTTTATATTTGTAGACCTCCCATGTAAAAATATATATGTAGACCTCCTTGTTTAGATATTTGTAGACCTCCCTTGTTTAGATATTCGTAGACCACCTTGTTTAGATATTTGTAGACCTCAGGAAAAAAAAGATCATTGTGTACGATTTAAGCTGTTTTTCTATTATTTATTTAAATTCAACAAATGTCTTCAAACATATAAAAGCGTGAATCATATTACTTAATCACAAACTAATACTTCACAGAAGGAGACAAGATGGTTAAGTGTGTTGTTAGCGTTTTTTGGGAAAAATTATTTCCGGTCCAATCCTGAACTCATCGGGTTTTATCATTGAAATAAGCGACATCATTGCCAATCCAAAAACATTACAGTATTACTTATACCTGAAATTTATGACAGACTGTGCCTACTAAATTTGGAAAATAGAATAGTTTTTTTTCTTTATAATCAGGGATACGTTTGTGATTTTCCCTCATTTTTGTGAAATACTGGTAAGACTTTTTAGCCAGTGGGAAACAGGGCAAAAACTTTTACTGCCTTAGACTGCTCTATTAAAGTGCAGAGTACAAGGTTTTTTTAAGTTTCTGGTGACAACTGTGTAGGTGAGAGGCTGGAATATTTAACTTTGGTGATCTTTACTTAGTGTGAATGTTTAGCTGGAGCAGCAGTTAATCATCAACAACTTAATGGCTGCTTTTTCTTAAAACAGAGGAACCAATTTACTGGAAAGACATTCACATTTCACAGTCGCAATATTACCAGTGGTTTTATGTTTGAATGATTGTCTGAATTTCCTGGACAAATTTTATGTGAGTATCATACAACAGTTGCCGATTGGCATTCCAGGCGACAGATTGCCTTGTTGGACCCTCAGAAAATATAACCAAAGACTTAGTAGATTGATGGAATAGCTAGAATGAGTCCAGTAAAATGTTGGTACAAAATAGACAGTGACCCTCGCTGATTACTTTGGTCTTTAGATTCAGTTATATACATGTTAACCTCTTAATTAAAATTAAAGGTGTTACTTCACTGACAGTGTTTACACTGCTTCTCACAAAAATACACCGCTTCTCACAAAAATACACCGCATCTCACAAAAATACACCGCTTCTCACAAAAATACACCGCTTCTCACAAAAATACACTGCTTCTCACAAAAATACACTGCTTCTCACAAAAATACACCACTTCTCACAAAAATACACCGCTTCTCACAAAAATACACTGCATCTCACAAAAATACACTGCTTCTCACAAAAATACATGAAATGTCACTATAATCAACATCGACAAATGTCACTCAGAGGATAGAAACATATTTAAGTAACACCAACATATATACACATATATACCAACAAAAATAACGGCATCCTAGTAATGATCGCCTTTAGACTGTTACACAATGAAGGTGGAGCATGAAAGAAGATCTTTGTGATATAATAACCTGGTAATATTTATCCGCTTCAAATTTTAAAAGATATATAAAATCAGAAACTTAAACATTTGGAGGGTGGTAAAAGTGTAACAGTCAGACACTTCTGTCAATAGACAATTTTATATTTTCATTTTTTTCTTTTTTTTCCAGAGGCAGAAACATCACTGCCTCATTAATTCCATATTATCCTGAAAGACTGCACATATATATATATTTATAATTGATAATTTTATTTTCTGTAACTAACATTTACAGCTGATCCTAGTTTAACAAATCTTCCTAAACTTAACAAAAATAATTCTACTTACTTTTCAGTTGGCCGTACGTAAACATATCAATTGGGTAAAAATCTCAGTCATGGCCATTTTGTTTTCTGCAATTAGTGATGAGAATCATTTCCACTTTCAGTATTGATAATCGGAAACTCTAAATTGATCGATATTGATTATAATAAGTTTTTAAAGAGTTAGCAAAGAATTGCCCTTCTGCAGAAAATTTGTGTACAAACTAAATCTCAAATATATTAATTACACATCTTAGCCTTTGCTATCATTTTTCTAATACTAAACACATACAAAGCAACAGTTGTTAATATATTTAAATCTCCTTAATCACTTGTAAATGGCCAATGAATATACATCGGTAAAATATAAGATCAACTACTAATTGGTTTGGTAACATTACAAAAATACAAGAAGCCAAAGACTTTCAAATACATGTACATTAAAAAATTTCTGATTAATTGCCGTTTTCAAAATCCTCATCAATGCATATAGGTTTTATTTTCTTTTTCGAATAATTTTTCGATTATTTTCGATCATTGACTCACCACTATCTGCAGTACTTAAATATAAACAAGAAATATCTGTAAAAAAGATAAACGGCATAGTTTTAATGCTGGTGGTTATAATATAAAACTACTGGTGAAATAAGTTAACGAACTACATTGTAATTAATAAATGCGCAGTTTCAGCACGGATAACAAAATTATATCAGTTTGAATCATTTTTGGTGATAATAAGACTGCAAATGTGTCATTTGAATAGATGCATCCACTTATTCAGCTTGCATTCAATTTAAAAGGGACATCAAGGTAAAAACGTTGCAATTTTCACTGAATGTACGCGTTTTGTTCCTTTCCAGTTATGTTTCTGTGCTGTCCCAATGTTCACAGTCAATCCCTATGTCCAGCTTGACCACTCGATTTAGTTGGGAATCCCCCTCTAAATTTAGCGCGGAAATTATTTTTAAATCATTAGGCCTACGTGACTGTTTTGAAATCGTGGCAGCACAAACGCACGATAGTTTACAAGGCGATATATATATTCCATCTGGGTTAGTTGGATAACGATATTATACAGTGGTTTAAATGTTAAATAACATGTTCTGTATATATTACGGCACACATATTTATGTGTAAATAAGTGTAAACATTGTTCATATAGTATAGTGACAGTAGCGATGTACTGGTACAGACTGTATAAATATTACCGAGTTTGTGGAACTATTACAGAGTTTGTGGAAATCTTATCGAGTTTGTGGAAATCTTACCGATTTTGTGTAAATATTACCGAGATTGTCATGACCTACTATCAGACAATCAAGCAGAATACGAGCGGCGTCCGTATTACTTCTGTTTTCATGTTTGAACTGTTACAGTCTATTGTACTGCTTCCCAAGTTTAATTCTAGGATTGTGTTTGACCCATTCTCCTATTATTCTATTCATTGCGGAGGCTGTCATCGTTTTCAACCGCAGTCGATTCACATTGGAAGCCATTTTTGTTTCCATGTGTTTTAGTTTGTTGTGCGCATGCGTTTATCGTATATGTCACAAAATTTTTGCATATTCAGATTGTTTGATAACCTTTTAATAATTGATAATTGATGTTTTTATGTACATAGGCCTACATCATCGAATTCGAATGGTTATTGTTCAGAAGGTTATTTTTTTAAAAGATATACCCAAAAATATGATAAAAAATAAAAAATAAATATTGGTTTACCGTGAGGTCCCTTTAACTTTGTTTCGTTTTTAACTGTATATCTGCATTTTGCATTGACCGCTACATTGACCAATCACATACTTCATCTTGACCAGAACGCCACCTGTCGCGTCATATCCGGGGCCAAAACAAAATTAGACGGCTATGCCGAAAAACTTCTAGTTAGGGCATTAAGTTCCAATTAAGATAAGGAAAGTGTGTGAAGCTGGGCTAGGTACCCCTAATACATTAAATACAGTATATACAATTGGTACTACACTGTATTAGTATATAAACATCCTAAGGAACATATGACCAGCAACATCTATGTAACATGACTACACTGTTAACAACTAACTACTATTTCAATGATTCCTCCTCCAGGGCCATCATAAAACCTCTTGACATTTGATCCTCAAATAACTTTCTTAAGATTTCCATGTGAGAAGATACGTACATATATTTAACCTTGACCTATATTTCTGAGGTCAGAATAAGAAAGTAGAACATTATTTTTGACCCTTCTTCTGTGGTAACATACAATTATAGATATTGCACAATATAAGAGGAGACTTGATTATATATTCTTAATTCTCAAATGATGGTGATCAACGGTATATCCATGAATCACACGTTTAGTATGTCACTCAGTTTAAACAAAGAAATGTTATTACTATGTTATTTACTATTCTACAGGGTGTCAGTAACGTATCCTGTGGATCCATGCACCTATACATGCCTTATAGCATTAAGAACTTAACAATTCTATATTGATCTATAGAATTTTAATTCTATAAATCTGAGAACATTACTCGTTTCTTACACGCGTACAGATATATAAAGTATGAACAACTATACATCACTAATTAGTTGACACAGATTAGCTATAGTGTAAAAGTTCAGTTTTAAAAACATTTTTGGAATAATGATTTAACTCTGAATTATATAGAAAAGATTAATGACATCAGTTAATTACATGATAGTACTACAGCACATGCCTAGTAATAATCCTATCCATAGAACCCTGTGCTTATCATAGGATTAACAAGTGCAATCAATGACTGCAAAGCTCACCGGCAGCAGCAATCACACTGTGCACTCATTTTTTATTTTATTTTAATGTATGTATAAGCATGTTATTTTGAAATAGTACATCATATAACATCACTCATAGATCTCTAATGGATGTATAAACCAAATTGGAAGGGTGTGAGGTGTATACTTTTGGACTTGAATGCTTTCCAAAAACTTACCCCCCAAAACTTTAAAGTCTTAGGGTGGAACACCGACCCCAGGGGTATGCTCATGGCTCCCCCCTACCCCAATACCACCACCCCCCTCCTCCTCCCCCTACCCCAATGCCACTTCCCCCTCTTCCTCCCCCCTTCCCCAATACCACTCCCCCCTACCCCAATACCACCACCCCTCCTCCTCCCCCTACCCCAATACCACTTCCCCTACTCCTCCCCCTACCCCAATACCACTTCCCCTCCTCCTCCCCCTACCCCAATACCACCACCCCTCCTCCCCCCTACCCCAATACCACTTCCCCTCCTCCTCCCCCAATACCACCCCCTCCTCCTACCCCTACCCCAATACCACTCCCCCTCCCCCTACCCCAATACCACTCCCCCCTCCTCCTACCCCTACCCCAATACCACTCCCCCTCCCCCTACCCCAATACCATTCCTCCCTCCTCCCCCTACCCCAATACCACTCCCCCTTCCTCTTCCCCCCCTACCCCAATACCACTCCCACCCCCTCCACTGATCTCCATAGTTGCCCACTGTTTTCTGTTCCTTTATATCTCCAACCCCCTCCTATATAATTAACACTCCCAAACCTCACCTTCACACCCTCTCATTACTGTTTCAAAACCTATCCCTCTCTGGACTAACCCCATTCCCAATTTGATCAGCTAAATCTCAACACCCTCATGACCAGTCCTTCTTCATCCAACAGCCTCTACCCACATATGTACATTAAACCTAGCTTTCAATAATGAGATTTGACTAGCTGTCATTTTAACACCAGATAGTCTATTAATGAAGCCTATTTAACAGTTGTATACTCCAAACAGATATATATTGGATTCAGTAATATTGTATACATAAGGCTTACAGACGAACCCTTCATTTACAGGTATCAAATCATCAGGTTGATGTAACGAGGTAAGCAATTGAATTAATTAGCTTTATTGATGAATACGGACTGGAGTGTTCGGTCCAGTTATCAATTACAAACTCTACGCGCCCTCCCATTTACACTAACAGTATCCCTCAAGATATTCCTGCGATCAATGCTTTTATTGTCCACAAACCAATATCTGCTGACTGACACTGCTCAGCCAGCGGGTTGTCCCCGGTTACCTGTCGACCAAGTAGATCCTCTGACGTCATTATCCACTTAGTCACAATTAAACTGTTGTGCACAAACACATTTTCAATAAATAAATAATAGTTATATTTTTAGCACGAAGCAAATTCCCCATCGGGATCTACTATCTATCCTTGTGTTATATATTAGCATGAATTAACATGTCTTTCTGCTGTCAAAAATTAGTTTCAATAATGCATTCTGCTTTCTAATGAAATATACGATTCCATTAACATTGATTAACTTAATGCCATCACACTAAAAGTTTAAGTCAAGTACAATTATACATCTTTGTTAGTATTTTTTCTATATCCCAATAAAGTTATAATATGTACACCTCAATTATATCTATCATTATATGATCAAAACTGACCATCAAAACCCTGTAAGTATGTTACATGTCCAATCAGCATGTTAAAACTCTATTGTATTACGGACAGTAATAAGTCCAGGGAACCAACACATACATAAACTACCAACACATACATAAACTACCGACACATTACATAAACTACAAACACATACATAAACTACCAACACATACATAAACTACCAACACATACATAAACTACCAACATATACATAAACTACCAACACATACATAAACTACCAACACGTACATAAACTACCAACACGTACATAAACTACCAACACATACATAAACTACCAACATGTACATAAACTACCAACACGTACATAAACTACCAACACGTACATAAACTACCAACACGTTCATAAACTACCAACACATACATAAACTACCAACACGTACATAAACTACCAACACATACATAAACTACCAACACGTACATAAACTACCAACACGTACATAAACTACCAACACATACATAAACTACCAACACGTACATAAACTACCAACACGTACATAAACTACCAACACGTACATAAACTACCAACACACACATAAACTACCAACACATACATAAACTACCAATATGTACATAAACTACCAACACATACATAAACTACCAACACATACATAAACTACCACTACATACATAAACTACCAACACATACATAAACTACCAACACGTACATAAACTACCAACACATACATAAACTACCAACACGTACATAAACTACCACTACATACATAAACTACCAACACATACATCAACTACCAACACATACATAAACTACCAACACGTACATAAACTACCAACACGTACATAAACTACCAACACATACATAAACTACCAACACATACATAAACTACCAACACATACATAAACTACCAACACGTACATAAACTACCAACACGTACATAAACTACCAACACGTACATAAACTACCAACACGTACATAAACTACCAACACGTACATAAACTACCAACACGTACATAAACTACCAACACATACATAAACTACCAACACATACATAAACTACCAACACATACATAAACTACCAACACGTTCATAAACTACCAACACGTACATAAACTACCAACACGTACATAATCTACCAACACGTACATAAACTACCAACACATACATAAGCTACCAACACATACATAAACTACCAACACGTACATAAACTACCAACACGTACATAAACTACCAACACGTACATAAACTACCAACACATACATAAACTACCAACACACACATAAACTACCAACACATACATAAACTACCAACACATACATAAACTACCAACACATACATAAACTACCAACACATACATAAACTACCAACACGTACATAAAATACCAACACATACATAAACTACCAACATGAACATAAACTACCAACATGTACATAAACTACCAACACATACATAAACTACCAACACATACATAAACTACCAACACATACATAAACTACCAACACGTACATAAACTACCAACACGTACATAAACTACCAACACGTACATAAACTACCAACACGTACATAAACTACCAACACATACATAAACTACCAACACGTACATAAACTACCAACACATACATAAACTACCAACACGTACATAAACTACCACTACATACATAAACTACCAAAACATACCTAAACTACCAACATGTACATAAACTACCAACACATACATAAAATACCAACACGTACATAAACTACCACTACATACATAAACTACCAACACATACATAAACTACCAACACATACATAAACTACCAACACATACATAAACTACCAACACGTACATAAACTACCAACACATACATAAACTACCAACATATACATAAACTACCAACACGTACATAAACTACCAACACGTACATAAACTACCAACAACAACTACAAAGACCATACCAACAACAACTACAATACATAACTACCAACACGTACATAAACTACACACACATAAACTACCAACACATAAATACCACACTACATAAACTACCAACATACATAAACTACTACCAACACATACATACAAACTACCAACATACATAACTACCAACACATCATAAACTACCAACAACGTACAAAACTACCAAACTACATACTACCAACACGATAAACTACCAACACTAACATAAACATACCAAACTAAAACTACCAACACGTACATAAACTACCAACACGTACATAAACTACCAACACAATAACCATAAACTACCAACACATACATAACTACACCAACACATACATAAACTACCAACACGTACATAAACTACCAACACGTACATAAACTACCAACACGTACATAAACTACCAACACATACATAAACTACCAACACATACATAAACTACCAACACGTACATAAACTACCAACACATACATAAACTACCAACACTTACATAAAATACCAACACGTACATAAACTACCACTACATACATAAACTACCAACACATACATAAACTACCAACATATACATAAACTACCAACACATACATAAACTACCAACACTTACATAAAATACCAACACGTACATAAACTACCACTACATACATAAACTACCAACACATACATAAACTACCAACACGTACATAAACTACCAACACGTACATAAACTACCAACACGTACATAAACTACCAACACATACATAAACTACCAATATGTACATAAACTACCAACACGTACATAAACTACCAACACATACATAAACTACCAACACATACATAAACTACCAACACATACATAAACTACCAACACATACATAAACTACCAAAACGTACATAAACTACCAACACGTACATAAACTACCAACACATACATAAGCTACCAACATATACATAAACTACCAACACGTACATAAACTACCAACACGTACATAAACTACCAACATATACATAAACTACCAACACATACATAAACTACCAATATGTACATAAACTACCAACACGTACATAAACTACCAACACATACATAAACTACCAACACATACATAAACTACCAACACATACATAAACTACCAACACGTACATAAACTACCAACACGTACATAAACTACCAACACGTACATAAACTACCAACACATACATAAACTACCAACACATACATAAACTACCAACACGTACATAAACTACCAACACATACATAAAATACCAACACGTACATAAACTACCACTACATACATAAACTACCAACACATACATAAACTACCAACACGTACATAAACTACCAACACGTACATAAACTACCAATATGTACATAAACTACCAACATGTACATAAACTACCAACACATACATAAACTACCAACACGTACATAAACTACCAATATGTACATAAACTACCAACACGTACATAAACTACCAACACATACATAAACTACCAACACATACATAAACTACCAACACATACATAAACTACCAACACGTACATAAACTACCAACACGTACATAAACTACCAACATATACATAAACTACCAACACATACATAAACTACCACTATATACATAAACTACCAACACATACATAAACTACCAACACATACATACACTACCAATATGTACATAAACTACCAACACATACATAAACTACCAACACATACATAAACTACCAACACGTACATAAACTATCAACATATACATAAACTACCAACACATACATAAACTACCAACACGTACATAAACTATCAACATATACATAAACTACCAACACATACATAAACTACCAACACATACATAAACTACCAACACGTACATAAGCTACCAACACATACATAAACTACCAACACATACATAAACTACCAACATATACATAAACTACCAACATATACATAAACTACCACTACAAACTAACAACACATACATAAACTACCAACACATACATAAACTACCAACATATACATAAACTACCAACATATACATAAACTACCACTACAAACTAACAACATATACATAAACTACCAACACATACATTAACTACCAACACATACTAAAGGCTTGTGGCATATAAAATTAATTGAACTTGTTTAATAAACTCTATATGACATATCCACTCATGTAAGATCCTCTTATATATAGTGTGCATCCCGATAAGATAATATTACACTTGGTATATCAACAGATACATTGTCATTAGATTAGTACATCCCTATTAGTTTAGCTACGCTATGTCCTAATTAAGTTGTTAAATCCCTAATACAAAGATTTACATACCTGTATTTGTAGGCAATGTATCTCACATCAAGGACCTTCAAAGTAGGTCAACATCAATTTCAACAAAATTGTAGCAAGCAAGCCAGTAGAGGACCAGGGCCTGAGGTTGAGAGGGGGGTGGGGATATTGGAAGGGAAGCTGGAATTTATAAGTACTGTGTCATGTAGATAGACCAGGTGATGGTACCATAAGTTATGAATGGTTTTGATGAGTCAGTCTGTGCATCTCTATCATAAACAAGTAATCTCTGATATCCAGATACACTGGGACAACCATATCATTTGTGTATAATTGAGAAAAATATCTCTTTAATCATTTGACTGCCTTAGCATCTACAAACTATTACAAATTGATTGTATCATTAAAACCCAGTATTAAAAATTTTGCCCAGAAAAAAGCAGCCTTCTCCCAACCAATATTTCTTATTAAGAGAATAAAAAGTCTGTATTGGGTTATTTTGATAATGATCCAAACATGTATTTATGATCACAGCTGCAAGGTTTATTAGAGATAATATACAGTGATGGATCCTTTCATGTTTAAAAGCATTGTTGCATCATACCATGGCCAGCAAGGTAGTCTATGTCAAATTCTGAGTCAATGGTCCAAACAGAGCTGAATATGGGGACTAGACTCAACAAAACGCAAGTAGTACTTGCTACTTAGATATATTGGAAATATTGAAATTAAGAATTGTAATCCAAACACATTCAGAATCAGACAAAAGTTAGCTGCATCATTTGACGTATGATATTCGTGTTGGGCATTTTTATTTTAGGTATTATATATAAGCCCACCTGTTCAGAAATGTTGAGTACAGTACAATAGTCTGGGACACCCTAATAGTTTCATTTTTGATTCAGGTAATCATATTTTGCCTTTGCTCCATACAGCAATATGGATTTGCTTGGCATCAGAACAGTAATTTAAGGTCAATACCCCAATTCCTCTAGGTCTAACTAGTCAACTTACCTGTAAATATTTTCCTATCCACCACAGGATGTGTGGCAGTATTCTTTCTGTTCTTACTGGGGATGTCTAACTAGTCAACTTACCTGTAAATAGTTTCCTATCCACCACAGGATGTGTGGCAGTATTCTTTCTGTTCTTACTGGGGATGTCTAACTAGTCAACTTACCTGTAAATAGTTTCCTATCCACCACAGGATGTGTGGCAGTATTCTTTCTGTTCTTACTGGGGATACCTCGGTCATCATGTTGCATTTTCTTTATAATTGCTTCCATCTGAAATGGTAAATCACGGCTTGCAAGTACAAATGACGATATGTTTTCCATTTCAAATGATAAAAATGGTGTTTCATTCCCTTCTATTCTAGACTTCGTTGAAGAATTTACACTTTCAGGTGTATTTTCAGAAAGTGACCATTCAAGTGTATCCAGTTCTTCATTTGTAGATGATAAATCTTTAGGGCTCTCCATACTATCTATTTGAGGTGATGAGATTGAATTTTCCATTACTGCAACAGTTCCCACTAAGTTGTTCTAACCAGGAGACTAAGGCGTCATAACATGACGTTCCACATAGATGTCCCAACAACCTTCAACTTAACCATTACATAATGTCGCTCTGGGCAATCGACTAGGAGAAACTTACGCAGAAAAAGTTGGCACACCTCATAATACCGTGTCAAATATTGTCAGGTGTTCAAATTCATCAACACATCAAACAAAGCACATAGAGTATTCCAACACCTCTGTCATCAATATTAGAATATAACATGACAAAAACATGATATTCAGATTTATTTGGCATTATACAATTTTTTTATCTATTGCAATTAAGTAGAAATGCCAGGAGATTTCTTTATTTCATTGTCCTGCATTTTAGAAAAACAAAAGCATATCATAACAAGAGTATGGTGGGAAAGAAATCAAGAGTCCCAGAGGGCCTGTATCGCTCACCAGGTTGGATTTTACCAAATGTCAAAATGATGTTTATGTTCAATTCACTAATAGCTTTATCTGGTGATATCAAACAATGCTATACATGTTTATTTCATTGGGATCTCAACTAATTTTAAGATATAAACCAGAAACAAAGTCCAGACTCCCTAGGTGTGGGGAAAGACCCCTGGGTCTATTTTTACATCAGGATTGTGTTTATCTCTTGATTTTTGATGCCAAATAAAGCTATATAAGGTTATGGGGTAGGGATCTCAATGGTTTCAAAAACATAACCAGGAACCTAAGTCCCTAGTGGTGGAGAAGCCCCGGGACCTATTTTTACAACATGATTGTATTTATCTCTTTATGCCCAACAATGCTATATATGGTTATAGGGTGGAGATCTAAATGGTTTCAATAATATATCAAAGAAGCTAAGTCCCTAGGGGTGGAGAAGACCCCAGGGCCCATTTTTTATAACAGGGTTGTGGTGATTTCTTTATGCCCAATTTGCAACAATGCTATGGTTAAAGGATGGGGTTCTCAACAGTTTCAAAAATACAAGTAGTGATTAAAAGGACTGCATCACATGATTATGCAAGCCTTCTATGTTTCAAAGAAATCAGTCAAAAACTTAAGAAGTTTGTTTTTTTGTTTGATCAGGGGTCACTTTGAGGCTGGGTCTCGTTTTAGTAGTTGGTAACTACCTCACTGAACAAAATACAAGAGACCCATGCCATTGCATGCCATCCAGAGCAAATTAGGGTGAAGTGTCTTGCCCAAGGACACAACCATGACAGCAGAAACTGGTCCATTTCTCAGCTTCCTAAGAAACACAAACCACCAAAGGTAGAGAGTGTCAACCCATGCACCTCTAACCTCCAGCTGAGGTTACGTGGCCAGCAAACTAACTGATCTTTTGTGGCCAAGAGGACAAGATTAAAATACTAAAGAAACAAAAGGCAGTTATTAATATTTAAAATTTTCTGAATCAAGAATTATTGCCACTTAAGAAAGCACAACTTAAGATCATGATCATTTTTTTCCAAAGCCTACAAATTTCAAAACAAGACTTTCTGACACACAAAAGTTAATGCTATAAGGATGGACATATTTTCTTTATTAAATTTAAAAGGTTTTTCATGTTTGTTTATTTATTGGAAAAGCTTACTGAAAATCATAATCATATAAATGTTTGATGCAAATCTATAATATACATGTTATGTTATCTGATAATGTGTGAATTAACTTCTAAATAATGTTGTTATAATGAAAAATACAAAGTGATGATGCATTTAAACTCCTGTGAACACAATCCAGATTTACATAGAAATTTGCATAGAGTCTATGTAAATTTATAGAGCTGATATATAGTGTAAAACTATGCAGTCATAATACACCTATCAAATATAAGAGATTTTAATTAATACAATGACCCCATTGTGTTAAGTGATCACTGCCAGGAAGATATATCCAGACCTTTACTACCATGTTTTTATCATACAAGGTCATCTGTTCTACACTCAAGCTTAAGAAGTTAAGTACTTTCATCCCTTTCAAAGTATACCTGGTTTGCCTTTTTTTCAAACATCAACTACACAAATATAGCAGTAATCTGTACCAGTAAGAAATAGCAGTCTTATACACACACGAATCCAGAATATTTAAACATAAAGCGGGGATCTGGGGACAATAGCTACATTAGGTGAAGATTGGAGTGTGTGCATGGTTCAAGTCCTACCCGGGGCAGTTTGTGCTTTTCAGGGAGCCGAGATCACAGGCCATCCTGAACAAGACATTTAACTCCATTTGCTTGGAACTGGGATTGCATGTAACATGCCTTGCATATGGTGTTCAGTGAGGTAGCTACCAGCTACTACAAGAAAAAGACCGGCCTCAAACTAACTCAAAGGGCAATAAATCCAGCAAACAATGTTCACATATAAGCATTTAAAGTGACATGACAGTATCTTCAATCCATTGAAAACGTACAATAATGTATGTTTAAATTACCTCATAGATATCACACATGTGTGGTCAAATCAATGCCACACACACATGTACACAGTAAGCTTACAGGTATCATACAGGTACATTTTACATGTATATCTATTTACCCCATCACAAGATGCCTTCAAGTCTCTCTTAACAGTAAATGAAACATTGTATCAGAAACCAGTTCAAAAATACTTTAGCTATTTGACTTTGAGAAAGTGTAAAATCATACAACAGCTATATAGAGATGAGAATTTCTTTGCACACTGTATTTTGATGCATATTACTGTCAGACACCAGTTTTATTCCTAGGAAAACTTATGTCACAGGCCTACTCACTCTCAAAATATATACTTATTTGTATATATTTATATATTTATCAGATAATCTTATTAATTCAGTGTTCAATCAGATCAATGGATTCAAATTCTGTTCACGCACATCAATGTTATTTTCATGTAAAAGCTACAAATTGGCTCCAGGGAAACTTTGGCAAATTCTCAGTGAATCCAGGGAATTTTCTCATATATATTTAGATTTAACAAGACTAAATTTGCAATGTTGATTAATTGGAATGAATTTTCAATGTTTTAACTTAAAATGATGTTGATGTTGGAACATTTTACAATATATTGTTAAATTAATCTAATAATGTGGATCAAAAGTTTTCATTGTATTAAGAGATTCTCATATTCTTCTTGCATACAGGTTACATACAGCATGATATCTGTAATTTTTTAACATATAAGGTAATATCTGTATTGTTTTAACATACAGGGTGATATCTGTATTGTTTTAACATACAGCATGATATCTGTATTGTTTTAACATACAGGGTAATATCTGTATTGTTTTAACATACAGGGTGATATCTGTATTGTTTTAACATACAGGGTGATATCTGTATTGTTTTAACATGCTGGGTGATATCTGTATTGTTTTAACATACAGGGTGATATCTGTATTGTTTTAACATGCTGGGTGATATCTGTATTGTTTTAACATACAGGGTGATATCTGTATTGTTTTAACATACAGGGTAATATCTGTAATTTTTTAACATACAGCGTGATATCTGTATTGTTTTAACATGCTGGGTGATATCTGTATTGTTTTAACATACAGGGTGATATCTGTAATTTTTTAACATACAGTGTGATATCTGTATTGTTTTAACATACAGAAAAGGATATCGATTGTTTAACATACAGGGGGATATCTGTTTGTTTTAACATACAGGGTGATTGTATCTGTATTGTTTTAACATCCGTGTGAGATCTGTAGTGTGTTAACATCCAGTGTGATATCGTATTGTTTTAACATACAGGGTTGATGATATCGTATTGTTTTAACATACAGTGTGATATCTGTATGGTGTTTACATAAGGTCGATATCTGTATGTTTTGAACATACAGTGGATAACTGTATTGTTTAAAACATCGCTGGTGATGATCTGTATGTTTAACATTGCTGGGTGATATCTGTATTGTTTTAACATACAGGGTAATATCTGTATTTTAAAATACAGGGTAATATCTGTATTGTTTTAACATACAGGGTAATATCTGTATTGTTTTAACATACAGCGTGATATCTGTAATTTTTTAACATACAGGGTGATATCTGTAATTTTTTAATATACAGGGTGATATCTGTATTGTTTTAACATATAAGGTAATATCTGTATTGTTTAACATACAGCGTGATATCTGTATTGTTTTAACATACAGCGTGATATCTGTATTGTTTTAACATGCTGGTAATATCTGTATTGTTTTAACATACAGCGTGATATCTGTATTGTTTTAACATGCTGGGTAATATCTGTAATTTTTTAACATACAGTGTAATATCTGTAATTTTTAACATACAGCATGATATCTGTAATTTTTAACATACCGGGTATTATCTAATATTTTTAACATACCGGGTAATATCTGTATATCTTTAACATACCGGGTAATATCTGTATATCTTTAACATACAGGGTAATATCTAATATCTTAACATACAGGGTAATATCTGTATATTTTTAACATACAGGGTAATATCTTATATCTTAACATACAGGGTAATATCTGTATATTTTTAACATACAGGGTAATATCTGTATATTTTTAACATACAGGGTAATATCTGTATATCTTTAACATACCGGGTAATATCTGTATATCTTTAACATACAGGGTAATATCTAATATCTTTAACATACAGGGTAATATCTAATATCTTTAACATACAGGGTATTATCTAATATCTTTAACATACAGGGTAATATCTGTATATCTTTAACATACCGGGTATTATCTAATATCTTTAACATACCGGGTATTATCTAATATCTTTAACATACCAGGTATTATCTAATATCTTTAACATACCGAGTATTATCTAATATCTTTAACATACCAGGTATTATCTAATATCTTTAACATACCAGATAATGTCTGTATTTTTTAAAACAAACTCCTCCCCAGCCTTATATGTGACAGCTATATTACATAGCTTGTAATAGAGGATGGTTTAACCGTGTTAATGCTTCTGTGACCTTGTATCATGCACAATCAATTAATATTGTGAGCCAGATGGCGATCAGATGTTGCATTTGACCAAAAGGCACCAATACAAAGAACATCAGCTTTAGTAAGAAAACAATAAGAACAATTGATTGTATCCTAGAACTGAGTGTTAATATTGATTAAAAAAAATCATTACTATCGAGTACATACAAATATGGGTGGTACAAGGTCTATTTTAGTAACTTTATTGATCGATAATAGAAAGCATTTTACGTGAATTTCTCTGTCCCAGGAAAAATGTTGACATGTATTCCAAATTTTACAAGATTACAAAAAAAAAAAAAAAATAATAATAATAAAAATTGCAAAAAAAAAAAAAAAATAATAAGGCAATAAGACGAATGCATTAATAGTTTGGGTCCAGAATTGAAGTTGTAGTGATTTTACTCACTGATTATGTGCCAGCTCTGTGGTAGTGTATAGTTAACGTTGTTATTTTCTGTTTGCTTTTTTATCATATGTTTGTCGCCAAAATAGCATTACAGCCCAAACAATTCTGTTTGATATCTGCAACATAAGTTTCTTGTATCTTGTACAAGTATATTTCATAAAAACCTGTAATAGTGACATGCTACCAGGTTAATGTTTTCTATGTTCCTATCGACACCAGCTGTCCTCATCCTGACCGTTGAGATGAACAAATACTCTTCTGTATAAAGTGTATTTAGAGGTATATTTTTACTGTGAAGGTTGTTATCTTCAAAGGGTTATATTTTTCATTAACTTTATGAATATAGATTAAATCACAAAAATTTGCCTTGATTAGAAGAATTAAGTAGTCACAGGCTAGTAGTCATTCAATACACAACAAAATGTTTTTTTTTGTCTTAACAAGTGAATCCACTTGAGTAGCATATTACAGGTAGATTCAACACAACTTCATATCATAATAATAAAGCCTAACAAGTTTCAAAGAAATAAAGTGAAAAATGTAGATCTTTGGGCAAAAAATTTGAATACTGGAATAAACAAAGGGCAATAAATATAAGTTTTGCAAAAACAGTCAAATCAGAATTTTTTTCAAGGAGAAACAACTTCAAATCAGGATCATAATGTACAAATTCCAAGTTTCAAAGAGATTGGTTGAAAAATGGAGGAGGAGATTAAAATTGCCACAAAATAATCAAATACTGAAATAAACAAAGGACATGCAATTATATAACTTTTGCAATAATCAATGAAACAAAATTCTTTTCTGGGAAAGACAATAACATATCATGATTATAAAGCTTACAAAGTTTTTAAGAAAACAGTTGATAAAATGCAGGAGGAGATCTCCGGACGAAATAATCAATACTGAAAAAACCAGTAGAATCGGAATTCTTTAACCCAACTTCATATCATGATCATAATGTATACCAAGTTCGAAAGAGATCGCTGGAAAAATGGATGAGATTGCTGGAAAAACGAAAATTTACACTGGATGGAAGGGCAGACGGACAGACAATGCCATACCATAATACTCCCTGTCAAATTTGATGGGCGTATAACAATATAAGTTATTTGTAGAAAATTGATGCGAGTATATATACACAGCATACTTTGAGTCCTCAATTTAAAATTGCACCTCCATCCTATAATATGTCAGTTTAAAGTTAATTAAAGTACTAAATTTATATACATATTATTTTCCACATAAAAATGTCTACCGGGTGAGTAACTTTATTCCATCATATATTTGTATTACATTTTTGACAACACAATGTATACCAGTAAGAAATTTTTGTTTGGGATGCAAATGGAAGTATGTCTTTCTAGAATTCATGATTTCCCTATACTTGATAATAATAATACAATGTATTGATACCAGGCATACACTCCATCATATAAATGATCAGTATAACGCCAGGATATTACAGGTACAATTGTACTGAGAGCTTGTCTAATCAATGGATATCCCACACAGCTACATGAAAATAGTGAAACTGACGCCTCATCTTCCTGCAGAGACATAACAAAACCAAAATTCCTGCCCCAATAATCAATGTTATTGTCACGTTTTCTTCCCAAACAACAGGACTTTGTCAAAAGAACAACATCTGGAGGTAGCAGATTATTCCACTCCCACACTCCCATTACTCGGCATTAGAATGGCTGCCAAATTACTTTCAATTACAAACAATAGATACAGTTCTATTGTCTATTACCACTGCATCTCCTTCCGACATTGAACATTAAATTAATTTATTATTAAAGTTCTTGACAAGGCATAGGCACAGAAAGGTCAAATCACAAAACAAAGTCAGCTAAAAATGTCAGAAGTCTACAATTTACTCTCCCTATAAAGTACTTATGATAACTTTCACAAACCATAACTGTAACTATTTTCCGCCATACTTGTATACAGGTGTGTCGTAATTACTATGGCACATCCACACAAAAAATCATCTCCTGTAACCTAAAGACCCTTCTCTTAGTGTCTACATATAATACCCTAAACCATTGTTGGTGCTGTACAGAATTAGGATTGTAAATCTCAGATATTTGTGACAACCTTATATATTTGATCCCATGTAACCATTCCTCATAACCACATTTATCCCAAAATAAGTCCCTGTCCACAGATAAGTCCCTTGTTCATTTTTGCATAATCATCAATTTAAAAAAAATGCCAGCTAAAAAAGTGTTCACAAATGACATATAGCCCTCCCCAAAATTTAACCGATGAACATTCACACTAGGGGAGGGGGCTTATTTGATGATAAATATGGTAACTAGCAGTCTGGGTCCATCAGTCCACACTAGAATAATTTCGTTAAACACACCAAGTGAAGCTCTCATTGTCTCAAAAAATCTTTACTGACTAAGTTACCTGTAAACTTCTTTACTTGAAGAATTAATTAAATTTCCGGAATTTCATGAAGATGTGTTAGAAATTAACTGCCACCAAAAGTCAATATAAATACCTTCTAATTCTCCCTGGTAAAAGAGTTAAACTTTCTTTTTAAATACAAACATAACACTGACATTAAAACCAAGAACATTTCAACTACCGGTAAGTGTTTTTATTGATAACACTTTGGGTTGATAGTTATATAAAAAAGAATTGGTTGATGTCTGACACAATGAGGATTGCAAGTCTCACACCTTATTGAAGTTAGGCTTAGTTTCTTCCTTTTGCAATGCAAGACACTTTACCTCGATTGCTCATTGTTGTTCCCTGAGGTAGCCACCAACTACTATAAGGCAACCCTGCCTTAAAATGGTCTTGGCTGTTCATGGGGTAATACCAGCAATCAAACAAATAACATTAAGATTAACAATAAATTTAAGTCAAAAACTATGCAATAGTAATTTACACTGCAGAGGTTACTGGTATTTTAAAATATTATGTCCTGTTTTTTCTTTTTTTTTTCTTTGTAAATATAAGTACACGGACTAAGTCTTAGTTAATGCAGAATTTAGACAAAGCCACATGCTTTTCCTCTGAAACATTCAAATTTTGAGTACCCACCTTATTACTTAGTAATAGGGGATTCAACAAAATTTTGGAAATGCATGTGCTGGACTTGCCTGAAAAATATCCTTCAAAATTTACTTATCATTAACTCATATATACAATTACTGTTGCAGGGACAGCTGATGTAAACTTTAGGATGTGTACTTGTTGTCTGACACATACATAGGTCGTTGTATGAACCCGCAGTTATAGGAGAACAACAACTGGTACCAGTCACCCCAATCAAACAGGATCTTACCACTTTCCATATCACAAATGTTTGGTACAGTAGTTCATCAACAAAATCAATTTAACTGATGTTCTTCCTATGTGAAATAGCAACTAGTTTTATTATTGCTTAATGTGATTTGATTTTACATGAGCATGCCATACACAGGTAACACTAAAATCTAATTAATACTGCATTCAATTTTACCTCTATTTATTTTCTTGATGAAATATTGCCTAGTACTACTGCAATGTACATATCAAATTTCACCTATATAGTGTTGCAGAACCTTTTTTAACCAAATGATTGAAATGTTATTATAATCACTCTGACATAATCATTTCAGAATAACCTTAAAATCAATTATTCAAGCAGGTGACATGATAGATATTGGTAGATTTAAAAGTAATCATGTTATCCTACAGTGAATGTAAGGCGCAATACCATTACAGCAGATTGGGCCAGGAACTTCAGTTCTAGGACTGATCAATGCCTCCAGACTGGAGATGCTTATAATTACACAGATTCAGAGCAAGAATAAATGCATTATGTTAGGCCTGCAGTATTAACTTTAATCCTGATATCTAGCAAAACAATTATATGTAAAACTGAAAGAAATGGTAAACAGATACATTATGATCATTAGTGATCTATTTGTATGATATGATATCACAATACTCAGGAACTGTTTGAGAACATAAACCAGAGTATACAAGAGTTGCGTCATAGAGGATGTCGCATAACAAAGGGGTTTTATTAGACAGTGTGTCACATTAAGATTTAGTTTTCTATTGTTTAATGTCATATCAACAGGACGGTCACATTAAAGAGACAAGATGAGACAAGATGTCAAAATGTTATAATAACTATAATGGCTGTATTAGACAGGATGTCAGAATATCCAATGGTTTGATTATATTTGTCAGAATACTCTTGTTGTATAAAACAGAATATCAGAATAGCCAGGGATTGTATATACATATTAAGAGAGTTAAAAAAGGTGCCATATATAATAAGTAGGGGTTGTATTATAGACAAGAATGTCAGATTACTCAGGGGTTGGATGGAACATGTAAAAAACTGTAATTAATTTACTTAAGTACTGTAACCCAACCATTCTTCCCGATAATAATGAGGTTATATATAGTATATTATAGTGATACATATTTTAAAATGCTTAAATTTAATTACATCATCAAACTTTAAGATTAGTTTTTTTTCTGGATGGGAGAACCTTCAATTTTAATATATGTCATACTGCAAGAGTGCAGCGAAGATATTACATGAACAGCAACCTCAGAACCATTGGATCTGGAACATGCATTAGTGGTGGTTTTATCTTTTTTATCTGAATATTATCTAATTCCCAAATCTACAAAAGTCTTATCTATACAGAAGAACAGAGTACCCATTACAGATTAAATATTTAGCAAGAAACTCCTTAATGTCAAAATATAGTTCAATGTTGGTGTATCAAGTAAAACACACATCGGATCAGTACTGAAAACTGAGCGACATCCTGTCTTAGCTACCAGTTTTATATATGCATTATAAGATCTCACAAAAATGTTGATTCAGAGCTAATTAGAATTTATAGATTTTCTTTGTACATTTTATAAATATTTATATCTATAATGCCCAATGTACAAATGTATCAGTTATTTATACAGTCATAATGGCTGTAGACAAATTCAAAACAGTTTGAAGCTGTTACGAAAGCAACAGAAAATCCATTACTAAATGAGGTTGGTCCTCCTAAGTCACCAATGTGACGGCACTGAGGTGTGACTTGATATATTAAATATAAGGAAACAGTCATATCTGAATGGGAATGCACAGTTACCATTAGACATGATGGTGTATAGGGACATTAGGAGTGTACAACCAAACAATCTGGATGTTTCCTGGCTGTCAGGACACAACACTTAGGTTCAGTAATACATGTACTACAGACTTGTAAATCCGGAAGGAAATGTTATACACATACGAACTTCCTGTACAGAAATTGTATGAATGTTCATAGTATAATTTTTTAATTCATACGATGTATCAAAACATTTTTAGGCAAATCTTATAAATCATACACAATTATTTAATCACATAGATTGTTGGTTAAATGTTTCAAATTCCTTTATACAAAATCTAGAGTGTGACAAGAAAAGTTTTACATTAGGGTACTTAAAGTACTGAAAAAATATACTGATTTATGTTTACATTTTAGTAAGGCTAACAAGGAATGTCACCATGTCTGATGAATAGATTATGACCCATTTTGTATAAATGTTAGATCTGCATGTATATATACACTTGTACACTTTCATTTTCTGATAGAAATTAAACATCATGGTGATGTCTTGGTAAGATACTACTGGCTGCTTCCTACAAACTCAGCTCGAGAGGATTTCTCTTTAGATCAATTGGTAAAGAGTCAGACTAATAAGCCAGGGGTCCCTGGTTTGATCCCTAACAGAGACAATTATATGAACAAAAATAAAGACATCTGTTTCAGTAATAATGATTATAGTTTAATTAAGAACATACTGAGATCTATTTCTTAGTAACAACCACAAATCAATGCTAGTCCCTGCCCATGGTAAGGTCTAGATAGACTTTGACTCCAGATACAGTGATTCGAATAACTTGTGTTAAAAGATCAGCCTCTAGTAAAAATGTACTATTAATTGGTTAGCCATATATGTCAACTTATTTTATTTGTTAATCATTCTTAGCTGATGTAATGCATTTTAAAATTGATGATTCTGAAAGAATGAATACTAGAAGGGGCTTATTTTTTGGCATGGGTAGGGACTTACTTGCAAATAAATACAGTATATAAGTATAAATAGTATTTCAGCTAGCTTACAAAATTAATAGAAAAATAACAACTTCAACAGATGAATCATTTATAAAATGTCATAGCCCATTGACTGAAACCAAAAATGAATTATAATAGATCATTGAGATACCACACTCTTTGTAATGTATTCAAAGTATTGATCATTCAAATACTAAATTTTCAATTAAATTAAAATCAGCAGGAGGGAAGGTTAAAATAATATGTCTCAACATTAGAATATACTGTAACTTAAAGTAATATACATGATCAATCCTACAGAGCAATGCAGTAATAATTATAATGTTCTAGATCAGAAATTAAAGTTCACCATTTTACCTTTTAATTAGTTTATCAACATACGGTATTAGTTAATTGTATCTGTCCATTGCTATCCTTACAATAACTAGTTGTACTTCATATTAGCATATTCAGTTTTTTAACAATGTCATCTGAGTGAATTCGAAGATAGAATATGCTGTAAAAAGTAGACTCACATCCATGCAATATTATCAAAAGTTTTAAAACCAACTTATTTTATAATCTACCAACTCAGTTTGAACTTTCAGGTTGAAAAGGTAGAATGACGGAATCTTTTTGGGATGAAATAAGTGGTGCAATAGGACTATTGCTTATAGAAACTATTAATGCATCAAAGATGCTAAATTTAGTTCAATATTGATTACATGTACTGCATATAACATGATCTAAAAATAAATTTTGAGAGAAAATTAGGGAGGATAGAACAAAAACGGATAACTGACATGTATGCCATATGCATGAGACCTCCACCATAAAAGAACTGTCTTCCTGATAAACTGACAATACAGCAATATACCGTTCCATATTGTCAAACTGTAGCATTGAATATGATCTGAACCAAAGTCATTAGAAATGGCATTAACAGTTATAAAGCCGAACTTAAGTATACGAGATATATACTGATGTACAAATCTAACGGGTTTTTGAATATGGGGGTTAAATGTACACAAAGCATGCAGTTTACATTAGTATATCGAAGTGTCAAATCTCAATGTCATTGGAGCATATCGTGACATTCGATCAGTCAGCCCGGCAACTCACCTTCGTGAAAACAGCATGTCGTGGTTTAGAATCGTGATCCAAGTCCATGGTCTCTTGACAAATGGTCATTCTTGGGATCAAAATGGTTCCTGTTTCTTGTTTATTTTAAATAAACATGTACAAAGTTATTCCCGTGCATGACTTTTGTGATAGAGAAGCATCTCTTCGTCTGATGCGGAAGTACAGCTGTCTGCTTCTGGTCGCTTACATCAAAGATTAGGTTTATTCTAAATAAAGCCAAATGACGGACAAGTTCAAATCCGGTTTATGGCTCAAAGCAGCAGCAGTCACTCATTACCCAAATGTTAAACGGGTGTCATTCTATTCAGCCAAGATAGCATTTAAATTGACAATTAATACAATCTAATAAGCGTTAGCCGGGTAGCCATATCGGTTATTGAATATAATTATCAAATACTTTACTGCAATGGATGTGTGTTAAATATGTTACAAAAGAATACATTCATAAAATGATGTACTGTTATTTAAATCACATGTACAGTCGTGTGTAAATGTCATAATTAATTTCTTTAGCATTTTAATTTTACAAACGCTGAAGAAGATATATTTCAATCGTTTTACCGTCCTGAAAACTTGATTGTGAGGTGCGGTGTATTAGTGATTGCAGATTTTATAGTTTAAAAAAAAGTTTTATTTTTATTATTATATCTTATTATCATACCCTGGTTGCGTGTATCTGATTAATACTTAGATATTGTTTTCTCACATCCGTTCAGTGTACAAAAATGTGCAAGAAACACTAGGACTCTTATGAGATGACGTTGATCGTATTAGGCCCGGTCTAGATTGTATGGCAAGTTGTCATTTATTCAGGGAGCAATATTGATCCAGTACTTCACCAAATTATAAGAGATATCTTATTCATTATAAGAGATATCTTATACGATATGTAGGATATTTTATATGTTTGTGAAATATCTTGTTTCTTCATAAGATATCTTTAAATATGGTTATAAGATACCTTATTTAAAGTTTATGAAATATCATTATACAGTAGTAGTGTATATTAGACATCTTATATAATCTGATTGATTACTGGATAAACATTGTCCCATGAATAAATGATAACTTGACATAAGATTAGGATAAACGGATTTTTCACTCATCACAGGTACTTGTGGACATGATTATGATGTTTTTAATTAAAATGTCACATTACAGACGAGTAAATTATTATATTACAATCGCATGCTTAATTTGTAAATTTAAAAAATAAAAAATACATCGTACCTTGGCCTTATTAATACTAGATACCTTAGTATTTAAAAGGCCAACGTACGATGTATTTTTTTATTTTATTTTTTACAAATTAAGCATGCGATTGTAATATAATAATTTACTCGTCTGTAATGTGACATTTTAATTAAAAACATCATAATCATGTCCACAAGTACCTGTGATCTGAGATAACGAGGTTTGACTGTTATTATAAGCTCAGACACACGTTAGATGTACATGTACTTAGTGTTTTCCGGGCCACACAGTCTTAGAAATAGAAAAAAAAAGTAACAGATGCAGAAAAGAATCAGTAAGTAATCAAAGTTACATAGAAGGAAATGCTGCTCTCTGAATTTCTTAATAATTAATACATTTGTATATTGGATACACGATTAGAATGAATTAGACAATCGCATTCGTAGGAATAGTATGATTTTGACAAGATCGAGGAGGAATAATGTTAAAAAGGTTTTTTTTTCTTTGAATAGATTATTGTCGATTCTGTGTCAGTACATATTTACAAACAAATATTGTTGTAGAGCCAGATTTCTCTCTTTTTTCGAGTATTTCTTTCCTAGAATATATGCTTGGTCCGTTAATATCTACACAATATCACACCTGAGTATATATGGCTCTCAGTTGTCATGACTAGAATTTCGTCGTCAAAAGAGGATGAAGAGATTAATTGATTCTTGAGTTATGAGCAATACTTTTTCTTGTGGTTTGAATAATAAATAGCGTGGGTTTAATGTCTCTGATATTGGGCCAGAGACCTATATAGTATATAGGTCTCTGATTGGGCCAATCCCGATACCTTTTATTAAGTCTATACAGATCCCCTTGGATAGTCACCTCAACATTAGAAATGGGAGAAACGTATACAAGAAAGACTTCAGATTCAAACTGTCAATAATAACAGCTTTTTTTCTTCTTCTTTTTTGTTTGTTTTTTGTTTTTTTCTTCTTTTTTTGTGTGTGTGTTTATTATTATTGTTGTTTTAATTATTAATTAGATTAATAGAACCAACTCTACTACATTCCACTGACATGTATACATACTTGTTGTTTCCATTCTAATATAATTCAGTAAAAATCAATCCTAATACCATATCAATGCACTTCAATATTGAAAAGTTCGTTATGCTCCGTTTATAGATGTACTTAACAACTCTGCTACCAACATAACAATATAACACAATAATGATATTGAAGCTGAAATTTTTGAAATAGAGTAGCTCCCGTGTGCATTTTCCACTCGCTATATTTTCTTCTGTTTGCAATATATCTTATAAAGTAAACCATTATTATCATTTTGTTATGACCACTAGTGCAACCTCAATTGGGAACTTCAGCAAGTCTAAACGATAAATTATATATTTTTTATCAAGGATTTAATGATTATATAATTTATCATTCTAGAAATTGGTTGAGGTAACTAAAATTGTAGAAAGAATGATCGATATTCAAAATAAACTCATCGATTTTTTTTTTAATATTCACATACATTAATAAACGGACTTTCCGTCCGGATCCGCTCATTTATTAGTTTATTTATGAAATTTTATTCGAATATCATGCAATTAAACTGTCATAAACTATTCATTAGATTTACACATAATTTTATCTTAGATGGACTAGATATAGTTAATGCAGTTTAATCAGCAAAATATCAAATAAAAAAAAATACATTTTCGCGATTGATTTCCCATCATGCCTCGCTCATGCCGCCATTTCCTCAAAACCAAGCCGGGAACACGCGAACACACGAGAATCACTTGTTTGATCGATTTCTGACAGTCATAAAAGATGGGTGATAAGATTGATATGAGTTTAGATGATATCATCAAGTCTACCAAGGGTTCGAAAAGAGGTGGAGGTCGTGGAGCGCGGAGAGGAGGTGGCCGAACGTCAAATCGAGGGGGTAACCGGGGTGGACGACGCCAAAGTGGAGGAGGTCGTGGTAGTGGTGGAGGAGGTGTCTTCAGGGGTGGTGTACAACGCAGGGGGCGAGCAGGAGGCAATAGAAACAACTATTCAAGAGTAATTCCAATGATTTGTTAATCTTTTCAATATATATATTTATTATTGTTAAATGCATTCAAGATGTTTGATTGCCTTGCAAAACTTGCTTTGTTTTGATTTTTATTTCATTTGAATTTCTAGAGCGTCGAGTTGGTTACTACGTTGTTTTGACTGGAATACTCTACAAGTCCACATTTTGGGAAATATTATTATGTGTTTGTTTATGACCAGGATCAAATACTTTCAGTAAAAAGAAGGCATGAACAGCAACGTTAATTAGTTCAGTTCTATATAAGATTATACGACTTTGAATTACCTGTCCTAACTATACTGTTTGGAAAATATATTTATACCGTATGTGTATAATTCGCATCCATGAAGTAATCTAGATATTCATATATCAAATAGTTGATTTAACGCTATAATCATGTTGGGGTACATACCGACCATCACTGTTCCATTGAAACATTCTATATTTTAAGGAATGAAGATGTAGTGGTGATGTTAGTTGCAGGGTATTTCTGATAAGGCAATTTGGTGCTGTAGATTGTGAGTTTGAGGCTCGGTTGAGGGCATGACTCATAAATTGTCTTCCTTCGTCTTTTGTATTGCTATATGTCATGTTACATAATGAACTAATAATCTATGTAAAATCATAGGTGTTTCAGAGCCCGATCTCAGCAGGGTGCCAGGGCTGAATGACTGAATGAAGCAATAATATCCTGTTCTTAATTTTGGCCCTGATTTTGTGTGTATGTTGTGATCCACTCCCTGGTAGCAATATATGCAAATTTGGGAAGGCAATGTCGGTCTGTCAGTATATATATATAATTGCTCTACATAATATAAGTAACTGTTACAATGGATAGTAGGCACAGTCTTCCACAGTTATCGGTTGAGGCACCATGCCCTGTGGATCAAGGGAGGTAATGTTTACTAAACACCTCATGTAACTGCCAGTGGCGTAGACAACATGCATGATCATCAGTTGGTAGTTTATCATGATCATTACATTAAGACCAACAAATGATAAGCAAAGCCAAAAGTTTTGTCTGTCATAATTGTTTTACTTGCATAAACAACTGTATGCTAATCTCACAGGCAACTGGCATACACATAGCCACCATTTTCTTTGGACTGCCAATATTGGGAAGCAGCAAAGTGTTGACGATTTCACAAGCTTTAATGGGGATCTGGGTATGCGTCTCCAAGCAGAGCACAAACTAAAATGTCAACACTTCCTAAGATACAATGACTGGAATGTAGTGTAATAATTAGAGCTGAAACTAATGTTTGTGAATGAATACCAATTCCCCAAATATTCATATATTGGAACCATATTCGGTACAATATTTACTTCCCTTTAGTTCTTTGATCTGAAAAATGGACAAACTTTCCAGTTGAGTTTGGATTTCCAGCTAAATTCCAATAGATTTAAAGCAGAATGTAAGCTATGTTTGGTAGTTTTAACGTACAAAGCTACTTCATCCAACAAAGTAAATCATCTCCGGGCCAAATTCATTGAAAACGTGTTCAAACTTCAAAATCCAGCAATCAGTTTAACATAAAAATACATGTATATTGCAAAAATTTTTGACATGAATAAGTTCCAAAACACATGAATGATAAGATATAAACAATTTTCTGACAGGTCATCGTAAATAAGGTGCAATGCTGCCATCTTTGATATCCATACTGTGTACTGTCAACCATGTGGTGCGCCATACTGTAATGTACATCAGTGTCAATAAAACGCTTTTAAACAATAGTGACATTCCTGGTTACAAGTGCTCAACTGACACAGAAAAAATAACCATGTGGACAGTTCGCAGTTGTTTCATTTCATGCTATTTTGCCAGTACATTGTTTATGAATGTAGAGCATTAACATACAGACCAATGGAGTGAACATTAATTTTTTATTATTTATTGGTCTTATTAAGCAAATATTCCTTCTCTTGACATTGAGAATATGACAGACACAAGCACGTCAATTGTCAATTTTAGATATCACTTGGACAATTTTTAAATTGCACTGGCAGCTTTTTAAAAAAAATCAGTTACATACTTCAATAATTTTATTTTCAAAACTGATTTAAAAAACCCCATGGAGTAAGGTCTAATATTTTATGCTAAGAGCTAGAATGAACCAGAAAGCAGTTAATGGCAGTTAGAATTCAGATATTTTTTTCCAACATTTGGGTTGGAGGACATTCTCCTAGATACCTCTTTTCATCTTTGGCTGGATGCATAAGACAGTCTGATCTGCCTCATTTCATAACCTGGCAGCCCAGTAGTCTTGACAAGGTGATGAAGATAGTATCAACTGTATGGTGAACAAATTTTAATGGTTATTATTTTCTAAACATGTTTTTTTTTTCTTTCAGCCAAAGGAACTGCCAGATGTGTGGCAGCATGACATGTATGATGGTGCACCGACTTTTAAGAGAACGCTGGGAGGTACTGGTGCCCAAGGGTCACAAGGAAAACTACACATATCAAATCTCGACTTTGGAGTAAATGATTCTGATATACAGGTAAAGCTCTGTTTCATTGAAAACATTTTCTGCATATAGGTCTTTGTAGCCTGTTACCACTAGTAAATTGTTTTGTTATCAAAATTGAATTACTGTAAATATGTGTGTATAGTGGGCACTTATACGAACATCATAGACCCCAATTGGCAAGCTGACTAGGCCTAAAGCAGTGTAATGTTAACAACCTGTCAATCCAATGTGTAAAATCTTACCAGTAATTCCCATTAAATGTTTTAATGTTATAGCTTTGATAAGTTAAAGATTTCTATCTTCATAGTCATATGTTAAAGTTTTTTTTTTCCTCTGAAAATGAACCTCAAACATGTACCTGCGCACTACATGTGCAAATTTGCTGTATCTGTTGTTGTTATTTTATCTTTTTATTTTGATATCCATTTGTTTGTCATATATTTAAATGAAATGCAAAATCAACCTTTCCTTACTTTAACGAATGAACAACCTCTGACATATATACAAACATTGAAGAGACTGCCAATAACAGAATGTTTTTGCATCATTCATCCTGATGACAATATATCATGGAACAAGGCCTGTCCTTAAATGACCCTGGCTGTTAATAGGATGTTTAAAAAAAAACTAACCAAATCATGGAAGAGAATATATCTCTTTTGAAGACATAGTGTAAATGGCATAACCTTGATTAAATCAGTATCGTCAACTGACAGTGTGACTGATAAAAACCAAATGTCCTGTATATGCAAGAACTAAAAATTTAGAGTCTTAGAATCTTGTGTTCTATTAAATAACACTCGTGCCAATGGGTTTTATAAGAATAAAAATGGTATACATATTTTCAAATGGGAAATGGGTTTAGTCATTATTTATCCAAACCTGCTTCTGGTTTCATACTAACATAATGAACTTTATTGAGCCAAACCCTCTTAGTTACAGCATTGACTTTTATATATTACCTTCTTCTAATATAATATGAATGTATTTTTAATGATTTCAAATAAGTGCACATTAAACTAATTCTGATGTGATTGTTATTTACTTGACTATGGTTTCTTCATTCATGTAGGAATTATTTGCCGAGTTCGGCAATCTGAAGAAAGCAGCTGTACATTATGACAGATCGGGCCGGTCCCTTGGTACAGCAGAGGTTATTTTTGAGAGAAGAGCAGATGCAGCCAAAGCCATGAAACAATACAACAATGTGCCCTTAGATGGTAAATATTCATTCAGGTTCATACCTCCTTTTGTAGAGCTTTTTTAGTTATGCTACCACAAAAAGTACATTTGTATAAGATAATCACACAGTCATTTTGTATAGTACAAAAATGTAAAGCGACATAAAGAGAAGCATATATTAGTCAGGAGTGGAATTATATAAAAAAAAAAATGGGTGCTGGCCTAGGCCAGTTCAAGTCTGAATTCACTGGTCCAGTTGCAAGTGCACTGGTCTAAATGTTACAAGCTTTGTAAATTGAAAAGCAAAATTATCATATGAAAAGCAAATTATCAATGTACATGTATGTGGTATTTTCAGCATGTCTGCAATAACTTATAAGCTTTTATCCAGCTCAAAAATAGTGGGATTATAGCTTTAGTTTTGATAATTGAATACCACATGATTTATACCCCATGTTTATCTTCACTGATTAGCATTTAAATCTGTCTTGATGTATCGTCTCTGAGATATGAATTTGTATGTTTTCTTGTAGTAATTATGATTCACGTTTCCAAAATTGGCATATTCAATGCCATTTCATTTAATAGGCGTTTTCCTGTGTAATCAGAATATTTTTTAATAACACAGGACACAAAATGACACGTTTTTCAGACAAGTGTTGTCATATAATACATGTACTCATATATTGGTGTGTGTTAAGTATATCTGTTTGGACAACAATACAAATTATGATGCATTTCAGACCGATGTGCAAATTACAACAATGCATGGCAAAATATGATGTCAATTTTTTTTTTAAACCTTTCCATGACTGTCAGTACATATATGTGGGGGCGGCCATGTTTTTAAAAGATATACTATCACATTCATGATTGGATCAACTGGTATAACATTAATCAGACAGTGAAGTGTTTTTATTCACATTGGACATGAACCTGATCTATGGCAAATTGGTGTCGTAATGATCAAGACCTGAGCAATCTATTTACCAATTGAGCTAAATTTGAGACTTTATTTTTCTCTTAATAATAGGGCCACAAATCTACTGGCCAGGCAGGAGATTTTGTTAAAAAAACTTAATGGTCTACCAGAAAGACTACTGGCCACGGCCCAAGGGAAAATTCCACCCCTATAAGTGTCTGTGTTATGTAGAATTGAGACAGGAGAGAGCCAGGGCAAGTTATTTATCTTCTTGATGAAACAGTGTTTTTTGTTGTTTTTAATTTGACCTGTTTTCCTTATAGTTGCATTAAAGTTTAAAAAAACAATTTTTTGCAGGGCGGCAGATGAGTATCCAGTTAATAGGAGCATCGGAAGCAAGCGCAGTGCCCATGGCCAACAGAATCAATATGAGTCAAAGGACTGGTGGAGGAGGTGCTCAGAGGAGCAGAGGAAGTGGCAGGTAAGATATTATCACCCAGGAAATGTGTCAGAGGAGTAGAAGGGGTAGGGGGTAAGGTATAATCAGCCAGGAAATGTGTCAGAGGAGTAGAGGGGGTGGGGGTAAGGTATAATCACCCAGGAAATGTGTCTGAGGAGTAGAGGGGGTGGGGGTAAGGTATAATCACCCAGGAAATGTGTCAGAGGAGTAGAGGGGGTGGGGGTAAGGTATAATCAGCCAGGAAATGTGTCAGAGGAGTAGAGGGGGTGGGGGGTAAGGTATAATCAGCCAGGAAATGTGTCAGAGGAGTAGAGGGGGTGGGGGTAAGGTATAATCACCCAGGAAATGTGTCTGAGGAGTAGAGGGGGTGGGGGTAAGGTATAATCAGCCAGGAAATGTGTCAGAGGAGTAGAGGGGGTGGCAGGTAAGGTATACTCAGCCAGGAAATGTGTCAGAGGAGTAGAGGGGGTGGGGGTAAGGTATAATCACCCAGGAAATGTGTCAGAGGAGTAGATGGGGTGGGGGTAAGGTATAATCACCCAGGAAATGTGTCTGAGGAGTAGAGGGGGTGGGGGTAAGGTATAATCACCCAGGAAATGTGTCAGAGGAGTAGAGGGGGTGGGGGTAAGGTATAATCACCCAGGAAATGTGTCTGAGGAGTAGAGGGGGTGGGGGTAAGGTATAATCACCCAGGAAATGTGTCTGAGGAGTAGAGGGGGTGGCAGATAAGGTATAATCAGCCAGGAAATGTGTCAGAGGAGTAGAGGGGGTGGCAGGTAAGGTATAATCAGCCAGGAAATGTGTCAGAGGAGTAGAGGGGGTGGGGGTAAGGTATAATCACCCAGGAAATGTGTCAGAGGAGTAGATGGGGTGGGGGTAAGGTATAATCACCCAGGAAATGTGTCTGAGGAGTAGAGGGGGTGACAGGTAAGGTATAATCACCCAGGAAATGTGTCAGAGGAGTAGAGGGGGTGGGGGTAAGGTATAATCACCCAGGAAATGTGTCTGAGGAGTAGAGGGGGTGGGGGTAAGGTATAATCACCCAGGAAATGTGTCTGAGGAGTAGAGGGGGTGGGGGTAAGGTATAATCAGCCAGGAAATGTGTCTGAGGAGTAGAGGGGGTGACAGGTAAGGTGTTATCACCCAGGAAATGTGTCAGAGGAGTAGAGGGGGTGGGGGTAATGTATAATCACCCAGGAAATGTGTCAGAGGAGTAGAGGGGGTGGGGGTAAGGTATAATCAGCCAGGAAATGTGTCAGAGGAGTAGAGGGGTAGGGGGTAAGGTATAATCACCCAGGAAATGTGTCAGAGGAGTAGAGGGGGTGGGGGTAAGGTATAATCACCCAGGAAATGTGTCAGAGGAGTAGAGGGGGTGGGGGTAATGTATAATCACCCAGGAAATGTGTCAGAGGAGTAGAGGGGGTGGGGGTAAGGTATAATCACCCAGGAAATGTGTCTGAGGAGTAGAGGGGGTGGGGGTAAGATATAATCACCCAGGAAATGTGTCAGAGGAGCAGAGGGGTGGGGGTAAGGTATAATCACCCAGGAAATGTGTCAGAGGAGTAGAAGGGGTGGGGGTAAGGTATAATCACCCAGGAAATGTGTCAGAGGAGTAGAGGGGTGGCAGGTAAGGTATAATCACCCAGGAAATGTGTCAGAGGAGCAGAGGGGTGGCAGGTAAGGTATAATCACCCAGGAAATGTGTCAGAGGAGTAGAGGGGTGGCAGGTAAGGTATAATCACCCAGGAAATGTGTCAGAGGAGTAGAGGGGTGGCAGGTAAGGTATAATCACCCAGGAAATGTGTCTGAGGAGTAGAGGGGGGTGGGGGTAAGGTATAATCACCCAGGAAATGTGTCAGAGGAGTAGAGGGGGTGGCAGGTAAGGTGTAATCACCCAGGAAATGTGTCAGAGGAGTAGAGGGGGTGGCAGGTAAGGTGTTATCACCCAGGAAATGTGTCTGAGGGGAGGGAGTAAGGAATTATCGTCCAGGAAATGTGTCAGAGGAGTAGAGGGGGTGGGGGTAATGTATAATCAGCCAGGAAATGTGTCAGAGGAGTAGAGGGGGTGGGGGGTAAGGTATAATCACCCAGGAAATGTGTCTGAGGAGTAGAGGGGGTGGCAGGTAAGGTGTTATCACCCAGGAAATGTGTCTGAGGGGAGGGAGTAAGGAATTATCGTCCAGGAAATGTGTCAGAGGAGTAGTGGGGGTGGGGGTAAGGTATAATCACCCAGGAAATGTGTCTGAGGAGTAGAGGGGGTGAGGGTAAGGTATAATCACCCAGGAAATGTGTCTTGAGGAGTAGAGGGATGGCAAGTAAGTTATGATACAATCACTTGGAAAGTATGTCAGAGGAGTATAGAGGATGGCAGAAAAAAAGGGTTTGTCAGTCTTTCACCGGGAAACAAAATAGATGACATCTATGTAAAAACATCATGTGAGAACAATTAAATAGAAATGAAATCCATTTTGTGTCATGTTACTATACAGATAAATGTGATGTTATATATATATAATTACTTTTGTCCGTTGTGCGTCTGTAACAATTTACATTTTTCGACTTTCCCAAACCACTAAACCAAATTCAATGAAATTTGGCAGGAAGCTTCTATGGCTTAAAGTCAACCAAAATTGTGAAATAGATGGTTCCCTACCCCCAGGGGCCTGAGGGGCGAGGCCAAAAAGGGTCAAATTGACTGAAACTTCAAAAATCTTCTTTACTCTCAGATATGGTGGAATCAAACACTCTTCATAGATGGAAGGGTCTTAATTATAAGGTGCTTTACCAAAATTGTGAATTTCATGACCATGGGGTCTCAAGTTTGTCTCAGGGGAGGGGGTAAACTTTACTGTAGTTTATATAGGAACATAAGTTTTAACATTTTTGACTATTATCTGTTGCATTTCTATTGGAATTCATTCTAATTTTGTTAACATTATCAGCATGGGATGCACATGTTGGCCCTGACTGACCCCTCGGACCGATGGGTGGGGGGGGGCAAAAAGTGTCAATTAAATTAACTGAAATATTTCGAAATTCAGGTGACCTTCAAAGCCCATGGACCTCTTGTCTAATTCCTAATGCGATAGGAAGTCAGACATGTATGATGCTTGATGATATGCCAAGTTGTTCCATTGAAACCTATAACTCTCATTCAGATTGTGTCTTGAACCCAGATTTCACCTAGATCTTTATGGCAGGTGATGTCGATGAAGCAGAAGATGCTTTCTGTTCCGGAGCACCAGGTTTTATTCTCCTTGTAATTTTTCATGAGTCTCCACGAAAATCTATATTTTTGTTTATAATTTGCCTTCATTTAATCCATTTTGAGTTTGTATTACGGTTTTGTTATTGTGTTGGTATTATTTGTTGTGTTGTAGATCTTTTGGTGGTGGACGTGGAAGGGGAGGTAACCGAGGAGGAAGAGGTGGACGAGGAGGTGGTCGGGAGAACAAGAAGACACCAACAGCTGCAGAACTTGATGCTGAACTTGATGCTTACAACTCAAAGGTTTGTCAATCATTACTGATGTTTTCAAACAGCTAGAGTACAGCGGATAATTGGCCTAGTAGAATTAATTAATTTTAACGTTGCAAGATTGAAGAGACAAATTAAAGCTGTCCATGTGCAAAGAACTTTTAAAGGACTATCAAAGTTTTTATTTCTAAGTTGATAACACTCCATGACATATTTTAATGATTGAATAATATAAAGAATATCTTTGCTTCTGTTGAAGTCAAGACCCTACTTTTATATTTTAATGCATGCAAAATTATGTAATAAAATAAATATCTGCTATGACCTTTTATTTGATCTTGATGGGGTGAAATTTTGTTTGTTTCAAGTTTATCATATTCTCAGGGATGTTAAGATTTTTTTTTCAAAACATTCATTCAGATGAATAAAAGATTTGATCCATGTACTGATCTGTGTACTTGTTTCTCTATTTCAGATGGAAACAGATTGAATGCACGTCCAAAGTGACATGGGGTAATGAGTCTTATGCAAGTTCTAAGACAAGGACAAGAAAAGCATATACATTATGGTAGCATTCATAATTGAAGAATATGTAAATCAACATCTGACTGTTTGAATAAAAGGACAAGGCCGCCTCTTGAAACCAGGACTGGTTATTACAATTCATACAGATCAAAGACTTCATGTGTATCATTTCGTCCTGATGGATCCCCCAATATGTAGACTCCACAAATTGTATTTTTCTAAAATGCCAGAATCTACAGGATGGGAATGAATTGAATGCTCCTGCCTCATACATTTTACAGATTTTAGAGGAATGATTGGGGAGTGGATCAGTGTTAGAATGGATCGTGTAGATGTGTGCAAGTTGTGTATGTATGCTGTTTGTTATTTTATGTAGTGTTTATTTCGTTTCTCATTGTAACAGTGTCATAGTATCTGCAGAGTATCATTTATCACAGTGAAAATAATATTTTTATCATTCTCATTGGCACATATTTATACATGTGATTAAATGATTTGAACAGTTGTTCTGAGTTGAGTGATGCATTTACAACCACTGGATGCTGGATATGTAAGCCAACGGCAACCATTGTTGTAATAAATTACAACAGATTTAATAGCATAATAGAAAAGTTGAATTTGAGGCTATACCAGATTACACCAGACCAGACAGTCATTTATAGGATCTTTTATGACTCTCCTGTTTTAATTTCTGTTTCAGTATTAATTCATAAAAATATATTTCTCAGCAATTAAATTTTTTTTTTTTTTTTTTTTTTTTGTGTGGAAGAGCAAGTGCAACAAGTTTATGTAAATAGTGTTGGTATGTTTCCTAGAACCGGATCATAGATAATATATATTTTTTTCAAAATTGAAAAACATGACTTGAAACTATGTTAATTGACAAAGTTTTTATCGGTTCTAAAAATCATGTTTTCTGTATCGCTGATTATGAGTCTCGGTTTTGATTACCATTCAAGGTTTTATATTAGTTTTAAACAAAGATATAAAGAATTTGTCTGCTATCCTTTCCTCTACTGCTGTTTTACCTGTTTTTAAAAATGGCCAGTTTCCACAATAGTAAGCACTCATCTGTGTACCTGAATGTCAATTGAATCGGTTGAACTAATATAGAGTTCTGACTGAAACCAATTTGGGACATCATGGTTTATCACAACATTGAAACCAGTTTCGGACATCATGGTTTATCACAATACAGTCTGAACAGCATTGTCTGTTCCATTATCATAAATATTAATTTGAAATTGTGTATATGTACATTTTTAAAAGTGCCAGATATACAAGAGACGAGTTGGAGATGAAACCTTGCCATTGTTGAGAACATTTATTCTGACATGATGGTTTAAAAAAAATGTGACATTTGATAGTTTTTATTTGGCAGTTTTCTTGTTTTCTAGTCCTTTGGCAAGGTGTTTGTAGGAATTTGATGTTGTCGTGATCTCTTTCTATGCTGGACTCTGTTCCTTTTTTTATCTGTGTCTAAATCTATAAAAAAAAAAAAAACATTGGATGTTTTCAGTGACTGTCCATTGGTTGTCATTTTGGACAGATAGATGTAGTTAACTACCTACTGATGACTTCAATTGTCAATTAACTAAGTTGTATTAAAATGATATTCAAAATATTAGTTTGCTCATTATGTTAAGTAAAATCACTGAATTAGTTTTGCTTATTAAAGATCATACTTGGTACTTATAATTAACTAAATATCAAATTTGTGTAAATGTGTTTTAAGCAAGATGTCCAGTCTAGGCAGTTGTCCATTATTGACAGAGTCCAAGCTATACAAAGATACTGCAACAACTGTTGGTAAATTTGCTTATGTATCATACTGAAGTGTCAAATGTTCGTAGAAATATCAAATGAAGTTGAAAAATACAAAATAGTTATCTCAACATTCTGTGTTTCATTTTCAATGCTGTTAAGTGTTTCTGGTGTTGTATTTTTCTGTGATTGGTAAAGGTATAATATTATTCATTAATTCATTGAGCAGTCCTTTCATCTTTAATATACTACATGGCATCTCTTCAAGCATATCAATATGATTAAGGTGGTACAAAGGAGAGCAACAAAACAGATACAAACTGTACCTGGATATCAAGATTTATCATAACAAGATCAACTGCAGAAACTCCAATTAGAAACTCTGGGCTTCAGAAGAGTACAAAGGGACATTATCAAGATGTTTAAAGTAACGAGCAATATTGACAATAACTCCACCAAGATGTTTAAAGTGACAAGCAATATTGACAATAACTCCACCAAGATGTTTAAAGTGACGAGCAATATTGACAATAACTCCACCAAGATGTTTAAAGTGACGAGCAATATTGACAATAACTCCACCAAGATGTTTATAAAGTGACGAGCAATATTGACAAAAACTCCAATTGGAAACTGGGAGCTACAGAAGAGTACAAGGGACATTATCAAGATGTTTAAAGTAACGAGCAATATTGACAATAACTATATAATGCAACAGATTTTACTTTTAATGAAAGTATTTCCACAGCATTCAATAAAAGATATTCGAAAGAAATTTTTTGTCTTGCAAATTGTATAAATACCAAATGTAAACACTTTTTACAATAGACAGGATATTGATAAGCACTGGAAGAATCAGACCTCCTATATAATAATATAGATCTGAGATAATGATCAAAATAATGTTACTTTCATCTATTATTAAATATTTCAATGTTATAATTTTCAGCCTGGTGAAGAGGATATTTATAGATTCTGTATCTAAATTTAGCTATGATGTCTTCTCATTTTGATCATAGCTATTTACATGCCAAGGACTATCAAATCTCACACACAAAGCCTGTAAGAAGTTGATGTATGGAAGCCAGACACTTTATAATACAAGAACATGTCCCACTTTGATTCTGAAAACAAACCCATTACCACTCTTGCACTAGAAGTCCCCCTGCAGTTGGTTATAGTCATAGTGGTCTGTAGTGTTCATTGTGGTTGCAATTGTGACCTTTGGCAAAATACTCAATCCAGTTGTTCAGTGAGCTTGCCATAAGCTACTACAAAAGAGACTGCCTCAAAATGACTCGTACTAGTACTGTAAAGGGGCAATAAATCAAGCAAATTGTACTGACTCTGAAAAACAGTTCACATGCAACACATGACCAGGTTTGATTTTCCCCCTTGAGCATTCTAGATACACAGGAATTCTGAATTGTAACTTGAAAACCATTATAACCTACCAACCAAATTCCTCTAGGTAGCTTTTGGCCTGTTATTATCCAACAATCATCAGATGGCCTATTGTCCATCCATCGATTAACAATTTTGATGATTGGTATTTCATGAGAAATCCTTAGAAGCATATTTCTCAATCTTGATGCGAAGGTTTGCCTTGGGCTCTAGTTGTTCAATCTTGAAGTTGATTGGGAGAATAAAAAAGACAACAGGTGGCCATCTTGAATTTTGAGAGTTGCAGATTGTTGTCACTCTTTGCTTAGAAATGCATTGTACCAGAAGGATATTTCTCAATCTTGATGCACAGGCTCCCCATTGTCCCTAATTTTGAAATCATCTGACTAAAAGGGTCACGATGACCTATATCCATTGTGTTTTGAGGTCATCCGCCTTGCGTTAACTTTTCACATTTCAAACTTCTTAAGTTCTTCCAGTCGGATTCAGCCCTTATATCTGAAATGTTCCTGAGATAGTCCTGACTAAGTGTTGTTATTTTTCAGGTTGGTTCAAAATCCAAGATGGCTGCAAACTAAAGGCAGCCATCTTGAAAAACACAGTTTAAACTTCTTCTCCAGTTCCACAGCTGCCATTGAGCTGGAAATTGGCGAGAATGTAAATGAAGGGGAACCAACAAAGAGTTGTTAATTTTTCAGCTTGTAAAAACTTTGACACGGCAGCCATGGTGGCCGTTTTGTAACATGATTGCACAATCATGCTTTTCCTGACCAACACCTATATTAAACTTCTCTCAAGTCAAGGGCTGATAGTCCAAAAGTAGATAATATTGTAACATGGATAAATGGTTATGTACATGTATGAATGATTTCCTATTGAGTTTAACATTTGTATCGCAAGTATGACAATATATTTATACAAAAAAAGATGAAATTAAAAACCGAATGAAAGAAATCTTTGTGTTAAAAAGCATGTTTTCTGACTTGAAAAACTGCCTCCAAGTGAGCATTAAATATAAAATAATATTGATATAAAGCAAAATACATGTAACCACATTTTCGATCATTGCTTATATTGGAAATATCCAATCTCTACCAAGATTTTTCGTTTCTTACACTCACGTCTTGACGGTGGGTGGTTAAAGGGCAATTTTTGCTTGCGATGCATTGAATAAAGAAGCAAGTTTAGCTTCGTCGGGCTACAGGAGCGATTGTTCACGTGATTTTTTTAAAAATTGATGTCCAATAAGATGCATTATAGCTTATTTTAATCAGACTGGACATTAATAAAATGCCAAAATAGATTGATTCTTTCATGCTAAGTCTTTATTTTTGTAAGTTTCCTTTGAAGCATTTGACATTTAATCTGTAATAAGCTGATCTTTGATTTTTAGCCAACGATCATCAGTTGGGCTATTCAAATCACCCTACATTCGTCGTGCATCGATCCATAAACAATTGTTATCGCCATTTCTTGGAGAGTACTGGAGAGATAGTTCTCAAACTTGGAGGTAGGTTCCCCTTCGTCCCTACTTGTGCCATTTGAATTTAGATCTTTGATCAGAAAAACAAAATGGCTGACAGGTGACCCATCTTGGATTTTGATAATTGAAGTTTGTTATCACTATTTCTAGAAAAGTACTGGAGTGTTATTCCTCAAACAAGATGTTGGTCTCTTGTTGTGCTATTTGCAATAAGATTTTTGATCAGAACAAGAGGCCCAGAAGGCCTGTACTGCTCACCTGGTTTATTTGAGTAAACATCAAAATAATGTTTATGTTCCATTTGCTAATAGCTTTATTTGTTGATGTATGATTATTAGCTCACCTGGACCAAAGGTCCAGTGAGCTTATGTCATGGCGCAGCGTCCGTCAACATTTGCTTCAAATCACTACTAGTCAAATAGTTCTTATTGGATTTTGACCAAATTTGGCCAGAAACATCCTTGGCAGAATGGGAACATATTTTGCATAAATGGTGGCTTTGACCCTAAAGGGGCGGGGCCCAATAGGGGAAATAGAGGTAATTCCTTTAAATCGCTACTAGTTATAAAGTTATGAATTGATTTGAACCCAATTTGGTCAGAAACATCCTTGGGGGAAGGGGAACAGATTTTGCATAAATGGTGGCTCTGACCCCGGAGGGGCCAAAGGGGTGGGGCCCAATAGGGGAAATAGAGGTAATTCCTTTAAATCGCTACTTGTCATAAAGTTATGAATGGATTTGAACCCAATTTGGTCAGAAACATCCTTGGGGTAAGGGGAACAGATTTTGCATAAATGGTGACTCAGACCCCAAAGGGGCCAAAGGGACGGGGCCCATAAGGGGAAATAGAGTTAATTCCTTTAAATCGCTACTAGTCATAAAGTTATGAATGGATTTGAACCCAATTAGGTCAGAAACATCCTTGAGGGAAGGGGAACAGATTTTGCATAAATGGTTGCTCTGACCCCAAAGGGGCCAAAGGGGTGAGGCCCAATAGGGGAAATAGAGGTAATTCCTTTAAATCGCTACTTGTCATAAAGTTATGAATGGATTTGAACCCAGTTTGGTCAGAAACATCCTTGGGGTAAGGGGAACAGATTTTGCATAAATGGTGACTCTGACTCCAAAGGGGCCAAAGGGGTGGGGCCCAATAGGGGAAATAGAGGTAATTCCTTTAAATCGCTACTAGTCATAAAGTTATGAATGGATTTGAACCAAATTTAGTCAGAAACATTCTTGGGGGAAGGGGAACAGATTTTGCATAAATGGTGACTCAGACCCCAAAGGGGCCAAAGGGACGGGGCCCATAAGGGGAAATAGAGTTAATTCCTTTAAATCGCTACTAGTCATAAAGTTATAAATGGATTTGAACCCAATTTGGTCAGAAACATCCTTGAGGGAAGGGGAACAGTTTTGCATAAATGGTTGCTCTGACCCCAAAGGGGCCAAAGGGGTGGGGCCCAATAGGGGAAATAGAGGTAATTCCTTTAAATCGCTACTTGTCATAAAGTTATGAATGGATTTGAACCCAATTTGGTCAGAAACATCCTCTGGGGAAGGGGAACAGATTTTGCACAAACGGTGACTCTGACCCCAAAGGGGCCAAAGGGGCGGGGCCCAATAGGGGAAATAGAGGTAACTCCTTTGAATCGCTACTAGTCAAAGTTATGAATGGATTTGAACCCAATTTGGTGAGAAACATCCTTGGGGGAAGGGGAACAGATTTTGCATAAATGGTGGCTCTGACCCCGGAGGGGCCAAAGGGGCGGGGCCCAATAGGTGAAATAGAGGTAATTCCTTTAAATCGCTACTAGTTATTAAGTTATGAATGGATTTGAACCCAATTTGGTCAGAAACATCTCTGGGGGAAGGGGAACAGATTTTGCATAAACGGTGACTCTGACCCCAAAGGGGCCAAAGGGGAGGGGCCCAGTAGGGGAAATAGAGGTAACTCCTTTGAATCGCTACTATTCATAAAGTTATGAATGGATTTGAACCCAATTTGGTCAGAAACATCCATGGGGGAAGGGGAACAGATTTTGCATAAATGGTGGCTCTGACCCCGGAGGGGCCAAAGGGGCAGGGCCCAATAGGGGAAATAGAGGTAATTCATTTAAATCGCTACTAGTTATTACGTTATGAATGGATTTGAACCCAATTTGGTCAGAAACATCCTCTGGGGAAGGGGAACAGATTTTGCACAAACGGTGACTCTGACCCCAAAGGGGCCAAAGGGGCGGGGCCCAGTAGGGGAAATAGAGGTAATTCCTTTAAATCGCTACTAGTCATAAAGTGATGAATGCATGTTCTAAAAACAATTCTTGAGGTCTTTCAGACCTTAGAGAGTCTGGACTTCATTAATGTAAAGCAGTTCGGATTCCCACACTATAACCATATATAGCATTGTTAGAGATTTACAAATAAAACAAATTGAATATGAACATTATTTTGACATTTGGTCTAATCCAACCAGGTGAGCGATACAGGCCCCATGGGCCTCTTGTGTTGTGAGGATCTCAACTGCTTCAAAGATATAACTCAGAAACAAAGTCAAGATTCAACATTATTGTACATGTATTTAAAGAAATTACAAGTCCCTTGGGGTGGGGAAAGACTGTTTTTAGCTCACCTAGACCAGTGCTGACTGTCAACTCTTTTTTTATATATTGCTTCTAGTCCTGAATGAATTTTGATCAAATTTGGTTTGGAGCATTATTTGGCAAAGGGGATCAAACGTTGTTTAAACAGAGGGTGTGGCTTCCCTACTAGTTAAAACCCTTGAGATCCCCACCCCACCCCATAACCATATATAGCATTGCTGGACATAAAGAGATTAATAAAATCATGATGTAAAAATAGGCCCTTGGGCCTTTAACCAACCCTAGGGACATGGTTTCTTCGATATATCTTTGAAACTATTGGGATCCTCACTCCATGTGTAGCATTGTTAGGCATTAAGAGATAAAACAAAAGAAATAAGTCTTCTGGAGTGAGAAAAAAAAACCAGGAGGTGGGGTTGGGGGGTACCGGTGGCGGCCCCATTATTGTATAGTGGTGCATAGGAGGGCTAAATCGGCCCACGGCGATTTTTTTCCCGGAATCATATTTTTGTCAAAAGCATAATATCCCCGATTATGTGGGAGGAATTAATTTCCATTCCTCAATGTATATATTCTGTTTTTTGGTGATTTCATTATTTCCCCATCAAACTGCATAAGAAGCTAATGTTTTGACCACTAATTATTATAGAACACATTTTTATTTCCTATTTGTGAAACAAATTCACCCCATTTGTTTAAGGTTTAATTTTGTATATGAATTATCACGCTCTGTGACACTAAAATTAAATTTCAGCCTAATTTGATGTCTTCTTTGTGAAAATCATTGTTTTTAACTTTTCATTTAAAGTCTAATACCACAAAGTTATTAATGGAGTACTATCAAAATTTCCGGTTAGAAATAATCTATGGATATTCATAAACATTTAATGAAACAAATTTATTTTGTGAATTACTGGATATGCCAAGATTTTATTGTGTTAAATGCATACACCCCACATTTTGGACAACATATCAAAGTACCGAAAGTACTGAAAAATAGAGGCAAATGCTAAAAAAGGTACATCAAAACGTTCGATTAAACATTATTTTATTACTTTACTGCTTGTGTCAGACAGGGTGCTCCTTTTTAACCCTTGGTTTTTTAATAAAATTTACTTCATGACCTTTCTTTGTATGCAAAAATCTTTTGTTATCCAGTAGTTTTTGATGATTTTTTTTGGTTGTGTATTAAGATTGATATGCAAAGATGTTTTTTAAAAGCAAAATTTGATAGTACTCCAACAATTATTACATTTTATCTACTTAACAAATAAAAGAAAATTTCAAGAAGGTAATTGTTTTACTGATAATTTTGTTAAAAAAGCTGTAATTTCACTTTCTATTATACAAATTCATACTAAACACACGTTTTTTATAAAATATAACATCACATGAGACTATCAATGCAATATAAAATTTATCAAGTACTTTTGTGGGAGAAATATATTGAATTTAAAAGGGAGGGTACACATTTTTAGGTCACCTGAGACAAAGTCTCAAGTGACCTATTCTAATCCCCTTTTGTCCGTCGTCGTCCGTCGTGCGTCCGTAAACAATTTACATTTTCGACTTCTTCTCCAAAACCCCTAAACCAAATTCCATTAAATTTGGCAGGAAGCTTCTATGGCTAAAGGTCAATCAAAATTGTAAATTATATGGTCCCCACCCCCCAGGGGCCTGAGGGGCGGGGCTAAAAAGGGTCAAATTGACTTAAACTTCAAAAATCTTCTTCTCTACTCTAAGATATGGTGGAATCAAACACTCTTCGTAGATGGAAGGGTCTTAAGGTGCTTTACCAAAATTGTAAATTTCATGACCCAGGGGTCTCACGTTTGCCCCTGGGGAGGGGGTAAACTTTACAATAGTTTATATAGGGAAATCACATTTTTGACTTTTATTTGTTTTATTTCTATTGGAATTCATTCTAATTTGGTAAACATTGTCAGCATAAGATGACAGTTTGATGGCATGCACATGTTGGCCCTGACTGACCCCCAGGGGCTGATGGGCGGGGCTAAAAAGGGCCAAATTGACTGAAATTTAAAAAATCTTCTTCTCAAGACGGAAATAAGGTGGAATCAAATACTCTTTATAGTTAGAAGGGTCTTAAGGTGCTTTACTAAAATTGTGAATTTCATGACCCTGGGGTCTCAAGTTTGCCCCTTGGGAGGGGGTAAACTTTACTATAGTTTATATAGGGAAATCACATTTTTTACTATAATTTGTTTGAATTCTATTGGAATTCATTCTAACTTAGTTAACATTATCACCTTGTGAAGGCAGTTTGATTGTATACACATGTTTGCCCTGACTGACCCCCAGTGGCTAATGGGCGGGGTTAAAAAGGGCCAAATTGACTAAAATTTAAAAAATCTTCTTCTCAAGACGGAAATAAGGTGGAATCAAATACTCTTTATAGTTGGAAGCATCTTAAAGTGCTTTACTAAAATTTTGAATTTCATGACCCTGGGGTCTCAAGTTTGCCCCTGGGGAGGGGGTATACTTTACTATAGTTTATATAGGGAAATCACATTTTTCACTATAATATGTTTGATTTCTATTGGAATTCATTCTATTTTGGTTAACATTATCAGCTTGGGATGACAGTTTGAGGGTATGCACATGTTGGCCCTGACTGACCCCTAGTTGCTAATGGGTGGGGCTAAAAAGGGTCAAATTGACTGAAATTTCAAAAATCTTCTTTTCAGACTGAAATAAGATAGAATCAAATACTGTTTATAGATGGAGGGATCTTAACGTGCTTTACTAAAATTGTGAATTTTATGACCCTGGGGTCACACATTTACCCCTTGGGAGGGGGTAAATTTTACTATAGTTTATATAGGGAAATCATGTTTTTGAATGATTTGTTTGATTTCTATTGCAATTCATTCTAACTTGGTAAACATTTTCAGCATGGGATGAAAGTTTGATAATATGCAAATGTTGGCCCTGACTGACCCCTTGGGGCTTATGGGCGGGGCCAAAAATGGTCAATTAAATTAACTGAAATATTTTAAATCTCAGGTGACCGTTAAGGCCCATGGGCCTCTTGTTTACAGAAATCATGTTAGGTGGCGCTGCGTATACAGCATTTGCCAATTTTCGTTTTAGTGTCTAAAATGACATGTATTTGGTAAAAGTCTATCATAATATCATGCATAAAATAAGATTCGGCCGTGGGCCGCCATGCACCACCTCCTTTTAACCCCAGACTCCTAGGGATGTTACCACTGAAATATCAATGTCATACATTGCTTAATACAAGAGAAGAAGTCATTAATATGAATATTATCATATGGACCCATTTTGGGCCCCCAGGGAGTCAGCCCCACCATTTGTACAATTTTGAATCCCATAAGGATGCTACCAATCAAATACCGTATAGTATAGTGCCAAATAAAAAGATGCGAAAATTTCAATTTCCCAAATAGTTTCCTTTCTGACCGCCATTTACCTTTGATAACTCAAGAGAGTAATGACTTGTGCGTAACGTTGGTTGTTGCCTGGCAATTGTCAGCCAAAATGCCGATAGGTACATGTAATACGAATAGTTAGTGAACAACTACTCACGATATATGTATAGCAATACAAGTATGACATATATCGCATCATAATTATTTTTTGTGAAAACAAAGCCATCTACCCATACCATTCAATGAACTGATGTTAACACTTTACCTGTAGTCGCATTGTTTAACTTACCTGTATACGTATACACATCATACATTAGATGACCATGGCAATATCTTACGGTTGATTAAATTCTCTTTGTCTGTTGCTTGTACACATACTCATATGTATGTTTTTGTCTGAAATTTTTTGGTAATAGTTTCTGGTTTCGAGACAGAGGATCGATAATGCACAACACACTTACTCAACATGAATTGAATGTATGGACATAACATAATTAGATTCTATCTCTATATATCAGTAGGTAATATATATGCTCAACGTCAAATTAAAACCCTAGATTTAAGGGAAATCGCTAAATTTTAACTCGCCAAAATTTAACTTTCCGTTTTCATGACCAAATCGACAAATTTTATGACCGCTAAAATTTCTCGCTATACGGTATGAGCCATGTACATAACTTAGTTTCAGAGAAGAAATTATTTATTTACATTTAGCCAAATTGAAACCCTTTCGGCCCTGCCCCTCAGGCCCTCAGAGGGTCAGCCCCCACCATTTGTACAATTTTGAACCCCTTCTCTATAAGGATGCTTTCAGTGAAATATGAGTTATATACATTGCTTAGTTTCAGAGAAGAAGTCGTTTATATTAATTTTGCTGAATTGATCCCTTTCAGCCCCCTCAGGCCCCGGGGGTTAGCCCTACCATATGTATAATTTTGAATCCTCAACCCATAATGATACTACCAGACAAATATGAGTGATATCCATTGCTTAGTTCCAGAGAAGAAGTTGTTTACATCAATAAAGCCAAGTTGACCCCTTTTGGCCCCGCCCCTCAGACCCCCAAGGGGTCAGCCTCACCACTTGTACAATTTTGTATCCCTACCCCATAAGGATGTAACCTGTCAAATATGAGCAATATCCATTGCTCAGTTTTAGAGAAGTAATCACTTATATCAATTTAGCCAAATTAACCCCTTTTGGCTCTGTCCTCTGGCCCCCGGGCCCCCGGGCCCCCAGCAGGTTCAGTCCCACTATTTGTGCAAGTTTTAATTTTCACCCCATAATGATGCTACCAGGATCAGGTGAGCAAAAAAAATGGCTAAGAGGCGGCCATCTTGAATTTCGAGAATTTAAGTTTGTTCATGTTATTTCTAGCAAAAAAATGGAGGGATATTCCTCAAGCTTCATGTGAAGCTTCCCCTTGGTTCCTAGATGTGCCAATTATCAAATTCATTTTCTGATCAGAAAAAAAAATGGCTGACAGTCGGTCATCCTGAATTTCTAGAATTTAAGTTTGTTTCACGAAAAACTACTGGAGGGATATTCCTCAAGCTTCATATATAGGTTCCCTTTGTTTCTAGTTGTGCCAATCAAATAATTTTTTTATCAGAAAAAATAAAATGGCTGACAGGCAGCCATCTTGGATTTCGGAAATTTAAGAGTACTAGAGGGATATTGCTCGAACTTGATGTGTAGGTTCCCCTTGGTCCTTATTTGTGCCATTTGAATTTAGATTTTTGATCAGAAAAACAAAATGACTGACAGGTGGCCATCATGGATTCGGAAAATTGAAGTTTGTAATCACTATTTCCAGAAAAGTACTGGAGGGATATTCCTCAAACTAGATATGTAGGCTCCCCTTGGTCCCTTGTGCAATTTGCATTGAGATTTTTCATCAGAAAATAAATGGCTGAAATGCAGCCATCTTGATTTTTGAGAATTGAAGTTTGTTATCGCTATTTCTTAAAAAATACAAAATACTGGAGAGATATTCCTCAAACTTCATTTGAAAGTTCCCCTTGGTTCCTAGATAAACCAATTAAAATTCTTCCGGTTTTTTTATCATAAAAACAAAATGTCTGACAGGCCGCCATCTTGGATTTTGAGAATTGAAGTTAATTATCGTTATTTCTAGAAGAGTACAAGAGGGATATTCCTCAAACTTCATTTGAAGGTTCTCCTTGGTCCCTTGTTGTGCCATTTGAATTAAGACTGTTGACCACAAAAACAAAATGGATGACAGGCAGCCATCTTGGATTTTGATAATTTGAGCTTGTTATCACTATTTCTCGAGTACTGGAGGGATATTCCTCAAACTAGATGTGAAGACTATTTCTTGAAAAAATACAGGAGGGATATTTCTACAAATTCATGTGAAGGTTCCCCTTGGTTCCTAGATATGCCAATCAAATTCCTTTTTTTTCTATCATAAAAATAAAATGGCTGACAGGCGGCCATCTTTGATTTTGAGAATAGGAGATTGTTATCGCTATTTCTTGAAAAATACTGGATGGATATCCCTCAAACTTCATGCGAAGGTTCTCCTTGTTTCCTAGGAACGTTCTTGGAACGTTCTGAGGAGATATTCCTCAAGCTTCAAGATCCCCTTTGTCCTTATAGTTGTGCCAATTGATTTTTTTTAAATTTTTCATTAGAATACTGAAATGACAAACAGGTGGCCATCTTGGATTTTTTTGTAATTGAAGTTATCACTATTTCTCGAAAGGTAATGCAGGAGTATTCCTCAAACTTCGTGTATAGGTTTCCTTGGTCCCTTGTTGTGCCATTTGAATTGATATTTTTGATCACAAAAACAAAATGACCAACAGGCAGTCATCTTTGATTTTGATAATTAAAGTTTGTTTTCTTGAAAGGAGGGATGTTTCCAAACTTCACGTGTAGGTTCCACTTATTCATATTATTAAATAAGAGAGGTGAAAGAAAGATGGGAAAATTGAGGCAAATAGTCTGACATTGAACCAGTAAAGATCATTTAATGGTGTGTCGACAAGATTCTTCTGGGATCTCGATCTTGTTATAAATAAGACCTAAAAAAATTAGTAACAATTACGAGTAATGCTGACATAAAAAAAAGTATTTATCAACATTATTATACAATACATATGTATGTATTAATATTTAACTTTTTTGGATTATCAAACCTCCGGGATATAAGAATGTCACTGTTAAGGAAATTGGAGGGTGGGGTGCTTGTTTTTGCTGTTTTAAAAATGCTGTAAGGATGAAATAATTGTTCCGAACGTCAACCTTTTTTAAGGTGAATGCATAAATCATAACCATCAATCGTTCGGACCGAAATGCTTGTTCACGCCGTCATCCGTTAGGGGGAGAATTGCTCTGACCGATCTACTACATGGAGACCCCTGGCTCTTCACGGGGTGATAAACCCAGCAAACATGTATCAGTTAATTCTGAGTAAGAGATTTAGTAGGCTTTGGTACCAGACGAGGTACCACAGGACTCCCGCCACCTTTGTATATTATAGACTATAAGATGTTTATCTGTAAGCGATGGGTGGACCAAACGTCTCTCGTTAACTTCATTCGTTTACCAGTTTTTGACAGATTCAATTTTATAAAAGGCTTTGTAAGATCAATAAACACAGTTGCTAATTGCTTTGTGGTGATATATCTTGACCTCTCGGGTCTGTTATCACGGACAGGGATTAGATACGTACTGTTACTAACGATCTTTCCATCACAGAACACTTAACTTCATAGCGTTTTAAACTACAGAAACCAGATGTTATTAAAATACCTATTTTCTGTGTCGGATATAGCACGTAGAAGTTGGTTGAGTTGTGTATTTCTTTTATTCTTTCCCGAAGTATCGCTGGTACTCACATATCGTCAAAGATAAAATAAATCATCCGGTTTAAAATCAGAATACAAAAGGAAAGGTACACAGAGCAAAATTTCCAAAACCACGTTTGTTTTTTGTACGCTGTACCAGGCCATGTCGTTCCTTTTTAAAGATCTTTAATTCCGTGTGGGCAATTCAAAGTTTGAACACCGCGACACACATTCACAGTTTAAACATATACGTGTTATTTTTGATAGAGAGGACTTAATTAACACTTTATTTACCGTAATTTAATATGTCACTCACCAAATGCCTATTGTCAAAGAGAAATCGATGACCATTCTCTAACACCGTAACAAATGTGTTATGTTTTTTGTACTGTTAAATCTAAAAGTGAAATTGCGAAAGCAAAATATTTATTTAGTGCAACCTAACTCACTACATTTTGAAAGCTTTACTTTAAAGTACACCTGTACCTCATGATAACTTTCGGGATCGCTTATTACATTTTAGACGTAGCTATCTTGATATTGTTGTCTGAATCTTGTCAATAACTTGTTAATTATTCTGCCAATATTGAAGTATGGTAATCTTCATGAATACTTGTAAAACAGTACGTGTACTGTATATGATCACAAATATGGTACCGGTTGGAAAATGCACACCGCCAAACAGCTGTATGTGTGGTTTACAACAGCAGAAAATCAATACGTTTTAAGGAAAAGCTTTACTGAAATTCTGAATAACTCATCCTTAGTCACTTTTATCAAGCACACAACAATAAGTGGGAGGGGGTAAATTTATTTAAATAAATGTATACTGAATATAAAAAACTGAAAACTAAGATTCGAAAAAAATTGTAATGTATATAAACATTGTATATCATATATTAATATATTTGCCATCATTTTCAACTTTTCAAATGATGAGCACGATCTCAACATCTCGACCAATTCTGTCAGGCTCGGAATCCTTTTCTTGACTGGACTGTCGTTTACGTTCTTTGTTGAGAGAGGAAAATACATCTATTATCATGGAAATCTTAAAATAATACTATTTTGTGTGGGATGTTGTCCAAAACAACTAAACCATGAACAGGGAAGAGCATATACAAAAAGATTATTGATTTATTTTCAGAACTGTTAGACGATAGCGTGAATAACGAGGGATGAATGTGACATGTAAACTGCAAATCCGAATTGCATGTGTTATCTCAAATAAGAAACAAATTTCTTGAATCATCTGAGCGAAAATCTAGTAATGTATGTTGTAGTGCACATGGCGCAATGTATTCATGTCTATAATATGTATTGAAGAAACGTTTAACAATCTAGCTATTTTTCCATGTAAATAATAATACGAAGCACTCCACTATTAAGAATATTAAAAGAACAAAAAGAAACTTGAAACTGATGAACTGTCGAGCTTGTTCAATTATTAGTGTCAAACGAAATGGCTCTCTATGTACCACTTCCTGTTCCGGTTGGTGGTCTTCAATCCCCTCAGCTATCCCGTGAACACGTACTTCCGGTTTGTGTCGTCTGCTGCCATATCCCACCTGGTCCCTGCGTTGGCTTTTAAGTTGGTCAAGAGAAGCGCGAACTCTTGTGTAATCCTTCCACGTTAGACTGCTCCTTCTGTTTTCCTTCCGATATTCCCGGGGGTAGGGGTGCATTGCGTCAGTCGGTAGTGTTGCTGTTCATCAGAACAGACAGAGACGAGCTGTCCAAGACAAACATGTCATTAAGTATCCTCACTACATACATATATGTATGAGACAGAGATAAAACATGATATATGTATATATACGGTCTTATCCTGCTGATACACAGCCAGCAATACGGATTATTCAAACTGCATATTAATTTGCGTCACGAGGCATACTAGTAACACTACTTTTTGGGAGAAAACCAACAAAACAACAACAACAAGCCTATCAGGTTATATGGTGGCACATATCTAAAAGTTATTTCCGACCACGCATATCAGTAGTGTAATGGTCTCCAATTAACTATAATATGTAGATTTAGCCATGTTGTTCTGGCATATCATTATAGCTTTGTATCCATCTTGTAATTATATATAAGTTATTGTGTTTTATTTAGGAAGCGCTCTTTTATAATGTTAAATAGGCAGGGAAATGATCTATGAAATGTAAATTAGACGGTTGTCATATTATCCCCTCATGACGCAATTCATCGAAAGCACAATGGAATCTGGGTTCAAAAATAAGATCATTGTTACTATAAACAAAAATGTTGCCGTCTACTCTCTACTTACTTCATTTTACATAGAAATATATTTTTCTTGATTACGAAAATATGCTATTTTGCTGTCGTTACTTAAATATCTGCCTTTATCTGCAAGCCGGAAGTTGTATAGCAACTACCATTTATTAATCTATCTATCCATCTACACATTTAAGCTAATATTTTCAATGTATCAAATTGTCCACATTGCTTCATTTCACGATATGGTATTTATCTGATTTTGTGCCATTGAGAGAAATTTTAGAAAAAGTCACGCCCATCAGACTAACACATGTATGTGATGCCAGCCGGATATTTATTCGGCAGCCGACACATAAATATCCAGTGGCTGCCGATCGTGGCGACCGCCAGAGAAAATATTCCGCAATCACGGAGAATATATTCCTATGCGAGTCTTATACGCTTCCGTAGATTATTTCCACGTATAAGAGAATTCATATCATCTGAATTATCTTCTAAAATGAAGACATCCTACCAGCATACGAGCAAAGTTGTGTAGAATCGGGACGCTAATAGGGTCCTTTCCTTACAATACTTCAGTACAGACACCAGGTAAAGATATGACACATCATAGTACTATAGTACATGACACAAGATAAGGAGGTGACACTAACATACTACTGCGTCACACGACCCAAGATAAAGATGCGACACTAACATACTACTGCGTCACACGACCCCAGATAAAGATGCGATGCAGACATACTACTGCGTCACACGACCCCAGATAAAGATATGACACTAACATACTACTGCGTCACACGACCCCAGATAAAGATGCGATGCAGACATACTACTGCGTCACACGACACCAGGTAAAGATGTGACGTTAACATACCACCGTCCTACACGACACCAGATAAAGATGTGACGTTAACATACTACCGTCATACACGACACCAGATGAAGATGTGACGTTAACATACCACCGTCATACACGACACCAGACGAAGATGTGACGTTAACATACCACCGTCCTACACGACACCAGATCAAGATGTGACGTTGACATACCCCCGTCCTACACGACACCAGGTAAAGATGTGACGCTAACGTACCACCGTCCTACACGACACCAGATAAAGATGTGACGCAAACAAACTACCGTCCTACACGACACCAGATAAAGATGTGACATTAACATACCACCGTCCTACACGACACCAGATAAAGATGTGACGCTAACATACCACCGTCCTACACGACACCAGACGAAGATGTGACGTTAACATACTACCGTCCTACACGACATCAGATAAAGATGTGACGCTAACATACCACCGTCCTACACGACGCCAGATAAAGATATGACGCTAACATACCACCATCCTACACGACACAGGTAAAGATGTGACGTTACCATACCACCGTCCTACACGACCCCAGATAAAGATGTGTAGCTAACATACTACCGTCCTACACGACACCAGTTAAAGATGTGACGCTAACATACCACCGTCCTACACGACACCAGATCAAGATGTGACGCTAACATACTACCGTCCTACACGACAACAGACGAAGATGTGACGTTAACATACCACCGTCCTACACGACACCAGATAAAGATGTAACGCGAACATACTACCGTCCTACACGACAGTGACACCAGGTAAAGATGTGACGTTAACATACCACCGTCCTACACGACACTAGGTAAAGATGTGACGTTAACATACTACCGTCATACACGACACCAGATGAAGATGTGACGTTAACATACCACCGTCATACACGACACCAGACGAAGATGTGACGTTAACATACTACCGTCCTACACGACACCAGATAAAGATGTGACGTTAACATACCACCGTCCTACACGACACCAGATAAAGATGTGACGTTAACATACCACCGTCCTACACGACACCAGATAAAGATGTGACGCTAACATACTACCGTCCTACACGACATCAGATAAAGATGTGACGCTAACATACCACCGTCCTACACGACGCCAGATAAAGATATGACGCTAACATACCACCATCCTACACGACACAGGTAAAGATGTGACGTTACCATACCACCGTCCTACACGACCCCAGATAAAGATGTGTAGCTAACATACTACCGTCCTACACGACACCAGTTAAAGATGTGACGCTAACATACCACCGTCCTACACGACACCAGATGAAGATGTGACGCTAACATACTACCGCCCTACACGACAACAGACGAAGATGTGACGTTAACATACCACCGTCCTACACGACACCAGATAAAGATGTAACGCGAACATACTACCGTCCTACACGACAGTGACACCAGGTAAAGATGTGACGTTAACATACCACCGTCCTACACGACACCAGGTAAAGATGTGACGTTAACATACTACCGTCATACACGACACCAGATGAAGATGTGACGTTAACATACCACCGTCATACACGACACCAGACGAAGATGTGACGTTAACATACTACCGTCCTACACGACACCAGATAAAGATGTGACGTTAACATACCACCGTCCTACACGACACCAGATAAAGATGTGACGTTAACATACCACCGTCCTACACGACACCAGATAAAGATGTGACGCTAACATACTACCGTCCTACACGACACCAGATAAAGATGTGACGTTAACATACCACCGTCCTACACGACACCAGACGAAGATGTGACGTTAACATACTACCGTCCTACACGACTCCAGATGAAGATGTGACGTTAACATTCTACCGTACTACACGACACCAGATAAAGATGTGACGCTAACATACCACCGTCCTACACGACCCCAGGTAAGATGTGACGTTAACATACCACCGTCCTACACGACACCAGATAAAGATGTGACGCTAACATACTACCGTCCTACACGACACCAGACGAAGATGTGACGTTAACATACCACCACCCTACACGACACCAGACGAAGATGTGCCGTTAACAAACTACCGTCCTACACGACACCAGGTAAAAATATGACGTTAACATACCACCGTCCTACACGACACCAGATAAAGATGTGACGCTAACATACTACCGTCCTACACGACACCAGATAAAGATATGACGCTATTGATAACATCAGTGTACTGCATTACTCTAACAAAATGAAAATGAAAATGCTAACTTACGTTCGATAGGTTTCCGACGTCTTCTTCATCAGAATGACAGCACAAGCTTAATAGGACGATTTAGTGATGACAGATTCTTATGGTGGTCGCTCACTGCCCCATCGGAGATCGCCAGTCTTTTACGTGGATTGATCAGTGACTTACATGTTATGATACTAAGCAATACAGAGGGAAATGACCAATCCCATTCATTTATGCCACTTACGATCCGCCAATGGTAGCGCTCCCTTGCCTAATCTCTGTAGAGTATACGTTAGTAATGCCAGGGACTGTTTTCTGTAACTAAGATTGAGTTTGCTATTGATATAGAAATCAAGGAATTATACAATAGTAATTTGTAAAACGCAATTAATCGGTTTCCTCGGATGTGTTAACGCATACCACATAAGCAAGACGGGAAAGCAATTAAAGGCGGTCACAACAGCAGAAACAGAACTGTTCGATCGTTACCTGAAATAACGTAGGATTTGTTTTGTACGAGATGGCTTGGATTAAGGCATACATACATTTCACCGCGGTGCCATCTTTACTTTAAAACTCAGCTGGGATCGCCTCTAATCGCTCCACAAAACGGAATACACATCGGTAAAACGTGTATTTTATTACCGTCCCAGACAAAGGAGACTCGCTTTATGTAACATCATTAAACAGCACCAGAAATCTAAGTACTATGAATAGATCCCACAGGGCCAGTAACTTAAGCTTCCCCTTCCCTTGCCATTATTCGTGTAATTATTGTATGTAATTGTCCCGAAATATCCCGTACATGAAATAATGTTATAGTTAGCTCGTGCAATTATAAACGCTCGTGTGCTTTACATTAAAAAATCACAAGTTCATTATTTGTCATTAGTAACTCCCAATGGTGATCATTTGTATAGTAACACTATCGCTTTGTAGAAGACTAGTTACACGTTTCAACTTTAGCATCTTAAATTTGTAACTACATTTTACAAATGAATTCAAATCAGGTAACCCTACATCGCCGGGTATCCACAGTTGATTGTACTTTGATTTGAATACAGAAAAAATGTCTTGATAAGTATATATACGAATTACCAAATGTTATTAAATTTTCAGAAATAATAAGTTAAGAAATATGTATTTATAAAAAAATATGTTTCAAAAAGTCTCATCATCTGTCCTCCATATGCTTCAAATTTGCTTTGTTTGTACATTGTTGTAAATATGATTTTCTCTGTACATCTAATGTGTACTACGGTACGGCTGATTGCACTACCACCGGTTCAATCGTACTGACCAGGCGCCGGTGCATACACCTGGGCGTCGATGAATTTTACTCCCGGGCAACGATAATTTCTATAGAAAATGAACGCCGAAGACGGGATCGGAAGAACGGCTGAGATATTTTTTTCCCTTTTTTGATGTGATAATGTTGTCCTTCAATGAAAATAACCCGACCACGGAACAATATGATAAATTGGCTATAACTTGCAAAGATAACGGACAGGAAAAACACCTCTCATTTTTTGCTAATTCGCCCACCGTGTAGGCGGGTATGACCAAATTATGCCGCAATCCACGAATTATGCAACATATACAGCAAAATCCGCTATCGAAATGACTGTAAATCTCACAGTTTATCGGAATTAATTATTTTGACATTGTCAAGTCTTATCGGATTGATTGGTAATAGTCAAATAGGAAAATTAAACATTTCCGTATTTTACACCTGTGGCGACGAAGACGCTCTTGAGCTTTACACCCGGGCGCCGCAATAGGTTTCAAAAGAAGGCAGTTAAATGCTTAATTCTTATTGTCATACCTCTTACCAAGGCAAAATAACGGAATAACGCACTTTGGTCTCCATAACTGTGCCAAGTCTTGTCAAATTGATTTCCAATTCAGAGGATATCCGGTTGAATATAAAACTGTTGACTCTCAATTTACGTGAAATTAGCCTTGTACTTTCTGTTCCTCTACGATACTCTACTATGGCAAGCCAAAGTGGGAAAAAAGTCACTATTTATGGATATCCATAAATGAATTATGGATATCCATAAATAATTATAAATATCCATAATTAATTCTAATATCCATAATTGGATTTATGGATATCCATAATTCATTAATGGATATTAGCAAGAGATTTATGAATATTAAAAAATGAATTATGGATATCCATAATTCAAGCTGAATTATGGATATCCATAAATCAATTTTGAATATCCATAAATGAATTATGGATATCCATAAATAGTGACTTGTTTTCCACTTTGGGTTGCCATACTCTACGATAGAGTCTGGTAGAAGAAGGGAAATCGCATGTCTAATTTAAATTGGATTGTGTTGTCTCCGTATCCAGATTAGCGTGGAGATCATGTACCTATAATGCAGTAGTACAAATTGATTTTTATATAACATTCATCATTGTGTATTTAATAAGACTTCATGTAATGCCTCAAAGAGCAACGTGACACATCGCACAATCGAAGATAACTTGGTTGGATATTCCATATACATTAGAAGTTACATGTGATCAGGAACAAAATCAAGCTGAATGTTAATTATATTGCTAAACTTGACGTCATTGATCATGGTTAGGTAGGTATTAATAATATACACTTTTTGTATATGAATAGTCAGAACCATCTCAATATTTCGAGTTGGTATCTGCAGAGACATACACATATATATATGTCTCTGGTATCTGGAAATCATGGAGGGATTCCGATCTCAGAAAACTTTACGAGAAAGGAAAGAGAATCATTAAACATACATTGTATGTTTAATATAGAGTAAGTAAAAAGACAAAGAAATTAAGTTAATAACAAACACAAGAATGCAACAGAAATGTTTGATGACAGTGATATATGATACCTGTGTTATTACATACATAGAGGTTACACAACCATAGCCAACAACCACTCGTTGTGTAACCTCTATGTATTGTGGTAGAAAATATATATGTACACTGCATCTGTGAATTTTTGTTTTTGTAAGTCAAAAGTTCCAGATACATGAACTCGGGGGAATACGACTACTTCAGTTTCAATTTTCAATTTTTTATTTAACTTTAGGCCTTACAGCCCATCAGTATAAATACATGTATAACAACAATAAAATAAATATGACGTATATGTCGTGATTGTTAATTATACACATGTAATAGCGGTGACCCTAGTGACCAATTCCACCCTAAATATTAAAGCCACACAGGTGGTCTGAACTAGTGGTCCAAAAGGGGCCGTTCATAATTAATGATTTTAAAAAAATATAAAGATGTTTGATATGTAATATGAAATCAAAATAATTAGGTTACCTAGCTGACAAAGAATTGTATACATGGAATTTATATAACATCTTACTATCTACAACATATGCTAGGCCACTAGAATTTGAAATATCACCAAGAAAATCTGGTGGTTCCGCTGGACAAAAGATAAGGATAATGAATAACACACGTCGTTCATATTACTTCAGGTAGACAAACCTTCATATCACCCTGCCAAGAGGGCAATTAATGTATATCAACCTACTGTGGGTTGGTAATACCAATTTAATAACCGGCGACGTCCTTTCGATAACCTACTGCGGGCGGCTGATATACAACATTCGCTGTCAAACAAGTGAAGGTTTGAATACTAACCAACTAGCTATCTTTATTTAGAAAAAAAGGCTCGAGAACGGAACCCTGAGTGACACATGCAGTAAAGTGCCAATTCACTGTTAAAAATCGATTGTTGATGATGATCAAGAATAGAAATCAAAGTTTCAACTTTATTATGATGTTGAGCAAGGGACATATAATAAATATTTTCTCTATAATAAGTAAAAAGTCATTATTATAAATAAATTTAATCTCTTTTATTTTGACTTTATTTTAACATCTGGTTACATCACACTTTAAGAAAAAATACATACAATTTTCTTTTTGACACATTATAATTGATACAGTGAAGAACATATCTAACTTATAACTGCTGTATGTGGTAAAAATTTTGGATTTTCAAAAATTTTAATAAAAGAAACTTGTAATTTCAATGAAGAAAACAATCGATTTCAGAATTTCATCTAATAATGTTGATTATCCGTGAAATAAAAAAAAAAATTTCTATGCATTGTGAAATTAAAAAAATATTTCTATGTTTTTTATTTTTCTATGCATTGTGAAATTCAAAAACTAAGAGAGCTTTATTGAATTCCTAATGTGTTTGTAATAGTTTTTTGGTTATTATAGTCATTGTTTTAACAAGAATAATATTAGATAATCACGGTAAGACGGTGATTTTACAACCGTAATCACTGCCTAATTAATGACAGCTAACAGAGATGATTAACCTCCAAATGAAAACAGCAGGCAGTAAAACAAAACACGTGTTTCCTCAAACAACGCTTTGATGTACAAGCTTATGTATAGGTACTAGAAGCAATTGTGTGTTTAATGCCATAATGAAATAATTATGTTGCCTGGAAAGTTGGGAGGGGGTGTGGCGAGATCAAAGGCGGTTGATTCGGCCAATCAGGGCTGCGGAAACTGTTCGAACACAGAAATCTATGACGTCACATATTTTGTCTCTTTATCCTTGTGTAGAAAACAAAGTTTACTCATAATATTCTTGCAATTTCTGCAACAGAACACACGACGCCTTTTTCAACGACAGACAAGTGAAAGTGCTCATCAAGAAATGTAAGTACTTTATTTTGACATGTGTCTTTTATTCAAAGCATAATTCGTAAACGATAATTCCCCAAAATGCTAAAAATAGCCAACTTGTGGGATTCCGTTGGAGCTTTGGTTTGATTATGATATATTAATACTGTATCAGATTCACAATGGTCAAGTTGACCTTTGTTAATATAGACAGCAGGTACAAACATTAAAATTACATAAATAGGCCGACTGTATTTACAGCAGTCAGCTACATTCTGGTAGAGACGTATTATAATATTAAAACAATAGATATGTCCCTGATTTTAGTGACAGGTAAGATCAAGATGTTTGTGAGATACAATTTGTTTTCAACTTTTTACCGACCATAGGCCTATTTGAAATAGATCTAGATAAGACAGGGGCCTAACCAAAAGTAGAGTCGAGTAAAGCCTAAAGGTGTCTATGCGCTCATCACCGTTATTAGACTATTGTCACTGATGCCAATGGTACTCATTTAATAAACGAGTCATTATCAGAAAGTTCCAAATGTCTGTGTGTATATAATCAGAGACATATAGGCCTATAGATAACTGTCGTAACAACCTTTATTTAACACTACCACCTCCTGTGCCAGCTCACACTTCACTTCTGAACTGGATATTTTCCCCTGATCACTAAAGACTTCAAAGCCAAAGGGTATACCTTCCTCCACTGACATCTGACAAATCTAAAGTAACTTCAGTTATATGGCCATATTGGTTCAAATGTTTTTGAAAAATAACTGTACATGTACATGCATCTGATAAGTGACAGTTGATCTGCTGCAGGTTATGAAATACAATGCAATTATATAGAGAATACATGATCAGTGTCTTAAGATATAAGCTGTATTTTGGCGAGGGTAAAGAAAGACAAAAGTGGCGAGCCAAAAATACAGCTGATATTTTAAGACACTCAGACCATGTATTCTATTTATCCTGCAACAGTTACTCTATCAAAAATATACATTTTGAAGTGAAACGGTATCAACAATGATCCAAATATGTTCGCCTTTTAAACGTTTTTTCACTTGGAAGTAGGTCAGTCGAATTGACGCACATCATGCTAAAATTCCAAAATACAGCTGTTTTCCGTCACTGCCGTATACAGCAAAAATATATATGGTGGGTGTATTCAGACAATGCGGTGGCAGTTGCAGGATAAAAATTGATAGGGTGTACCTGTTGAATGTTCTCCTGTTATAAATAAAATAATAAAAACAAATGCTTCAAATGGCCAGAATGATGGCATGTATCGGATTTTCCTACAAGAAAATCTGGGTCCGTTAGCTATATAGAAGGACCCATTCTCCTAATGAAAATCTTGTGAATTTGCCACTGAAAATTCCCAATAAAGGTCAATTTTTCAAGATTTAATATGCAGGATATACATGTATATATAGCTATTAAGGCATCTTGGATTATGTAAGTCAGTGCATCAGAAATGTGAAGAGTCAAAACATATGTCAAATAGACATGTCCCTTCAATTTCAAGAGTCAAATAGACTTTTGGAGAGTCAAAAACACACACTCAGGGGTCTACTGGCATGGACGCCCTGGTAAGTTCCTATAGGGTAACTGCCTAATGGGTCTTACCCTAGTTTTATTTGAGTGGTATGGTCAATTCATATTGCCTGTCTTTAGATAGGTTTAAAACTAATAATAGACTTATATATTCTAAAAGAACTGTTAAAATTATTCATGTAGGTTTGGTCAAGTTATAATGAGTTTTATAATTAAAATGGAATTTGGTTAATTTACAGATCAATCTAACATCATGGCCACATGTACCAGCAAAGGCTTGAGGTCCAGACCAGAGAAACAGCATTATGTGATACCTGGTAAGTCATCTATAGGTTGCAGGCAAAATTATTATAAGTTATGATCAGGAAATATAAAATAAATCTTTTTTGACATTCAGCAGGAATGTTGATTCTGCAATTTTTGCAAAAGTTAATGTGCTGTTTATTTCAGTATTTGAATCTTATCCTAAAGTTTTTTACTGATTTTGTGTTATATTGAAACTTGCATTGTTAGCATTTATAATCACAATATGATTAGTAGTTTCACGAGTGGCATTTTGATTCAATAATGTTTTCAAGAATTATTTCCCTTTGCATTGGTTATTTCTGTTTCTGGGATCTCCGTCTGTCGTAATCTCTATGAAATAGCTCTTTTGGTTTATCATTGTATTTATGATAAATACTTTATGCTCCATGCTATATGTTTCCTTCCCATGCTTCAAGAAAAACATATGTTAGTGAAAGTTAGTATGTAACTTCAGTATGTATAGACAAAGGTCACTGTTACTATTTGTAGTGGGGAGGGGGGTAAGGAGCATGTATTGCTTTAGCAATACTGATACCCAGCATGCTTGTTTTAATTAACCTTGATGAGTAAGTATCGGACCAAGTGAAATATGCCGTTTTTTTTCATAGCTCAAGTATAAGTATGTGTCAGACACAAATCCAAATTCTCCATTTTAACTTATTTTTTCAAATATAAAATTCACATACAGGAAAAACCTCAAGATCCAATCAAGTTGTTTTTGGAAGTACTGATAAGTTCCACTGTTGCCCTTGTTTACAAATTATAAATTATAGCAGCAAAAGTTTATTCAGTACAATCATAATGAATCTTATCTGGAGATCTCCTAACCCACAGTTTTTAACCGATCTCCTTGAAAATTGGCTGACTTTATAATATTGGTCTTTTTAAAATTTCCTGGGTGGCATTTTGGTTCAACAATTTTTTTTCAATCTTGCCCAATGTTTATTTTAGTGTTTAATCTTAATTTTGATTGTACAGAAATGTTTGGAAATTATTTTAAAAGAATATCTATAAAATTTATACTTGCTGGCATTCTAATGGCTTAATATTAATTAAGTAGTATTTTGTTTGAAGAATTCTTGTTATTCTTTCATATTTTATGCATTTTGATACAAGAATCCATGTCGTTTTAGCATCTGATAAAAGTGAATATTGTTACATCTTAACTATACATATTCTAGATCTGTCATTTGATCAAAACAGGCATATATATGTTGTTCAAGCCTAGCTGTACCCTTTGGCATTGATAGGTGTATATTGTGCCATTCTAGCTGTACTCTTTGGCATTGATAGGTGTATATTGTGCCATTCTAGCTGTACCCTTTGGCATTGATAGGTGTATATTGTGCCATTCTAGCTGTACCCTTTGACATTGATAGGTGTATATTGCGCCATTCTAGCTGTACCCTTTGACATTGATAGGTGTATATTGTGCCATTCTAGCTGTACCCTTTGGCATTGATAGGTGTATATTGTGCCATTCTAGCTGTACCCTTTGGCATTGATAGGTGTATATATATTGTGCCATTCTAGCTGTACTCTTTGGCATTGATAGGTGTACATGTATATATATTGTTACAGCCTAGCTGTACTCTTTGGCATTGATAGGCGTATATTGTGCCATTCTAGCAGTACTCTTTGGCATTGATAGATGTTTATTGTTCTACACTATAGAGCTAGATGTATTCTTTGGCATCCAACAAGCTTATATTGTTCCATGCTAAATAGCTGTAATCTTTGGCATCCTACAAGCTTATATTGTTCCATGTATTTTCTTAGTTTAAAGAAGCTTGATTCATATGCTTAATACATTTTTTTCAGTACATTAGAATATCAAGATTTTCTCTCCTTAACAATATCTTTCTTTCTTTTTTTTCTTTTTTTTTTTTTTACAAAATCTGATCTTACATTTCTTTGTATACAATTGTATGTATTTAAATTAACCTTTTTTATTTAAAGCAAAACGCAATATCGACAAGTTGATTGATGAACAGCGTATTTTGAGTGTGAAGCTCTCCAACGCACATACCGAAGATACTCCACAGCCTACAGAAACATTGCACTCGCCAGTTTCCCGGAAACAGAGGCATGTCAGCTTCAAGGTATGTCAAAAGTCGTACACTTTATTACAAAACAACATCATTGTATCCATGTGCTACAGAATTATACTATTCATTCATATTTTTTTCTCACAAAAAAATAGTTAAATGTTTTTTGATAAAATTAAGGGTGTTTAATTATTTGCTATAGGAATATACTGGGTACCTCAATATATTTTTTATGTTATGGAGGTATAACACAAAGAAAAAAAACAGAGTGTACTCAAAGATAAACTGCAAAGCAAAACATAAAAGATATATTCAAGTTAATCCTTATAATTTAATACAGATATATCCCCTGAAAAAAATCACTTTTATTGATGGACTCTTACAAATCATTACCGTGGTACGCTGTTCCATCTGCCAATCAAAAGTTACGTTACAAAAGGCGACTTCATTTTTTTACATTATTGCATCATTTTTTTACATTATTCACTGAAAACATAAATGTCTAAGCCATTGAAAATGCTTGTTACAAACAAGATTGAATTATTAAAGTGAATACTCACCCTATATATTATAGCAATATGCGAAACTTTTGATGAAACACATAGGACCGAAAGAGAATGTGTCTGACGAAAAAAACAAAGACAACAACAAAACTACACCGTATTTGCTTCAAATTTTCTTCTTCCTTTGCATATTTTTAATGTCAGGATGCCTTTGGCACCTGCCGTTATAGTCGTGGTGGGTAAATTTTGTTAGTGACACATTTGTTTCCGGCTAATAAATTCCTCTTTTCTGTAATACATCCGCAGCCTAATATAGTTCCTATTTTGACAGCAATTATTGATACGATTTAACTGATGGTTCCCGTGTTTACTGCAATTATTTAAAATGAAATATGAATGTTTGGTGTTCTAGACTATTTTAGATTGTAAACATAAACAATTCCTCACCAGTATATGCAATTTTGTTGGCATAGGATTATGTAGTTCTGTCTCAATCCTGCCTTGAAAACGAAAGTGAAAAGTTCAGTTTGATCGTCGTCCCCAGATAAACTATCCGCATGTCTTAGACTCATCCTGAGTTCATATTCATGAACATTTCCTATAAGCCTTAAACCAACCGTGTTTACGTAGTAAAATGTTTTCAATTCTATAAATAGCTTTGCAGCGGAACAAGGATAACTTCAGCTGTCACGTGACTAATCATGTGATCATTAGCCAAAATGGCGGTTATGTCTAATGTAACTAAACCAGCGATCGTTCACAGTTTCATATTTATTTGTATGTCGCTAGAATACAGAAGAAATAACAACAGGAATTGAAGGCAAGTTGTTACAAACTACATTGCCGTTTTTCATGAGGATTTTATTAAATAAGATTATTATTTGTTAATTTGAAAAGAATCTAATAGTGACTGATGTACTGGCGATTTTGTTTGTCAAAACTAGGCCTATTAATATTGTCTCGTCGGACAGCGTGACCGATACCGCAACCACAGTTTTCTATCGGAGGTAAATTATTTGCATTTTCAATGTCACTAGGGGTCATAAAATAGATTTTTGCTGGGCCTAATTAACATCTTATAATATAAATAAAAAACTTTGGCTGTGTACATCTTGGATTTTATCTCTGATTGTTCATGTAACTGTTAATAGACGGATTTGTCTTTAAGTTGATTTTTTTCCAAAGTTTACAAGCAGCTTTGCTGATTCAGAAGTATATCAATAATCTTCCACAAACATTAAATAATAACATCAGGGAAAGAACTATACTCAGCTATTGGAAAGTTTTCAGCACATAAATATGTTAATCATACATGTTTTCTTGAATATATATAGAATAGGAATAACCAGATTAAGACATTTCATCTGATACAAATGTAACTGTCTGACTATAAAATCCCATTGTAAATCTCTTATTTCATGACCTCAGACCCTGATGTTTCTCAGGGCCTTTGGCCCTTTGATTCTACAAGTTTTCAAACGTTTCGGAGACCAGAACTGGAAAAACTAAACTAAGTGACAAATCGTATACAAGACATTTAGTCCAGTTAATTGAAACAAATTATCAGTCTGAAGAAAGTTTTACTGGTCGGGTCTGGCATACACTAGTGTCGTAGTTGGACTTTTGATATAGAACAACTCATCTACACTGAAAGCTTAAAGTTTATATCAGTTCAGGAAAACACCATACTGTAGCTATATATAGCTTTTGCTTCCAAACCATTTCATCACAAACTAGACAAAAGTATTAAACCGTTCATGTTATTTACTTTCTGAATGAATTTGATGAATCTTTACAAACATTTTGTCTTGTGTCTACCTTGCAGAACTTTCAATATTGACATATGTCTGGCCAATAGTTGGGGTATATGTACATGTACATACCAAAACAATATATCTTGTGCTAGTCATCATTCTTGAAACCATGCTATATTTTGCATAGCTTAATAATTTCCTTTGAACATCAGACAAGTTGGAATATGGACATATATTATCCTTGTTTTGATATACAGGAGCCGCTTGAGGTCGTTTCTGTCATTATTGAGCCAGAGGAGGAGACCTTTACCAGAACAGAGAAGCACCGCCACCCCTCTGGGGACTCTGGTATTGGATCATTGAACCTAGACTTGTGTGTTGAGGACAGTACCAGACTTACCAGTGATGTTGCTCAGTACCCAGACAGCCATAGGAAGCTCCTCATCAAGGCTCACACAGGTTAGTTATACTATACTAATGAGTTTTGTACAGTCACAAGTTTGTGTTTGAATGTCTGATTAAAATAAACGAAAGCTTAAAATGTGTTATTGTAAACATACTCACAACCTATTTTTAATTATGCCTCCGCCATGAAATGTGGGGGCATATAGTACCCATGTCCGTCCCATCCCATCGCGTCCATGTCCTGTCGCGATAAATTGTTACTAGCTAATCTCAGGAACTGCTGATACGGTCCTCACCAAACTATTCTTCAGGGTGTCAAGTGGCAGTGGGGACATTTATGTCTTACAAACATTTTCTAGTTAAAAAGATAAAATGTATTAGGTCAAAATATATTTTAAGACAAAAAGATTTGACACAGCTTGTGGCAATATTAAATATTAAAATGTATTCCTGTTTGCTGATAGAGAGTTTATTTTAAAACACTGATTTTTTTCATTTTTCATCAATGTCAAACTTATAATTTCACCATCAATGTCAAACTTATAATTTCACCATCAATGTCAAACTTATAATTTCACCATCAATGTCAAACTATTAATTTCACCATCAATGTCACACTTATAATTACATCATAAATGTCAAACTCATAATTACATCATAAATGTCAAACTTATATAACTTCACAAATGTCAAACTTCTAATTAAATCATAAATGTCTAACTCATAATTACATCATAAATGTCAAACTTATATAACTTCACAAATGTCAAACTTCTAATTAAATCATAAATGTCTAACTCATAATTACATCATAAATGTCAAACTTATATAACTTCACAAATGTCAAACTTCTAATTAAATCATAAATGTCTAACTGAACATTTCATCATCAATGTTAAACTTTATAATTTCTTGTTGCAGACATGTCTTCCTTGACTGAGAAGGAGAAGAGGAGTGTACTGAGGATGTTGCTTGTCCAGGTGTGGAGGAAAGAGGGATTCGAGGAGAAAGCTGCTTACACTTGTTCATGTCTCATACAGGTACACAGCAAAATACCACCACTTACTTATTGTCTGGGCTTATGAACAAGTATTTGTTGTTTCTACTGAAAAGCATTAGATATGGATTGTCTTATTGCTAGACATGGACATTGCTGGATAAACACAGACAAATTCAACATTATATAAAACACAGGCAGTAAGTTTAGACCACTTGATGCAAAGGGGAATCTTATATTATATAGTATGAGAAATATGTGCACTGATCATGAGTTGTATGGTTTAAGATCTAATTGTGAAAATGTTAAACCAATGGCCAATTCCACAATCTGACCATTTATGAAAAGGTCAATAAGATAAGCAATGCTACCACAAATACTGGTTCTGGTATAAGTCCCTTAATATAGTTACATAGTTTGATAGTCTAAATGGAGCAATATATTTGAATGCTTTACATATATTGTTTATCCTAAAATTGTCTTCCTTATTTAAATGAGTTCAATGAGTATAATCCACACACAATATTTTGTTTGTTATCATCAAGTTTTTGATTAACAGAGAGAGGTGGATTCGGAACAAGACGACTCCTTCTGTAGAGTGGTAGAGACAAGTTGTTCTGGCCTCATCCGAGACTCCGCCACGCTGAAGGACCAATTTCACCAGTGGAAGAAGTTCATCACCTTCCTGCATCATCTGTCCTGCAACATGAAATCTATGGAACTCCACAACCGTCTCCAGTGTTTGGTGTCCCACGCTCTGAATGTTACCCTAGCCCTTCTTCTACCGTGATACTTTACCACTGTGATAGAGTGTCTTGTGACTGATCTCTGGTTGTGTTACACTTGTATAAATTTCAATATTGATTTTTACAGACCAACAGAGACATCTCGTGTTACCTTCTACGATTGTCCATCATTGGTATTTGTATACATTAATCAAAAACCTGAATGTGGCGATTGGACAGTTGCATTAGATTTTCAAGCTATAGAATGAGTACTAGATCATTACAAGTAAATTAGTCTCTGTTCAGTTAAAAATGTACGTGTACAATTCTTCTCATGTTTATTTTCCTCTCACACTACACCAACTACTATAAACAGTGCTATTCTGTTAAGGCCTATGTTATACCAACAAGTATACAATTAATGTACTAAAAGTTGAAAATGTGACAATTTTCAGGTGCTTGGTATGTATATATATATATAATTTTTAATTGTTTTATTTTTAGATGATGATTTACTGTTGTATATAGTGCTGAAAAACACTTAAGGTTGAAGTCAAGGAACCAAGAATGTGCCTTTCGATTTATTGTTTTCTGTGAATACTCTGAAAAATGTGTTTAGTTAGTGTTATACTGGTAATGTTCTGTGATATATCTTGTGAAGGGATGAGGATTTGTTATATAATTATGATCTAGAATATTTCTAGTTATCTCATTAAATTTTACTATCGGGTCCAACTCAAAGTAAATCTTGAAATGAAAGTGATTGTGAAAGTGATGTTTTAGTTTCTGAAGTATGATTATGAAAGTAAGAAGTTCCTGAAGTGTGATGGATTTTAAGTTAGGTAGTCCATGCAGTTATAAGGTATTTGAGTGATGTATTCCATGCTGTTATGAGATATTTGAGTGATGTATTCCATGCTGTTATGAGATATTGGTGATGTATTCCATGCTGTTATGAGATATTGGTGATCTAGTCCATGCTGTTATGATCATGAGGTATCAGAGATTAGTCCATGTTATGATATATGGTGATCTGTTCTATGTGGTTATGAGGTATTGTTGGTCTAGTCCATGATGTTGTGAGGTATCAGTGATCTAGTCCATGATGTTGTGAGGTATCGGTGATCTAGTCCATGATGTTATGAGGTATCAGTGATCTAGTCCATGATGTTGTGAGTTATCAGTGATCTAGTCCATGATGTTGTGAGTTATCGGTGATCTAGTCCATGATGTTATGAGGTATCAGTGATCTAGTCCATGATGTTATGAGGTATCAGTAATCTAGTCCATGATGTTGTGAGGTATCAGTGATCTAGTCCATGATGTTATGAGGTATCGGTGATCTAGTCCATGATGTTATGAGGTATCAGTGATCTAGTCCATGATGTTATGAGGTATCAGTGAAGTAGTCCATGATGTTATGAGGTATCAGTGAAGTAGTCCATGATGTTATGAGGTATCGGTGATCTAGTCCATGATGTTATGAGGTATCAGTGATCTAGTCAATGATGTTATGAGGTATCCATGATCTAGTCCATGATGTTGTGAGGTATCAGTGATCTAGTCCATGATGTTGTGAGGTATCAGTGATCTAGTCCATGATGTTGTGAGGTATCCGTGATCTAGTCCATGATGTTGTGAGGTATCAGTGATCTAGTCCATGATGTTGTGAGGTATCAGTGATCTAGTCAAGGTGTTGTGAGGTATCAGAGATTAGTCCATGATGTGAGATATCGGTGATCTATTCTATGTGGTATTGTTGATCTAGTCCATGTAGTATGTTAGTTTTATCTATATGCCATCACAGGAACTGTTCTTACTGGTTGTAAGATATTGTTTTTTGTAATGTGTTTGGTTTAACATAGTTTTAGTAATGGTCAAGCAGTTGTTCATTAAGTTTTAGTAATTGTTGATTATTAAGTTTTAGTTATTGTAGGTGTACAGAGAATGTTTTAGTTAGGACTAGGGTGCTAACCATTCCATGTTCTATAATCATTTCACATTTATCTCTTGATCAGGGAATTAAAATTTTGATGATATAAAATGTGTCTGCTGTTGTTGATGGTTTCTCCACAAGTTTGGAAATGGCTGTATATATACATGTGCATGTACCTAGTTTGTAATTTTGTTAATTATTTTACTCCATCATCTGTGGTTTAAGGCTATTTTCAGAATTTGAAGATCCATCAAACTAGCGATATCAGGGACATCTGTTATTATGATATTCATGACATATCTTAACAAATAAAGATAACTCTGGGCGTCCTGCAATGTACAGTTTATTTTTCAACAATTTCTTCATATCAACATAGGCATTCTCAGATCTCTCAGATAATTTGCTGTCCTTGCTTTAAGACAACATTAGATATATTCTAATTAGCATTTCACACCTAGTCGACTATCCAGACATAGTAAACCTTATTACTTAGGACTATGTTCACACCGAGTCGACTGGTATCTAGACATGTAGTCAACCTTGATCTCTTTATATAGGACGATGTTTACACCGAGTCGACTGGTATCTTGACATGTAGTCAGCTGCTTTATATAGGACAATGTTCACACCGAGTCAACTGGTATCTAGACATGTAGTCAGCCTCTTTATATAGGACGATGTTCACACCGAGTCGACTGGTATAGATCTAGAGTCTAGACATGTAGTCAACCCCTTTATATAGGATGATGGTCACACCGAGTCGACTGGTATCTAGACATGTAGTCAGCCGCTTTATATAGGACGATGTTTACACAGAGTCGACTGGTATCTTGACATGTAGTCAGCCTCTTTATATAGGATGATGTTCACACCGAGTCGACTGGTATCTAGACATGTAGTCAGCCGCTTTATATAGGACAATGTTTACACCGAGTCGACTGGTATCTAGACATGTAGTCAGCCTCTTTATATAGGACAATGTTTACACCGAGTCGACTGGTATCTAGACATGTAGTCAGCCTCTTTATATAGGACAATGTTCACACCGAGTCAACTGGTATAGATCTAGAGTCTATACATGTAGTCAACCTCTTTATATAGGACGATGGTCACACCGAGTCGACTGGTATCTTGACATGTAGTCAGCCTCTCTATATAGGACGATGTTTACACCGAGTCGACTGGTATCTAGACATGTAGTCAACCTCTTTATATAGGACGATGGTCACACCGATACGACTGGTATCTTGACATGTAGTCAACCTCACATATAACTGTTCCCCAGCAGTGTGTCTGTACAATTTTTTCCTAATTGAAAAATGAAAATTTTAAATTCCTTATTTTAAATAAATTCTGGAAGAAATAACTCGTTTGGAACCATGGAATCAAACTTGGCATCATCATAGAGGAGGAATGTATTGTTGCCAATACATTATGCATGTCACGATACTTAGCACCCACGGCTATCCCTAGACTTTATCACACGTACTGTAGCTATCCCTAGACTTTATCACATGTACTGTAGCTATCCCTAGACTTAATCACATGTACTGTAGCTATCCCTAGACTTTATCACATGTACTGTAGCTATCCCTAGACTTTATCACACGTACTGTAGCTATCCCTAGACTTTATCACACGTACTGTAGCTATCCCTAGACTTTATCACACGTACTGCAGCTATCCCTAGACTTAATCACATGTACTGTAGCTATCCCTAGACTTAATCACATGTACTGTAGCTATCCCTAGACTTAATCACGTGTACTGTAGCTATCCCTAGACTTAATCACATGTACTGTAGCTATCCCTAGACTTAATCACATGTACTGTAGCTATCCCTAGACTTAATCACGTGTACTGTAGCTATCCCTAGACTTAATTACGTGTACTGTAGCTATCCCTAGACTTAATCACATGTACTGTAGCTATCCCTAGACTTAATCACATGTACTGTAGCTATCCCTAGACTTTATCACACGTACTGTAGCTGTCCCTAGACTTTATCACACGTACTGTAGCTGTCCCTAGACTTTATCACACGTACTGTAGCTGTCCCTAGACTTTATCACACGTACTGTAGCTGTCCCTAGACTTTATCACACGTACTGTAGCTGTCCCTAGACTTTATCACACGTACTGTAGCTGTCCCTAGACTTATCACACGTACTGTAGCTATCCCTAGACTTAATCACATGTACTGTAGCTATCCCTAGACTTAATCACATGTACTGTAGCTATCCCTAGACTTAATCACATGTACTGTAGCTGTCCCTAGACTTAATCACACGTACTGTAGCTATCCCTAGACTTAATCACACGTACTGTAGCTATCCCTAGACTTTATCACACGTACTGTAGCTATCCCTAGACTTAATCACACGTACTGTAGCTATCCCTAGACTTAATCACATGTACTGTAGCTATCCCTAGACTTAATCACACGTACTGTAGCTATCCCTAGACTTAATCACATGTACTGTAGCTATCCCTAGACTTTATCACACGTACTGTAGCTATCCCTAGACTTTATCACATGTACTGTAGCTATCCCTAGACTTTATCACACGTACTGTAGTATTGTAATGTATTAGGTGACACAGGCAACACCAGCGAAGCTATGTTCATTAATGGAAATTTTGTTTTTCTATTATACTTATACACTGCCAAGGAACAGTCATTTAAAACAGTATATTGACACTAATATCATTTGGTTATGAAAAACTGAAGCTATACAAAACAATGGTGAATACAATAGGTTAGGTAGAAAACAAATTTAACTAAACAAAGTTCAATAACATCTTGAAGGGAGAAAAATATTTAAAAAAAAAAGAAAGAAGAGAGAGCTGAACTTCATTCATACAATCTGGCTGGATTTAATCAAAGGTTTGTACTGTTGGCTAGTAAAATATATTGCACAGGTATTTGAAAAAGTGAATAACAGTGTCCAGCAGGAAAATGATAAGCCAATGACATGGCCAACATCTAAAGTTTGGATTACAAACCTTTTAAGGACTGACTAATGACAATACCTAGTAGCAACATTTCATTACAAACTTTTTCTACCTAGACACGGTTCCGAACACAGTACAGTAGATAACGGAACTAAAAGATAATTTCTATGTAGCTAGTTCCTGGATAACTACACCCTCTGTATGTACAACATGTGTATGAGAATAAGATAAAGTGGGATATATGTTAGAACTAATAAAAGAGTTCATACCACATCAATTAATCTATCAATCACAATATTCACAACCGTTATATTCCTCCTTCACTGGGTAACACTATACAGTCACATTTAGTACATTTATGAAAATAAACTAAAGTAAAGTGAAGGTACAGGACAGAGTGGAACAAATTACAAAGTTACCAGGCAACACTAGTCAAGTTACCAGTGTAACACAAGTCAAGTTACCAGGCAACACTAGTCAAGTTACCAGTGTAACACTAATCAAGTTACCAGTAATAACACTAGTCAAGTTACCAGTGTAACACTAATCAAGTTACCAGTAATAACACTAGTCAAGTTACCAGTGTAACACAAGTCAAGTTACCAGTGTAACACTAGTAAAGTTACCAGTGTAACACTAGTCAAGTGACCAGTGTAACACCAGTCAAGTTACCAGTGTAACACTAGTCAAGTTACCAGTAATAACACTAGTCAAGTTACCAGTAATAACACTAGTCAAGTTACCAGTGTAACACAAGTCAAGTTACCAGTGTAACACTAGTCAAGTTACCAGTGTAACACTAGTCAAGTTACCAGTGTAACACAAGTCAAGTTACCAGTGTAACACTAGTCAAGTTACCAGTGTAACACTAGTCAAGTTACCAGGCAACACTAGTCAAGTTACCAGTGTAACACTAGTCAAGTTACCAGGCAACACTAGTCAAGTTACCAGTGTAACACTAGTCAAGTTACCAGTGTAACACTAGTCAAGTTACCAGTGTAACACTAGTCAAGTTACCAGTGTAACACTAGTCAAGTTACCAGTGTAACACTAGTCAAGTTACCAGGCAACACTAGTCAAGTTACCAGTGTAACACTAGTCAAGTTACCAGTGTAACACTAGTCAAGTTACCAGTGTAACACTAGTCAAGTTACCAGTGTAACACTAGTCAAGTTACCAGTGTAACACTAGTCAAGTTACCAGTGTAACACTAGTCAAGTTACCAGTGTAACACTAGTCAAGTTACCAGTGTAACACCAGTCAAGTTACCAGTGTAACACTAGTAAAGTTACCAGTGTAACACTAGTCAAGTTACTAGTAATAACACTAGTCAAGTTACCAGTGTAACACAAGTCAAGTTACCAGTGTAACACTAGTCAAGTTACCAGTGTAACACTAGTCAAGTTACCAGTAATAACACTAGTCAAGTTACCAGTGCAACACTAGTCAAGTTACCAGTGTAACACTAGTCAAGTTACCAGTGTAACACAAGTCAAGTTACCAGTGTAACACAAGTCAAGTTACCAGTGCAACACTAGTCAAGTTACCAGTGTAACACAAGTCAAGTTACCAGGCAACACTAGTCAAGTTACCAGTGTAACACTAGTCAAGTTACCAGTGTAACACTAGTCAAGTTACCAGTGTAACACAAGTCAAGTTACCAGTGTAACACTAGTCAAGTTACCAGTGTTACACTAGTCAAGTTACCAGGCAACACTAGTCAAGTTACCAGGCAACACTAGTCAAGTTACCAGTGTAACACTAGTCAAGTTACCAGTGTAACACTAGTCAAGTTACCAGTGTAACACTAGTCAAGTTACCAGTGTAACACTAGTCAAGTTACCAGTGTAACAACCAGTAACCAAGTTTACGTAGGGGGACTTAGTAACTAAGTTATACAATAACAGTTACCAGGTAACACATAGTAACCAAATAATTTGAGAAACTTTACCAGGTAATACTTATTAACCAAATAATACAAGAACAGTTACCAGGTAACACATAGTAACCAAATAATACAAGAACAGTTACCAGGTAACACTTAGTAACCAAATAATACAAAAACAGTTACCAGGTAACACATAGTAACCAAATAATACAAGAACAGTTACCAGGTAACACATAGTAACCAAGAAACATGAGAATCGTTACTACATGGATATAGTATATTTCTAAGGAAATTAAATCTAAGATTTCTAGAAAAATATCAAAATTTCTCTTGGTGCAACCTTAAACTGATAATTGGAATTACAGCTATTAGGAAGGATTGCACATGTAAACCTTTTATTGATATAAATGAGAAGAATTAGACCAGGTGTTATGTGGAGAAAAAAAGACTATTATAACCAGACCTAGCACAATACAATCCTTGTGACAATTAGAATACAATATTTCACAGCAGTGTAACACTTTGAGCTCATTGGAATAGTCAATACCTAAAGCTGGTGTCACATATATTTATATGGGAGATTCCAAAATATACCACTTCACAACATCATTTATAGGGCTATAATCAACTAAAACATGTGATGTGTTATGCTGCAGGAGGTGCCATTATTTCTGATTCTCACATTACCATAAGGGTTTAAAGGGGTTCTAGTGTTATTGAAGTCCTGAGATTTATTTTACAGAGATTGTCGGACACTTCATCTCACGTTTTAGAAAAATAAATACCTCTGTTATGCCCAGATTAGAAATTGGTCAGCTTGTTAAACTGACCACTATATATGCCGTTGGACTGTGTAAAGCACACACTCAGGTGTATAAAATGGTTGGTTGCTTTCTCACAAAATATTTCCTCAAAAAATTAATATTGCAGTAGTTGTTAAAATAGTATAACTGAAACCATTCTGTAAAAATCAACTAAACAAAGATGTAAATGACAGCTAAACTATGTGACATGTGTATAATGTTAACAATATGAATATTTGCCAAAACCCGAGACAGAAGTGATCAGTATATACAGCAGATTTACTGGTAGAATCCCTGGCACATTTATGCATTAATACTAACACAGATACTTGTCAAAATAGTAAAAGATTAATCATTCTTGTAGCTTTAAATGACATTTGAAATCAAATAGCAATATAAACAACAAAGAGAAAACAGACTTTTAAAATTTCAATGAAAACAGAATTCTGATAGCAATATTATAATATAAATGAGTGGCAGCTCAGTTGGTATAGCATCAAACTACTAATGCAAGCTATGTGGTCCAATTCCAACTGCATCTCTTGAAGTTAAGATCACAAGCCATTCTGGGCAGCGGTTATAACATTAACCCGAATTACTCTGGATAATATGTGATGGGTATCTTATATAACATACCCAATAATTTTTAATGAGGTAGCCACCGGCTACTACAATATCTCGAAAATGTCTATTCAAAGGTTGATAAACCAGCAAACAAAGCAAACATTAGAGCTGACCTATCTATAACATGGTATTACTTGGGTTATCTACAGCATGTCAAACCCATAAATGCAGTTGTCATGGACACATCTCCAACATTATTCCATTCAGGTATTACTGAACAGTAGAGTTAGACTAATTCACTAAATAAAAATAAATACATTATGATTGAGAAATAAGCAAACATACTGAATATGTTTATACGCTCACATATACAACATATACCAGAACAAATGCTCTGTCATCACTTACACAGACTTGATTAGTTCTCCTCAATACACATACAAATCAACACTTTAACAAATTACACCAATGGAAGATTATAAATATAATTTTACTACATTATCAGTTTGACATATCAATTTTCAGCAATAGAAGTTTTTTTGTGTTGGAGAGGTGAATTAATAATACTGCCAAGTTCAGATTAGTTATCAGGTATCATCCAGCGACACTTAACCCAAATTGCTGTGAACCGTATGTGTAGGTCCAACAGGTGAAGTAGCAGCCAGCCACTACAAATAACTCTGCAGTTCAAGGGTTATAACCCAACAATCAAATACGACCAGTAATTTTAAAGGAATAATTGTTGTTGTTTTAAAGTGGAATGTTGAATGAATCAATTTTATAAACTTACAACAACATAATCATAAATGCAAAGAAAAAATACAACAAAAACTCAACATCATTTCTTTAACATATTAACTTCAAATCGTAAAACAATGTCTTATGTTCTACAGGGCTTCACTTCTACAGAAGGACAACATGGCAAATTAGTTTACTTGGAGGATGAAAGTTATTTATCAAATATGTAATTTAATATAAATATGTATATAAACTGGATTAATGAACTGTCATGTACAATGTTTTATTGAAAAATTCAAAACAGAAACATTGAATATCCATTTAAACAATTTTTATAGGGAAACAAATAGTCTTACATAGTGTGTTTATAAGAATAATTTATGTTTGTATGTTATGAAAACATTATCAGAGAAAATCAAGGATAAACACAAAATATATAAATAATCGTGAACCTCGCACTTATTTTATATATTAAAATATTTTAAAAAAATTTGTAAAAAACAAAAGCTATGAAATATGTATTAACATTTAACAAATAACGGAATCCTTGATTTGAGCCATATAATATTCATATATACTCATATACTCTGTAATTAACTATGGGGATTACTCCACTGGGTTATCTCCCTTAAGGGACATCCCAAAGTTCCTCTGCCCATCAGACTAGTAAAAAACACTCCCTGGGATTCCTCTAGCAGTGCCATCAGTTGGAATACCTGCAGTCACCCCTGGCATTTCTCTGGCTGTTCCATGTATTAGACTAACTACAGCAGCCCCCTGTTTTTTTCTCCTGGTTTACATAATCTGCCACATTGAATTTTGGCTCAGTCGGTTTTCTAGTCTTTTTCATCTTTAAATCTCTGCAATTATTCAATTATAAATTAAAGTCAATGTATAATAAACAATATTGTATACACAAAAACTCCATTAAAACTAAATCTGAGTAATATATTAACTGTTGATTCCAGATTGTCTTAGTGATAATTTTTAGCAAAGTATTAAATATTCCACACTGCAGGGTAAGTTCTGTCAATATAAAAGTTTTCATAAAAAAGAAATACAAAAAAATACAGCATATCAAAATATCAGATGGATGAAAAAACAAGTTTAATTACCAGGGTAAGTTATTGTATTTTTTAAAGCATGCTACTTTTAACAACATCCTAAGTAATCATAGTAAAGGGGTGGCTGGGTGGCTGGGTGGCACAGTTGTAACCCACTCGCATTTCGCCTTGGCTGCTGGGGTTTGATTTCTGTTGGATGTGAAACAGTACAGGGTCACCTGCCGACCAGGTGGGTTTCCTCTAGGTTTCCTCCCACAGTAACACCCCACTACCATCGGGACCAACAAGCGTGATTTATCTAAGTTATTGTTGTAAAATGAAGTTTTCTGTATTAAGTAATGTATACAAACCTTGCCACTGCCATAAATGCTAAATCTACATTCATTCCAGTCTTGGCACTAGTTTCCATGAAGGCAACACCATATTCCTGTAAAATAATAACATAAGAGTTACGTCCCTTTAGACCATGGGCAAGCTCGTTACGAAACAGCATCCCATGTTTATAATATATGAATGCAAGAGTCTCGTCTGTCACACTTTGTTCACACATGTACAAGTTTAAGCACTCTCTAAAACTCACTTGAAAAATCAAAATTCTGTATTTTTTCCAAAAAGTACAAACCTTGATCCGCATTAATAAATTGAATAGCATGTAAACACCTTGTATATTACATAGGAATGTTAGTATTGATTGATTTATTTCTGAACAAATAACAAATTTCGCAGAATCACTAATTTTCACCGAATTTTACCCACCAAAAATTCACTATTCCTGAAGAGAAAGATGAAAACAAATCTATTATATTACAGACCTTGTTCCAATTTGACTATTAGCTACTTTGTAAGTGTACTGGAGAAGCCAGAAAGATTTCATATTAATTCCTGAAAAGCAAAACAAGTATCTGATTTAAAAAAAAAAAATAACTGGTATATTTTCTCATACAGAGTACATGTACTTTGAATTGTAATGGGTTTCATTACTATCCAGAAGATGACTGTTGTTTACAACACAGAAAACCATACATACCCTTGCAAGTTTTTCTCCGTCCTCTGTTCGTATTACTCGGTCTGCAGTGGAGTCTGATTTGTTACCTAACAACATGATTACAACATCTTCCTGCGCATACTCATTAATTTCACCCAGCCATGCCTGAAACATTCCAAAGTTAAGATTAATTCTATAGTTAATGGTTTATCAAAATCATACCAGTGTGCCAGGTAATTCTACAGCTAATGGTTTATCAAAATCAAACTTAGTGAGCCAGGTAATTCTACAGCTAATGGTTTATCAAAATCAAACTTAGTGTGCCGGGTAATTCTACAGCTAATGGTTTATCAAAATCAAACCAGTGTGCCAGGTAATTCTACAGCTAATGGTTTATCAAAATCAATCCAGTGTGCAAGGTAATTCTACAGCGAATGGTTATCAAAATCAAACCAGTATGCCAGGTAATTCTACAGCTAATGGTTTATCAAAATCAAACCAGTGTGCCGGGTAATTTTACAGCTAATGGTTTATTAAAATCAAACTTAGTGAGCCAGGTAATTCTACAGCTAATGGTTTATCAAAATCAAACTTAGTGAGCCAGGTAATTCTACAGCCATTTGTTTATCAAAATCAAACCAGTGTGCCGGGTAATTCTACAGCTAATGGTTTATCAAAATCAAACCAGTGAGCCAGGTAATTCTACAGCTAATGGTTTATTAAAATCAAACTTAGTGAGCCAGGTAATTCTACATCTAATGGTTTATCAAAATCAAACTTAGTGAGCCAGGTTATTCTACAGCCATTTGTTTATCAAAATCAAACCAGTGTGCCGGGTAATTCTACAGCTAATGGTTTATTAAAATCAAACCAGTGTGCCGGGTAATTCTACAGCTAATGGTTTATCAAAATCAAACCAGTGAGCCAGGTAATTCTACATCTAATGGTTTATCAAAATCAAACCAGTGAGCCAGGTAATTCTACAGCTAATGGTTTATCAAAATCAATCCAGTGTGCAAGGTAATTCTACAGCGAATGGTTATCAAAATCAAACCAGTATGCCAGGTAATTCTACAGCTAATGGTTTATCAAAATCAAACCTAGTGTACAAGGTAATTCTACAGCCATTTGTTTATCAAAATCAAACCAGTGTGCCGGGTAATTTTACAGCTAATGGTTTATTAAAATCAAACTTAGTGAGCCAAGTAATTCTACAGCTAATGGTTTATCAAAATCAAACTTAGTGAGCCAGGTAATTCTACAGCCATTTGTTTATCAAAATCAAACCAGTGTGCCGGGTAATTCTACAGCTAATGGTTTATCAAAATCAAACCAGTGAGCCAGGTAATTCTACAGCTAATGGTTTATTAAAATCAAACTTAGTGAGCCAGGTAATTCTACATCTAATGGTTTATCAAAATCAAACTTAGTGAGCCAGGTAATTCTACAGCCATTTGTTTATCAAAATCAAACCAGTGTGCCGGGTAATTCTACAGCTAATGGTTTATTAAAATCAAACCAGTGTGCCGGGTAATTCTACAGCTAATGGTTTATCAAAATCAAACCAGTGAGCCAGGTAATTCTACATCTAATGGTTTATCAAAATCAAACCAGTGAGCCAGGTAATTCTACAGCTAATGGTTTATCAAAATCAAACCAGTGTGTCGGGTAATTCTACAGCCATTTGTTTATCAAAATCAAACCAGTGAGCCAGGTAATTCTACAGCGAATGATTATCAAAATCATACCAGTGTGTCAGGTAATTCTACATCTAATGGTTTATCAAAATCAAACCAGTGAGCCAGGTAATTCTACATCTAATGGTTTATCAAAATCAAACCAGTGTGCCAGTTAATTCTACAGCTAATGGTTTATCAAAATCAAACCAGTGTGCCAGTTAATTCTACAGCTAATGGTTTATCAAATCAAACCAGTGTGCCAGATCTTGTTTCTTATTTTATTTTGGTGTATCCATGGTAGAACTGTAAAATTGGAAATTTTGCGATGCAGAAATTTTTGCTTATTTATATATACATTTGTATATATAGTAGAAATAATGAAATCAACACGGCATTTTCGCTAACGTTTTCAGGCCTTGCTGGCCATCTTCAGGCGATTTGTTTATTCCTGCTTAGTTACATTATGACGTCATCTATTTGGACAAAGACAAAACCTGAGCTAGGTATATTTCAGGATATACTAAATAGCCTCAACATGTCAATACAATTTACCATGGAGCAAAGTGAAACAGAACTAGCCTTCTTAGATGTATTGGTACAAAAATCGGGAATTATTTCTACTATTTACACAATGCACAACGTCCTTTAAAGTTTTCATATATATATACATGTATATATATATATAGTGTTCATTAATCAAGGGAGATAACTTGCACTCGGATATACATGCTCAATGATATCGTAGCATGAAAATATATTTTCAGCATGACTGACAACTCGAAAATATCCACATGGCGAACAGTTTGAAATCTGATTAAGCAAACATTTCGATGCGTGAAAATGGACATTTTTACAGTGTAATCCTTTACAAATAGTCACCATAACACCTTGACCTTGGTTCTGTGAGACCTTGAGAAGAATGTGGCTTTAGTTCTGCGAGAGCTTGACAAGTACATGACCTTAGTTCTGTGAGACCTTGATAAGAACATGAATATAGTTATGTGAGACCTTGACAAGACTGTGACCTTAGTTCTATGAAAACCTGACAAGAACGTGACCTTAGTTCTGTGAGACCTTGACAAGACCGTGACCTTAGTTCTGTGAAAACCTGACAAGAACATGACCTTAGTTCTGTGAGACCTTGACAAGTACATGACCCTAGTTCTGTGAGACCTTGATAAGAACATGACCATAGTTATGTGAAAACCTGACAAGACCGTGACCTTAGTTCTGTGAGAACCTGACAAGACCGTGACCTTAGTTCTGAGAGAATTTGACAAGACCTTGACCTTAGTTCTGTGAGAACTTGACAAGACCGTGACCTTAGTCCTGTGAGACCTTGACAAGAATGTGACCTTAGTTCTGTGAGAACCTGACAAGATCGTGACCTTAGTTCTGTGAGACCTTGACAAGAATGTGACCTTTGTTGTATAAGATCTTGACAAGAGCGTGACCTTGGTTTTGTGAGACCTCGAAAATTTGTCTTATTTCATCCTCAGACCAATGTCGAAGGTCCAAATGAGAAAAGTTGTGTATATATGCAGGAGTACAGGGTTTTGAGAAATGCTGTGGGCACTGACAATATACAATACCGTAAAAACTCGTGTAATGTGCACAGTTTTTTTGTTCTGAAATAAAGTATAATGTCACCTGGTCTTTGTATGCAAATAAGAAATATGCTGAAGGTATGTTCATTCTTGTATCAACTTTTTATTTACCCCGATACACAATGCCTAACAAAACAAACCCAGGCCTTATATTGGTACAATTTTGTATGAATAGATTATGATGATTGTCAGCTTTAGATAGATTTCATTGTTTCTTAGAAACATAACTTTGTTTGATTTTTCAAAGTAGAGCCTTACCCTTATGTTGTCAAAGCTGCTTTTGTTGGTGACATCGTATAGGAGGAGCAATGCTGTAACACACAAGTGGGCTGGCTCATTATAAACAAAACAGACTAAGTAAAAGTCAATTACTTATCATCCTTAACAGCAAAGGAAAAAGAAATGAAATCAGAAATTATACGGTTTACGGGAAATAAAAGATGTTACAGAATGTATAGGTTTCTATTTCCTGTAGTAAACCAGACAATTCTAATAGTGTTTTGGTTTCCTGTCAGTATATAAGTTATGAGAGTTTGTGATAACAAAATTTGACTGTATTACAATGACAAACAAGAATCTTACAAACTAGAAACAATAACTTCCTTGACAATAAAACAATATCCTGACAATACATCATTTATATAAATCAATAGTGGTATTAATTAGTGAGCTATTTTTGAAACCATTAAACCTGTGTGGTTTGAACTACTGTGACAATATTTGTTTACTAAATGTAGAAAGCCCTAAGGGCAACAACTCTAACAGGACTGTCACTACTGGTTATTAACAACAATATGCAGCATAGCTAGCTACACAGACAGACAATTAATTCATGTCAAATGGAGAAAGTCAAAGTATGTTATTGATGAAATGGATATAAATAAAGCAATAGTATAAATAGGTGTTTTGAAAAAGAACTCACTCACTCACTGAAAATATAAACTGATCAGTTTACAAAGCTTTGAGGGGATATAATTGTATCAGGATTTTGATTCCATGTTTTTGATGACACTGACTGAATATTGCCAGAATATTAACCTTGATAAATAATTATAAACTTACACATTACAGGAAAACCAGAAAGGGGAATAACTCAGGAGAAAATCAACAAACAACATATACATGTGTTGTTCACTACCATCATAGCAGCATATTATCAGAATGTTTTTTGATGTAGACATAATCTGATGACATTTCCAAATCTGTGCAATTACACAGCATTTGTTTTACCTTTGTAAGTACAATGTAATGGGTTATTATATCATTTAGGCCAAAGAAATAATTTGTGTGTTTCTGGTTTCTCTGTTGCTTTATTTTTGGTGGTTAACCTTGAAGTTTTCATGACAGTTTTTCACATTAGCACTGTTTAAATCCATACCCTTGTTTTGTATACACTACAAAAACATTCTGGTGAAACCAGAAACATCATGATTACTTTCTCGTGCCTATATAATTAATTATATGGGAAAAGTGGAATAGAATAACGGAAATATTGTGATAAACATCATAATGTTTCCATTACCTGAAAAGCAAATGGTAAAAATTCAGAGAAAATGAACATGAAGGGTGACTCCAATAATAACACAATATCAATGGGTTTCATGCACACTGCTCTATTGATTTCCTAGCATACAATGTAGTGACGAGAGATGTTCACACTCATTACTAATAGATGCAGGCTCATTTTCACATATCATTATTAATTAAATATGAAACAGAAAAAAACATGAATTAGTTTGTCTGCCAACGGTAATCAGTCAGCCGACAACAATTTGTCACGCGCCTCTTCACTACTTTGCTGAAAAACAGCAGTTAGCATGAATAATGGGTATATACAATGTTAAAAGTATATATTTGTATCTACCTGGTATATAGGGATGTATGATGCTGGGAAAATGGGAATTTGAATAGAATATTTAAAACTTGAAACAAAGGAATATTTTGTAAATTTTGAAAGTGAATTATGTATTCAATTTTGCAATCACTCAAGTTTCTATTTGACTTCAATAGCATAATAATCTGTATTCGTCAGGAATATAATTTGAATAAAAAGCAAGAAGTAACACAGGAACTTTCTGTTGAGGGAAATGGCCAGTGCATGTTAACGTTGCTATTGAATTGTCTAATAAGAAACAATATTGGAATGTAAACCTTTGAACATGAAATACTTACATACATGCAACTTACATAAAAAAACACCCAGATTGTTGTTAAAACACAATGAAAATATATATAAATTAGTAAAGACTGAAATGTTACTTTACAAGTCACAGCTGTGAAAGCCGTAACAATCATCACAACACCGACGTGTTTAGTGGGAGAAGATATAAGTTAGGCACACAGTACTAGACACAGCAGATCAATAAATTTGGTACCATGTGCATCTCGGTAATATGCGTGTGTTACACTTCTGAATCTTTCCTGTCCAGCTGTGTCCCAAATCTGTAACAACAAATGTCAAGGTCATCAGCAAAGTAGGTCACACAAACCAAGTATAAACCTCATTTAATGGACAACTGGGTTAAAAAGACTCTTTTATTGATTCAGTTGAAGCTGTAAAATACAAACACTTTTAGGGAAAAGATTTAAACACTGTTAGGATATAATTTGAGATTTTTCCCGAAATTATCAAAATTTATTTCAGATGATGTGAAGTTCTAATTGAATAGGTCAAATTTAAATCAGCTGTCCATTATACACAGGTTATACTTTATGAAGATTTGATAAGAATAGTCGCCATGGTGACATACCATTAGCATCACGATAGTAAGCTCGTGTTATACTGCGAAAACGTTCTTGTCCTGCTGTATCCCAAATCTGAAAACAGAACATCATAATTAGGGACCACAGCCTAACATTATCCTGTTGGTAGTATTGTATTGATCTGAAAATGTCCGGTAATAAGCCTGTCCATATATAAAATGCTAACAAATCCTATTTCAATGTCCTGTTGTAACCAATTTAATATCTATTACAGTTCAACAGAATGCCAACCAATGCTATTTCTTTTCCCTTAATAAGCCCTCTCTCCCTAATGCAGTTCAATAGAATGCCAGCAATGCTTTCTTTTCCCTTAAATAAGCCCTCCCATATCTATTACAGTTCCAACAGAATGCCAACCAATGATATTTCTTTTCCCTTAAATAAGCCCTCTCTCCCTAATGCAGTTCAATAGAATGCCAGCAATGCTTTCTTTTCCCTTAAATAAGCCCTCCCATATCTATTGCAGTTCCAACAGAATGCCAATAATTGCTATTTATAATACCTCCTACAGACAACACCCCCGTACATCAGGGAGTTATTGAGGATATGTAGAGTAATCTTATATTCTTCTCATCACAGTACAGTAAATGTATACTCTACCCATTCCCCAAACACATTCATGCTATCCATTTATATCTAAATCACTTCGCCATTTAAATTGTTTCTGAAACCTTGGAGATCCTATTAGTGTTTTCAATCCTGATCAGTTTCAGTGGTGTTTCATCAAATATATGTCAACTAGCAGACCCAGTGTTTCTGTATTATCATACAGCAGGCATTTTATCTGAATCACTTTTCATCCATATACGGAAATGACAGATGAAATAAACAATAGATGATCTTGGCACCCACCGTTGAATGATCTTTAACAGTCCGATGAAAGACTGATCTTTTCTCTACTTTTCTTCTTTCCCCTCTTACTTTTAATCATTTGATGATGGGAAACATACATATGAAGTCTAAGAAAGATCTAAGAAAAACATTTGGAAATGTATCAATAAAAGCTGAAATCCACAGTGGCTGCCTTTAAGCCATTTTGTTTTCCTGATCAGACTCAAAGATCAATGGGCACAAGTAGGGACCAAGGGAACCTACATGTTAGGTAGTACTCTTCAGGAAATAGGGATTCAAAGGGATTGTTTATGTGCATTGGATAATAATGGACTTAAATGGAAATGACCTTGAGCTTTGACTTTGAGAATGTATCGGAGTAACACAACTAGGATCGAAGAGGAACAAGTGAACAGGATTTGGCAAAAACCTATCAAGTACTTTCTAACAGATGACATCAAACTTTTAAGCGCAAGCCAGGGTACAGAGAAGGATGTCAGAATCACCAGTGTCTATAGCCTGGTACTATCTAGGGTACAGAGAAGGATGTCAGAATCACCAGTGTCCATAGCCTGGTACTATATAGGGTACAGAGAAGGATGTCAGAATCACCAGTGTCTATAGCCTGGTACTATCTAGGGTACAGAGAAGGATGTCAGAATCACCAGTTGTCTATAGCCTGGTACTATCTAGGGTACAGAGAAGGATGTCAGAATCACCAGTGTCTATAGCCTGGTACTATCTAGGGTACAGAGAAGGATGTCAGAATCACCAGTTGTCTATAGCCTGGTACTATCTAGGGTACAGAGAAGGATGTCAGAATCACCAGTGTCTATAGCCTGGTACTATCCAGGGTACAGAGAAGGATGTCAGAATCACCAGTGTCTATAGCCTGGTACTATCCAGGGTACAGAGAAGGATGTCAGAATCACCAGTGTCTATAGCCTGGTACTATCTAGGGTACAGAGAAGGATGTCAGAATCACCAGTGTCTATAGCCTGGTACTATCTAGGGTACAGAGAAGGATGTCAGAATCACCAGTTGTCTATAGCCTGGTACTATCTAGGGTACAGAGAAGGATGTCAGAATCACCAGTTGTCTATAGCCTGGTACTATCTAGGGTACAGAGAAGGATGTCAGAATCACCAGTGTCTATAGCCTGGTACTATCTAGGGTACAGAGAAGGATGTCAGAATCACCAGTTGTCTATAGCCTGGTACTATCTAGGGTACAGAGAAGGATGTCAGAATCATCAGTGTCTATAGCCTGGTACTATCTAGGGTACAGAGAAGGATGTCAGAATCACCAGTGTCTATAGCCTGGTGCTATCTAGGGTACAGAGAAGGATGTCAGAATCACCAGTGTCTATAGCCTGGTGCTATCTAGGGTACAGAGAAGGATGTCAGAATCACCAGTGTCTATAGCCTGGTACTATCTAGGGTACAGAGAAGGATGTCAGAATCACCAGTTGTCTATAGCCTGGTACTATCCAGGGTACAGAGAAGGATGCCAGAATCACCAGTGTCTATAGCCTGGTACTATCTAGGGTACAGAGAAGGATGTCAGAATCACCAGTTGTCTATAGCCTGGTACTATCCAGGGTACAGAGAAGGATGTCAGAATCACCAGTGTCTATAGCCTGGTACTATCTAGGGTACAGAGAAGGATGTCAGAATCACCAGTTGTCTATAGCCTGGTACTATCCAGGGTACAGAGAAGGATGCCAGAATCACCAGTGTCTATAGCCTGGTACTATATAGGGTACAGAGAAGGATGTCAGAATCACCAGTGTCTATAGCCTGGTACTATCTAGGGTACAGAGAAGGATGTCAGAATCACCAGTTGTCTATAGCCTGGTACTATCTAGGGTACAGAGAAGGATGTCAGAATCACCAGTTGTCTATAGCCTGGTACTATCCAGGGTACAGAGAAGGACGTCAGAATCACCAGTGTCTATAGCCTGGTACTATCTAGGGTACAGAGAAGGATGTCAGAATCACCAGTTGTCTATAGCCTGGTACTATCCAGGGTACAGAGAAGGATGCCAGAATCACCAGTGTCTATAGCCTGGTACTATCTAGGGTACAGAGAAGGATGTCAGAATCACCAGTTGTCTATAGCCTGGTACTATCTAGGGTACAGAGAAGGATGTCAGAATCACCAGTGTCTATAGCCTGGTACTATCTAGGGTACAGAGAAGGATGTCAGAATCATCAGTGTCTATAGCCTGGTACTAGCTAGGGTACAGAGAAGGGTGTCAGAATCACCAGTGTCTATAGCCTGGTACTATCTAGGGTACAGAGAAGGATGTCAGAATCACCAGTGTCTATAGCCTGGTACTATCTAGGGTACAGAGAAGGATGTCAGAATCACCAGTGTATATAGCCTGGTACAGTTGTATAATTACATTGCGTTCACGTTACCATCAGTACACCATCATTCTTACAGCTTCAATGGGAATTTGATCATAAAGAAATCTGTTGAAGATGGAGAACTATTTTCCGATAGCCATGTTTCCCCTTGTGAACATCAAACCTTTTTAAGTTGTACTTTTGTCTACTGCTTAATATGTCATCTCTCCATTAAATGCATATTGTAATAGTAATGGCTTTCAGCCCACATGATGTTAAAATGTCAATTCAGATGACAGGAAAAGACTTCTCAGTCAATGATGAGGTTTCCTGATAGTGTAAGTAATTATGTAGAAATAGCTGTACGGATTTATGATCAATACCAATGTCTATGGGAGCTGCTGATGACAATGAGGGGACGTCGTGCTGCCGATTTTTTTCAGTCATTAAACTTAATGTTGAGAAGTTGTGGCCGCTGAGAAATACATGTTTCTCTTATATATAACTGTAACATTATGCCAATAATGGGATTTTGTGAAAAGAGAAAGTCGAACATTATTCAAAACCATTAATTTTTGTATACACTAATCCTTACAATAAATAATCTTAGAAAGAGATTGCTGGGCCAAACAAATAACTCTCTTTGTGTATTATCTCATTCCTTCCCAACAGGCTTTTTACTAAAAGTACAGTCATAATATTAGAATAATAAACTATCTATAATTCAAATCTGAAAGGTTTGTCACTACAGGTATTTAACATAAAATAAGCAATTACACTTAAAATGCTACATTTGAGTATGACGCATGCCAACAGTCTGGTTTATTCATATGTTTGTACTATATATAAGATACACAGGTAAAAGCTCCTTGAGTAAAACACACCCATAGGACACAAAGATAGGAAAATGTTATTTTTCAGGTATGGAACGTGATCGTGGTGACCTCTACCTGGTGTGGGTGGATATAATTGGATGTACCTCTTACAGGTAAAACTAAGGATCAACACAGCTTTTCACGCTAAGTCAAGTGTAAACAAGCAACTTCATGTCCCGAGGACTATTCGTACAGATTGGACGTCTAGAGATTTCATTAATTTGAAATGGAACAAATATTAAACAAATGTGACCATTTCAATAATCAATCTCCTAGAGTTAGTAAGTTCGCTGTGGAAATGTCAAGTCTCAATATAACTGGCCAGTAGTTTGTATAATCTACTTATTTTATTCAGTTAAGACAGGTATATTCTTACCTACATGTAATCAAAGGCCGGATATTGGGACCTCCGATGACACAGAGCAATATTGACTTAACCAGGGACTTCATAATATCTCTAGAATATGTCTTAACACTATATCAACCAACTCACTGTTAACTTAAACAACTTGTCCAGGAAACTATTTCCGTAATATTGATTCTGTTGTCATTCCATAGATAACACTACAGTTACACACGAGACTATTACAGCACTGTCACCTACATCGTTTAACAAGGTATCATGTTCATTTGCTGGGATAGAGTGCAATAACATTTTATTTCACACTTTTCAAGACTGGGTAGCTGAGACTTAAGATTTAACAATGGACAGTGGCTACTGGCTATTGACATTTTTCTGCTAGATTTAAAATCACTCATTTACAGCTGAGTACGGTTTGTTCCAAGATTTCAATACACTGATATGGAAAGGCAGAGGTTTAAAGAGCTAATTGAACGGGGAAAAAACACACCTGATGGCCAACGTAGTGGGCTGTGGGGCATAAACAGACATGTACTGACAGTCAAAGCAATGTAATTAGGTGTGAGCTATGTTAATATTTTTTGTCCTGATTAAATTCTTTCATGAATCTCCAGCAATAGTATTAGCATCTGCCAGACAAAGAACCATGACAAGTTACCTCCTCTATAAAGTCCCTCTAATGTCAGGATCTGAGTGAGTACCGCCTCTACTACAATGACAAGTTACCTCCCTTATAAAGTCCCCTGATGTCAGGATCAGAGTGAGTACCGCCTCTACTACAGTGACAAGTTACCTCCCTTATAAAGTCCCCCATTAGTCAGGACCTGAGTGAGTACCGCCTCTACTACAGTGACAAGTTACCTCCCTTATAAAGTCCCTCTAATGTCAGGACCTGAGTGAGTACCGCCTCTACTACAATGACAACTTACCTCCCTTATAAAGTCCCCTAATGTCAGGATCAGAGTGAGTACCGCCTCTACTACAATGACAAGTTACCTCCCTTATAAAGTCCCCTAATGTCAGGATCTGAGTGAGTACCGCCTCTACTACAGTGACAAGTTACCTCCCTTATAAAGTCCCTCTAATGTCAGGACCTGAGTGAGTACCGCCTCTACTACAGTGACAAGTTACCTCCCTTATAAAGTCCCTCTAATGTCAGGATCAGAGTGAGTACCGCCTCTACTACAGTGACAAGTTACCTCCCTTATAAAGTCCCTCTAATGTCAGGATCAGAGTGAGTACCGCCTCTACTACAATGACAAGTTACCTCCCTTATAAAGTCCCTCTAATGTCAGGACCTGAGTGAGTACCGCCTCTACTACAATGACAAGTTACCTCCCTTATAAAGTCCCTCTAATGTCAGGATCAGAGTGAGTACCGCCTCTACTACAGTGACAAGTTACCTCCCTTATAAAGTCCCCCATTAGTCAGGACCTGAGTAAGTACTGCCTACTACATTGGCAAGCTTCCTCTCTTACTTCATCATTATTCCTGAAGGAAATTACCTAACTCAGTTTCATCATTATTCCTTAAGGAAATTACCAAACTTAAAGTGTCCATAAGAAAGTATTAAAGAATTTTAAGGAAAGTTCCTGAACTAAGGTTTCCCCATAAATTCTGTAATGCTCCTCTGGAAAGATGAGGAGGAACATCGATGACACCTAATGACCCCGGGGCCTTGGATAATGCTGTAGGTACTGTGGACAATGATCTGTTTATAACATTCTGTTCTATGAACTAATAAATTTTAGTTGGCAAATATGGCAGGCCTACTTCCATCAATATCTGTGATAAATCTGATAACCTTTGAAAGATTACAGGACTTCCCTATCAGAGACAAATCCCCCATTAGATTAGTAATTTGCTACAGATTATGTATAACCCAATAGACTCGTAGGCGGTATGCAGTGTGTGAAAGCTAATGGTTTGACAGAGTAATACATGTTATGCTACCAATCACATGTCTGTGGGTAGGACCATCTGTGACCCCGGTCGTCAGCTGTGACAAGATTGTAAACCAAGCCTGTTGACATACAACAATGCTCCTGCTGTCTCCCTGTACACACACTTACTACAACTTTTACTCCTATGTGGTTCAATTCATATCGTACTCTGTACATAAATAACATGCCAGTTACGAAAGCACAGATAAGATAAGACTTTGATTACTGAAATGTAGCTGGTTACAAAAAAATACCTGAATAAGAATCGTATCAAGAAGTTTTTGCCCACACCCTTACCATATCACTACTCCTACAAGCTGCAGGATGAATAGTTTGACCTAAAATTTTGTGGTTCTCAAGAAGTCATTTGAGTCTTTTTGCATATATATTTGAATTCCATGACAATTTAGAGGTTGACTGTAGAATTTTTAATTATACATCAGATTTTAAAAGTGGGTCAATGTGAAAAATATAGCACCAAGCTAGAAATAGGCTGTTTGTTCTTACCTGTAGTTTTACCTTAGTACCATCAACATCAACAACTTTATTCTGAAAAAATAAATAAAATAAAGAGATTAGTTGATATATGGTAAACAACAAAGATGAGTTTCAGATACCATTAAGGCTATTCTTATCACAGGCGATTGCATAGAAAAAGCGCCTGTGATTCTTATATGGTACAATCATTTCTTTAATGTTTGAGACATATATATATAATATATATAACAATTAAATTCAGTTCTAAAAAATAAACCTTTATTGCATTTTTGTCAGTAAAACATAGAAATTTATCAAACTGACAAAACTTATATTTCACTGCAGCATTGAGCAGGGAAAATTTTAGATTTTGCAGTGAAAATTTAAATTTTTCGTTTTTGACCAATTCGAGCTAATCTTTGTATTCACTTCATTGACACTTGCCAATATTTCGAATCAAAGCGAAGATAGATAAATGGGTTATTTTGCTGTATTTCAGATTAGTTTTTGACAAAATATTCACTTTTATGTTACCTTTTCATGCACAGATTCTCTGATAACAGAGGAAACAATTAAACTACTTTGATCAGTCCTTTCAAAATGGTGCGGTCAAGTTGACATGGAGTAACGTCCCAAAGAGACAATGTCATGAATTGCCACACTTTTTGACACTATAAATTTTGCGATGTTTTTAATTTTGTTATTTGTTTTGCTTTTGGCATAAAAATGCAATAAAAAGAAAACTGAATCGTTTCCAGTTCAATATAACATACATTTCACTTGTATGACAGAATGTTTTGATATCTTTCACTCCTACGTCGAACTTGTGAAAATATTGATATTCTGTCATACAACTGAAATAAATGTGTATGTTATATTCAACGGGAAACTATTTAATATCCTCTATGTAGAGTATGAAAACAATAAATATATGTATCAATATTATAGTCTGTTTATAAACAATAAATATATATGTATGTAATGACAATTGTGATGTTTAATGCACTGTATACGTAGTCCTTTTAAAAAATCAAATGGGATAGGATTACCTGTAATTGGTCTGATAGAGACAAACTTTGTTATAGAATTTAATGTTCGGGGAAAACTTCTCAATCAGGACAAAAATATGACTTAACTATACAAACAAGAATTTTCAAGAAGTGTGTTTAAAATGAATAATTTTTTGTGATTACAGTAAAACTATATTTAATTTATTCCAGTGAAATCAGGCTAAGAAGGGTTTGGTGACCCTTTGAATAGGTGCTGCAGGATTTTCTCTGAATACTGTGTATGTACAGCTCCACAACCCCTGACAGAAATGGTCTGGAATGGGTAATAAAGATAGCTGTGCTGTAAAGGCAGTGATCTATTTGAGTAAGTTAATTCTCACATATAAGCCACTCACATCAATGAGTAGGCTACATATACAGAAGTAACTCATTCCAACAGATACGACTCACATTTTGAGATTCACACATTCCATAAATATGGGATCTTAACTGACCAAGTTTTCATTTTATATTAGAGGACAAAATTAAATAGGGTAACGGTGGCCATTTTTTGCACCATTTTTAATTCATGACATGACATTCTTGTCTAAGTTCTGACATGTGACAACTGATTTCTGACTTGCACAGCCAATGGAAAACGCTCAAAGGTATATTACACTATATACAGTAACATATAATACAACGTATGCAAAAATATTACACAGGCAAAGCCACAGGATAACAGGACAATTATGTAATTTATATCACAATCACTGCATGTAAATATATATCATTTAGTTTTTGATAAAATTTTCATGAAAACTATTGAAATTGTTCAGAAAAAAAGGCCTACGGACAAATGGACATTTGGAAAGACAGACAATCAAATTCATGTCTACTCCTGTACCTCGCTTTATGAGGCAGAGTTTGTCAGTACAGTCAGACCTAGCCTGGGTCATTTCACAGGGGTTCACAGGCAGAGTTTGTCAGTACAGTCAGACCTAGCCTGGGTCATTTCACAGGAGTTCACAGGCAGAGTTTGTCAGTACAGTCAGACCTAGCCTGGGTCATTTCACAGGAGTTCACAGGCAGAGTTTGTCAGTACAGTCAGACCTAGCCTGGGTCATTTCACAGGAGTTCACAGGCAGAGTTTGTCAGTACAGTCAGACCTAGCCTGGGTCATTTCACAGGAGTTCACAGGCAGAGTTTGTTAGTACAGTCAGACCTAGCCTGGGTCATTTCACAGGAGTTCACAGGCAGAGTTTGTCAGTACAGTCAGACCTAGCCTGGGTCATTTCACAGGAGTTCACAGGCAGAGTTTGTCAGTACAGTCAGACCTAGCCTGGGTCATTTCACAGGAGTTCACGGGCAGAGTTTGTCAGTACAGTCAGACCTAGCCTGGGTCATTTCACAGGAGTTCACGGGCAGAGTTTGTCAGTACAGTCAGACCTAGCCTGGGTCATTTCACAGGAGTTCACGGGCAGAGTTTGTCAGTACAGTCAGACCTAGCCTGGGTCATTTCACAGGAGTTCACGGGCAGAGTTTGTCAGTACAGTCAGACCTTGCCTGGGTCATTTCACAGGAGTTCACGGGCAGAGTTTGTCAGTACAGTCAGACCTAGCCTGGGTCATTTCACAGGAGTTCACGGGCAGAGTTTGTCAGTACAGTCAGACCTAGCCTGGGTCATTTCACAGGAGTTCACGGGCAGAGTTTGTCAGTACAGTCAGACCTTGCCTGGGTCATTTCACAGGAGTTCACGGGCAGAGTTTGTCAGTACAGTCAGACCTAGCCTGGGTCATTTCACAGGAGTTCACGGGCAGAGTTTGTCAGTACAGTCAGACCTAGCCTGGGTCATTTCACAGGAGTTCACGGGCAGAGTTTGTCAGTACAGTCAGACCTAGCCTGGGTCATTTCACAGGAGTTCACGGGCAGAGTTTGTCAGTACAGTCAGACCTAGCCTGGGTCATTTCACAGGAGTTCACAGGCAGAGTTTGTCAGTACAGTCAGACCTAGCCTGGGTCATTTCACAGGAGTTCACAGGCAGAGTTTGTCAGTACAGTCAGACCTAGCCTGGGTCATTTCACAGGAGTTCACAGGCAGAGTTTGTCAGTACAGTCAGACCTAGCCTGGGTCATTTCACAGGAGTTCACAGGCAGAGTTGGTCAGTACAGTCAGACCTAGCCTGGGTCATTTCACAGGGGTTCACAGGCAGAGTTGGTCAGTACAGTCAGACCTAGCCTGGGTCATTTCACAGGAGTTCACAGGCAGAGTTTGTCAGTACAGTCAGACCTAGCCTGGGTCATTTCACAGGGGTTCACAGGCAGAGTTTTGTCAGTACAGTCAGACCTAGCCTGGGTCATTTCACAGGGGTTCACAGGCAGAGTTTGTCAGTACAGTCAGACCTAGCCTGGGTCATTTCACAGGAGTTCACAGGCAGAGTTTGTCAGTACAGTCAGACCTAGCCTGGGTCATTTCACAGGAGTTCACAGGCAGAGTTTGTCAGTACAGTCAGACCTAGCCTGGGTCATTTCACAGGGGTTCACAGACAGAGTTTGTCAGTACAGTCAGACCTAGCCTGGGTCATTTCACAGGGGTTCACAGGCAGAGTTTGTCAGTACAGTCAGACCTAGCCTGGGTCATTTCACAGGAGTTCAAAGGCAGAGTTTGTCAGTACAGTCAGACCTAGCCTGGGTCATTTCACAGGAGTTCACAGGCAGAGTTTGTCAGTACAGTCAGACCTAGCCTGGGTCATTTCACAGGAGTTCACAGGCAGAGTTTGTCAGTACAGTCAGACCTAGCCTGGGTCATTTCACAGGGGTTCACAGGCAGAGTTTGTCAGTACAGTCAGACCTAGCCTGGGTCATTTCACAGGAGTTCACAGGCAGAGTTTGTCAGTACAGTCAGACCTAGCCTGGGTCATTTCACAGGAGTTCACAGGCAGAGTTTGTTAGTACAGTCAGACCTAGCCTGGGTCATTTCACAGGAGTTCACAGGCAGAGTTTGTCAGTACAGTCAGACCTAGCCTGGGTCATTTCACAGGAGTTCACAAGCAGAGTTTGTCAGTACAGTCAGACCTAGCCTGGGTCATTTCACAGGAGTTCACATTCATGTTGCTTCAAGATGTGATGTCAAAAAGAACTTACAGACACGGGTAATTTAACTCTTGTAAGTTTTTTTTATCAAATGTCATATGAAAACAAAACATTTTCATCACAGTGATTATTAGAGTATGCTAGCTTGGAGAGGTAAAACTTCATATATATATATATATGTAACAGGAGAAAGAGAAAATGTAGCAGCCAGACCGGGGTCGAACCTAGGACCCTCCGCACTCTGGACAGACACTACCAACTGAGCTACCTGGTCGCCGATGATTGACCCAGTCCAGTTCCACTACATTCCTCCTTCCTTTTTTCAAGTCTTTGCCCCCAAAACCACAAGTTCAGGGTATACCCTTGCTAAGCATACTGTACTCCCATTAATGATTAGACATGGGTTAGCAAGCTGGCCAATTTTGTAACAGGAGAAAGAGAAAATGTAGCAGCCAGGCCGGGACCCTTTGAATCTAAACGGACACTCTACCAACTGAGCTACCTGGTCGCCGATGATCGACAAAGTTCTGCTATACATATATTATGATATGAATCTATACATGTATATCTGTCCAGATCTATCAGACAAAGGGATGTTATACACAGTACTATATTTCTGTTTTTATGACATTTTATACTATATCTATACAAAGTACACACATTGATCGATAAAGGACATGTACCACAGAATCAAATGTAACTGTGAGATAATTGGACTCAAGTATACATAAATGTTCTCATTATCATCTGAAATCAAGTACAATTATTTCATATACATGTATATATATATATATTAAATGCATATAGTTTCAAGGGAGTCAACATGACTCACACACACATACATCAAATCAGATAATGTTTTACGCAATTATCAGGTTTTAACATAAATAGCAATATCTGAATCTAGTGATATTTACGGTTTACAGTACCAATTTTGTAGTAACAGTTATTTTGTAGTTGTATGAGTGCACTGCTGAAAACCAATCTGTCACAAACAATGTCACATAAATACTAAATAGACACTAAATTTTGTAATGTTTGTAATTTGTTCAAGGTTGTCTCGGAAACCTAGATGATTTAATTTACATGTATAATTGGTACAAATCTGTCTATTAAGAGCTTATACTAATGTCTAGATCAAGCTTCCTCTGGCCCTGACTTATAGACTGTAGATGCATAAATCTGGTGGCAGGGCCAGAGGAAACTTAAACTACATACACTTTAAACACTTGCCCAAACTGCTGACACAAAACAGGCTTTTTTTTAAATACTGATCTATCAACAGCTATATTTATTTATGGACGGCAATACCAAGGCTGTGTAGTCATCCATTAAGCATCAAAGAAGCTAGAAAAAATAGATTTGATAGTAGAATGATATTTATCTGCCAATAAGCACATAACTAGTAATAAGCCTATGGTACCCATGTATCAGAATTCAGTAAAATGCTTACAAATTCTATGTCATCCAAAAGCAATAAGGTCATCACATTGTAACCCACATTGGATTGTACTGCTGGGTATCTTAGGACGTGAAGGATCGTAACCCACATTGGATTGTACTGCTGGGTATCTTAGGACATGAAGGATCGTAACCCACATTGGATTGTACTGCTGGGTATCTTAGGACATGAAGGATCGTAACCCACATTGGATTGTACTGCTGGGTATCTTAGGACATGAAGGATCGTAACCCATATTGGATTGTACTGCTGGGTATCTTAGGATGTGAAGGACCGTAACCCACATTGGATTGTACTGCTCGGTATCTTAGGATGTGAAGGACCGTAACCCACATTGGATTGTACTGCTGGGTATCTTAGGATGTGAAGGACCGTAACCCACATTGGATTGTACTGCTGGGTATCTTAGGATGTGAAGGACTATAACCCACATTGGATTGTACTGCTGGGTATCTTAGGATGTGAAGGACCGTAACCCACATTGGATTGTACTGCTGGGTATCTTAGGATGTGAAGGACCGTAACCCACATTGGATTGTACTGCTGGGTAGCTTAGGATGTGAAGGATCGTAACCCACATTGGATTGTACTGCTGGGTATCTTAGGATGTGAAGGATCGTAACCCACATTGGATTGTACTGCTGGGTATCTTAGGATGTGAAGGACCGTAACCCACATTGGATTGTACTGCTGGGTATCTTAGGATGTGAAGGACTATAACCCACATTGGATTGTACTGCTGGGTATCTTAGGATGTGAAGGACCGTAACCCACATTGGATTGTACTGCTGGGTATCTTAGGATGTGAAGGACCGTAACCCACATTGGGTTGTACTGCTGGGTAGCTTAGGATGTGAAGGATCGTAACCCACATTGGATTGTACTGCTGGGTATCTTAGGATGTGAAGGATCGTAACCCACATTGGATTGTACTGCTCGGTATCTTAGGATGTGAAGGACCGTAACCCACATTGGATTGTACTGCTGGGTATCTTAGGATGTGAAGGACTATAACCCACATTGGATTGTACTGCTGGGTATCTTAGGATGTGAAGGACCGTAACCCACATTGGATTGTACTGCTGGGTATCTTAGGATGTGAAGGACCGTAACCCACATTGGGTTGTACTGCTGGGTAGCTTAGGATGTGAAGGATCGTAACCCACATTGGATTGTACTGCTGGGTATCTTAGGATGTGAAGGATCGTAACCCACATTGGATTGTACTGCTGGGTATCTTAGGATGTGAAGGATCGTAACCCACATTGGATTGTACTGCTGGGTATCTTAGGATGTGAAGGACTATAACCCACATTGGATTGTACTGCTGGGTATCTTAGGATGTGAAGGACCGTAACCCACATTGGATTGTACTGCAGGGTATCTTAGGATGTGAAGGATCGTAACCCACATTGGATTGTACTGCTCGGTATCTTAGGATGTGAAGGACCGTAACCCACATTGGATTGTACTGCTGGGTATCTTAGGATGTGAAGGACCGTAACCCACATTGGATTGTACTGCTGGGTAGCTTAGGATGTGAAGGACTATAACCCACATTGGATTGTACTGCTGGGTATCTTAGGATGTAAAGGATTGTAACCCACATTGGATTGTATTGCTGGGTATCTTAGGATGTGAAGGATCGTAACCCATATTGGATTGTACTGTTGTGTATCTTAGGATGTGAAGGATCGTAACCCACATTGGATTGTACTGCTGGGTATCTTAGGATGTGAAGGATCGTAACCCACATTGGATTGTACTGCTGGGTAGCTTAGGATGTGAAGGACTATAACCCACATTGGATTGTACTGCTGGGTATCTTAGGATGTAAAGGATCGTAACCCACATTGGATTGTATTGCTGGGTATCTTAGGATGTGAAGGATCGTAACCCATATTGGATTGTACTGTTGTGTATCTTAGGATGTGAAGGATCGTAACCCACATTGGATTGTACTGCTGGGTATCTTAGGATGTGAAGGACTATAACCCACATCGGATTGTATTGCTGGGTATATTAGGACGTGAAGGATCGTAACCCACATTGGATTGTATTGCTGGGTATCTTATTGAGGAACCCCATGGGTTACTGAAGAAGAGCCCACCCATACCTTGAATCAAAGTTTATGTGTTGAACCTCTGAGCTTATTACAGGATTAATACGGTACACATTTCTAGAGTCAATATATAAAGGAAACAGGTTACATATACCACATCAGTGACACACCAATTAATTACTGTACCTGTGTACTCGGTATGGCATTGAACAGATGATTAGAATTTCACAGTTGATTATTATTGTGTAATGATGATCCATCTGGAAACCAACATGCTATTTCATACCTATTCTCTCCATATACGTATGTTACATATCAAATTAGGTTTGAAAGACAAACATCCGCCAACCATCATGATTAGACAATGAATATTGTAAATGTGGAGACTATAGGTTGCCTTGCCAGCTCTGGTCAGTGGAATTTCTCTTTAGCCTGGTGGTAATTAAAGGCATGTGCTTAGAGGGTCTTTTATATATTATATATCATATTACAATATATTATATATTATATTGGTGCCATTGACAACTCAAAAAGTAAGGTATAGGAGATCAAGAGCAAAGACTTTGTGAAGGAAGAAATAGCGTAAAAGAGGAGAGTATTACTTACCTTACTAGCTCAGACTAGTAGGAATTTCCCTTTAGCCTTATATGGTAAGGTATACACTTTAGACAGGGCAGGATCACTAGCTTGAATTAGTCAGCCTGGGCATGGTAGTTTTCATTGCACCATTATATTAAATTGACTTAGAAAGTAAACAGATATTTTCCTCTCAGTATTCTATTTCGACAACTGATATAATCTCTTACACTCTCAGGCCTCATACATTTAAGAAAAAAGTTATGAATACAATTTAATGCAATTAATTGAAAATGAAGGGCTTGGTTATTACGGGCCTTGCTGAACTGTAGAATGTCAGACATATTTTTTTTCCAGTTTGTATGTTGCATTAATTAGCAGGCTCACTCTACTTAAACCTTGACATATGCTCGCTAATCACATTCGAGGTTATTGGTCCATCAGGTTCATCTTCGAATATCAGTATTAGTGTTGCAACAATATGTTTCCCTCATGATGCAATATGTAATGCCAACTTTGTCTCATGATACGATACGTTTTACGACACATTTATTTTGCAAATAATCAATAAAATAAAATCCAAGAAAACTTTCTATGGTTTACTTTATTATTCTTCAAAAGTAATGGTTAAGGATACCAAACATCAAGTCACTTTATACATTTTTAAACAGTCACTCGATGAAAGCGCTTCTGCCGCCATGCTGGTTTTGGGCTGTATCAATTACCGAGCAGAAAATCAGAAACAGCCTGATCCGGAAAACCGTGGGCATACCATGATGTGAGAAAAAATACAATGGATCGAACCGTACGGTACTATTCACACCCCGATATATCGTCCCATGGATTACGTTTGCAGCGCTAGATATTTCTGTACACGGTGACAAAAAGATCCCTTGCAGGCCACATTTTAGGCAAATCTCTTAAAATGTATAGGTCACAAGTTTGATTAGGGGCTATATTTGAATAGCTATTTATAGACTTCAAAGTTCATCTTGTGTAAACAAAATCTTCCTTTTACATTTTTTAATGAACATGATAACCTTCAATGCTGTCATAGTGGTAGTTAACTAATACCCTTATATTGACACAGTTTCCCTCACCTTCCCATGGGGATCCGACTGATAATGGATACTCTCACATTCATGACAGGAATTACCTCTTAACATTATTTCCCTCATATTAATGTTAAAAGTTGCTATTCCCTATAATGACATGAAGTGTCTCAGCTTGACTGTGAATTCCTCACCATGGCAGAGATTAATCACATCGGTAGGGACAGGAATTCCTTCACAGATACATGGAAATTCCTCACCATGGCAGAGATTACTCACATCGGTAGGAACAGGAATTCCTTCATAGATACATGGAAATTCCTCACCATGGCAGAGATTACTCACATCGGTAGGGACAGGAATTCCTTCACAAATACATGGAAATCACTCACCATGGCAGACATTACCCAACATAGTGACGGAATTCCTTCACAGATACATGGAAATTCCTCACCATGGCAGAGATCATACTCACATCGGTAGGGACAGGAATTCCTTCACAGATACATGGAAATCCCTCACCATACCAGAGATTACCCAATATAGTGACAGGAATTCCTTCACAGATATAGGGAATCCCTCACCATGGCAGGAATTCCTTCACAGATACATGGAAATCCCTCACCATGGCAGGAATTCCTTCACAGATACATGGAAATCCCTCACCATTGCAGAGATTATCAATATAACAGTTAGTGACAGGAATTCCTTCACAGATATAGGGAATCCCTCACCATAGCAGAGATTACCAATATAGTGACAGGAATTCCTTTGCAGATATAGGGAATCCCTCATGATCACCATTGCAGGGATATCTCGACATAGTGAAAGAGATTCTCGATCTAGCTCTTGCCATATGGCAGAGATTACCTCACAAAGCGAAACAGATTTTTCAATGTCATTGCAACAAGGATTTCCACATTAGAAAGATTCAGCTTAACAGAGTCTCAAACTTTTGGGAAACTACAGAATATTTTCCCTTGGATTGAGATTTTCCATCTGGTACAGTCCCCAAAAATTTTCCTTCTTCCTTGTGTTGTCAAGAATTCTTTCAATGTGACAAAAATCCCTTCAGTGACATCGATCTATTGTAACTTTATACATAGTCAAAACCTCCCTTGCCTTCAGATTTTCTGTTAATTATAGAAAAGGGAGAGTCAAAGAAAACTTCAGCAACTTCATCCATTACCAAAATTATTCTCACAGAAACAAGCATGTTTAATGAGATGGAGTCAGTTTCCATTTTGAGGAATGTACATGTCAGACCTGTATACAAGCTGAAACTAGGTTCTTTTACTTAATGTAGTCTCGATCTAGACCTTACAATATTATATAACTTACTTTCTTAAATCATTACTTATATCTTCATTTTAGTACACCCATCACCATAAATAGTAAATTAAAATTAAAACAAAAGGAAAAAAAAATTAAACTCACCCTAAAGTCTATACCGACAGTGGAAATAAAACTGCCAGAGAGAAAGGCACCATCTTTAAATCGAACAAGAAGACATGTTTTTCCGACACCACTGTCCCCTATTAACATCACCTACAAACAACATTAATTATAATCATATTTAATTATCACAGGTTCTCTTGGTGGCCCACTTGTGGTGTTAGACACAACTTTATTGCCACACTGGTGGTGAAATAAACCTGCAAGAAAGGTCTTCATTAAGAGTTTAAGTGATTTTTTTTCTTTCTAGGTGCTAATTATCACTACACATTAATAAAACAACACAATGAATAACAAATTAAACATTAATATGATTTGTCTGTAGGAATTGATGCTCGTGTGATCAAAATCTAATTGTCATTACCTCTGATACGTACAATTCCAAATAAATATTTGATAGCATGATACCTACATGTATGTAGTAACTTATAGTTATACTGTTGTCATCACTGACAAATAGGATACAACTGTTCAACACTTGTTGTTCTGTTGATGTTGAAGCGATCAATGTTTCAGTAAATGGGACTGTTCAAAACTTGGTGTTCTGTTGATGTTAAGCGATAAATGTTTCAGCAAATGGCACATGTTTTGGTCTGTAACCTACCTAACCAGTGTAGATCACAAACCTAAAAACCTCGTTAGCATGATGACCAATGTGTGTTATAGGACCATAACACCATTTGATAAACACTCATTGTATATATATTTATTATATTGTAACAGTGAAGCGTTATTTATTCTCCCAACCCCGTCTTTAAAATGTAATTGTTATATCATAACATGGATTTTGGATACCAGGTTAGTTGAAGGATCTGACCTTTTAGGACCAAAATATATAGAAATTGATAACATTAGATTTGAATGACTTTAGTTTAGGTCACAATATATTCAAAAGTTCATCATACAATGTATTACATAATATAACTATAATTATGTAAAACATACAATGCATCAGTTACATACAATGTATTACACAATATCATTACAATTATATAATTCAATGTGCATAAGTGTATACATTAATCAGTTTAAATCATTCATAATTTTTTATGAGCATCAATTCCTACAGTCAACTTTGACAGAAATTATTTGAATTTGAATAAAAACTTGAAATCATAATAAAAATTGTATGTAAAAATAAACTGAAACTCTATCAACATGCCATCAACATTCTACATAATACAACATACAAGCATTTTACACAAACCATTGTCTTTTTTTACCTTTACAGAATCCAACACTGTATGTAAGTGCTTTTGAACATACATATCCAAATGTAATAAGTGGTTTTTACATTGCTATGCTGGTCATCATCTCTAACATATGTTACCGTAAAATTTTAGCAGGATTCAAATATCTCCATGTTTATCTCAAGACATCCACATGTATTAAGGTATGTGGGCATTGTTAAAGGACAATATCAGGTTCTTAACAAGTCATTTGCCTCAGGTAACATTTGTCAATTGTTATGTGAAATGAAATATCACCATAAACTTTACTATACACAGGTGTAGTAGTGTCTTATCAGGAACATTTTGTTATGAATGAGTGGATTTTCAAGTTAAATCAGTGCAATACATTTTAACCCCAAAGACAAGATATATTAGAAAATATTGAGATAGTTAAAGTGTTATTTGTAATTGGATTAAGTAATCTTCTAATCCTATCAGGGACATTAGTTAGATTTTTAACTAAACTAATTAATTTTCACAAGAATATCAGTACTCAAACCTGTATATAAACATAAAAATAACCATTTAAAAGCAAAATTTCCTACCTCAAGTTTAACAAATTAAGATTATAACTTTTAAATGTCCTTGATCTAGCATCAATTATTAAATATTTCCAACAAGGTTTCTGAAAGTGTATCAAATGTATATAGTATATACCGAGTCTACATAGTCTATCAAATGTATATATATACTGGGGTCTACATATTAAAGTACAAAAAAAAAACAATGTACCTGATGGAGACTTTACATGTATATGTCCATATAGCGGTTATTACCTAAAACCGTGACATTGGTTACATCTGAAGAAATACTTGGACAGGGGGTTATATTTACTACGGCAATGTGAGCATGCCTCTAAGTTGTAAATTATATAATACTTAAAATGTCTGTTAGTGTTGACACCGACAACTATGACAGATACTATGACGTTCAGTGAACCATACCGACACTGCATTAGGCCTACCTTAGAAGCCAAGTCAAAGAGCTCCGTTGAGCTTTGTCGAGTCGCCGGCTTATGATCACGGATGGTATGGTGGCCAGTTGGAGAGCCAGGCTCGCTGCCACTGCCATATCCATTTTGGAGTCTATCTTTACCCATTGTAAGTATACTGTCACATATTTCTCCAGCAGTGTGAAGCTCTGTCAGAATAAACACTACACTATGGCTGTGCCTACTGTCAACACACCAACGGACAGAACATAACAGGCCATCGACTGTCACCGACAGCTTTCTGTTTAAATGACGTGGGTGCAACAACAGGTACCCGGGCATAAACATATTAGAGTTACCTCCTCTGTATCACAAATTGCGATTCAGATCCAATAAACACGAGATCACAGATGGATCTTGACGACCACGATTAGGTGATTTTAGTGGTTCTATATAAAATGTTTCTCTATTCCCCCTCCCCTTTTGCATCTTTAGGAAACCAGGACTACTGTAGAAATATTGATAGCGATATCAAATCTCAAAATCAAAGATCGATGTTTGCCCGTTCCGTAGGTAAGATAGAAAATGATATATGATACATATATTATATATACGTTAACCAGAGACATATATGGAGAGATAAGTAAAATCGCTATATTCCCGTACAAGTGGTGGCTCCCTTTATTCGTGACCACCTTATCGATAGCGCCTCGTCCCCTATCAAACACACGCGAACACAGGTAAGTCGGGCTTTGCGCATGTGTGTATCGATGTACTGGAACTTATTCGACATGTTCTGGTTAATCCGCCATTACGTCAGACCAAAACATCGTCAATTTCAAATACACACAAAAAGCACATCGTTTTATTTAGGCCACTACAAAAGATACTACATTATCCAAAAACTATCATACTTATGGGATATGGTCTTGTTTATCATGCACATTGTTGTCATTTATCCGTATTTTCGAAAACCCCATAGAAGTCTAGGGACTTTTCGAAAATTGGAGATTCCCGCCGATCTTCCCTGTGGTGTGCTTGACTTTCATACTCAAAATACAAACACTTTGACAGCAGATTGTGATATATTTCATATTGATGATACTTCTGCACTTTGATATTAATAAAATTAAAGCACATCATTGGATCTTGGTGATGATTTCAAATAGAAATTATCGATAATTATGTGTGTGGTTTTCAAGTTTTCTCAAATATGGCGTCAGGAGATGACTGAACCGAGCGACCGCAAAGGATTATGGGAAGGTCAGGGGCCACCACGTAGACATAAGGGCAAATATAGAGCTGCCAATCTCTCTATATATGTCTCTGCGTTAACATATTATTTTCCTATCTTAAAATCGAAAGGGCATACTTACGGACCAAGGGAAACCTAAATGTGTCAAAATCCAAGATGGCCGCATGTCGACCATTTTGTCCTTATGGTTTTTGGTCCAATCGGAACCAAAGTCAAATGAGCATAACTAGGGACTAAGGGAAACCTGCAAGTACTTTTGTCAAGAAACTTCAGATGTCAAGATGGCTATCTGTCGGCCATTTTGTTTTCTCGGTCAGACTCAAAATTGAATGGGCACAACTAACAGCTGACTAAGGATTGATCACAATTTGTATGACGTAACTAGATCTATTTCCTGATAATTAACGAACTTACATCCACGTTTTTTGATATCACTAAAATCGGTCAATATGTAAGTTGCATTAGTTTTGCAATGCACGTACAATTGTATATATCTATGTAAAAGAGCAACATATAGATTCTATATCTTACCGGGGACGTATATAAAAAAAATACATTATATATATATATTTATACATCTGTAAAATAGATAAATATATATATAATAACAGGAAGGAATAAAATGTATATCACATTATACAGCTTCCATTAAAAAAAATCTCTGACAGGAAGTAAAAAATCCAATTAAGTCAATCGAAATGATAAATGGAATATATGAATGAATGATGTATAAATTATATCAGGGATGAACACAAGAGTATTCGTCTAGTGCTGGTGACATTCACAACTACAATTTATCAAGATTATACTCTATGATATCAAAATATTGCTAAAAAATCTGACATAATGCGAAAAAAATCCAACTTGTTTATATACCTCATTAATCCAGACACATTAGACACTTGTCAGTATGTTCACTATATTATCTGGGGGACTACGTTCACTATATTATCTGGGGGACTACGTTCACTATATTATCTGGGGGACTACATATAGTCCAACGTGTGTGGCTGGGGTTTTGTTCTTCATTTTACAATCAATCAGCTCTATTGCATGCTTTTATCCGAACAAAGGATCGATATCAAAGAATTGTGTTACAAAATCATAGTGTTAACATGTAGGGCTGCCTTCCCAGTTGACTTTTCAATAAAAAGGCCCATGTCACGCTAAAGTTGCTAGTCATTAGTCCTACCTCTTCAACCTCAACGTTATGGTTTCCTCCTCATATTTTTCTTGAGTTTTCTCTATAAAAATATTCTACTATTTTGATATAAATCTTGCATTTCGTCTAAAGAGTAATTTTCAAATCTCGTATGCATTGATTTTTTGAAATATTGTTTCAATTTTCCTTTTTTTAACAAATGAGGGGTCATTTTTAAAGTCACATACGTGTTAAATAAAATTATCGCGTTTAACTTCAAAAAGTACGAAAACCATGTATATGACCCACTTTCGTGGATATTTTTATTTACATTTAATGTTTTTTTTACAAGTATATCTATTCCGTCTTGCGATATCCTTGCTGAATAACACAATGTTTTAATGTAACTATCCGTGGTATACAGGTCTAGCTCGGCCACTGAAGCAACGTAACCGACTCCAGAACAGGGATCAGCGACGTAATACAGAAAGTGCGCGTGATAATTAATTTAACTTTGATGTTCTGCTGTCGTTGGCGATACAAAAATGGAGTATCCGTCAAATGGGAAAAGTGTGGAATCCAAAGATAATGTTTTGTTTACCTTGAAACATAGAATCCTAAGCTAAAAGATCCACCCACAACGAACCTCTATTTTTTTTATATTTCTACACGATCGAGTGATTTATCTATAATATCCACACGACGGATTAATCGCTGAAGGTTGCACGGCAGTAAGTTCCAGCTCTGTAGACACCAGACCTGTTGACGTACTACACAGACCGAAATCAAATAGTCATCAGTCAAACTGTCTGCTGAAGTTGTCGTGTCAGGGCGATACAATAAGGACATAAAAAGAACCGACTACCATTCACTGGTAACAGCTTATACTGAGGATTTGTAGGAAATGAGAAACCGCCTGAAACTTGGTATTAATTTGAAAGCCTGATTCCAATAGTAAAGGACGATTGAAACAATCTGCTCAAATACTATCTTTCGTTCAATTTCGCTTACTTCTTAACCCCGAATAGTGCTCAGCTACAAATTTACAATAACCTACACAATATAAAATTTTAGATGTTTTTAACTCACGCGAATTAACCTAAGACTCTGGGGCCGCGGTGGCCGAGTGTTTAAGGTGTCCCGACACTTTATCACTAGCACGCCAAATTTGGGTCGCGAGTTCGAAACCCACGTGGGGAAGTTGTCTGGAACTGTCAGTGATTTTCCGCCGGGTACTCCGGCTTTCCTTCAAAACCAGGCACGTCCTTAAATGACCCTGGCTGCTAAACAAAATAACAAGACTCTTTTTGATTGGGCTGGCTTCCCCTTTGAATTTCCACCATTTCCTAGCATCATTGGTTTCAATGAGTCTAAATAGCTGTGTGGTGCAGTTCTTGATATTGATTGGTCTACTGATAAAGCATCTATTAAATGGTCATCTGTATTGCAAAACAATGATGAATGTGAAAATCGAACGAATACACACATTTACATAAAACATGTTATACACTATACCAAATTTTTTTTCTGCATTAGGCCTACCCTGGAAGCCAAATCAAAGAGCTCCGTTGAGCTTTGTCGAGTCGCCGGCTTACGATCGCGGATGGTATGGTGGCCAGTTGGAGAGCCAGGCTCGCTACCACTGCCATATCCATTTTGGAATTTATCTTTACCCATTGTAAGTGTACTGGACATAGTTTTCCAAAATAACCAACAATTTGCTGTAGATGCCAACAGTTTTCGCTGTAGAGTTACTTTGTGGTAAGATGTAGCATCGAACAAGTATAAGTCACACAATCAACTAACCTGAAGAATAACCACACCATTACTCTCACACGTGTCTATAACCACACCATTACTCTCACACGTGTCTATAACACACCATTACTCTCACACGTGTCTATAACCACACCATTACTCTCACACGTGTCTATAACCACACCATTACTCTTACACGTGTCTATAACTAACAATCAGGTATCTGACCAGATGTAACTTTATATGCGTATCATCACTTGACATTGAATTGCCATGGTAGTTGCGAATAATATTACACAACTATGGCAGAAAGGGAGGCATTTCATTTAATTGAAAAACACTAATTGTATTCTATTAAGACGCCTGATCATAGCAAGAAGAATGTTTTCAAGACAAGTTGTTAAACTGGTGAGTCTAGGTCATTTTTTCTTCAGAAATATGTCCCAAACGCAGCGGTTGAGCACTTTTTCCTAAAAACAGTGTTCTTGCCATTGTCAGAGTTCTTATAGTGCCTAATAAGAACACTTTTGATGTTTGAAATGCCTCCCTGTATGTCATATCTGTGTGATATTATTCACAATCGCTATTTACATTTCTATATCAAAATAGAATCAGTGTAATATAAAGTAAAATCCGGTCAAACCGATGCTCCTGTTGTTTGCTACGGACACGTGTGAGTAAAGCGGCGCGGTTATTTTGTGCAATACATGTTCATGTGGTACAAATGAGGGTTAGCCATGATACAGGCAAACAATTGATTATGTTACTTCTGTTAAATTGCACCATTGTTGTGATTTAAAGATTTGTAAAATATCACTGCATGGATTGCGTGTGCATGACAAAGCTTGGCCGGAATAGCTGCGTACGGGCCAAATTTTGCTACTTAGATGACCCTTATAGGTGCTATAGACTTACAGAGTGTTTTGTACAGTTCTTGAGCACAGAGTTCTTTACATGGGCGAAAAGTCATCATATTCGTGTAAATGTAAATATATGTATATATGTATTAAAATCATACACCATTTATACGCAAACCTTACTGAAGAATGAATTAATGAGCTAATTAATATAGAATTCAAAAGTACCCATGTTCTTGGCAGATCAGGACAAAACAGTATGACTTGTAAAGTCCTACCTGTATACAGGTTGATTTACCGGGCTCCTAATTGGTCTGTATTAATTATAGGGGCAAGGTAGATTATCGAGCTCTCTGCGTACAATGTAATTCTTAAGTACAGCTCGGGTCTGGAACCAGCCATCAATGCACGTTTGACCATGCATGTTATGTTTAAAGCCTACCACCTGTTTCCATTTCTGGATTTCTGCACGTTTGGTCCATAGCATCACTGACGAGTCCTAGAAGGACGGAACAGCTGTTTGATATCCATAGAACCACTGACGAGTCCTAGAAGGACCAAACAGCTGTTTGATGTCCCTAACATCACTGACAAGTCCTAGAAGGACGGAACAGCTGTTTGAAATCCCTAACATCAATGACGAGTCCTAGAAGGATGGAACAGCTTTTTGATGTCCCTAACATCACTGACGAGTCCTAGAAGGACCAAACAGCTGTTTGATGTTCCTAACATCACTGACGAGTCCTAGAAGGACGGAACAGCTGTTTGATGTCCCTAACATCACTGACAAGTCATAGAAGGACGGAACAGCTGTTTGAAATCCCTAACATCAATGACGAGTCCTAGAAGGACGGAACAGCTTTTTGATGTCCCTAACATCACTGACGAGTCCTAGAAGGACGGAACAGCTGTTTGATGTCCCTTACATCAATGACAAGTCATAGAAGGACGGAATAGCTGTTTGATGTCCCTAAACAACACTGACGAGTCGAGAAGGACGGAACAGCTGTTTGATGTCCCTAGCAGTACTGACGAGTCCTAGAAGGACAGAACAGCTGTTTGATGTCCCTAACATCAATGACAAGTCATAGAAGGACGGAATAGCTGTTTGATGTCCCTAACATCACTGACGAGTCGAGAAGGACGGAACAGCTGTTTGATGTCCCTAGCAGTACTGACGAGTCCTAGAAGGACAGAACAGCTGTATGATGTCCCTAACATCAATGACAAGTCATAGAAGGACGGAGCAGCTGTTTGACGTCCCTAACATCAATGACAAGTCATAGAAGGACGGAGCAGCTGTTTGACGTCCCTAACATCAATGGCAAGTCATAGAAGGACGGAAACAGCTGTTTGACGTCCCTAACATCAATGACAAGTCATAGAAGGGCGGAGCAGCTGTTTGACGTCCCTTACATCAATGACGAGTCCTAGAAGGACAGAACAGCTGTTTGATGTCCCTAACATCAATGACGAGTCCTAGAAGGACAGAACAGCTGTGCTATTCCTAGCATCCTTGACGAGTCCTTGCTGTGTCACTATTCGGAATTTACTTTATATATGAATAAATTGTCTTAAAAGACACAATTTTGTACAAGTAACACTTGTTTTGTTCTTGTAATCATTAATCTCGACTGATTATAGAAATAGATAATTATCCATTCATCATACATTGACACCAATTCAAAGCGAGAATAAAAACGACACACGGAGGAAACAAAAATAAATAATGACAGCAAGTATATATAAACGATAAATAATGAACACAGAAATCGTACTAATACACAAATCGTGCTAATATATAAATCGTGCTAATATATAAATCATACTAATACATAAATCTTACTAAGACACAAATCATACTAATACATAAATCTTACTAAGACACAAATCATACTAATACATAAATCTTACTAAGACACAAATCGTACTAATACATAAATCTTACTAAGACATAAATCGTATAAATACACAAATCGTCCTAATACACATCGTATTAATACACAAAATTTACTAATACACAAATTATACCAATACACAAATCGTGCTAATACATAAATCGTACTAATACATAAACTGTACTTATACCAATATTTCTTAGCTTTTGAGACTGTGAACAAATTATTCTTTAAAGTGTGAACCGATTACTCTAACGGATTTCATTTTAGTCATCACAGAATCTCTCTTTGAATTAATAGGTATGAAATGGAATAGGAAACTATTTGTACATTCTTAACAATTAAAAACCAGCCTAGACTGATCGGATCCTCAAATGGTGGCGTACCAAGACGTAATTCTGTGAAATTCTTAAGATGTATAGTTTTGTTAAATGAGCGGACAAGTGGATTTCGAAAACATGCTATTAAGGAAAACATTGACAACACAATACCTTGAGGTAAGATTATTGAAAACTCATGCTGACGTTTTGTTAACAATCTCAAAAATTGAGAAAACAAATATGTGTTTAAATTACTAGTTATTTGTTTTGTTTTGCATTTACTTCAATTCTCTTAATATCGTCTAAGGCAACATCTGTTTACATGATTCATATTACACTCATTGGAGTATATACTTTCTGATAATAAATGACGAAAACGCCCTTTACAAAATCGTAATGGAGACAATTATTTTCTCTTTACCATATATGGATACAAACAATAAACCGCCCTACCTTTCGGTTGTCACTTGACGAGTAATCAAGATCGGCACAGAACAGAACCATTCGGTCCAATGTTGGCAACACAATGGCAACAATTCAAAGCTTACTACATACACCACAGTTTACATTACGTAGTTCTGATGACAGGAACAAAATCACACTGGCCGAGACACCGGTAATAGAACTAGGCTGGTAAAAGTGTAACGCACGCGCAATCGTATTATCACACTACCGTGTATGTTTATAGCGTGTGTTAAGTCCAGTAAAAAGCTGAAGCACTATTGAGTCATAGGAGTCGTCAAGGTACATAGGATATGTCGAATGTAGTATTGGTCTCCAAGGTACTTAGGATATGTCGAATGTAGTCGTGGTCGTCAAGGTACTTAGGATATGTCGAATGTAGTCTTGGTCGTCAAGGTACTTAGGATATGTCGAATGTAGTCTTGGTCGTCAAGGTACTTAGGATATGTCGAATGTAGTCTTGGTCGTCAAGGTACTTAGGATATGTCGAGTGTAGTCTTGGTCGTCAAGGTATATGTCGAATGTAGTCTTGGTCGTCAAGGTACTTAGGATATGTCGAATGTAGTATTGGTCTCCAAGGTACTTAGGATATGTCGAATGTAGTCTTGGTCGTCAAGGTACTTAGGATATGTCGAATGTAGTCTTGGTCGTCAAGGTACTTAGGATATGTCGAGTGTAGTCTTGGTCGTCAAGGTACTTAGGATATGTCGAATGTAGTCTTGGTCGTCAAGGTACTTAGGATATGTCGAATGTAGTCTTGGTCTCCAAGGTACATAGGATATGTCGAATGTAGTCTTGGCCGTCACGGTACACAGGATATGTCGAATGTAGTCTTGGCCGTCACGGTACGCAGAATATGTCGAATGTAGTCTTGGCCGTCACGGTACACAGGATATGTCGAATGTAGTCTTGGCCGTCACGGTACACAGAATATGTCGAATGTAGTCTTGGTCGTCACGGTACACAGGATATGTCGAATGTAGTCTTGGCCGTCACGGTATACAGAATATGTCGAATGTAGTCTTGGTCGTCAAGGTACTTAGGATATGTCGAATGTAGTCTTGGTCGTCAAGGTACACAGGATATGTCGAATGTATTCTTGGCCGTCACGGTACGCAGAATATGTCGAATGTAGTCTTGGTCGTCACAGTACACAGGATCTGTCGAATGTAGTCTTGGTCGTCAAGGTACACAGGATCTGTCGAATGTAGTCTTGGTCGTCAAGGTACACAGGATATGTCGAATGTAGTCTTGGCCGTCACGGTACGCAGAATATGTCGAATGTAGTCTTGGTCGTCACAGTACACAGGATATGTCGCAAGTAATCTTGGTCGCTAAGACTACTGAAAGTAAAGTAAGGCAGCAGCCACTTCTTGTGATCCCGTCTCGTGCACACAACACAGCATAAGTAACAAACAGACGTTCATATAACGCGTATTTAGTCCAATAAGGTCACTCTATTCCCGATTTATTACAAGGATCAAGGTACCAAAATGTTTGTATGAGAAAGACAGCTTATAGAACGTCATCTGTCCAGGAGTCACGTTTTGTTGATCTCGTCTCGTGCACACAACACGGTACGACTGACCAAAGTAAACCGCACGCGGCCTGTGTCTCATCCACTCACAATCGTCAATAGGAATTTGTAATTGCTAGGCAGTCCTATGTCATCGCTGTCATTGGATCGTGATAGTACTCTGTAAATGTCACCCTGTAGCACAGGTAATTACAGAGGCCTCTCGATCAGCCACATCCCCTATCAGCGAATTCTTAAAGGACTTTGTAGGTTTGATTGTCCACTGGAAGTATTAGAGAGCCCGGTGATATACGAATTATTTTTTAAGGGTAGCCTAAAGAGAAAACCCAGTGATATGAGTGATATTTTACAAGCCTATAAATGACTACTATGATGCAATTTTACAGAAGTAACTTGATCAATTTTTAGTATGTAATAAGGCTAACCATTGGCCTTGCTGTTGACATGTAATTCTTTAAGCTGTTTGTAAATCAACAAAATATGCGAAAAATGCGAATTTGTATCACATGTACATGTATTGCACAAAATAACCGTACCGCTTTTCTCACAAGTATCTATAGCAAACAATCACTGGCACGTTATATTATACGGAGCCTATTTTGACATTGAAATGTAAATAGCAGTCGTGAATAATATCACACAAATATGGCATACAGGGAGGCATTTCAACCATAAACATACAGGGAGGCATTTCAACCATAAACATACAGGGAGGCATTTCAACCATAAACATACAGGGAGGCATTTCAACCATAAACATACAGGGAGGCATTTCAACCATAAACATACAGGGAGGCATTTCAACCATAAAAATGCTCGAATTCGACATTAATTAATATCTCTGAACATGGCAATGAGACTGTGTTTAGGAAAAATGCGCAACTGCAGAGTTTGAGGTATTGGTGTCTTGAAAACATCCTCATTACTGTGATCAGATGTCTTAGTACTAATGTAGTATGCTATGGGAACATTTTCATTGATTGAAATGCCTCCATTTCATATTTGTGTAATTATTCACAGATGCCATTTGCATTTCAAGGTAAAAACAAATAAGTGTTTATACGTACCTAAACTCAAATCCAGTCAAACAAATGCCCCTATTGTGTGCTATAGATATTTGTGAGAATAACAGCTTGTTTTTTTTCTAGCTTGATAAGTGTGACTTCGGGTAATTATTCCCTGCTACATCCAACCGCAAAGTAACTCTACAGAAGAAACGGTTGGAATCGTAATATTGATAGCTTTGAGAAACTTCATGTCCAGAAAAAAACATTTTAGTATATTGCATGACCAGTTTTGTGCAAATTTGTAGATATTTATTCTTTAAAATTGAACATTATTCTCCTATATAGATAAGGCTGAACATTTTGAAGTAATCACCGACACTGTTCCACAAACGTACTTATATGTACTTTATTAATGGTCATAGCTAAGGTAAACATGTAATTGAACGGAATATTCGTCCATCACAATATCTGTACGTTTTAGATAGTATTTGTCAACAACCTTCTAGAACAGAGCAGGGCATAGATTATTCTATACAAGTCGCGGCCTTGAAGAGATTCTGTCCCTGGACTCCACAGAGAATTGTTGCCCTCTAGGACCCTATGATTGAGGCTCTGCTATGGATAGGAGTGATTGTAACACCACCATAAACCCAACATTGAGTACCAACCATGACCTCCGGAACACACATAACATACTTATTGTTTCCTCAATCCTTTTGGGTCCAGTATAAATAGTATTAATTTCCATCATAAAGCTAAATATCAAATGCCAATACGTAAATCTCCGACTGTTCATGCTATCATAACAGACATTAGCTAACCGTCATTAACGAGGGCCAATGTCTGTGCTAGATATCTAGATTGATGTAGATTTGGTTTGGAGAAAGGCTGAGGTTGTCGGTCTTCTGTCTGGTGCACAAACAGTCAAATTATATTTGTCGGAAAAGGAAATGACCTTATTTGGTATATGGCTTGAGGCATCGTGTCTCTGATTGAGTGACGACCAATGTTAAGATCTGTTATACGAGTTATCTAGGGTACCGTGTGTCGAACAGGGTAAATTGACAGTTATTGAGTTATGTTATATTTAAGCTGGGTGTTTCTCATGTAAAACATGACAAAATGAGTGCCTTTGTTGGCTTTACATGCTCCGAGTGAATATTTCATTTCTTCCACCATTTTCCTTTTTAAGGATTTGCGTGGACTAGATCAACCTGCATCTCTCGAAACCTTATGTTGTTAATGTTTCCGTCAGTTGTCGGATTCCTTGTTACTACATCGATATGGAAAATTAACAATTGGGATACTGAAATCAGTTGTAAGCTATCCATGTTAGTTGTAAAAACAGATGGAGGCAAGCGGCTGATGTTGAAGGGACTGCAGTGTCTTTGATTTCAAGTTCTATAGAAAATATCTGCTCGACATTGCAAATAAATACAAATGAGAATAATACTAAGAAGTGTTCGAGAAAGGTAAGTGAAGCAGCATATATTTGTACAAAAGAAACCATCATCTATCAAAAACTAAGAAAAATATCAATCACAATTTCATAACCGAAATGAGATATTGAAATACGCAAGATAGATATTGAATAACACTATACCAGGTTGATATTTAAGGATATATATTGAATAACTCTATACCAGATTAATATTTAAGGATATATATTGAATAACTCTATACCAGATTAATATTTAAGGACAGATATTGAATAACTCTATATCAGATTAATATTTAAGGACAGATCTGCATTAACCAAAGACTGATCACTAGTAACATTACACCATTACACTACAGTTGTAAATCAGTAAGTAGGGACAGCTCAAAACCTTTATATAGTGGTAACAATATATTCATTCGCATAATGGATAATTGTGAAGCCCTCAATAATTTCTTAACATCTAACATGGTATTTCTTCTCACATCAAATGATAAATCCACTATAAAACAGACGAGGAATTACATGTAATCAGCCATCTGAATTACTCTGATATTGCAGGACATCATAGATCAAATTCAAATAATTAGAAACAATCATTAAAACATGTACCCGACACTGCCTGAAATATTAACAAAAACAGAAAAAAACACTTTTTAATCTCTATTTATGGAAGCGTCTTGCTGCCACGTGATTTGTTATCTCAAAATTTCTTAACATCTGTCAATATCTTCCCAGCTGTCACCAATACCATCTATAAGATAGAAAACACATAAAAATGGCAGTAAGATGATGCTGTCATTAACCATTTGTCACGACAAAATATCAAATTACGCCCAACTCAATCCTGCAATATCTTAAAATATCAAATCTACCGTAAGTAACGAATATTTGAACAAATGGGGGAATTTTGCGCTGTCAAATCTATTTACTCTAAAGCTGTAAAAAATGAACCAATCACCATTTCAAAGCTGAAATGAGATCTTGAAATAGACAACATAAGCTATTGCATAACATCATATCAAAATAATACAAATTCGAAATGAAGAATTCATTTGTTTCCGAAAGCTAGATAAATTGATGAAAATCGAACTAAAATAAAACTTGTAATTTGTGAAATGTGATAATACACCAATTCCTTTCGTTAAAATTTCTATGACAAATATTAAACCGCTCAAGCGACAAAGGTTGAATGTCAAAAAATTTGATAGCAATGAATGTACAGATGAGTTAAATGAAAAACAAATCCATTTCAATCCCGAATATAAAAAATATCAAATTTGGATAGAAGAGATTAACTTAATAATCTAAGCCTTTGGGATCCTGATGGCCCGATCAAAGTAACTGACAATGACAGCAGGCCAATGGGTGATATATGATGTATCTTCGGGGAAAAACGATTCCCTACAATATACTTTAACCTATTTTTCATGCCGGCATAAAATACAGTGTTTATGCTTTTTATATAAAATATTCAGAAAACAATTTCCGAAAACCTATCAAGGTCTATGTTTACTCTTTCAAAACTATCTGTGTTTTTGTCCTACAATCACTACAGAATTTTAAGAGGTAAGCTCAGTTGGTAAAAGCGTCCTGTTGGATCGGCTGATAGGTTTCCCCGAGAGGTCACGGAAACAACCAATGCAATTGTCTCAAAGGAGTTTTGGATTGGTATAAGACCGACGTTTTGAGTAGCAAATCTAAAGCAAGGATGAAGCCCAATTAAAGAGATACTTTGATATAAAGTAAGATGTCATCCATTTTGTTTTATTTTGCCACACAATACTTATTATGACTGGTTTGCATGTACTACTAAACTCATGAACATTGGAAAGCGCAGATGACATTCTTCATTCCTCAAGAAAAAAACATAAATCTTTCTAATTCCACACCTCTTAACTAGATCTGTGACATTTTACCGAAGTTATGTGTCAAAGACGGAGAAAAATAATCTTAAGTTAACATGTACTTTTTATCTCAAAACCATTTCCGATGTTCGACTACTAACTGACCCGACAGATATTAGGGTGGTAAGACTACGTAAACGGAAGACACGCAAAAGCCTTTGAAAAAAAAAAGCATAAAAAAAGCATAAAAAACCGCAATAACGTGTTATTCCTCGGCCTATGTGGATTGTAAAATTCTGTTCCATTAATTCTGCAGGAAAATAATAAAACATCACCAGAAGGACCGTGGTTCCGGTTTGCCAAGGAAGGGATTAAGCCACACAACTCAGATTTTCACCGAAGTCTGCATTGTTCTAATACTATATCAATAGGGCTATGATAGCCCGAGATACACAAGGAATTGGGGATAGTTGGCAAGAGATAGTTAGCAATGTTGATGGTTTAATTAAGACACATCCCAACAGCAAGTTGCACGAGTATGTAAAGGAGTTTGCAAGAACTTTAATCACGGCATGTGCTCCTGAAAATAAAGCAACGTTATTATTCGAGTGGGTATACATTTGTTTGTAACATGTCATTGACGGGGGTAATAGTGGCGAGTTTATGGGAGGGAGTTTAGAACATGCAGGGAAAGCATTCTGTAAAAATTTGATAATATTGCCGAATAAATCAAATAATTCCGAATGTGTGATTGCATCCCCGTCCGTCAATATCCCCAGGCAGATATTGATCAGCTCAACGTTTTGTTGGTTTTAACTGTCAGAATTAATCTCCTTGGTGATGTTGTAACATTCAATGCCATTATCCTTGTAGAGACAGATATTGGACGATTACAGGGAGAATGAGATTTCCCATGTTGTATAGTCTGTAACAAATATGTTTGTATCGGCTGAAATAATTCCGTAAAATATCGGTTTCATAATCGTCCATCAGACAGTATGTAGTTAATCAACGTTATAAAAGTGTCCTTCATGGGAAGCTCATACGACGTTCCGCGTGAAATGCCATTGGCGAACTATTTTATTATGTCCTTGATGGCATTCAGTCAGCTTAAAATCATTATAAATTGCCAACTGACAACAGTATACTTTACATTTCACAGAAAGCTCATCACCACCTACATGTAGGTCAAGCGTTCATTGAATCTTTGATGTATATCTTAAATTTGAATACAGAAGATATATTCAGTTATTAAATGAACCTAATGCTAGCACTTCTATATCAATTGACGAATCAATCGGGGACCGTCGGGACGTCCGTAAAAGAAATGCTTTGACATATAAGTAATCCAGATAGCTCAAATGGTTAGAGTGTCCGTCTACAGTTCGGATGTCTCGGGTTCGAGTCTTGTTTGTTCGGTTCATTTTCCCTCTCTTGTTACATTTGATGCCCAACTTAATATTGACGGATGTGGTGTAGGATCTCGTGTGTGTCTTCGGGGTCAAAGACTTTGGTGAAGGAGGGAGAAATGTAGTAGAACTGGGCGGGAATGAACGCCGATAGCCAGCTATCGTATTTCAAAAGATTGGAGCGTCCGTCTAGAGTTCGGAGGTCCCGGATTCGAGTCCCGGTCTGGTCGTTGCATTTCCCTCTCTTGTTATATTCGGTGCCCAGCTAAATACCCGCGGATGTGGCTTTGGGTCTCGTGAGTTCTTTCAGGAGGGATGAATGCAGCGGAACTGGACGGGACTGAACGCCGGTGGCCAGAAAAGGCTAGAACGTCCGTCTTGATTTTGCATTTTGCATGTTTCCTCTTTTGCTATATTTGTCATAATTATTTGCGAGCCTTAATTATGACGGAGGATATTGCGTCACTAAAATAAAGCTTCATTTCTTTTGATTCTTAGATGTTATTGCTTGTGACAACCTCAGGTTAACCAAGTTTACATTTCAACAATTTCATCTGTCGAAATGAAAATCCCAAATCCTGTATATTCAATATTCCTTAGAAAAAAAGAAAAAAAAATCAGTGACATTTACCAGCATATCAGACAAAACAGCAACTTAAGACACATCTGATATGATGTTTCATATAATCCCCACAGCAATAACAGAAAGATCATTTGGAAGCTGAAATGTAGACGAAATTAGGTGGAACATTTAGTAAAATATAAGTCACAGACATAATACTTAACCGGATATTGTTATAATGTAGAACTGAAGCATCAACATAATTAGATGAATATGTATAAATCATGTCGATAAATAGATTGTTATTGAGTCTGGTTCATCAGCCTTAATCACAGTCTATTCCCGGTTATAGCATCCCTAAAACTCTTGTTAGTACATGTGTTACATGTTTAACATTGAGTCGAAGACGACATGCGACAAAACAGGCAAAACACGCGCAATATTTATGTCAACTTAGAATGATATATATTTTTTCAATACTGAAATTAAGTGCATTACCCATGAAATTAAAAACTACCATCTGTTCAAAGAAATCCACACAGATTTTCCCCAATTAGCTATCAGTATCAGTGTTTGGATCTTAGTTTCTGGCTACAACTGCCAGTTTGATGTAAACCATCAAACTATCCCCAATCAATCAGAGTCAGAATAGTCATTTCCCGTCAATCTTGTCGAATTTGATTGACCTTATTACGGAGATCCCGGTGATAGCACCAATTACGATTTGATTTATTTTGCGATCCGGATAAATGCTTGGTCGTTTTATATTCGACTCCAACACAGGGTTTCGCGTCAGAATAGACATGGATGCACCATACCCTCATGATGAAGGAATACCGTGGTAAGGTCTTCGCTATTACTTCAAAGAAGTGTTTTGTTTGGGGTTTCTTTGGAAACAACAAATGAAAAAAAGAGCAGAGGTAAAGGAAAACACAAGCATTGGAAGCATCAATGGTTTTTTGCAATGTCCATTTGGTAGAATAAACAGAAAAAAAAATCCAGATTTTGCAGGAATTAATTTCAGTTACCTCCTAATTATTCGTGCAGTGGAAAAGTGACTAAGAAGATATAATTAAATAATAATGACACATTCTGAAATATCCAAGTTCGCTCACGCATGCTGCAGAGAATTACAAAATTATAAAGCGCCTGGCTGAACGAGATTACTGTATGATGTACAGCCTATACAGCTGTACATGTTCCTTGCCGGTTAAAGATGTTGTTAGGTAACTAAGTTATCACTTTGAGTTATATTGTGTACTGCAAGGTTTGATAATTGTCAATGACTGACATTATCCTATCAAGTTATCAACAAATGAGTAAAATGAGAATGCTCATATTTAACAGTGATTAAATCAATGCAAATTTCAAGTCAGTTTGAGAAGATGCTCTTTTCATAAATAACTGCAACATATCTTGGTTATGTATTAAATAGAATTTTACGTTCGTTGCAGCTTCCGTTATTAGTTGTACATGCCATATCATCTTGAACGTTCTGAAGTGAATAGTCACCCAAATATTGGATCACATTATGTAAAATATTATTTTGTCCTGATCTTTGTTTTAGATTTAGTTTTAACACATTTCATTGTCTTAAAAGGAGACAAAAGGATCGGGCACATGTAATCAGAGCGTATGAAATGCCCTCTGATCTCAGTTCCACATCGTATTATAATTAAAACAGATTTGGTTGCCGAAATGTCGATAAAACCTTAGAAACTGAGATAAACGCAAATTATTAACGTTGATGTGATTACCGACGCCGACAAAATTATATTCATTCAATTCATTAACTGACTTTGAGCTTTGAAGCTCATCAGTGCTGATACCTTTCGTCACGACAACACAAGAAGAAGAAAACAATACGGTAATCAAGTGCAAGAAACCACTGCCATTAACGGACTAAAAAGAACTGTAGAACCAGGTTCACGCCGTATTACAAAAACAGGATAGGATGGGACTGAAGCGGATGTCGATAGTCATATATCTCATTCTTATTAACAACACAAAGAGGACCAGTCTCTTCAACGCTATCAGTTTGATATTTATGTGATAATGATTTGCTGTTAAGTGGGCGTCGGCCTTGGTGTTACGAATAAAGCTTTGCAGGAAGACTTAGAGTACACATCTACAAGGTGCGTCTCGTAAGACACCCGTGGTTAATGAGCTTGGTGCATTATGTAATATCTGAAGTTCTTTCTTTTTCTGAGCCTAGGCACTGAATCACATTGATTGTTTGCAGAAGTCATTGGGGAGCATTCCTCGTTTGATCGAGTTCAGCCGTTGTAAAAAAAAAAACTCATTATCGCATACATCACCTTTTGTCTGTAATGTTTTTCTCTTGTGTAAGTTACTAATGGTATCATTTCACTGACTAGAACATCTCTTTATGGTTTCAAAGAAGATTGGTCCTAAACATATTGTACTATGTTTCAGTCTACTGTTCTTTAGATATTGCTATCCATAGTATTCTGTGTAATGAATGATGCCGAGAGTGGAAAAAGTACAACTAACCTTTACGATAATCTAAATGTTTTCTGTATTCCAAGGTTTTCTTTTGATGCTGACCAATGGATAAACGATGTTTTCCTATATCAAAGAATAAATTACGTACCTAGGGTTTGGTACTTGCAAACAAATAACTTACCAATCCTTGTTTATAAACTTCTTCGTGGTGCACGCAAATTTTCGATTGTACTTTCTGTATTATATTTTTTCAGTGGTAATTGCGAGATCACTTCCAATCAACATTACCTGAATTAAACCCAATATTCGACGAAGATATGATCAACAACTGCAAAAACTGCAGATTAATTTGTACCAGAATCGACAAGCGATCAAATTCAAAGGGAATGCTAGTGTCAGATTTGAAGGACCTTTTGTTGTTTCAATTAAGGAGAAGGACAATCGTCACACAATCTTGCAAAAAATGACAAGATATAAAAGACAAGGGGGCGATAGCCAAGTATTGTAAAAAGGATATAATAACATTATAATATTGTGATTACTAAGTATGTGTTAGCCTTGTAAACCGTGACAGACTACCAGTGTCTCTTGTCCGGCAGAAAGGACGGTATTCGAAGCTAAGACAAGGTCTTCCGTAATGAAACAGCATCAAAGTTATCTAAACAGTTGATTGAACTTGACAAAATCCTATCTTCCACACGATGAGAGTGGCCATTACTTCGACCTCGGATTAAAACGAGATAACAGGCATCTCATCGCAGTGACCACTAGGTTATTACCTACCGATACTCTACGAAGCCATTATCACAGTTCCGCAGAGAATAAACAGGCACGCATTTCAGGATTATTGGAAGTCTAATACTGTTATTTAAAACGTTGTACTTGTATTGTGTTTACCATATCCGACAATACTACCCTTTTCCCGAAACTGACATTGATGGTATACAACACATCTGATAAAAGGCTAATTTATGCATACTTCTTTTGAAAATAATATATGATTTCTAAATCTGTGGTTAAACGTCTCTCTAAGCTTACAATGCTTTCTACAAATAGTAAAAGCTATGAAAGTAACGTGTAATTGCGTCGATTGCCGTATTTACGAGGTAGAATGAAAGGGTTGGGGTTCGCTGGACATGTCTTGTCCTTCTCGTGAACCAAAATATGTCTTCGACGGCATTGCACGTAGTCTATTTTTATCTTAGAAAAGCATTAATGAGCCTTAAATGCAGCTTGTTTTTTATTTCTATGTTCGCCTTAAACAATAATATACATTATTTGGTAGAATTAAACAAAACTATACATTATTTGGTAGAATTAAACAATACTATGCATAATTTGGTAGAATTAAACAAAGGCATATGCATTATTTGGTAGAATTAAACAATGACATGAATTATTTGGTAGAATTAAACAATGATATGCATTAATTGATAGAATTAAAGTTCTCCGTGGATAAGATAGACGTCTTTATCTTTACTTTTTCCTTGTGTTCTTCCTGTAGTTAAGAAAGCTTAGAAAGCTACGTTAAAGTAATTATGTGGGTATTCTCACAATTGTACACAATACTCTTTTATTAATGAGTTTAATTAAAATATCAACAATGTAACTTAATGTAACGCTCTATTAAATAATTTATCAATTCTATAAATAGATAATGTTATATCCGAAAGGATATATTACTATGCCTGTTTCAGTTGTTGTCACATTCTTAGTTCTTGATCAATTTAATCTTATACCAGAAACCGTTAAACCAGTTCGACCAAATCCCTGTTTGATCATACTTGGGCATTATTGTTCGTCGGGTGTCGTCAGTAAAAAGGCTGTCGCCATTCGGCTGTATGTCGCATGTATCATTGTTTTGACTAAAAGTGAAGACGTCAATTAGAGAGATGATCTGCCTGGGTAGTTTTAGGCCTAACCAACCGTTATTTCTCTGTCTAGCTCCTCAGCATTGACGCCGTAAATGATGGGCAAAGTCGATCTAATACGGCTTTGATAATTGCAGTTACACTCTGTAGTTAACGGAAAATTTTAATGATATTTTACGACTCAACCCTAAACAAAGATCAAGTGTAATCCTTGGCATCGCATGGTTCAAATTAATTTAAGAAATAATGAATTTGCAATTACTAATGACAAATACAAATATTGAATCTGTTATTTCCATTTGTGATCCATGTTGATTGTGAATGTCAACCGGTAGCAGCTTGGTACTTAAAAACATCCTAATTGCATGGAATATTAACTTCATTACGTACGATTCGTTCAAAATAATACACGTACTAGTGCTAAAAGTATATCTACCTTCTCGGATTTATCACTTGCAAAACAAAAAGTACCGACTAAATAACGAAGCCATTATTCAAACTCAATTTCGATTAAATAAGGGCAAAATACAAACAAATATATATACATGTATATATTAGTATGGATATTACTGAAAAATTACAAGGAGAATAAGTTCAGGTGCTCCGGAAGAGAAAGCGTCCTGGAGCGGATTACAATCGCAATCCATACTGCAGGGAATCCTTACGGGTCCTTGATAAATACTTGTGTCAAAGTGTCTGTTTCATAAGAAATTGACAGGATGAAAAGAATGTCAAAAATCATTTATCTAATTGCGTTCATAGCCTTATAACTGCCGCAACACTTATAAATAAAACTCAATAACAACACCTCTCAACGTTCTTTTTTTACTTATGCATCATGTGCACGTTTTAACAATCAATGCAATTTAGTTGGCCTACATATGTTTTGTTTCAAGTTAGATTTGATATCACACATTTTCACGAAGCACTCAACAATTCACGCCAACGCTCTTGAAAGCTCTAGAAACTACAAAGAACAGAAACTATAAACAACCCTGTCAAAAAACACGATCGTTCGATCAAATTAAAAAAGTATTACATTATTTTGATTAGTTGTTGCATCACAAACTTACACAGTCATTGCTAGAGTGGTACCGGTTCCGCCCCCGACATTTGACATGATTCTTGCTATTAACATAGACCATAAAATAGTGCCATGATCATAGAAATCAAAGCAAACTAATGACATCACATAACCTGAAAGAAAACTTCATCTCCAAAATCCAAACGCCTAGAATATTGAGAAGAAATGTGGTTCTGCCATTACCAAAGCAGCCGATGTCACGGCGTCTTGCCGTTTACACTAATGAATCCTTTTTGATGTCATTATGCAAAACGAGGATTAACAAACCGCGTGTTGCCTTGATAAACGACTGGTGGAATCTAGTTAACTTGGGGGTCTTCACCTGTAGGCGCTACTCGGGGGAGTCTATGAAGGGTGTGGTCGAACGTTGACCGAACGTCGACAGCGCCAAGGATTAATGATCAATCGTACCCAGTAATGAAATTCTGATCACATCTTTTCTTCTCCTTAATCCAATTTAGTGCCACAGGGGACATTAAGTGTAGTGGATGTAGCATTCTTTGTCTGTTTTCCCAGGATGAATGAGTTCCCGAATCAGACTCCGTTCACTAACGAGTTTACGTGACTGGAAACACAGACTATTTCTTTAATGTAACCGTTATTGACTTTAGTTATATTGGCCGTGTCTTTTATAATTCACAAAACGTAAAATTGGCAGATTCCGGATGACAGTACTGTGGGCTTATCTATCGAATTGTTTACGTTGTTCTCACATGGCGCTGATTACCACATTCTCAATAATGGTTAATGGGTTGGGAAGGGAACAGATATTGAACATTGTAATTGACAACCAATCTCTGATAATGCTCTGTCAGATATGCTCTGTGTGAAGAGACCTTGGTTCCATTTCGGCTGCCAATCTTTGACATATTCAAATATTTTACGACCGAAATTTCACTGCATTCAAAAAACCAAAATAGTAAGAAGATTATAAATTCGATTTATAAAGCAAACACAAGAATAGATAAATAAACAATGAAATAAATCATTAAATAAATAAACAAATAAAAGAAAGAAAGTCTTTTTAAATTCGATCTGAGTAGAAGAACTTTCTCCAGGATGTTTGATTTAAGTTCTTTTCAATTCCAAAGTGTATTCTAATTAAAACTCATCTCTTTCTAATTAAACAGAAACCGCGGACATTTATATGATACCAAGACTATCGGATGGTTGGATTTCAATTATCACTCAGTTTATGATGCAATATGAAGGATTCAAACAAGAAAAAATGCATTTACTTTCCTATTAGCACCGAATGTTTTATTTCCCTGGGAGTTTGTGTGGCCTAGTCATGTCTAACGAAGGTGCAGTGAGTTTGTGAGAGCACGGCCGAGTAACCACGGCTATGTAATACGGTACCCGGCGAGACTGATGTTAGCCCGCTACTCCCATCTCATCAATCTGACGAGCATCGGCGTGTGAAATTTGACGTGCATGACTGATGTGCACGGTCTTGTGGGGATCGATTGTGACAAAACAAATAAAATGAGGATCAGCACGCACCTACCAATATATCTGGTGGTGAATTGACCATTAGTGTGAACGACTTGTTGGAATGGTAATGCAATGCTGACACAGCGAAAATGAGGGAATTCATTGGTTTGCAGATTTCGGAAAAATGAAATTTTAAGTGAACAAGCAAATTGCAACAGTATTGAGAAGTGAAATCAGATGTCATATTTGATATTTTAATGAATTACGTTGTGACGATCCGTTGTTATAATTGTATCATTGTCAGCGAAACCACACGCATTGTTTTTTTTTTCGTGTCAACATCGCACCGAGCTGTCGTTTGCAGTTACATTATGCGTTTCTAAGCTCAAACAAACAGAAACGTGAGGATCCCTTGTTAGGACACTCGAGGAACATACGGATCTCTTGTTAGGACACCCGAGGAACGTGAGGATTACTTGTTAGGACACCCGATGAAAGTAAGGATCACTTATTAGGACACCCCAGGAACGTGAGGATCACGTATTAGGACACCCGAGGAACATGAGGATCTCTTGTTAGGACACCCGGGGAACGTGAGGATCACTTGTTAGGATACCCGAGGAACATGAGGATTACTTGTTAGGACACCCGGGGAACGTGAGGATCACTTGTTAGGATACCCGAGGAACATGAGGATTACTTGTTAGGACACCCGAGGAACGTAAAAATCACTTGTTAGGACACCTGGGGAACGTGAGGATTACTTGTTAGGACACCCGGGGAACGTAAAAATCACTTGTTAGGACACCCGAGGAACGTGAGGATATTTTGTTAGGACACCCGGGGAACGTGAGGATTACTTGTTAGGACACCCGAGGAATGTGAGGATCTCTTGTTAGGACACCCGGGGAACGTGAGGATTACTTGTTAGGACACCCGGGGAACGTGAGGATCAGTTGTTAGGACACCCGGGGAACGTGAGGATCACTTGTTAGGACACCCTGGGAAAATGAAGATTACTTTATTTGATTATCACATAGTTGCTTCATGTCATTTTGTCCCAAAAGGACCGTCCACGCCAACGGCCCTTTACATGAGTTATCTCCCCTATTAATGTTGTATCGGCGTATAGTAAGGTTGCTAAAACATAGCAAAGAATGAAGACAGATGTCCGAAATACCTTCTGTCTTGATACACCACACCTCGCCTCTGCTAAGGGGGATCGGTGTTCGGGTCATTCGCTTACGCCCGTTCCACCCAAATAACTTGCGCACCAGCGATCCTTCCGTTAAGAAAAGCTGTTGTAGAACAGCATAGCTGATCTTGCAAATGCTTGTCAATAGATAATTCAAATATATAAATTGGTATTATTTTTCAATTGGATAAATAAGATTTATATTGGGTACTTGACGGAATTAATTTGTGTTGCTCAACCTGGAATAAATCGTATACAAGCTAAAACAGTAAAGTTAAGACACAATTGAGTGTGACGCATGTCGACATAGAGGGCAGGGACATTCCATTCCAATTCTAATCATTATGCAAGATTTTTTTAAAATGTATTAATTTAGTGGGAGATGAAGGAATTGGAATCTATATATCCCCATTTCATACATAGGTACATCCCCCCCCCCCCCCCCCCCAAAAAAAAATCATTCAGTTTAACTCCGGGATGTGATGATAGTCCCTAATGTCAAATATCAGTACGCTAGTACAATTAAAAAGTAATGTGTTAATGACTGTTAACACTTGCACAAAATCTTAAAGTTTTTCTCCGCAAAGAAAGTCTAAGTCCAAAATATGTCAAAAAGCAGGTATTTCCCCAATACAGTCTCCAAGTTTGACTCCGGGAGAGAATAGTGTGATCCTGCAGGGACCCTTAAACAAATATCAATATGCCTTTCAACACTTGCACCAAAATGTTAATATTAGAAAATCAACGCTGACGCCGGGGTGACGAGCTAATGAAAGCGGTGTTACCAGGGATGATTGATACGTTGTGAGCCTCGTACTGAAGGAGGTACTCAAGGATGTTCTTTTTAAGTCCTACTATTCTCTGACTATATAGAGCCGTGTACCCAAGGACTGGTCTCATTTGGTTAGTTTATATCGACGAGGTAGCACTCTAAAGTAAACAAGACAAGCGGCTTTTGCATAATGGACAAAATAGGTGAGAGAGCAGTGATCCAATATTTGCATCAAAAATGTGTAACACCTAAGGATATTCATAATGATATGGTAGCAACACTATATAGCCAGTAGAGTTGGCATTTCACAAGAAAGAGAACATTCCATTCTGACCGAGGATCTTGCAATGAGAAAACTTTCGGCCCGATGGGTACCAAGACTTCTGACAGTTGATCAGAAGCACACCAGGCGCACATTGACGCGTGCTAATCTTAAGCTTTTAAAGGAAGATCCTGCCAACTTTCTTCAGAGATTTGTCACTACGGATGAAACATCGGTCAATCATTTTATCCCAGAGGCGCAGCAACAATCGAAACAATGGAAGCACCTTGGCTCCCCCACGTCAAAGAAGGCAAAGCCTGTTCCATCAGCTGGGAAGGTTATGGTCTCGGTTTTCTGGGATGCAGGTGGTATTCTGCTGATAGAGTATCACCAAAAGGGATAAACAATCAATGGCACATGCTGTGATACACTTCTGGGGCAGTTACGGGAAAATATTAAACTTAAGCGCCGCGGAAAGCTCACAAACGGTGTGTTATTTCATCAGGACAATGCTCCTGTTCACAAGTCTGCCATTGCCATGGCTGCAATTCACGATTGTAACTTTAAATTGATTTAGCATCCACCTTACTCACCTGATCTCGTTCCATCAGACTTTCATCTATTTCCAAAACTGAAAACAGCTATTTCACGCACCCACTTTCAATCCGATGATGATGTCATACATGCAGTGGATGACTTTCTGAACAACCAAGAAAAGGAGTTCTATAAAAGTGGCATTGAGGCCCTTCAACACCGCTAGCAAAAGTGTATAGATACTGAAGGGGACTATGTTGAAAAATGATACAAAATGTCCGCCAAAATTCAAATCCTTCAATATGAGGCTCACAACATATCAATCAGCCCTCGTATCTAGGTACCTACTTACTTAAAAACTCAAAAACTGTAGAAAAAAAAAAAAAAACCTTCATCAAAATATGGGATAAATGGATTTGATTAACATCTTCCTTGGTTCAAATCCATGAAAGTTTTTTTTATCCATTAGGAGGGAAATTGTCGAGTTTGCATTATCTTTTGTCAAATTACATGATTCAATCGTACTTTGCCAGTCACACTTAATTCCCAGTCAACTCTTTGTAAAATGACATTTGTTCTTTGTTAAACCGCCTGTCATGTTGTCTAGTGGGGATACGTGTTAATCATTATATAAGTACCATGCCTTACCAGTAACCAATGGCAATTTACCGAAAAGTAGACAGCTTCATTTAATAGCACATAAAACTAAGCTTTCTGTTCTTACACAGACAATTATCTCCCAGAATAGCTCATCATTGTTATGTCATGTTCTTCAACAGCTCGATCTGTCCCAGGGTTCCCCGCGTTTCTTTGTCCTTACCTCGTTTTCACATACTTGTGTTTCTTTTCATTTGTTCTAACCATTACCTCGTTCTCACATAACACCTGTTTCTTTGCGAAGCCGTCGACAACCGATCGCTCTCACATTTTTTTCAGCATTAAACATCTATCCACAGTTTCGTAATTTTGTTAAAAGTCGAATTAAACATGAACTGCATTGCATGATTATTATTATTTGAATTATTTATCATATTTTTGGAATAATTCCATGTGTATAAACGTCGAAAATTTGTAAGATGGTTATAGTGGAAAGCGTTCTTGTATCTTACGATCCTACAACTTGTAAGCAATGGGATTGCTCGTACAATCCAGAGTCTTCGTCTTCCGAGTAAAACACTATGTATTCCGAACGTCCTGTACTTTCGCGCTGTTTGTTCAAGCATGTTTACATTCAACCTTACCTCGTTCTTACATAATACAATGTATCCCAGAATTCCTTATTGTTCTATGTATGTATCGCGGCATCACATAAATCGATTTATCCCAGGATTTATTCGATTGATTAAACTGAACCTTATCTAATGTTGGGATAGCGTTAAAATATATCTTTTGTTTATCACTCAACTCAATATAATACACAATACTCTCCCAAATATACTTCATTGGCGATGTCGGTTTGCTGATACAAAGGAAACTATATTCAATATAAACTTCGTGTTCACTTTCTTCTGTTTGTTGTATCTGTATGGTATTAATGAAGTATAGCGTATGAACCCTGAGAGTAAATGATACTCTTTTCCAATAATTACAGGACAAAAACAACTTTGAGTGCGCGTCGAGTCAAATTCAGTAAGTTATCAACGCACTTCCGGTAAGAATTTAGCTCGCAGTTCTGCTGTTAGTAGCGATTTTGTGACTTACACTATGTGCACACTTTAAGGATGTACTCCTCTGTTGTTTCAATCACGTTCAAGTCTCGTTTTGATCTCATGTTAGGGTTATCAGTAATATTTAACAAAACATTACTAATCTTATTAGCAATCACGAATCTGAAAAAAAGTAAACAAATCTAGACGTGTAGTAGGAGTGGAAAAATGCACGGCCAGAACGGGGTTCGAATCCGGGATCTCCGAACACTAGGCGGATGCTCTACCGATTGAGCTACCTGGTCGCCGATGGTCGACCCGGTCCAGTTCCGCTAAAGACGTCTGTTGCTTACAGAACTACCTCACATCAATTCAAATAGAATACCAATTGGATGGCAATTTTGAAAATGTGTATTTCTAGCCCTTCAAAAGCCAAAATTCCACCTTTCGACTCTAGATTGATTACTCAAATCTTCAGTGTGTGGTCATTTGCATTTTATCAAGTTCAGTTATATGCTGTAAAACCTTGTATTATTCAATATAATTAAATTAATATAAAACAATGCGAATACATTTGGATATCTGTGTGTTTTTTGTTGTTTCATTTGACATTTCTGGTGTAACTTAAGCACTTTGGATTTCTGGCAAATGATAAGTATGATGAAAAATGATGAAAATGTCAGATAAGTATGATGAAAAATGATGAAAATGTCAGATAAGTATGATGAAAAATGATGAAAAATTATGAAAACATAACAATACCAAATAATAATAGGACAAAAAGGAAGCACACGGACCGCCCATTTTTATGGCTGTTTTAGAAAGATTAATCGTTTTCTTATGATCTGCTTAATATTTAAAAAAAAATTAACAGCAGAAGTTTTTATATAAAGCGTTAAATCTGGCAAAAAAAAATGCGAAAAAATGAGTATTTGTATGCCATTGGAAATTAAGGGCTAGGAGTAACATAAATTGCTATTCTGAGTTAAATGAACAGATTAAAGAAATTTAAATACTTTTCTTGTCAGTTTTGCAAGCTTTCATACTTATCTGACAAACAGCAAAATTCACTTTAAATCACGCATCATGTCAAATTGGTATCTTTGACTGATTATAGCACAAAAAACGAGCATACAGTCATATAATTCTTCTTACATTTTCTGCTATGCCATTAACACCCATTTCCGAAAATGTATATGAGAAAAAAAAGTTTAATACAGGATTTTTTTTTGATATTTCAGAGGTATACATCCTTAACTTATTTAAAGAGATATTCCGTACAAGTGGCAAACAATTTTGGCAGTTCTTTACTTTTAAGAACTCTTTCCTTTGACTTTTAAAAACACTATCAGCATCAAAATATCTTTCATTGTGTCAGTTTGGACAAGTTTGGTTGCTATGTCTGCCATTTTGATGACGTCATTAAATTGACCAGACGCGTTATTTTTTTTTTTTTTATTAATTTTCAGAAAATCATCACCTCAACCTTCCTTCAAAAAGGTGCCCCGCGGGATTCACTTAGAGGCTCCACTAAATATCTTTGTATATGTTATCACAACTATACTTTCTCTAGACAGAACCATACCCTATACACAATCTACACATTTGTCTTATAAGTTGAAATCGTAATTAAGAGTCCTTATTTTAAAAAGGGAATGTTCAAATGATAAATTTCATTTAAAGAGTTGATATTCTCTTTCTGCGAGTCTTCACAAAGAAGGGAGATTACTCTAGCAGCCTTCAACATATTTGCCAGCTAAAACCAAAAACAAATGTAGCTATCGATCCAAAAAGAGCACATCTTCGCTAACCAAGGCTTCTGATTACGTTTCACTCCACGAACGGTTAGACGACAAGGGCAGTAAACAGCAAGATTGCTTTGTTTAAACCACATTTTATGTCTTTGTTCATGTCGTACATAATGTAGAGTAGTAAGCACGGGATTCACTATATACTTTATAGATATATCTCCTCAATTACTCACTTGGCTGACTTTATACATATTGTCCAAAATGTTGGTACAAAGGATTTGGCACAAGTTATAGCAACTTATGAAACCATCTCCTATCAACAGAATATTACATCTATATATGGTTTCAAATATAACTATAGAATGAAGTCTATTACATGTTAATTGCATTAAATATATTGATATAGTTTATGTTCAAAACCTCCTCCTGGATTTAAAGAAAGACTGCACATGTTCGAATGCATTAACATTTACATCCAAAGCCCGGTTTTCTTCGCCAAAGAGTTACAAATTTAAGCTTATTTACATATAAAGGTTATTAAAAGCTTGAGGCATTACTGCACTGGCATTTTAATAAAATTGGCACTCAAAAAGAGATGAGAAAATATAACAAGCTACTAATCGTACATATTACACGTGTATTTCTTGTCATTTATGTAGATTTAGTGGCATACAGACTGTAGGGCCCAGACGCCAGGGGGCATAAACTGAATGATTTAATTAACAGGAGAAGATGGGATCTCTTACATTATTTGACGTAACTGTGTAACAGATAAAAATGTCCCAAAATACGTACACGCATTTCTTTGAACCAGCTGGAATGTGATTTGAACACATTTGTACGTCAACACGCTATTTTTAGAGGAGATGACAGAAGAAAATTCTCTATTATCTCATACTTTTGAAGACCTGGGGTTAGCATTGCAAAGAAGATATTCACCTAACAGAACAAATCCGTTATTCAAATATTTGTCATGTTAAACGCATCGTTTACTATGAACGGCCACATGTAACCGACAATATCGATTTCGGATTGGCACATGTATATGATATCATTACTATACATACTATTTATACCGACCCTGTCAATGCATCATCAAGCATGGCCATATATAGGAACCTGCTTAACCGTGCAATCATTTTCTGTTAGTATTTAAGTAAGCATACTGTCCTATCTGGAAATCCATTGACTGACCTGATAGCCAGGAGAGTGCGAGAACAGCTTACTCAAGCAAGTTGTTTCAATTACCTCACGATCAATTGAGATTAGTTAAACAGTATGTGACCCGCCATCGCAATATATCGGTAAGTTCCGTAAAGGCACCGAGTTTTGACGGAATTAACCGAGATATTGCGATCGATGTGAGGTGTGAGGATGTGCAATGAAGTGAACAGCAAAGGGGCCTGCCACGAAATACCGACTCGCTGTCCATAAATTTGAACTATATGTATCATAGTACCACATATAATTGGACTGTGGATTGGTTAGTCCCTTTGGTTGTGAAGACCATCTGCCTGTTGTGGCTTTGTAAGTCCATTAGCAATCGTAACTACTCGGCCGATTCCGTACGTTTCATCTAATCGGCCGAGGTGTTCCGAGTGTTCCACTAGCCTATTACAGCACAGGGACCGAAAACACCTAGCCTAGACCATAATTATACTTAATCCCAGACAGAACGAGTTAATCAGACTCAAGCACATCGCGACGCTTGCGGAAATCCAACTTAAGAACTTAGGAGATGCTTTCTCTGAAATACGGACCACTACGGGGCCTGATGTTTATTAGAAATCGACTCACACTAGTACCTCCTTAGTCCAGACTTATTGAATCCGCACATTGTTTAGAGTGGATCATGTAGTAAGAAACTCTTTGATATCGGTGCAGTACATGTAGTTCTCCAGAATAATCTGTAATATGAAAGTGTCCGGAGTATGGAGGTTCTAATATACGTATATATAAGATAAAGACTTACCGTGAATCCTATACCCACTGTAGCGGAGAAGGAGCCCTGCTGGAACCTTCCCTGATCAAACTGTACCAGTAGTGACGTCTTACCCACTCCGCTGTCCCCTACCAGTATAGTCTGAAAAAAAATAACATATTGACATCAGCCACAAAACAAAAGAACTTATACTAGCTTAAATTTAACTTAATTGGTTACATACATTTTGAGTTTAATTTGACGTTAGACATTGTGAAATTTACAAAACAACTAATGTATTGTTCGGAAAATTTATGTCCATAGAAATTTTTGCCAAGAAAAGTAACACTAACGAGAAAATACCATACTTGAGTTCCTCTTCTTATATAACTCAAGTTTAAATACGTTTAAATGTTCAATAATGAAACAAATATGGATTGCTTCTTTACCATCAAATTGCTGAGACTGAGTAAAACAAGTGCGAAAGCTCTAATGAATGTATAAACCAAATTAGAAAGTTTGAGGTGTACACTTTTGAACTTACCCCAAAAACTTTAAAGTGAATTCGGTGCCAAAAAAGTTAAGTCCACAAAATGGTAAAATGCATTATTTTGCCATAACATTACTCCTAAACCTCTAATGAATGTATAAACCAAATTAGAAGGGTGCGAGGTGTATACTTTTGGACTTACAAGCTTTCCAAAAACTTACCCAAAAAACTTTAAAGTAGATTTTGGTGCTAAAAAAGTTAAGTCCACAAAATGGTAAAATTCGAAAAAAAATCAATTGTTTTCTGCATGATTATGCCATAACATCACTCCTAGACCTCTTATAAATGTATAAACCAAATTAGAAGGTCATGAGGTGTATACTTTTGGACTTGGAAGTTTTCCAAAAACTGATTCCCGAAAACTTTAAAGTGGGGTTGGACGCCAACGCCGACACCTGGGAGACTGGATATAAACATTGTACATGACTTTGTCCTGAGTGATGAGTACCTGTATTCAACAAGAAGTTCCCAGACTAACCAGACTAAGCACATGACACATCACACACAAGGTGTAATGACGTACTACACGATAAGTGTACATACGACACATCACACACAAGGTGTTATGACGTACCACACAATAAGCGTATATATGACACATCACACACAAGGTGTTATGACGTGCTACACAATAAGTGTACATATAACACATCACACACAAGGTGTAATGACGTACTACACAATAAGTGTACATACGACATATCACACACAAGGTGTTATGAATTACCACACGATAAGTGTATATATGACACATCACACACAAGGTGTTATGAATTACCACATAATAAGCGTATATATGACACATCACACACAAGGTGTCATACACAAGGTGTCACACACAATGTGTTATGACGTACCACACAATAAGTGTACACTGTACATATGACACATCACACACAAGGTGTTATGAATTACTACACGATAAGCGTATATATGACACATCACACACAAGGTGTTATGAATTACCACACAATAAGTGTACATACGACACATGACACACAAGGTGTTATGACGTACTACACAATAAGTGTACGAATGACACATCACACACACGGTGTTATGACGTACTACCCAATAAGTGTATATATGACACATCACACAAGGTGTAATGACGTACTACACAATAAGTGTATATATGACACATCACACACAGGTGTAATGACGTGTTACACAATAAGTGTACATATGACACATCACACACAAGGTGTTATGAATTACCACACAATAAGTGTACATATGACATATCACACACAAGGTGTTATGAATTACCACACGATAAGTGTACGAATGACACATAACACACAAGGTGTTATGACGTACTACACAATAATTCCGTCAATACCCGGAATCAAATATTACTGTACAGTCAGAAAATCACAGGTTTATCGATAAAACAAGAGGTACATGGGCCTTAACGGTCATCTGACTATAAAGACCCAAGTACATATGTAGCATACATACTCACTAGCATTATACTGGTCCCAAGAACAATTTGGATTCTATGTTGGAATTTGGACAAGTTTAAAATCTCAGGATCATTGCAAGTTTCAACTAAATCCAACTTGTTTAACTAGAGAAGATTTTAAAATGTAATTCTTAAAATGGTAGTCATAGCAGCCATCTTGGATCTCAAATCGACCCGGAAATAAAGAACACTTGGTCAGGACCATCTCAGGATCATTTCAGACCAGTCTTAACTGAATCCCATCGGTAAGACATGAGAAGAATTTTGAAATATGAAAAGTTTACGCACGGCTCACGACAAACAACACAAGGCTAAAGTGAATGAGTAACTTCTGGCAAAAAATTGACGTTTTCTTGGTTGGATTCCAAACATTGAGAAAATTGTCCGATATAATGAAATAGGGATATAAGTGACCAGAAAAAAAATGTTGACGTAAATAGATACCTATGTCTGTGCGTTCGATTTATTATTGCAAGGTTTGTGAAACATTTTAATTTTGATTTGGCACACGGTTAGTCCTTGAATTAATGAACGATCCACCTCCAACTCAATTATTCACGAGATAAGATGTTATTACAACAAGAACCCTCCATCTTCCACGTAGGTCCATATGGCTTCCGGTAATCACTGACTCAATTACCCGTTTGTAACGTAATTTGTGGGAATTCTGGCAGTATTCTACCAGACAAAGACAGCAAACCACTGGTAGTTCTCCTACTCTTCCTCAATATCCGGTCATAAGGAAAAAACTGTTGTAATCTAGTTGTATTACTTGATCCAATTTCGTCTGGTAACGACTTCATGAGCGATCAGAATACTAAAGGTTGGATATCAAACTACACTCATCGTCTAACGAACCTACAAACCGGACAATAGATATAAAACTACACTCACCGTCTAACGAACCTACAAACCGGACAATAGATATAAAACTACACTCACCGTCTAACGAACCTACAAACCGGACAATAGATATAAAACTACACTCACCGTCTAACGAACCTACAAACCGGACAATAGATATCAAACTACACTCATCGTCTAACGAACCTACAAACCGGACAATAGATATAAAACTACACTCACCGTCTAACGAACCTACAAACCGGACAATAGATATAAAACTACACTCACCGTCTAACGAACCTACAAACCGGACAATAGATATAAAACTACACTCACCGTCTAACCTACAAACCGGACAATAGATATAAAACTACACTCACCGTCTAACCTACAAACCGGACAATAGATATAAAACTACACTCACCGTCTAACCTACAAACCGGACAATAGATATAAAACTACACTCACCGTCTAACCTACAAACCGGACAATAGATATAAAACTACACTCACCGTCTAACCTACAAACCGGACAATAGATATAAAACTACACTCACCGTCTAACCTACAAACCGGACAATAGATATAAAACAACACTCACCGTCTAACCTACAAACCGGACAATAGATATAAAACAACACTCACCGTCTAACCTACAAACCGGACAATAGATATAAAACTACACTCACCGTCTAACGAACCTACAAACCGGACAATAGATATAAACTACACTCAACCGTCCTAACCTACAAACCGGACAATAGATATAAAACTACACTCACCGTCTAACTACCTACAAACCGGACAATAGATATAAAACTACACTCACCGTCTAACCAACCTACAAACCGGACAATAGATATCAAACTACACTCACCGTCTAACCTACAAACCGGACAATAGATATGAAACTACACTCACCGACTAACGAACCTACGATTAAATATCATGTCTTATTTTCTCGTGAGACATTCCATTTGCCCTCACACATCTTCGTCAACATACTTAATTGGAATACGTAGAAAGCAATCGAATTCCATTCGCGCAGGTGATGACTGATTCCTCTAACGAAATCAATGTATCAGTGCAATCGGTACGGCGCAGAGATCACTGCTGTCCCCGTCCTTAAAATACACTTCCAGTTTAACGAACATATCTATAAATAAAAAATGATTGGCGCCTGTCCGACAAGTCAGTCATCAATGCGGAGGTATTGGTCAGTAAGTAAAATGTTTTGTTTCTCTCGACACTTACAGGTAACGCCGAATGAGTGATGTTATCTGGATATCTATTTAGCCGATAACTCTAGACTTAGGTCACGTTTTTTTCGATTGCTATTTCTGGTTGAGAATAAACACCAATCGAAGCCGATTTTGACATATTTTTCTCGAGTATGTGCGGATATTATTTTTCTTCGTGGCCATTTGAAAGTTTGGCATTTGAAATTGCTTACAGCTATTTCTCAAGAACTAGTTAAATCATGTAGTTGACACATAGAAATGTGCTGAATATTGGGCATAGTTGTTCATGACACAACTAAAGCATGATTGAACCAGTAAACCCTTTTCGAATATCTTTATAATATTCAGGTAAGTAGGTTGAATGACATCTGAACACAGATATCTGAAAGAATTTGATAATATATTACAGGCAAAGAAAGAAGAAAGAGGAAACTTGCATAAAACTAATTAAAGTCATTGACAGTTGGCGCCAAGATCCCAATGGATCCCTCGTGGTTCGTGACATATCTGACAAAGTTTGACGGAGTGTTGGATTTGTGCATTTTGTGTATATTCATACGGAAGCGGAAGTCAGCTCGGTTGTCACTATAGCAGCCACCATGTCGTGTAACGGAAAGTATCGTTTTCTCGTCCGTCTTTACTTTCGTATCTAATGTCGTTAGTTGATGAGTGATCGCCATTCCTGTTCTGATACATGTGAGATTAGATTACAGGCATGGCAGGGTTAGACCTTGTAACGGAGCCATGTTTGAATCTACACTTGATCTAATAAACTGTCACGCCATCCCAGCCCACGACGAAACCCTCAAGCATCGTAAACGTATCAGGATAGCGGTAAAGAAGCGTGGTGGGTGTAAAATTGATGGCGTTGGTTGTAGAACGAGAGTCGAGGCCCACTCCATCATGTTTTAGATCGATAGAGTATGCACACTGTACTTTGTCTGTTGAAATCATATATGTTTAACAAAATAATAAATCCAAACATTTGAAAAACACTTATTTTTCTGGTAGATTTGTTGTATGGCAGTCACAGGTACCACCAGCACTCTCTCATTCTGAGAAGAAGCAATTAAAAGTGTTTCCCCTTGTGGGTACATGTAAATTTGCTCTCTGACGTCGCAATGTGTAGAAGAGGAGAGGGAAAATGAAGGTGAACGAGATTTGAACCCCGGACCTCGGAACTATCTAAGCTAAATTTTAAGATGTATTTTCGTTGGTTCTTGTTTGTGGTGTTGCAAAATCGCAGTTATAAAATCAATAAACAGCACTAAAACATACTGACAATTAAAACTTAACAGTGACTACCCAACTTCCTACTGCCGTGACAGCTAGGCCTGCTCTCTGTAGTCTATAGTTCGACTCTATGTCGAGTCGTAGATTTTTAATACATCAGTTTTCACAATCTCGGCTTATAGAATATCTAACATCTGACAACAACCAAGCCTCTTACGTGTTTGATGCAAAGCCTAAGGCTGGCGCCAAGACTATGTCCAGTAATTGAAAAAAGACAATATCGCATGTTATTTTGTTATCAATAGCACGTACTGCCTTTCAATCACACCCACGTCACCACTTCCCAAAGTTAGATAATCAAGCGTGTTTTATTTCTTAATCCAACGTATCCAACAGTCTTGTTTCGTCTCTCTTCCACTTGACATTTGGAATTGTGACTGTAGCGGTGATTGACGCAAGCACTCCAGTCTGTGCCTGTACATGTGGGCGTGCCGTTGTTAGTTTCTATGAAAACCAAATCAAAATTGATTTCTATTTCCCATTTATATCTGCATATGTCAACAAGTTCTCCAATCACAGACAAGTCCATAGTAGTTCCCAGTACTAGGCCGGATATACGTCGGTTCGAGATTCTCAGATTGCTCATTATGTTCACAACAAATCCCAGCTAATATGAATTTTCAAAACCTCAACGAAAAGTGGCAAATACCATTTAACAACGACAACGTTGAAGCGTACAATGTTGTTGGTAACTATGCTATCATGTAAGAGCATTGATGACCATAAAAGATAGTGCAGTAAAACCTCTCTATTGAGACCACCCCGGGGTCTGAGTGTAAGGGATGGTTTTAATACTGAGGTAGACTAGATTAATCCGAACACCTTTGACCATCAAGAACCGTAACTCTGTATGGTACTAGGACAGTAAATGTGTGTACTGCGCATGTACCACTTGACATGTATCCTAAATAGACTATTGCTTTTAATATCCCACTTAACTTGTAAACAAAACACGTTTTATGTTAAATAATCTAGATAACGTAATGCATGCATTATGCTTTAATTACAAAGTGTTCCTTCTTTCTTTTCAAAATACATATTACTTTCTTATATTCGTCATATATTTATCAAATATTCATCAAGTGTCAAACACAATTCATAATCGACGCACTTAATTAAAGGGTTAGAATATATCAATTATCGTATATAAACTAAAGGGTTAGAATATATCAATTATCGTATATAAACTAAAGGGTTAGAATATATCAATTATCGTATATATCAATTATCGTATATAAACTAAAGGGTTAGAATATATCAATTACGTATATAAACTAAAGGGTTAGAATATATCAATTATCGTATATAAACTAAAGGGTTAGAATATATCAATTACGTATATAAACTAAAGGGTTAGAATATATCAATTACGTATATAAACTAAAGGGTTAGAATATATCAATTATCGTATATAAACTAAAGGGTTAGAATATATCAATTATCGTATATAAACTAAAGGGTTAGAATATATCAATTACCGTATATAAACTAAAGGGTTAGAATATATCAATTATCGTATATAAACTAAAGGGTTAGAATATATCAATTATCATATATAAACTAAAGGGTTAGAATATATCAATTATCGTATATAAACTATGTGTTCTTGTTACTTGTTATAATTGCTTACCAGTTAGAGGCCTACCAGCCAAGTGTTAGGCTAACCACTTAACCGGTTACTCGATCGTAAGATTTCCCGACTAACCGGTTTGACATCCCTAGTTCATGTAAATATATGGAACTAGGACAATATGGTCTTTATACAGAACTTAGATAAACATTTAACGCAAGAAAAAGGCAAATACTTTCACAGCTGATATTCAAATTATATGCTTACCAACAATACCAACTTATGGTGAAATTCATGTCTAAAACTGTTCTGTCTGTCTTTGAAATTGTTTCGCAACATTTAGAGAATTATCTGTGTTTAACAGATACTCTTAAGTCTTTGTGTCAGTTAATGATTTCTTTGTTGTAAACATTCATACCGGTTTCGTTGGTGCAGAGTCGAATTCGCCCAACAAACCTTTCGGTCACGTTCCTTCGCATACGGAACATTTTGACTACGCCCACTTTTCCCCATCCATTTTTAACTCTATATATCTTAGTCCAGTCTTCCACAAAACGAAGCATATTTGTTCCTAAACAAAGGAGAAATTATAACATGTACTTGTTGAGTATTGTTTCAGACTTCGGTAGGTACTGACCAATCTATTGTACTTGTTGTATTGTTTCAGACTTCGGTAGGTACTGGCCAATCTGTTGTACTTGTTGTATTGTTTCAGACTTCGGTAGGTACTGACCAATCTATTGTACTTGTTTAGTATTGTTTCAGACTTCGGTAGGTACTGGCCAATCTGTTGTACATGTTTAGTATTGTTACAGACTTCGATAGGTACTTGCCAATCTATTGTACTTGTTTAGTATTGTTACAGACTTCGGTAGGTACTGGTCAATCTATTGTACTTGTTTAGTATTGTTTCAGACTTCGGTAGGTACTGGCCAATCTGTTGTACTTGTTTAGTATTGTTTCACACTTCGATAGGTACTTGCCAATCTATTGTACTTGTTTAGTATTGTTTCAGACTTCGGTAGGTACTGGTCAATCTGTTGTACTTGTTTAGTATTGTTTCAGACTTTGGTAGGTACTGGCCAATCTGTTGTACTTGTTTAGTATTGTTTCACACTTCGATAGGTACTTGCCAATCTATTGTACTTGTTTAGTATTGTTTCAGACTTCGGTAGGTACTGGCCAATCTATTGTACTTGTTTAGTATTGTTTCACACTTCGATAGGTACTTGCCAATCTATTGTACTTGTTTAGTATTGTTTCAGACTTTGGTAGGTACTGGCCAATCTGTTGTACTTGTTTAGTATAGTTTCAGACTTTGGTAGGTACTGGCCAATCTGTTGAATCCGTGAATAATACGAAACATTGTCCTGCTTTATGTGAAGTTTTAAATTGATACACAAGAAAGATGGTGTCTACTGGAATAGGCGAACAGCCTTGTTATAAAGGTATCAGTCAGTCCCAGCAGCAAGTCATAAGAAATAGGAACATTAATACATTACAAGGCGCACTGATACAGTTCAAGGCGCACTTATACAGTACAAGGCGCACTGATACAGTACAATGCGCACTTATACAGTACAAGGCGCACTGATACAGTACAATGCGCACTGATACAGTACAAGGCGCACTGATACAGTACAAGGCGCATTGATACAGTACAAGGCGCACTTATACAGTACAAGGCGCACTTATACAGTACAAGGCGCACTAATACAGTACAAGGCGCACTTATACAGTACAAGACGCACTAATACAGTACAAGGCGCACTTATACAGTACAAGGCGCACTGATACAGTTCAAGGCGCACTTATACAGTACAAGGCGCACTAATACAGTACAAGGCGCACTGATACAGTACAATGCGCACTGATACAGTACAAGACGCACTAATACAGTACAAGGCGCACTTAGACAGTTCATGTACAAGGCGCTTTATACAGTACATACATCAAAATGCATCGCGATCGTACATATATGTAGGCGGGGATAGGTGGAAAATGAAGTATTACTTGTGAGCTTTAAAGGTTTAAGGACAAAGCACAACGAAACTAGTGTTTAACCAATGCTGACAGACGCCAATCTAAAACCGTAGTGGAACTTGTAAAGTCTGTCTACTGCATGTAATCAATTACAGCTGTTGGTTAAAACGGAGACGTGTAACGGTGTTTCTTAATTTGTAAAAATATATCTCTTGTAAAGACGAAGAAAAATACGCAGGAAAGAGATGATGTAGTCTAGTTTCCCAAAGATACAACATAAAGAGTAGTCACAACATGATTGGTCTTAAAACTGTAATTGTTTGTCAAATATGTTAAGTTTACCTTGAGAGTTTTAATTTATGCAATCAATCCACTTTTTAAGATTCGATTTCCATTATTCTCTGTAGTATGCATGTACAATAAATATGTTATTGAGAACCAATCCCATCCCCGCTCCCTGGAGAACCAACCCCAACCCAGTGCCCTGGAGAACCAACCCCATCCCCGCTCCCTGGAGAACCAACCCCATCCCCGCTCCCTTGAGAACCAACCCCATCCCCACTCAATGGAGAACCAACTCCATCCCCACTCCCTGGAGAACCAACCCCATCCCCACTCCCTGGAGAACCAACCCCATCCCCACTCCCTGGAGAACCAACCCCATCCCCACTCCCTGGAGAACCAACCCCATCCCCACTCCCTGGAGAACCAACCCTATCCCCGCTCCCTGGAGATCAGGGAAGGTCTCTCCAATGCCGTCGTCGCCTCCTCGTGTTTGGACACTGCGAATGCAAGAAAACGGCCCCATATCAAAGATGTCGATCGTAGTAGACAACTGTAAGTGGATTCACTCCACAGAGTCGGGGATAGTCTAAAATGACACTGGAGACTAAAGTTAATCTGCTGTCCACATCGCGACATTCGGGATTTATATATCATTCCTGTCCACATCGCGACATTCGGGATCTCAATGTCTTTCCTGTCCAAATCGCAACATTCGGGATATAACAATTTTTCTTGTCCAAATCAAGACATTCAGGATCTAACTATCTTTCCTGTCGATATCGCGACATTCAAGATTAATAGAATCTATCATGGGTCTGTTCCGTGGACAGGGATATCTCAACCCGAGTGTAAGAGTTTGGCCAGTGAGCACGAGGCTTGCCGAGTGCTGGCCAGTCAAACTCTTAAACGAGAGTTGAGATATCCTTGTTCACGGAACAGATCCATGATTGATTATTTTTCTCACATACTTGCAACCAAACGTAAGTTTTTATGAAAGTGTGTCATCGCGCCGTCTTCAATACTCCTTGGAATGTGCATAAGTATTGATGACGTCATCATTTACGACTTGGTTACTCAACGTAAAATGATGACGTTACGCTATTGTGAGCAGCGTCATATAGCGCGTGACGGCTGTCTTTACCCACCCTGTGTAAGATCGATTTTTCTCTCACCCTGGACAGGGATATCATCAGTTTTACCGGGGTGAGATTTTCTTATCTCACCCTAGGGAAAAGACAAGCTACATGTGCTCTTCGCACGTTCTCAACAATTGTATGTATTACATCACGTCAACACTACCATGACGTCACGGCAACAGTACAATGACGTCATGTCGACAATTCAATCACGTCACGTCAACATTTCTTTGCATTGATGTAACGTCAATATTAGATACATAAGAGGGTAAACACGATAAGAGAAAATAATCATTCACCCCAATGGAAGTGAGACAGGGGAATCTCAACCCTCGGGGTAAAATAATTAAGCTGCCAAACACTCGGCAAGCCTCGTGTTTGGCAACTTAAGAATCTTCCCCTCGGGTTGAGATTCTCCTGTCTCACCCCCAAGGGATTGAAAGATTCTATTATTCTCTTAGTCTGGACAGGGATATCCGCAGTTTTACCGGGGAGAGATTTTCTTATTTCACCCTAGGGAAAAGATAAGGTACATGTGCTCTTTGCACGTTTTCAACAATTGCATTTCGTCACGTCAACAATATCATGACTTCACGGTAACAGTACAATGACGTCACGTCGACAAATTCAACACGTCACGTTAACATTTACTTGCATTGTTGTATAACGTCAATATTAGATACATGAGGGTAAACAGGTTAAGAGAAAAATAATCATTCACCCCCATGGAAGTGAGACAGGGGAATCTCAACCCTCGGGGTAAGATAATTAAGCTGCCAAACACTCGGCAAGAATCTTCCCCATATCACCCTGGCTGTTGTGAGGGCGTCAATCAATCACATTTATTACAATGCTATATATGTAAGTGAAGTAATTCCACCACTGTGACGGAGAAAACCCCCGATTTCACCGATTCCTGTTTTGATAACACGAGTTTTTTTTTTTACCATAATCATTTAAAAATCAATCACATTCGTCAGTGCAAGCTCTTTCAGGCATCCACAAGGGAACGCGACGTTTGGGTAAAGAAGATCGATCGCTAGTCGTAATTGCGCGGCATATTGCACATTACTCAAGGAATCCAATTCTGCAAATGTTTCAGAAATGTTTTCTTGTAGTTGAAGATAATGTACAGTGGGAATATTCGGTAATTCTGTCACATTTGTTCTCAGAAACATTTCTCAAATGACAAAGTTTCCAGATTAAGGTCTATGGCGATCTGTCCCATCTTATTATAACGATAATGAGTACGGGGGAAACACAGTCAAATATATTAACACACCAAGCTGTCGTATAGTCCTCGAAACTATTAAAAATATTAACACACCATGCTGTTGTATAGTCCTCGAAACTATCATTTGTTCAATCGTGAGTTACTTTTTATTATATTTAGAGTTACTTCCCTTGTCACGATACTTCCTGTAATATAAGGTTTATGACTGGCTCTAAATTGTGTTGTGTGTTCATTTTATAACATGTTTCTGTAAAGCTTCAAATTACAAATATCATGACTGCTAGAGAATATCCGTGTGATCAATTAAGGCACTCGACGGTTGCGTCTGATATTGTCAGATTGTTATTTATTGTTGTATCAGAATTACATTACAATAAGGAAAAAAACCACATCAGGAATAACAATGCAAAATCTAATAAATACATAGCATACAGAAGAGCCTCCCTCGTAGTGTACAGACACGATCCTGGTGTTTTATAGGAGGCCTAACAGCGGGACAAGTCGCCCCTCATAGCAATAACACTGTCTATCATACAGGCATTGTAAATATAACATGTATGCATAAAACATCGATTTTCTGGGTTCATAGTCTGTACTCTAATACAACTCCTCTACACAACCACCACAACATTATATAAACGTGTAATTCGATAAATATGAGGCGGAATACGAAACTGTGAATGAAACAGATGAAGGCGAGTCAACAGCAGAGTGTTGTACGACCATAGTTAAATTGTTTTCATAATGCGTTCCACGCATGTTTTATTAATTTAACGATTGCTGTTCCCGATTCTCATTAGATGCCTCGAGCCAGGAATTCTATCACAGAATCCCTAGCAATACAATCACATTATTGCAAATAAGATCTCCTTCTAGAAGTAAGGTTCCAAGAATGAGTTCTCGGGCCTGTCGACACATTATGTGATGTGGATATCAGAGTTGAATGTTGCACTCTATCATCATATACCATTACAGAGATGACACTAACACATTCAGAAACTACTCAGATACGTTCTTACATATACTAATATTTGACACCAAACTCATTATAGACAAGACACTGGAGTCATTGTCGACAAGACACCAGACTCATTGTAGACAAGACACCAGATTCACTCCAACCAAGATACCAGATTCACCGCAGACAAGACACCAGACTCATTGTAGACAAGACACCAGATTCATTGTAGACAAGACACCAGACTCATTGTAGACAAGACACCAGACTCACTGTAGACAAGATACCAGATTCATTGTAGACAAGACACCAGACTCATTGAAGACAAGACACGAGATTCACTGCAGAAAAGATACCAGACTCACTACAGACAATATACCAGATTCACTGAAAACAAGACACCAGATTCATTGTAGACAAGACACCAGACTCACTGCAGACAAGACACCAATTTCACTACAGACAAGACACCAGATTCACTACAGAAAAGACACCAGATTCATTGTAGACAAGACACCAGATTCATTGTAGACAAGACACCAGACTCATTGAAGACAAGACACCAGACTCACTGCAGACAAGACACCAGATTCACTACAGACAAGACACCAGATTCACTGCAGAAAAGACAGCAGATTCACCGACGACAAGACACGAGACTCACTGAAGACAAGACACCAGAATAATTTTGACAAGACACCAGAGTCCTTTTGACAAGACACCAGATTCACTGCAGACAAGACACCAGACTCATTGTAGACAAGACACCAGATTCACTGCAGACAAGACACCAGACTCACTACAGACAACACACCAGATTAACTGCAGACAAGACACCAGACTCACTGCAGACAAGACACGAGATCCACTGCAGACAAGACAACGGACTCGATGTAAACAAGAAACCAGATTTACTACAGACAACACGCCAGACACATTGCAAACAAGACACCAGATTCACTGAAGACAAGACACGAGATCCACTGCAGACAAGACACGAGATTCACTGAAGACAAGACACGAGAATCACTGCAGACAAGACACCAGACTCATTGTAGACAAGACACCAGATTAACTGCAGACAATACACCAGGGTCATTGTAGACAAGACACCAGACTCACTGCAGACAAGACACCAGATTCACTGCAGACAAGACACCAGACTCACTGCAGACAAGACACCAGACTCGTTGTAGACAAGACACCAGACTCACTGCAGACAAGACACCAGACTCACTGCAGAAAAGACACCAGATTCACTACAGACAAGACACCAGATTCACTATAGACAAGACACCAGACTCACTACAGACAAGACACCAGATTCACTACAGACAAGACACCAGACTCACTGCAGACAAGACACCAGATTCACTACAGACAAGACACCAGATTCACTATAGACAAGACACCAGACTCACTGCAGACAAGACACCAGATTCACTACAGACAAGACACCAGATTCACTACAGACAAGACACCAGATTCACTATAGACAAGACACCAGATTCACTGCAGACAAGACACCAGATTCACTACAGACAAGACACCAGACTCACTGCAGACAAGACACCAGATTCACTACAGACAAGACACTAGATTCACTACAGACAAGACACCAGATTCACTACAGACAAGACACCAGACTCACTGCAGACAAGACACCAGATTCACTACAGATAAGACACCAGATTCACTACAGATAAGACACCAGATTCACTGCAGACAAGACACCAGATTCACTATAGACAAGACACCAGACTCACTGCAGACAAGACACCAGATTCACTACAGACAAGACACCAGATTCACTGCAGACAAGACACCAGATTCACTGCAGACAAGACACCAGACTCACTACAGACAAGACACCAGATTCACTGCAGACAAGACACCAGATTCACTATAGACAAGACACCAGACTCACTACAGACAACACACCAGATTCACTACAGACAAGACACCAGATTCACTACAGACAAAACACCAGATTCACTACAGACAAGACACCAGATTCACTGCAGACAAGGCACGATATTCACTGCAGACAAGACACCAGATTCACTGCAGACAAGACAACGGACTCGATGTAAACAAGAAACCAGATTTACTACAGACAACACGCCAGACACATTGCAAACAAGACACCAGATTCACTGAAGACAAGACACGAGATTCACTGCAGACAAGACACGACATTCACTGAAGACAAGACACGAGAATCACTGCAGACAAGACACCAGACTCATTGTAGACAAGACACCAGATTAACTGCAGACAATACACCAGGGTCATTGTAGACAAGACACCAGACTCACTGCAGACAAGACACCAGATTCACTGCAGACAAGACACCAGACTCACTGCAGACAAGACACCAGATTCACTATAGACAAGATACCAGACTCACTGCAGAAAAGACACCAGATTAACTGCAGACAATACACCAGGGTCATTGTAGACAAGACACCAGACTCATTGTAGACAAGACACCAGATTAACTGCAGACAATACACCAGGGTCATTGTAGACAAGACACCAGACTCACTGCAGACAAGACACCAGACTCGTTGTAGACAAGACACCAGACTCACTGCAGACAAGACACCAGATTCACTACAGACAAGACACCAGATTCACTATAGACAAGACACCAGATTCACTACAGACAAGACACCAGATTCACTACAGACAAGACACCAGACTCACTGCAGACAAGACACCAGATTCACTACAGACAAGACACCAGATTCACTGCAGACAAGACACCAGATTCACTACAGACAAGACACCAGACTCACTGCAGACAAGACACCAGATTCACTACAGATAAGACACCAGATTCACTGCAGACAAGACACCAGATTCACTATAGACAAGACACGAGATCCACTGCAGACAAGACACGAGATTCACTGAAGACAAGACACGAGAATCACTGCAGACAAGACACCAGACTCATTGTAGACAAGACACCAGATTAACTGCAGACAATACACCAGGGTCATTGTAGACAAGACACCAGACTCACTGCAGACAAGACACCAGATTCACTGCAGACAAGACACCAGACTCACTGCAGACAAGACACCAGACTCGTTGTAGACAAGACACCAGACTCACTGCAGACAAGACACCAGTCTCACTGCAGACAAGACACCAGATTCACTACAGACAAGACACCAGACTCACTGCAGAAAAGACACCAGATTCACTACAGACAAGACACCAGATTCACTATAGACAAGACACCAGACTCACTACAGACAAGACACCAGATTCACTACAGACAAGACACCAGACTCACTGCAGACAAGACACCAGATTCACTACAGACAAGACACCAGATTCACTATAGACAAGACACCAGACTCACTGCAGACAAGACACCAGATTCACTACAGACAAGACACCAGATTCACTACAGACAAGACATCAGATTCACTATAGACAAGACACCAGACTCACTGCAGACAAGACACCAGATTCACTACAGACAAGACACCAGACTCACTGCAGACAAGACACCAGATTCACTACAGACAAGACACTAGATTCACTACAGACAAGACACCAGATTCACTACAGACAAGACACCAGACTCACTGCAGACAAGACACCAGATTCACTACAGATAAGACACCAGATTCACTACAGATAAGACACCAGATTCACTGCAGACAAGACACCAGATTCACTATAGACAAGACACCAGACTCACTGCAGACAAGACACCAGATTCACTACAGACAAGACACCAGATTCACTGCAGACAAGACACCAGATTCACTGCAGACAAGACACCAGACTCACTACAGACAAGACACCAGATTCACTGCAGACAAGACACCAGATTCACTATAGACAAGACACCAGACTCACTACAGACAACACACCAGATTCACTACAGACAAGACACCAGATTCACTACAGACAAAACACCAGTTTCACTACAGACAAGACACCAGATTCACTGCAGACAAGGCACGATATTCACTGCAGACAAGACACCAGATTCACTGCAGACAAGACAACGGACTCGATGTAAACAAGAAACCAGATTTACTACAGACAACACGCCAGACACATTGCAAACAAGACACCAGATTCACTGAAGACAAGACACGAGATCCACTGCAGACAAGACACGAGATTCACTGAAGACAAGACACGAGAATCACTGCAGACAAGACACCAGACTCATTGTAGACAAGACACCAGATTAACTGCAGACAATACACCAGGGTCATTGTAGACAAGACACCAGACTCACTGCAGACAAGACACCAGATTCACTGCAGACAAGACACCAGATTCACTGCAGACAAGACACCAGACTCACTGCAGACAAGACACCAGATTCACTATAGACAAGATACCAGACTCACTGCAGAAAAGACACCAGATTAACTGCAGACAATACACCAGGGTCATTGTAGACAAGACACCAGACTCATTGTAGACAAGACACCAGATTAACTGCAGACAATACACCAGGGTCATTGTAGACAAGACACCAGACTCACTGCAGACAAGACACCAGATTCACTACAGACAAGACACCAGACTCACTACAGATAAGACACCAGATTCACTGCAGACAAGACACCAGATTCACTATAGACAAGACACCAGACTCAATGCAGACAAGACACCAGATTCACTACAGACAAGACACCAGATTCACTGCAGACAAGACACCAGATTCACTACAGACAAGACACCAGATTCACTACAGACAAGACACCAGACTCACTGCAGACAAGACACCAGATTCACTACAGACAAGACACCAGATTCACTATAGACAAGACATCAGATTCACTACAGACAAGACACCAGATTCACTACAGACAAGACACCAGACTCACTGCAGACAAGACACCAGATTCACTACAGACAAGACACCAGATTCACTATAGACAAGACACCAGACTCACTGCAGACAAGACACCAGATTCACTACAGACAAGACACCAGATTCACTATAGACAAGACACCAGATTCACTATAGACAAGACACCAGACTCACTGCAGACAAGACACCAGATTCACTACAGACAAGACACCAGACTCACTACAGATAAGACACCAGATTCACTGCAGACAAGACACCAGATTCACTATAGACAAGACACCAGACTCACTGCAGACAAGACACCAGATTCACTACAGACAAGACACCAGATTCACTGCAGACAAGACACCAGATTCACTGCAGACAAGACACCAGACTCACTACAGACAAGACACCAGATTCACTGCAGACAAGACACCAGATTCACTATAGACAAGACACCAGACTCACTACAGACAAGACACCAGATTCACTACAGACAAGACACCAGATTCACTACAGACAAAACACCAGATTCACTACAGACAAGACACCAGATTCACTGCAGACAAGACACCAGATTCACTACAGACAAGACACCAGATTCACTACAAACAAGACACCAGATTCACTACAGACAAGACACCAGACTCATTGTAGACAAGACACCAGATTCACTACAGACAAGACACCAGATTCACTACAGACAAGACACCAGACTCATTGTAGACAAGACACCAGACTCACTACAGACAAGACACCAGACTCACTACAGACAAGACACCAGATTCACTACAGACAAGACACCAGACTCACTATAGACAAGACACCAGATTCACTACAGACAAGACACCAGATTCACTATAGACAAGACACCAGATTTATAACGTGAGACTATGTCACGGAAAAGACATCGGTATCAACAAATTGTAAACACAATTGCAAGTAAACGAAACTATTTTACGGACAAAACACACTTTATTCACTGTATTACACATCGTCAAGGACAAGACACACTTCACTCACTCTATCACACAATATCACAGACACGACACACTTTTACTCACTGTTTTACACAAGGTCACGGACAAGACATACTTTACTCACTGGATCACACAATGTCACGGATAAGACAAACATTTTCACTGTATTACACAAGATCACAGATAAGACACACTTTACTCACTGTATCACACAAGGTCACAGACAAGACACACTTTACTCACTGTATTACACAAGGTCACAGACAAGACACACTTTACTCACTGTATTACACAAGATCACAGACAAGACACACTTTACTCACTGTATCACACAAGGTCACAGACAAGATACACTTTACTCACTCTATCACACAAGGTTACAGACAAGATACACTTTACTCACTGTATCAAACAAGGTCACAGACAAGATACACTTTACTTACTGTATCAAACAAGGTCACAGACAAGACACAAATTACACACTGTATTACACATGATCACGGCTGTATTAACGACAACAAACTGTCGTGACGACACCAGACTGTAGTAACGACACTGGACTGTAGTGACGACACGTGACTGCGGAGACGACACCAGATTGTAATGACGATACCAGACTGTCGTGACGACACCAGACTGTAGTTACGACACTAGATTGAAGTAACGACACCAGACTGTAGTTACGACACTAGATTGAAGTAACGACACCAGACTGTATTAACGACACCGGACTGTAGTGACGACACCAGACTGTAGTGACGACACCAGACTGTAGTAACGACACCGGACTGTAGTGACGACATCACACTGTAGTAACGACACCGGACTGTAGTAACGACACCAGACTGTAGTGACGACACCAGACTGTAGTAACGACACCAGACTGTAGTTACGACACCAGACTGTAGCAACGACACCAGACTGTAGTGACGACAACAGACTGAAGTGACGACACCAGAATGTAGTGACGACACCGGACTGTAGTAACGACACCAGACTGTAGTGACGACACCAGACTGTAGTGACGACACCAGACTGTAGTGACGACACCAGACTGTAGTAAAGACACCAGACTGTAGTGACGACACGAGACTGTAGTGACGACAACGGACTATAGTAACGACAACGGACTGTAGTGACGACACCAGAATGTAGTGACGACAACGGACTGTAGTTACGACACCAGAATGTAGTGACGACACCGGACTGTAGTGACGACACCAGACTGTAATGACGACACCAGACTGTAGTGACGACACCAGACTGTAGTAACGACACCAGACTGTAGTTACGACACCAGACTGTAGCAACGACACCAGACTGTAGTGACGACATCAGACTGTAGTGACGACATCAGACTGTCGTGATGACACCGGACTGTAGTTACGACACCAGACTGTAGTAACGACACCAGACTGTAGTGACGACACCAGACTGTAGTAACGACACCAGACTGTAGTAACGACACCAGACTGTAGTTACGACACCAGACTGTAGTTACGACACCAGACTGTAGTAACGACACCAGACTGTATTAAGATGTCAAATAAGTTAGATGAAAAGGTAACAAGAACTGCTGGAGATCTCGGCCACCTCTGTCAAAGAAACACTTTGAAATCTCGTAACATAGTTAGTTTCTATCGTATGACCCTTTCAACCCGGAAGTTTCTAAATGCAGATTTGGTCAGAGCTGATATTCCTAATTTGCCCATGTAGGCGTACTGGTGCCTACGCATGACACACCAGTAATAATAATGGTTATTTACAGAGCGATAACACCGAATACCAATTTGGTCAGTACAGACAGGTAAACGATGTATGAAGTGGACAAAGCGTAACGATTAAAGGATGAATAAACCCCTTCTTATTATAAATTATCGTGTAAAATATTTATGTATCGTTTGACAATATCGATTATGACAACAAAAGCACAATATCTAATAGATAAAAGTAAAAAAGTCATTTTTTGGTGAAGATTCATCATTGCGTCAATTTTCATAAAAAATAAATCAACATTGATTCGACAGTATGTGTCAAACCATGTAATCAACCTAAACAACGAGTCAATAACGAGTCAACAACGAGTCAACAACGATTAGTGTCTGATGTGTCAAAATGCATCAACCTAATTTCACGAAATAAATCGACTCACATTTGACCTTCGTGTGAGGGTTTAATGGTTGTGGTATACAACTTATGGTGTGAGGGTGTAATGGTGGTAGTATACACCTAATGGTGTGAGGGTGTAATGGTTGTAGTATACACTTAATGGTGTGAGGCTGTAATGGTTGTAGTATACACCTAATGGTGTGAGGGTGTAATGGTGGTAGTATACAATTAATGGTGTGAGGGTGTAATGGTTGTAGTATACAATTAATGGTGTGAGGGTGTAATGGTTGTAGTATACACCTAATGGTGTAAGGGTGTAATGGTTGTAGTATATATCTAATGGTGTGAGGTTATAATGGTTGTAGTATATATCTGATGGTGTGAGGGTGTAATGGTTGTAGTATACACCTAATGGTGTGAGGGTGTAATGGTTGTAGTATACACCTAATGGTGTGAGGGTGTAATGGTGGTAGTATACACCTAATGGTGTGAGGGTGTAATGGTTGTAGTATACACCTAATGGTGTGAGGGTGTAATGGTTGTAGTATACATCTAATGGTGTGAGGGTGTAATGGTTGTAGTATACACCTAATGGTGTGAGGGTGTAATGTTGGTAGTATACAATTAATGGTGTGAGGCTGTAATGGTTGTAGTATACACCTAATTGGTGTGAGGGTGTAATGGCTGTAGTATACATCTAATGGTGTGAGGGTGTAATGGTTGTATTATACACTTAATGGTGTGAGAGTGTAATGGCTGTAGTATACACCTAATGGTGTGAGGGTGTAATGGTGGTAGTATACAATTAATGGTGTGAGGGTGTAATGGTTGTAGTATACACCTAATTGGTGTGAGGGTGTGATGGCTGTAGTATACATCTAATGGTGTGAGGGTGTAATGGTTGTATTATACACTTAATGGTGTGAGAGTGTAATGGCTGTAGTATACACCTAATGGTGTGAGGGTGTAATGGTTGTAGTATACACGTAATGGTGTGAGGGTGTAATGGTTGTAGTATACACCTAATGGTGTGAGTGTGTAATGGTTGTATTATACACTTAATGGTGTGAGAGTGTAATGGCTGTAGTATACACCTAATGGTGTGAGGCTGTAATGGTTGTAGTATATATCTGATGGTGTGAGGGTGTAATGGTTGTAGTATACACCTAATGGTGTGAGGGTGTAATGGTTGTAGTATACACCTAATGGTGTGAGGGTGTAATGGTTGTAGTATACACCTGAAGGTGTGAGGGTGTAATGGTTGTAGTATACACCTAATGGTGTGAGGGTGTAATTGTTGTAGTATACACCTAATGGTGTGAGGGTGTAATTGTTGTAGTATACACCTAATGGTGTGAGGGTGTAATGGTTGTAGTATACACCTAAAGGTGTGAGGGTGTAATGGTTGAAGTATACATCTTATGGTGTGAGGATTACAATTAATCGCCTCTTACTACATGCAGAGCAATATAGAGTGAATACTGGCCTTGCTCTTGCACGGGTTTATTGGTGTGGGCGTCTCAAGGTTGAAGTATACATTTAATACTGTGGGGGTCTAATGGTTGTAAACTGGTTGAAGTATACATCTAATGGGTAGAGTGTAGATTTAATGGTGGCGGTATAATGGTCAGGGTAGATGTAATGTTGCGAGGATAACACTCATGATAAATAAATAGTGATATTGGGAAACTGCCAAATGAAATAAAAATGTTGGATGAGTTCGAAATGGATAGTGCAGACAATATGTAGAGCCCTATGTACCGATCGATACCAGGTATCTCGGACACCAGGTGATTTGTAGGGCAGTGCGGTAGGTTAATAAGTAAACACTGGTATCTATATCGATAATGATCCCTGGGTAACCGTATGGTAATGACGTCTCTCATTCGATACAGCAGGTTGTATGACCCTTTTGTTCTATATGTTGGTACCGAATGCTTTCGTGTCTATTTGTGTCTATAAACATTTCCTCGTCGTTTTCTCAGTTTGATAGACATTGAGTCTCAAATAAAACAGTATGGATCTGGTTAAACCCCTACCCATACTCTCTCAACGAAACATCAATATAGTCTCCAGATACATGTCATTTTACTTTCATCAATTCTGTCACTTAATGCATTTGGGATTACACAAATGCACACGTCGTTCCCCGTAGACCGTTCCATAGGTCACGTGACACGGTCTTTCCCCAAGAGCGGTAAAGAAGAACGGGAAACATAAAATAAGTACAACATTTAAAATACATTATTTGTAAATTGACAGTTTTACAAAAATGCGTTAAACTGAATTGACCTTGTACTGACCTTGTGGATGGAGGTCTCGTCGTAAGCGGTGTTTCCCCCCTCCCCTGACGTCACTCCGTTCTGAGCCATCCGTATACCTATCTTGGGTGAGTCTGGCACTGCCATGACGGGTGTGAAAATAAAGAGTAGGATTACTGAATGTTCCGACTAATTCCTGATAAGTCTGTGACACGTACCAGCCTTGGCGTTCCAGTATTTACAGGAATGGAATCCACAATCCATTTCTGAAGCGCTGACAACACCAGCTATAACGACACAGAGAATATGTCCTGTCTAATCTACAGTTCACAAACCATCCTAATTACAGACGTCAGCCACTAACGAGCGTGGACACGGACGGTAGGGTCTCAGGACTGACCGTATGGCGTCCACAATAACACAAGCACGGGTGTAGAGGGAAATACACAGAGGGAGTCAAAAGGTTTTATTGATAAAGAAGCATGACGTAGTCGCTGTGATGGAGAATGCCCGGATCAATACCAAGACCCCATTCACTAACGGTTTGTGAGTCAGTTGATCTCCATCGATAAAAAATCTCCGTGGGACATGCATTATCCTAGCATGGCAGATACTGTCGACCCTTTCTAGTGGTGCTTGTGACAAGTTTTATGATTTACATCAAAAACACAGCTGGTGATCTTGAGAAAATAGTTCTGAGTAGGGGTTATATTAGTGGCCAGGTGTAACGCATGGATAATGTTTGCATATTTTGTCAGTTTTGACAGAACATGCATCTTCGTCACTGTGCTTGCTTCATATTGTGTAACAGACAGTACAAAGACAGTAAGACCACGCGTGTCGGAAGGGGAGGCGGACAGATTTTGGTCTATATATATGTATATGTGTATCATCAGCTCCTTTACTTTGAGAACGTGTACCAAGTCCATGATAATTGTGGGCCTGTTGAATCATAAGCTAAGAGTGCTATCTACTTAAGATATCATTAACATTTCCAATTGTAATACTTGAGTAAGTGCTTTCATAAACCTTACCCTGTGGTCAAATTTACAGTGTTAAACCTCTTCATTTTCCAAATTCATAATATATTGTACACATAATCTTCGATTTTGCTGTACAGTAAGCATTTATATCGCCGTTTAACGGGCGGACTGATGTATAATAGGTATTTCATAGTGTCATTTAACGGACGGTATGATATACAATAAGTAGTCTATATCATACAATTATTGACTTTGTTCTTGATTGACTGGAAGACTACATAGTAATTCATCATTATAACATATCCAACAGCCAGCGGTGTATACAGAGTGATGAAACGCTACCAGTACCAATTGTTCTGCAATAAAAATTAAATAAACCTATGATATAGACAATCAAATTCAATTGTTATTGATTTGTTAGGCAGGACTTCTCGTTTGTTTGTAGTCCGTTTGTTTATAAATAATTTGCGATTGCGATTTACAATTCGGTGTATAAACCTAAACAAAATCAACAACTGTTTTGTTGTATGAAACGATTTCAATAATATCATTATTTGCTATATACATTATGAAATTAACACAGCCTTAAAGTAATTCACCTATCAAATATCATATTTATTTGAAAATCATAAAACAGAAACGAGTTATAAATGTATATATTGGCATTAAATTGAAGAAAACTAGTACGACAAAAATACCCCCACTGCCATGTAAACTTTGCATAAAGTTTTACCCAAGTCTGTTAAAGAATTAATTAAGTTGCTAAACGATTAAATTGAACAATTGATGACTTTCAATATATAGCGATTAAATTGAACAATTGATGACTTTCTATATATAGCATGTCTGACCTTGACCTTGACACTCTGAAACACCTGTTGTTCGAAGTATACTCAAATATTTCACCAAAGTTTATCAAAGAATGAAGTTAGGTGTTTAAATTGAATCGGGCCAGGACGTGACGAGACAGGACGGGACAGAACGGGACAGACGGGACAGGACGGTGTCTATGAAGTGATTTTGACCTGTGGACCCTGAAGCACAAAAACTCGTGTGTTTAATGCATACACTGTATTTTGTCTTTTTGTGTCTTTCCATCAAAAAAGAAATGATGTAGCTACCATATAATGACGTTGAATCCGTTGATGATTTTTATATTTAGGCTAAAACAGTGCCTTGACCTTGAAACCATGTCAGAAGTATACCCAAAATTGTATATAAAGTTTGATAAAAATGTATGAAAGGATGTAGTTTCTAAGTATTAAAACTGAAAAAAAGATTATTTTCTAAATTCACCTTGACCCTGACCTTGGAATCTTGAAACCAAAACAATGCCAGAGGTTTACTCATACTTAACATTTTTATAAACATTGATGAAAACATGTCATTGAAGGAAGATTCTAGGTGTTGAAAGCTAAAACTATTAAGTAGTGTATTTAGACTAATTAGACTTTATTGAGTAGTGTATTCAGACTAATGAGACTTTATTGAGTGGTGTATTTAGACTAATTAGACTTTATTGAGTAGTGTATTTAGACTAATTAGACTTTATTGAGTGGTGTATTTAGACTAATTAGACTTTATTGAGTGGTGTATTTAGACTAATTAGACTTTATTGAGTGGTGTATTTAGACTAATTTGACTTTATTGAGTGGTGTATTTAGACTAATTTGACTTTATTGAGTGGTGTATTCAGACTAATTCGACTTTATTGAGTGGTGTATTTAGACTAATTTGACTTTATTGAGTGGTGTATTCAGACTAATTCGACTTTATTGAGTGGTGTATTTAGAATAATTAGACTTTATTGAGTAGTGTATTTAGACTAATTAGACTTTATTGAGTGGTGTATTTAGACTAATTCGACTTTATTGAGTAGTGTATTTAGACTAATTCGACTTTATTGAGTAGTGTATTTAGACTAATTTGACTTTATTGAGTGGTGTATTTAGACTAATTTGACTTTATTGAGTGGTGTATTTAGACTAATTAGACTTTATTGAGTAGTGTATTTAGACTAATTAGACTTTATTGAGTGGTGTATTTAGACTAATTTGACTTTATTGAGTGGTGTATTTAGACTAATTCGACTTTATTGAGTGGTGTATTTAGAATAATTAGACTTTATTGAGTAGTGTATTAGACTAATAGACTTTATTGAGTAGTGTATTTAGACTAATTAGACTTTATTGAGTAGTGTATTTAGACTAATTAGACTTTATTGAGTAGTGTATTTAGACTAATTAGACTTTATTGAGTGGTGTATTTAGACTAATTAGACTTTATTGAGTAGTGTATTTAGACTAATTAGACTTTATTGAGTAGTGTATTTAGACTAATTAGACTTTATTGAGTAGTGTATTTAGACCTATAAGACTTTATTGAGTAGTGTATTTAGACTAATTAGACTTTATTGAGTAGTGTATTTAGACTAATTAGACTTTATTGAGTAGTGTATTTAGACTAATTAGACTTTATTGAGTAGTGTATTTAGACTAATTAGACTTTATTGAGTAGTGTATTTAGACTAATTAGACTTTATTGAGTAGTGTATTTAGACTAATTAGACTTTATTGAGTAGTGTATTTAGACTAATTTGACTTTATTGAGTAGTGTATTTAGACTAATTAGACTTTATTGAGTAGTGTATTTAGACTAATTCGACTTTATTGAGTGGTGTATTTAGACTAATTAGACTTTATTGAGTAGTGTATTTAGACTAATTTGACTTTATTGAGTAGTGTATTTAGACTAATTAGACTTTATTGAGTGGTGTATTTAGACTAATTAGACTTTATTGAGTGGTGTATTTAGACTAATTTAATTAGACTTTATTGAGTAGTGAATTTAGACTAATTAGACTTTATTGAGTAGTGTATTTAGACTAATTAGACTTTATTGAGTGGTGTATTTAGACTAATTTGACTTTATTGAGTAGTGTATTTAGACTAATTAGACTTTATTGAGTATTGTATTTAGACTAATTAGACTTTATTGAGTGGTGTATTTAGACTAATTAGACTTTATTGAGTAGTGTATTTAGACTAATTCGACTTTATTGAGTGGTGTATTTAGACTAATTAGACTTTATTGAGTAGTGTATTTAGACTAATTTGACTTTATTGAGTGGTGTATTTAGACTAATTCGACTTTATTCAGTAGTGTATTTAGACTAATTTGACTTTATTGCGTGGTGTATTTAGAATAATTAGACTTTATTGAGTGGTGTATTTAGACTAATTAGACTTTATTGCGTGGTGTATTTAGAATAATTAGACTTTATTGAATGGTGTATTTAGACTAATTAGACTTTATTGAGTAGTGTATTTAGACTAATTAGACTTTATTGAGTGGTGTATTTAGACTAATTAGACTTTATTGAGTGGTGTATTTAGACTACATATAATAAGACTTTATTGGGTAGTGTAGTTAGACTAATTAGACTTTATGAATTGTTGTATTTAGACTAATTAAACTTTTATTGGATGGTGTATTTAGACTAATGAAACTTTATTGAGTAGCGAATTTAGACTACATATAATTAGACTTTATTAGGTAGTGTATTTAGACTAATTATACTTACACCAATCAGGACAAGATTTAAATACCACATTATAAGATAATGTTCCGCGCACGCACGATACCCTCAATTGCCGTTGCGACAGCCAAATCCAGACTGGCCTACACAACGTCAGGAAACTAATTTGTGAGATAAGTATACAATATATCAGTCACTTCCGGTCCTATATCGATCTCGACGTCAATGTAGCTGCAATAACACAATCGCGACAGTTAAACACGTCGGTCACGTGATGAATTTGTGTAGGTAAGGATGGTGTTTCAGCGTTATTTTGATTGATTAGATAAAGTTTGGGAATTATTGACTAATGTAACACTGCAGAATGCAGACAGAATATTTATTAGCAGAATGGTTGTAACGGGAGTGAGGATGCAGAAAGTTTGGACTTCAAAATGGCCTAAGAAACAAATACAACACCTTGTATGTTTTATTGGCAGCCTCTGTAGTTCTACGTTTACATTTGTATGAATAGGCATTGAAGTCAAAACATATACAATGTATAATGCACATACGCAAGAATAAAGCGCTCATTTTGTGCTATTATTTTTAATGAATGGGTTTTTTTTGGAGGAAATGCTATAATATCAATTCTTGATCTTTTTGAGAAAAAAAACTAAACATAAACATGCTGATAATAGCATGCTAGATGGCATATATAAAAAGCAAGACGTTACATTTTGAATGCATTAGGAACAGAAGAAACATGCTCTTTTAATATTCAGCGAAATTATCTAAATGTCAAAAATACAACTTCCTATTGCAGTCCATTCGTAATGATGTGCTAAAAATCATCTTCAAACAATATCAGATAAATAAAAATAGAAAATTAAGGATTTCTTGCAAAGTAATTAAAATTGATTGACAATATTGTAATGTAATTTTAAAAAGAAAAAAGGAGCATAGGGGAAAACCTCTTTTGCACTGAACTATTGTTATGTGAACTGAAATAAATGTTTATACTTGGTTTTACTTATAACCCACTAAAGTGAAATATCCTCTTTTAAAATGGCCGTCAAAATCCCTGATAACCACAGATATTAAGTGTTCTTACAACCGCTACATGATAATCTTTTGGTGGTTTACAAATTAAACCACCCGATATGTGATCCAATACGGCTCCCTCATCCTAGAATCTTATAAGCCATGCCAGTGTTGGTCTACATGGTAGTTAGAAGTGTCCAACTCAACCATACCTAATACCTGGGAGATTGGTTGCGAAATCTGCATTGCTCGAGGTTTGTCTTAAACCCTTTGACTTTTGGATGCAAAGGCTTACAAGTTTCCAAATGCATATAGTATCCTAAATAGTCTAGAATACTGCTAATTGGGTACCTACCTCCTTGGTTCTCTGTCCAGTAGGACACTGGCAAAGTACCTACCTCCATGGTTCTCTGTCCAGTAGGACACTGGCAAAGTACCTACCTCCTTGGTTCTCTGTCCAGTAGGACACTGGCAAGGTACCTACCTCCATGGTTCTCTGTCCAGTAGGACACTGGCAATACTAATCCTTTATGGGATGGTGTCGGAGATGTCACGCTGGATCCAAACATTGTACTTTAGACTGCTCTTTTGCCTCGAGTTGGTCTGACAATGCCCCGTGAGTGCCGATATATCCAGATCTCGCACTAACCATTATCACTGAAGTGACCACTGATGTAGCCAGATTGTATGTGCCACAAAATATTGTCCGAAGGTATTTCATGTCTAACATTGAAAAGTCACAATTATCCGCAGGCGCATTTAGTTTGACAAATAGTAACATGGCCTTTCTGGTAAGATCTGGTTCATCTTTCATACACTGAGCCAAGGTGCTGTGAAAACTTAAGGTGCGCTTTCATTTTGTCAGGCAGCACCCTATCTTTTGTGTCTCTCTCTGGTGTTCTAACATATAGGGGTCCTCGGATTACATTGAGACAGACTGTTACTATATATTCTAATGAGTGTCTCGATGACGACAATGAAATAGTTGGATGCAATTTTTTTTTCTGAAAAACAGACATTGCTTGAATCGTCCATGACGTAACTCCACTACCCATTTGTATTGAGTTATGGATCAAGGTTAGCTTGTAGGTCGTCATAATGAGTCTGTCCAAGTTTTAGAAAAGACGCCATCTTTGTTGCCAAACCACGTGATCACAAATCTGGCAAAACATCCCTAAATCTTCAATCAACAACAACAATGCCATCTTTCTCCAGCCAGGAGAGACTACCATTTCAATCTCCGAAATGAACACTCCATGTAATAACTCTAAAGGGTCGGTGGTGATTTCCTTTGATCTGGAAGGTATAGCTGGGAATTCATTACTTCTCTTTCATCGATGCGAATTTCAACTTTAGGTTTAAGATCTTTCCCTATGAGGTAATGTTAACAAATATGTGATGATCACGGACACCATAGCTTGTGATGAAAGCTGAGGTAGTGTTTTGCGCGCTTGGACAAAATGATCGAGTTTTTATTTAAACTCTTTATACATAGTAAGCATTGATTAACACCAACGTTTTGATCCTCAGGTCACGGCATTCGTTTCTGATAATTCGTGTAACACTTCGCAAGCCAATCTCTTAATCATCAGTTAAATTATTGTCATCTGCTTTTAAAACATCAAACAACCAGTTATGTTTCTAGCAGATTTCATGGTTTTAATGTCTCTCCTAATGACAACTTTACAACCCGCACCTACACACCTATCTCTCATTGTGAGGACAGTACCACACCTACACACCTATCTCTCATTGTGAGGACAGTACCGCACCTACACACCTATCTCTCATTGTGAGGACAGTACCGCACCTACACACCTATCTCTCATTGTGAGGACAGTACCGCACCTACACACCTATCTCTCATTGTGAGGACAGTACCGCACCTACACACCTATCTCTCATTATGAGGACAGTACCGCACCTACACACCTATCTCTCGTTGTGAGGACAGTACCGCACCTACACACCTATCTCTCATTGTGAGGACAGTACCACACCTACACACATATCTCTCATTGTGAGGACAGTACCACACCTACACACCTATCTCTCATTGTGAGGACAGTACCACACCTACACACCTATCTCTCATTGTGAGGACAGTACCACACCCACACACCTATCTCTCATTGTGAGGACAGTACCACACCTACACACCTATCTCTCATTGTGAGGACAGTACCACACCTACACACCTATCTTTCATTATGAGGACAGTACCACACCTACACACCTATCTCTCATTATGAGGACAGTACCGCACCTACACACCTATCTCTCATTATGAGGACAGTACCACACCTACACACCTATCTCTCATTATGAGGACAGTACCACACCTACACACCTATCTCTCATTGTGAGGACAGTACCACACCTACACACCTATCTCTCATTGTGAGGACAGTACCGCACCTACACACCTATCTCTCATTGTGAGAATAGTACTGTATTAGGAGTGTGAAGTCTTCGTCTGACGTGATTTTATAAATAGGATAGAAGCACTTTAATATAATATTACAAATCATGAATATAGAAGCTGTTTACTTGGTTTAAACATATTTTATTTGCCTTTGATTGGTTCATACTGACAAATAGGATTGGGGCACAAGTTCTAAAAGTTATCGAGGCCCTCTCCTGAACATCAAATATTAACAGTGAATCATGGCTGCATATTAGCTATAAATAAATTGCTCATTTTGTAAATACTTTACAATGAATTACAATTGCAATTACAATTTCAATTGGACCCTGTTATCTCGAGCTCTCCTGATGGCTAGAAATGGGACTGTATCTATGTTTATAATACTGAATAATATTTCAGTTGTGTATTCAATTTTTTTAAGATTATATGTTGCTATGTGATTTCCGAACAGATGATTCTTCCTGCTTCGAGATAACAAGGTCCGACTGTCATTATTTGGATAAATAACACTGTTGGTAAGGATAAGCAAAGGAGAAAAAGAAAAAAAAGAAGAAAATAGTTAAAACTGGTTGTTGACAGCTGTTTCAATGCCCAATTTTAGCACAACATTTTTTACCTGATTGCCGCATGAATTGATTAAAAGTTGCATTTCTTAAGAAAGATGTTAAGGTGCTAAAAACGGTCTGTATCTTTAATGTATTTACATACGTAGTTAAAAATCTCATTGTTCAGGTCTTGGCTCAGATTTGGGTTTCCCCACAAAAAGGTATTTATATCATATAACAAAATGCCAATTTTGTACAACTAAACAACGAAATAGCCAACACTGACTGGAATAACATCATTAACAGTCCAGTTAGTTTAGATCATGCCTGCACATCCTTTACTCGAGCTATAGTTGATTTAACACGAAAACATATACCCAACAAACAAATCACTATTCATCCGAGGGACAAACCATGGTTTGATTCCGCTCTAAGACGTCAAATCAGGAAAAGAGATAGGCTAAGGAAAAAAGCTCAGACATCACAAACAACAACACTTATAAACTTGTATAAAGCAGCTAGAAATAAAGTATGTAATATGAAGAAACATGCCATCTTAAATTATTATAACAATATTTTCTGATGCATCTGTCAATAACCAGAAATTGTACTGGAAACTATTTAAGCAGCTAATTTACAAAACATTATCATCACACATTCCTCCTTTGCAACATACGAATTTTGATGGAAGCACTTCAACCTCCTTTTCGGATTCAGATAATGTTAATGCTCTTAACTCTTATTTTGCATCAATATCAACTATAGAAGAACCTAATACTGACCTACCACAACCAGTTACTTCGAACTTCTCTCTTACAGATGTAAATGTTAATGAAATAGAGGTCGAAGATGTATTTAAAACATTAGATATAAACAAAGCTACAGGACCAGAAGAAATAGTAACAGGGGTGTTAAAGAATACAGCTTCTACTATTTGCAAACCATTGTGTATTTTATTCAATAGATCACTTTCTGAAAATTGTTTTCCAAATAGCTGGAAAATCGCAAATGTTGTTCCTTTATTTAAAAAAGACAATCCCAGCCTTATGTCAAACTACAGACCGATTTCATTATTAAGCTGCATTAGCAAAGTGTTTGAGCGTCTTGTTTTTAAATATATATAACTTTTTTCAATCTAATGATTTATTTTACAAATATCAGTCAGGTTTTTTACCAAATCACTCAACTGTCTTTCAGTTATTGGAGATCTACCATAATATAACTTCTGCCATAGATATTCAAGAGGAATGTTGTATTGCTTTTGTGTGATCTATCTAAAGCTTTTGACAGGGTATGGCATAAAGGATTACTACATAAATTAGAAAAATATGGAATAACTGGATTTGTTTTATTATGGTTAAAAGATTATCTATCAAACCGAAAACAAAGAGTTATCTACAAGTCAAGTTACTATAAATTATTAAATATATCAGCTGGGGTACCCCAGGGTTCAGTGCGTGGTCCTTTACTTTTTTTAATTGATGCTAACGATATTGCCGAAAATATGATAAGCGTCAGTAGACTTTTCGCTGATGATACCTCACTGAGTAAGTCATCCCGATCTACTCAGGAGATTGAAGCCTTTATTAATCATGATATGCTAACATTAGAAAATTGGTCTAAAAAATGGTTGATGAGATTTATTGCTGAAAAAAACAAATGCTATTGTTTTCTCAAAAAGACGAAACTCACAAATACCAGATATTGTTTTTTAAAATGTCAGCTTGTCATTTATTCAACACCATAAACACCTAGGGCTCAATTTCTCAAGTGATGGTAGTTGGTCTTACCACATCGATTGCATTGCCAAATCAGCTTATAAAAAATAATCTTACTAAAAAAACTTAAATACATAGTGTCCAGATGTTCATGATCAATACTCTATAAAACATATATCCGTCCTCTTTTAGAATACGCATCTGTAGTTTGGGACGGTTGCTCTCTTCAGGACTCAGAAAAACTTGAAAAAGTTCAATTATTGGCCGCTTGAATAGTCACAGGTTTACCTGATTATGCATCAAGACAATCTTTATATTATGAAACAGGTTGGGAACTACTATCAGAACGTCGTAAACAATTAAAACTATCAACTATATTTCGCATTCAAAACAATATGACACCAAATTATCTTCGAGATCTTTTACCAAACTTGCGCTCTGAAGCATCTGCATATTCCACTCGAAACTTGAACGACTTTACAATCCCAAGATGTAGGACCGAATTATTTAGGAAATCGTTTAACCCTCTTCTATATCCCAATGGAATTCCCTTGCCCCCACATTAAAATCCACTAACTCTCTTGTCGCCTTTAGAAATCAAATAAAACCTGATATAATCTCAACTCCAAAATTTCTCACTATGGGAGACAGGAAACTCACAATTTTACACACAAGACTTAGAAACAAATGCAGTATTCTCCAGGATGATCTATTTAGGGCCAACTTAACTAACGATCCGTCGTGTTCATGCGGAAATACTGAAAACAATTTTCATTTCTTCTATTCTTGCCCATTATATACACTACCTAGAAATCAATTACTAAACAATCTCAGAAGTTTAAATCTTCCAGCTGTTTACTTGAAGAACATGTAAAATGTAATGTCAAAACAACAATGAGATATGATGTATATTGTTGTAAGATTTGTTAAGTCATTATCGGTCATGTAATATATCGTATTTAACGTCCTAATTATAATTAACAGTGATGTTCATCTAAGGACATTGCCTACACATGTCAGCATAACCAAGTCATTGGGAAGACACACGTCAAAGCCAAAAATCAAAACTTTGCACAAATGGTAAAGTTTTGATCTTTCGGCAAGATTAGGGTAAATGATAAAGCTCTCTATACGCTAAATATTTTTAATGGGCTGAATGTTCACAAAAAATGACTTTCTTTCACAAAATATTTAAAAAATTAATATTATCGGCAGTATAATTACTGTTTTAGTATTTAGTTTATGGTTCAAACTGTCCTATTTCACATAAACATGTTAAGCGGAAAACTGCTGGCAGATTGCCCCCTTTCTGGTTTCGAGGCACAGATATGACGGTATAAACAAAGTAAAATAAAGTTTAGAGAGAAAAGATGTTCCTTCATCAGCTTGTAAAAGGCGATGGCTATGGTGTGGATTCTCCAACGTTTTCTGTTTCTGGCATATTCAGGAACTCAGGAATGAGCATCAAAATATATTTTAATCCTAGGAGACATGTTAATGCCGACCTTCAGCGGAATCAGCGATTTTCTCTTAATTTAAACTTTATTTCATTCATATAAATTAGGGAAATGCACTCCATCCTTGCATGGTGAATCTGACCCAGTCTGCTACCTCTAGAATAGAAAGCTCGAACTTTGTAGTCTGGTGCATTTAAGTGATTTTTTAACTATTTTATTGACGGGTCACTTCTTATTGAATCCGACAGAGATTTCCAGAGGCCAATTTCAGATGTCTGCAAAAAGTTCATGTAAAGATTTGTACGACAGTGAGGTGGACCTAAGTTGTGGCCAACAAGGTTAATTGTGATCATGGATGCTGTTATTACATAGAGGAAGGATTTCGTGTAGATACTGAGGGAGGAATCCATAACCCATTCTGTGGAAATGAATGATTTTGTGATGTTTGTGTTTGTCTCAAGAGGGAGCCAGCATGTTTCAAGATACATTTTCTCTCTACCAGTTAACCAATTACCTACAGTAACTATACGTACTGCCTCTTATTGAAGATCTTCTAACAAGTCAGATTAAGCTTTAGTAAGGTTATCGAAAATAACTTCGCCATATTAAAACATAGGTCAAATAAGTGTGTGATTAATACAGAATCTAAAGACAAGCATGATCAAGGGTAAATCTAAATTCACGTAAAGTGTTAATTCTTTTCGAAATCTTCGTTTGGACATAGTTGATGTGGTCGGTCTAACAACCATTTTCTGGACAGAGACATGCCAAGGTGTGAACTGATTTCAGTAAATAGGTATTTTAATAAGATCGTTATTTAAAAGCCCGGTACTATTTTTAGTGGTATCAATAATGACGTACAATGTTCGACCAATCAGACAATTTGATAACACTTTGGTTTGGGTTATAAAGATAATTCTAGAACCATGTTGGATGTGAGCCTCAGCAACTTAATAGCTAACTAAGAAGTCCCTTATGCCAATCACTATCAAACGCTTTACTAATATAAAAAAGTAATTATTAAATATTATCTAGAGCAGAGTTAATGTCATGAGGGATCGTAAGAAGCTGTTTAACGGATGTATCAGCAAAGTCTAAATCCAGATTGGTGGGGAGATAGGAGAGAGTGAGAATGTAACAAGTTGTAGACATATTCAAAGATGACGATAGATAATAAAGAGACAGACCTGTGATTTGTTAAGTTAGATTTGCCTTCTGTTTATGTACGGGAGTTACATTTGTAGTCTTCTGTTCTCCAGGAAAAAACGCCAGATGTGTTAAAGAGGTCGCTTAAAGGGTAACATAAAATATATGCAGTTTCTCTTATCATTCAAGGGTCAACAAGATCAGGACCAACAGTTTTTCGATGATTAACATTATCAGGACCAACAACTTTTCGAGGATTAACAAGATCACGACCAACAACTTTTCGAGGATTAACAAGATCAGGACCAACAGCTTTTCGAGGATTAACAAGATCAGGACCAACAACTGTTCGAGGATTAACAAGATCAGGACTGACAACTTTTCGAGGATTAACAAGATCACGACCAACAGCTTTTCGAGGATTAACAAGATCAGGACCAACAACTTTTCGAGGATTAACAAGATCAGGACTGACAACTTTTCGAGGATTAACAAGATCAGGACCAACAACTGTTCGAGGATTAACAAGATCAGGACTGACAACTTTTCGAGGATTAACAAGATCAGGACTGACAACTTTTCGAGGATTAACAAGATCACGACCAACAACTTTTCGAGGATTAACAAGATCACGACCAACAGGTTTTCGAGGATTGACAAGATCAGGACCAACAGTTTTTCGAGGATTAATATTATCAAGACCAACAACTTTTCGAGGATTAACAAGATCAGGACCAACAGCTTTAGAGGACTAACAAGATTAGGACCAACAACTTTTCGAGGATTAACAAGATCAGGACCAACAGCTTTAGAGGACTAACAAGATTAGGACCAACAGCTTTTCGAGGATTAACAAGATCAGGACCAACAGGTTTTCGAGGATTAACAAGATCAGTACCAACAACTTTTCGAGGATTAACAAGATTAGGACCAACAGCTTTTCGAGGATTAACAAGATCAGGACCAACAGCTTTAGAGGAATTACAAGATTAGGACCAACAACTTTTCGAAGATAAAAAGATCAGGACCAACAGCTTTTCGAGGATTACAGTACCAACAACTTTTCGAAGATTAACAAGATCAGGACCAGCAACTTTTCGAGGATTAACAAGATCACGACCAACAGCTTTAGGGGACTAACAAGATTAGGACCAACAGCTTTTCGAGGATTAACAAGATCAGGACCAACATGTTTTCGAGGATTAACAAAATCAGTACCAACAACTTTTCGAGGACTAACAAGATTCGGACCAACAACTTTTCGAGGAATAACAAGATTAGGACCAACAACTTTTCGAGGACTAACAAGAGTAGGACCAACAACTTTTTGAGGATTGACAAGATCAGGACCAACAAATATTTGAGGATTAACAAGATTAGGACCAACAGGTTTTTCAAGGATTAACAAGATTAGGACCAACAACTTTTCCAGGATTAACAAGATAAGGACCAACAGCTTTAGAGGACTGACAAGATTAGAGCCAACAGCTTTTCGAGGATTAACAAGATCAGGACCAACAACTTTTCGAGGACTAACAAGATTAGGACCAACAGGTTTTCGAGGATTGACAAGATCAGGACCAACAACTTTTTGAGGATTAACAAGATTAGGACCAACAGGTTTTCGAGAATTAACAAGATCAGGACCAACAACTTTTTGAGGATTAACAAGATTAGGACCAACAGGTTTTCAAGGAATAACAAGATTAGGACCAACAACTTTTCCAGGATTAACAAGATCACGACCAACAGCTTTAGAGGACTGACAAGATTAGAACCAACAGCTTTTCGAGGATTAACAAGATCAGGACCAACAGGTTTTCGAGGATTAACAAGATCAGGACCAACAACTTTTCGAGGACTAACAAGAGTAGGACCAACAACTTTTCGAGGATTGACAAGATCAGGACCAACAACTTTTTGAGGATTAAGAAGATTAGGACCAACAGGTTTTCAAGGATTAACAAGATCAGGACCAACAACTTTTCGAGCATTAACAAGATCAGGACCAACAGCTTTAGAGGACTAACAAGATTAGAACCAACAGCTTTTCGAGGATTTACAAGATTAGGACCAACAGGTTTTCGAGGATTAACAAGATCAGTACCAACAACTTTTCGAGGACTAGCAAGATTAGGACCAACAGGTTTTCGAGGAATAACAAGATTAGGACCAACAACTTTTCGAGGACTAACAAGAGTAGGACCAACAACTTTTCGAGGATTGACAAGATTAGGACCAACAGCTTTAGAGGTGAAGTGTAGCATCTTTAACCTCAGTAGCAGTTATATAAATATAAGATATTTTGTTGATAGATTCGGGGTTTGTTGTCCAAAGGACGGCATAAGAGTCATCAACAGTCGATTGTGCAAAGAAGTATTCATTATCGAGGTCAAATGAGACAACATTGTCATTGTCGAGAAGTGGTGCATTGAGGATTTCCTAGAGATCGACAATTAAGTGTATATAACTATTCCATCCATTCTTCTTACTGAGATTGGAGGGTTTTCTAAGTTTCCTGCAGAGGATATTAACATTAATGGTTTTAGCCTGTTCAATAGTGTTTACACATTTATAACGGATTTGACGAAATTTAGTCACGTTGCCTTCTTCAATCGGCCTTTGTATTTCATTGGACATTCAAGATGGTTCGTTAGACTTTACAGTTACAGTTTTGTTTGGGTACAAGTTTTAGCAGTGTGAGGCAACGTATTAGTAGAGGCTTTAACCGAGACATTTTAAAATATCATCAGCTTCGATCAGTACATTCCAGTTAACAGTTTAATTTATCTCTAAATCGTTATTTCCACGGTTACGCCTGAAACTGTTTTACACAGGCTTAACAATGTTAAAATAGTAGGACAGTGATAACTAATACTTAAACCAAGAAAACTTTCTCTTACAAGACATTTAATGATAAAATTAGCATCGCTAGCTATATTACAGTCGATATATGAGAGCGAGGTAGAAGCTTCAGTTTATAAATATAAGTTCAGAAATAGTTTTTTTATAAAATTGTTTGTCCGTATTCCTAATTGTGGGCGAAGAATTTATCGATATTGAGTTATCAAACCAGAAAAGTTTGAAATAAGGTCAGATACATGTACGTACTGTACATGTATACGATGTGTCGCGGGTGGTCGAGTGGCACAGGAGTAACTAACTCGTCTTTCACCTAGGCGGTCGTGGTTCGATTCCCCGAGCGGACTTGAAAAGGTATGAGGTCACTAGCTTGACCATGTGGGACCCCCGTCCCCCGGGTACTCCGGTAACCTCACAGAGTAAAACCCCTCGCGCGCTTCAATCCGGGCCAACAAGTGTGATTAGTACAAGATGATGTATCGATTGAAACATCTTTCATTAGTATTCTGTATACAGGAGATTTGGGGCACAAGTTATCCAACGTATACCAAACCCTTTCCCAATATAATTTTACAACATATGATTTTACAATATGGAATATTGACATAATTTTAGAATGAGAGATGTTGCAACTTTTTTGGCAATTGTTGTATGATAAAAAAAAGTTAACATTTTAAATGTGCCATGTGTCATATTGTCAAGCAGCGTTCAAGTGATCACGTTTCCTCTTAATACACACCACAGTCAACAAACAATAATGAAAATATAGTTATATTACCTTCTATTGATAGACACATGCTTTGATAGGTCGTCATGACCGGAGAGTGTGTAAAGGGAGACAACTGCTATTTACAAACAGTTTTGGTTAAATTACAATTAAAAATTGAAGAATCGATATCTACCAACAGTCTAACACATTTTCGTTCATTTACAATGTTCTCTCATTTGAAATTAAGACAATAAATTTAACTAACATAGCACCATATTGCATCGGAATCCTTTCCATTTTGTAACCAGTTTATGTTGAGTAAATCTATCTCGCTAGCTGTGTCTGCGCCTTGTTGTATCGATTACTTCCGTTGATAATACTATATACAAAACAATTGACCTGCACTATACAATAGTTCGGCAGCAATGTGTCAATACAGTGTCACCGCGATACGTGCTCGTGCGCGACGCATAGTCAACATCACAGCAAAACAGTTCGGCATTTAATATTTTTGTATCTTTTACAGAAACGTATTCGGCAACATAACATACAATGTAGAAACGGTTTCAGCAGCAATGTCATTCAACTAAGAGTCGACAGCATTACGACGACGTTCAAGTTGAATAATCATGTGCAAATTTAAATAAGGTATGCTGCTTGGCCACAAAACAGCACTCACATCGATAATTGTAGAGAATCTTTCAAACACTGAAGAAAACGATGTTCAAATGTTTTTTTACTTTAATTCAAAGACCGATGTAGTGAAAAAAGCCACAAGTAATGTTTTATATTGCAGTATTGCCTAATTTAGGCTCTAAATCGGTTAAAAGGAAGTAGATATGTACGATCGATATTTGTAGATATATGACGATACATAGAGATTCCAGGATTTCGAACTTCCTGAGGGAATATAAATCGAGTGAGTCTCACCTGGACTGGCGCTCTTAGCTATGTCAAAAGGAGGGTCGTACGAAGGAATAAGTCGGTATACGAGAGAGAGATGGTATCGAATTGATCCAACATGTGATGTCAGAAAATCGATTTCCTGGACATGTTTTAAATATATTATCCACAATAGACGGCTGCAAACGTTTCCGATCAAAAGTGACATAGAAAAAGTGTTCGGGGCACCAAACATAAAGGTCATTGTTCTTTTTCATTGATAACTTGACAAAAAGGTGCCATATAGTACGTCCCCACAGACAAACTTCTACTGTTACCATATAGTACGTCAACACTGACAAACGTCTACTGTTACCATATAGTACATGTACGTCCCCACTAACAAACGTCTACTGTTACCATATAGTACGTCCCCACACACAAACGTCTACTGTTACCATATAGAACGTCCCCACTGACAAACGTCTACTGTTACCATATCGTACGTCCCCACTGACAAACGTCTTCTGTTACTATATAGTACGTCCCCACTGACAAACGTCTACTGTTACCATATAGTACATGTACGTCCCCACACACAAACGTCTACTGTTACCATATAGTACGTCCCCACTGACAACGTCTACTGTTACCATATAGTACGTCCCCACACACAAACGTCTACTGTTACCATATAGTACGTCCCCACTGACAAAAGTCTACTGTTACCATATAGTACGTCCCCACTGACAAACTTCTACTGTTACCATATAGTACGTCCCCACTGACAAACGTCTACTATTACCATATAGTACGTCCCCACTGACAAACGTCTACTGTTACCATATAGTACGTACCCACTGACAAACGTCTACTGTTACCATATAGTACGTCCCCACTGACAAACGTCTACTGTTACCATATAGTACGTCCCCACTGACAAACGTCTACTGTTACCATATAGTACGTCCCCACTGACAAACGTCTACTGTTACCATATAGTACGTCCCCACACACAAACGTCTACTGTTACCATATAGTACGTCCTCACTGACACACGTCTACTGTTACCATATAGTACGTCCCCACTGACAAACGTCTACTGTTACCATATAGTACGTCCCCACACACAAACGTCTACTGTTACCATATAGTACGTCCCCACTGACAAACTTCTACTGTTACCATATAGTTCGTCCCACTGACAAATGTCTACTGTTACCATATAGTACGTCCCCACTGACAAACGTCTACTGTATAGTACGTCCCCATTGATAAACATCTACTGTTACCATATAGTACGTCCCCACTGACAAACGTCTACTGTTACCACATAGTACGTCCCCACCGACAAACGTCTACTGTTACCATATAGTACGTCCCCACTGACAAACGTCTACTGTATAGTACGTCCCCATTGATAAACATCTACTGTTACCATATAGTACGTCCCCACTGACAAACGTCTACTGTTACAATATAGTACGTCCCCACTGACAAACGTCTACTGTTACCATATAGTACGTCCCCACTGACAAACGTCTACTGTTACCATATAGTACGTCCCCACTGACAAACGTCTACCGTTACCATATAGTACGTCCCCACTGACAAACTTCTACTGTTACCATATAGTACGTCCCCACAGACAAACGTCTACTGTTACCATATAGTACGTCCCCACTGACAAACGTCTACTGTTACCATATAGTACGTCCCCACTGACAAACGTCTACTGTTACCATATAGTACGTCCCCACTGACAAACGTCTACTGTTACCATATAGTACGTCCCCACTGACAAACGTCTACTGTTACCATATAGTACGTACCCACTGACAAACGTCTACTGTTACCATATAGTAAGTCCCCACTGACAAACGTCTACCGTTACCATATAGTACGTACCCACTAACAAACTTCTACTGTTACCATATAGTACGTACCCACACACAAACGTCTACTGTTACCATATAGTACGTCCCCACTGACAAACGTCTACTGTTACCATATAGTACGTCCCCACTGACAAACGTCTACTGTTACCATATAGTACGTCCCCACTGACAAACGTCTACTGTTACCATATAGTACGTACCCACACACAAACGTCTACTGTTACCATATAGTACGTCCCCACTGACAAACGTCTACCGTTACCATATAGTACGTACCCACACACAAACGTCTACCGTTACCATATAGTACGTACCCACACACAAACGTCTACCGTTACCATATAGTACGTCCCCACTGACAAACGTCTACTGTTACCATATAGTACGTACCCACACACAAACGTCTACTGTTACCATATAGTACGTCCCCACTGACAAACGTCTACTGTTACCATATAGTACGTCCCCACTGATAAACTTCTACTGTTACCATATAGTACGTCCTCACTGACAAACTTCTACTGTTACCATATAGTACGTCCCCACTGACAAACGTCTACTGTTACCATATAGTACGTCCCCACTGACAAACGTCTACTGTTACCATATAGTACGTCCCCACTGACAAACGTCTACCGTTACCATATAGTACGTACCCACTAACAAACTTCTACTGTTACCATATAGTACGTCCCCACAGACAAACGTCTACTGTTACCATATAGTACGTCCCCACTGACAAACGTCTACTGTTACCATATAGTACGTCCCCACTGACAAACGTCTACTGTTACCATATAGTACGTCCCCACTGACAAACGTCTACTGTTACCATATAGTACGTCCCCACTGACAAACGTCTACTGTTACCATATAGTACGTCCCCACTGACAAACTTCTACTGTTACCATATAGTACATGTACGTCCCCACTGACAAACGTCTACTGTTACCATATAGTACGTCCCCACTGACAAACGTCTACCGTTACCATATAGTACGTCCCCACTGACAAACGTCTACTGTTACCATATAGTACGTACCCACTGACAAACTTCTACTGTTACCATATAGTACGTCCCCACTGACAAACGTCTACTGTTACCATATAGTACGTCCCCACTGACAAACGTCTACTGTTACCATATAGTACGTCCCCACTGACAAACGTCTACTGTTACCATATAGTACGTCCCCACTGACAAACGTCTACTGTTACCATATAGTACGTCCCCACACACAAACGTCTACTGTTACCATATAGTACGTCCCCACTGACAAAAGTCTACTGTTACCATATAGTACGTCCCCACTGACAAACGTCTACTGTTACCATATAGTACGTACCCACTGACAAACTTCTACTGTTACCATATAGTACGTACCCACTGACAAACGTCTACTGTTACCATATAGTACGTCCCCACTGACAAACGTCTACTGTTACCATATAGTACGTCCCCACTGACAAACGTCTACTGTTACCATATAGTACGTCCCCACTGACAAAATTCTACTGTTAAGTTTTTTCTTGGTTTAGTTTTTGCAATTTGGACGGGGAGGGTGGCATCGAAAATATATCTAATTTCTCCTACAATGGACACGGATATCCGCAGTTTTACCGGGATGGGATTTTCTTTTCTCACATACTTCACAGGGGTATCCGGCGGTTGTTAGGGAAAAGATAAATCGATCTTACACAGGGTGGGTAAAGACAGTCGGCACGCGCTATATGACGCTGCTCACAATAAAGTAACGTCATCATTTTACGTTGAGTAAACAAGTCGTAAAAATGGTCAGGGATATCCGCAGTTTTACCGGGTTGAGTTTTCTTATCTCACCCTATGGAAAAGACAAGCTACACCTGCTTTTTGCACGTTCTCAACAATTGAATTTCGTCACATCAACAGAACGATGACGTCACGTCGACTATTCAATCACGTCACGTCAACATGTCCCTGCATTAACGTAACGTCAATATTAGATACATAAGAGGGTAAACAGGGTAAGAGAAAAATAATCATTCACCCCCATTGGAAGTGAGACAGGGGAATCTCAATCCTCGGGGTAAGATAATTAAGCTGCTAAACACTCGGCAAGCCTCGTGTTTGGCAACTTAAGAATCTTCCCCTCGGGTTGAGATTCCCCTGTCTCACCCCAAAGGGGGTGAAATATTCTATTAATCTCAACCCTCAGGGTAAGATACTTAAGCTTCCAAACACTGGAAGTTGGCAGAGGTGAAGACGGCAAACGCTCAAACTATAAAGCTACCCAACACATGTTAAAAAACAACCGTATTTCTAACTGAATATTGAGAAAACGAGGCCAAAATCCTAGCAAAAAATAAAGATTTACTTGAATACCATTGAAAAAGTACAAGGAGAATAGGACCAGGTGATCCGAAAGAGTGAGCGTCCTCTCCTTCATTGACAGTACAGTGAAGGACAGGCGTATCAACTCCATTAATTAACTAATTTCATTTTCAAGGCCAGTAATAACCAGAATTTCAACGTTGAATTCAGAATACTTTAGACTTTCAATCCAATTACGGAATCCATGTATACATACAATCGACACACACATATATATCCGTTCCATGATACCATTCAGCAGAATGTCATAAGAATCGACTATCATCCCAGATCACATGTAAATACATCCTACAAGTTAGGGGTCCATGAAAAACGACAGATGAGCACGTTACAGCGGTAATGTGAACACGTGTCAGCGGTAATGTGAACACGTGTCAGCGGTAATGTGAACACATGTGATTATACGTCTAACACATATCAATGGCTGATACATGTCACGATGTTTCACGACGAAAACGTGTGATATAGCTTTGTTCATAGAACTGTATAAGCCAGACTCACGAGGGCGCGTGATTTGTTCGATATCCTCAAGAAAGATGCATACGTTTTTTTCTACTAGAGCCTTTCTTTCTTGGTAACGATCTCAGCTAAAACCATATTGAAATATTTACATACCTTATGCTTATTTTTGTAATCTTAAATTGTTGACACAACAATGTCAGCTAGTGGGTTGAGCGAATATTCAGGTGGGGATGGTTAGGCGGATGGGGCGAGTAAAGCAATTAGAAAAAAAAAAAAAAAAAAGGTGCAAGAGAAAAGTCTTTCAGTTAATGCACCACGCAACATATAGCGTCCATTCGCGAACTATCCCCTTCCAGTCTACTAGCGGCAAAAGAAAGGGAAGGATATTAATCGAGGCGAGCAATCTAAAACTTACTTGCATGCCATAGTCCGGGTTCTATTGGTACATCTTGACCGATCGCACATGGACGCAAAATATGTTTCTTTTGTACGTAGGCGTTAAGAGTTCATTCCCTTCCCTACATTAATTCAACATTTCCAGCATAAATGATAAAAGATAAACGATGAGATATATTTTGAAAATGCAAGCACGTGAACCGGTATCCTAGGCGAAATATAGTTGTGCGAAAACAAGAAGAGTAAAAAAAACCCCAACAAAACAAAACAAACGACGACAAAAAAAGCCCCCCCCCCCCCCCCCCCCCCTTTTCTCCCCACAAAAAAAACCCCCAACAAAAACGGTCTTCTAATTGAGGTAAAAATGGAAAGAATGTAAATTGTTCTGAAACTTCGATGTTACTGTAAAATGAATCACCGATTCCCAATAAACATGAAATTGAATGAGGTACCACAAAACCAATATTCCTTTTATACAGATATTCTAATGGAAAACTGTACAGGTTTTGGATCGATAGATTAAATTGTAACGCAGTGGTAGAGTGGGCTAATAAATAAATTAGCAATTCTGGCTATTGACGAAGTTCACTTATACATCGTCTTTAGATATGTTGACACTCTAGAGAAAATTGATGGAAATTGATCTCGTGTATGAATTCGAGACCTGTAAACATAACATCTTGTATAAAAAAAATGACATCTTGTATAACAAATAACATCTTGTATATCAAACAAAAAGCCACAAACAGGACCTGTTGGCAAGCAGAGTGAATATTGACAAGCTGACGAAATATTTTAAGGACAAGTTTTGTTTGTTTTCGTCTGAGTCTGTTACCTAGAAATCTAGTAACCAACTCTGAGTACCTGCGGTTAGGGGATATACATGTACCGACTGTCCCATTCATGATTCGCAAGAGGCGACTGAAGTTGTGATCATTTTGTCTTTCTTGACGCTGCCTCACGTTTGGTCTTGTAGTTGAGCGCTCGGCCCTGCGAGGTAGGAAGTGGGTTCTGTGCCAAGCCGTGACATACAAGAGTCATGTGTTAGGTAGGCTGTGGGTTCTGTGCCAAGCCCTGATATACAAGAGTCATGTGTTAGGTAGGCTGTGGGTTCTGTGCCAAGCCGTGACATACAAGAGTCATGTGTTAGGTAGGCTGTGGGTTCTGTGCCAAGCCCTGATATACAAGAGTCATGTGTTAGGTAGGCTGTGGGTTCTGTGCCAAGCCCTGATATACAAGAGTCATGTGTTAGGTAGGCTGTGGGTTCTTTGCCAAGCCCTTATATACAAGAGTCCTGTGTTAGGTAGGCTGTGGGTTCTGTGCCAAGCCCTGACTTACGAGAGTCATTTGCTAGGAAGGCTGTAGGATTTAAGCCCAGGCCGTGACATACAAGAAGCATATGTTAGGAATGCTGTGGATTCTGTGCCAAGGCCGTGACATACCAAAGTCATGTGTTAGAAAGGCTTTTTGTTATGTCCCTAGATCGTGAATTTATGTAATTATGCACGTTAGTGACTGGAAAGGAGGCCATGTCAATTTGTCTGTGACATGATTTCCGGTGTCAGTATAATGAACCGGAAGCTATGTCACATCAATGTGTCTGTGACATGACTTCCGGTGTCAGTACAATGAACCTGAAGAAATGTCATACCAATGTGTGTAGTGAAATACATGTAGCTGTATGAATTGGACCTTGAGTCGATCAGTTTGAAGTAGCCATAGTCTAACAATTATGCAATCCACTAAGCGGTTATGTATGATCGGAGAGGCCTGCTTCACAATTTTTAGTATTTTTTTTCTTGCATACTTGTTCATATATCACAAACCACGAAAATCGGGAGGCTACAGAATAAAGTCAGAGAGTTTAGACACTTTTGTCTCTGTGGTGCAATTTTGACCTTTATCCAGTGTCAGATATGAGAATGTAAAGAAATCCCAGAAGTATGTTTTTCTTGTTTTCTTTCTCTTTGTTTGTCATATTGAATAAAACGTGTTTGTTAGACACATATTATACTTGATGTGTTAAAGCCGACAAAGAAACCCCGTGTAAGTGAAGTCTCGTCCATCTATCAGTTTTTGTAAGACGTCTTTCTGCCTAAAATGTATGACATCCCCACGCTATGACCACACCTCGATACATAACACAGAACATTTACAGTGTACAGTACAAGGCTATGTATAAAAAATACAAACGACGTATCTTTTTATTAGCTGACATTTATACCTCACGAGCAACTTATCTTTAATCTTTAAAAATGCTTTTGCAGATGTTAATGATACTGCCCAGGGAGTGTTCATTGGCGACTTTCAAAGGGAAATAAATTGGTAGCGATTTATGTTGTTTAAATAGACGGCCAATAAAATGGTAAGATTAAAAAGCAGTCCTATTCTGATGATGTTTTATTCCAATAAATTTCCAACCCTCCGTCCCAGCCTAATTAGGCCCAGAACGACATTCACACCTGTGTCAAGTCCTCGTACGTATAAACTTACACAGGGATATTGTCTACAGAAGTACCCAAGGCATTTAGAAAAGCACTCCACGAAAAGGAAATGAGCTCCTAGCGTCATCAGACCGACACATACTAACAAGATAGAAGAATTAAACCGGTGGATTGAAGATTCAGTTTTCGTTGCGTGGTGTAAGTATCTTCGATTGCCTTGGATTGAAACCGACAAGTAAGTATTCCCGGGCGTCGAGAGGCGCCACATGAGAGGCTTTGATTGAGCCACCGTATAGGTTGTCTTTGACAGGATATAGAGGGCGCTGGTGTCACTGTATGGTCCCTGGTCCGCGTTTTTCAGTTTGTAAATCGTGTCTGTTACATCTAATATCTGGCTATTGTTTATATGATGATCAAGCCATTCGGTGAAGCCGAGTAAGGTGAGAATATTCAGATTAAACGTGTCTTGATCTCATAACGTACAAGAGTCCTGCAGTCGAGAGCATACTAACTTTTACAGAGATACGAAGTTAGCATTTGTATGTCTTTATCTAAAAGATTTAGCTTAAATACCAATCTTACTCTGATTAGAATGGTTCTAACACGTCAACCAAAACATCTCGGTGAATTCCATCATGTTTACAGGAAGTTTTTGTTTTTGTTCTAGGGGTTCAAAACACCAATAGACAGAGTCAAATGTGGATCTTTTATTTAAAAGTGTTATAATGTAGGCAGAGGCACGGAGGGAAATTCTGCAGTGGGGCTATTTTAGTCTCTTCCTACGATCAACATGTAATGGTATAAAACGGGTATTATTATTGGACACTCCAAAGTCTTCTTGCAGTGTAAACTTTTGATATTTCTCTAAAAACTTAGAACCTGCATTACCACAATATGGTTAAGAGCTTCACAATTTTGAGTAGTTATTGATAACATAAATAAGAAGTTAATAAGTGTGTCGCATCCGCCTATTTAATCGAAAGGATGTATTTAAAAAAAAACTTATGGTCGCCATAAAAAAGATGATGATTTATGTTGGAGGTTGGTTGGTTGACGGGGTGTGACCTCCACACCACAACCATTTATGTCATATGTGGATGGTATCATTATTATTATTATTTCTTTATTTCCTCCAAGATGTGAAGAGTATACAGAAATGATTTACAAATTAGAACAAAATTCATTCACGCTCATTTTCACCTCTCGCATAAGGATTCACGCGTTACACAATAAACTACAGATATAATAATGATTACATGATGTTAGTAAAGGAAATTTCTTCGCATGTTTCTTAAGTTAAAACACATTAGATTCTTAGTTAGCACATATATACGTACTTCATTTTTAGAAAATGAATAGCAGTCATTTCATTATGTGGTCTAATGCAAATGCATTTTATATACATGTATGAATTATTAACAACATTAATAATAATTACAAGTTCTCTTTTTCATATGAAATAATTACAAAATACCACTGCATTGAAGAATCTTGAATACAATAACGATTGAATTAACTCTGAAGTCCTCGAGTTCGTATGAGGATAAGTCATAATTGACGATACCCCCAAGAAGAACATGGAGAAGATGGTAATTTGACAACGTGTTAAGGTAACATACAAAATCGATATCTTTTATAGTACAAAGAACACACCACAGTTGGTCACGCAAAGACTCTGTATGAGAGCATTCAAGCACGCTATGTAAGATTACATCATTGTAAATTAAACCACAATATTGACACAAAAATACATTTTCGTCATCTCGCATTTCGACACAAAGTTTAACAATTTGTTTAAAACATGAACTGTATTGGGGGAAATGTAGAGCTAATTTCCATATTGAATATGGTTGTATTTTATTATGCAAAAGACCGAAACGAGAAAATTCTTTATCAGTTTTCATTCTTTCACATAGATTAAACTCCTCACAATTTCTTACATGGTCATTCACTAATCGTTTCCATTGGCATCTGTTTGGGAACAAGCCACTCTTCAAGAATTCACCAAGAACATAATTCAAATTATATTTTGTCAAAATATTGACAATGTCGGGAATAAAACCTCTGGAGAAAGTACACAGTTTGTAATCAAATATGCGCTTTATAGAAATTTCGCGCGTCAAAACTCCAACATCCATGGAACATATTCTACCAAGGAATAGTAATTTTTTCACACTGATATATACTTCTATTGAAAACCAACCGATCAATGACGTACACATGTCTGTTCTTGTTCTTACATTAAAACCCTGAATTGATTTTATAATGAAGTTCTGTGCTTTTTCAAGCATGTACATTTCATTGTTCTTTAACTGCCACAATTCGCAACCATAGAGTGCGGAAGGATATACTTTACATTTAATGATTTTAGCAATGGTTAAAGGATTGAGGGCACATTGGTGTGCTCCAGAACGAATTAAGTACATTACACCACATTTTAATTTGGAGCAGGCACGTTCTGTACGTTCGACATTGTTGTTTCTATTGTTTAATAAAACACCAACATGATTTATGCTATCTACAATTGGTAAATTCTTTTCGTAAAAGGATACATTTCGACAAGTACTTGGCTTCTTTTTGTATGTGAAAACAACAATTTTAGATTTAGAGGCGGAAAATGTAAATCGCCACTTTCTACTGTAATTGTCACACATAGATAGTAAGTGTTGGAGACTTTCGACGTTATTGGTAATTACACATATATCATCTGCTTGTGTAGGTATATTAACACGTGATGAATGGACTACTGCTCCTTTTCCACTGGATTCTACTTCGTTTAACAAATCATTGATAAAAACAAGATACATTTTAGCAGACAAAGAACCTCCTTGTAAGATCCCTCGTTTCATAATTACACTTTCTGATTTAAAACCATTAAAAACAACATTACTAGTGAAACACGAGTACATTTGTTTCATAATAAGCCATATTTTCCCTTTAATACCCATATTGTACAATTTGTAGAATAAGCCTTCTTGCCATACAGAATCAAAGGCTTTATTGCTATCAAGAAAAGCAACAAGAACTTCAGATCCATTCTCTAAGTTATAATTAATACTCTCTTGTAAATTAAATGAAGTGCATAGACTACACAGTTTTTTCCGATAGGCTGATTGCTGTCTGTTAGGAAAAGTATGAGATTCTAGAATGGGATTTAAACGGGTAGACAAAAGTGTTTCAAAAATCTTAAAAAATACAGGAATTAATGTAATACCTCTGTAGCTATTGGGGTCATCTTTCGGTTTTTTATCACCTTTATAAAGAGTAACAATGATGCCGACTTTCCAAGATTTTGGAATATACTCGTACTTAATTATAAGATTAAACAAAAACGTGATATGTTCAATCATCAGATCATTACAATATTTGACATGCTCATACACAAGACCATCTGGACCACCAGATTTATCATTCTTCAGACATTTGCATATATTCGAAACCTCTTTCACACTGAATTCTTTTTCAAGAAATACATCTTTGTCATGCATTGCTTTTACACACATGTTTGATACATTACTGTTCACATGATTTGAGAACTCTTCATCGAATAATGTATTGGATTCATTTTGAAATAATTTACTAAAATGTATACCCCATGCCTTTGCTATTTCGCTGGGATTACGTAGGACATTACCATCATATTTTAGTTCTGTCTGTGATAATTTGGGTTTATGTGATTTACTTTTATATAGTTGCCAAAACAGCGTTTGGTCAACTTCACCTGATCTATCAATTTCTTCGAATTGGCCTTTCATATATTGGTTAAAAGCAATTCTTAGCTTCTTTCTAAAAATGGTTTTACATGACTTATAGTCTAAAAAATAAACATCAGTACCTCTACATTGGCCATTGTCTTTCCAAAGTTGCCTTTTACTACGCATTAGATTGTGCACAAATGTTAACTCTTCATTCCAGTAAGGCTTTAAGTGCCTTCTGAATTTGCGTTTCTGTATGCATTGACTAGATGCACTGAGCAAAACAGATTTCAGAACATCATAATAAATATCTATGTCTGAAGTCGACGTTACATTTTGAGGCAATATTACTGAACTGAGATAATTATCGACTGTAGACTTATACTTTTTGATTTGGTCACTATTTACTGCTTTTTTCCAGTTATATCTCAAAAATTCACTATTGCACTGGATGGATGGAATTTTGGGAGTTCTTACAGAACACAGGACAGGGAGATGTTCTGACGTGTTTACTTCGCACTCGTCTAATACTTCAGACTTTTCTATTAAATTATCTATGGTTTTTTCAACAAGTATATGGTCAATCATCGTATAGTGACCCGTGGTAGGACAAAATGTATAATTAGGACCTTTACAATTGGCCTGTACGTTTACCGAAAGCAAATTGTTTCTTTCCAAAAACTTTTCAAAAACTTCTGATCTTTCATTACACAGAAATTGGTACCTTGGACCCTTAACTTTTACATTCATGTCACCTATGATGATAACTTTACCCTTCTCTGAATATACAGTAACAAGAGAGTCTAATACGTCGAGAGTTTCCTTGAAGGCATCAAAGTGTCTTGAAGATGCCGGCATATATACCGCAAATACATAGATGTAGTTACTATCAGATTCTTGAATTTCAATACCAACTATCCGAGGACTATCGGTTAGTATCTCTTGAACGTTTAGATCGGACTTAAAAAGGATACAAACGCCGCCTCTGATATTACATTTATACCGAAAAGGGTCTATTTCGTGTACAGGTTTTACTATACTGGAGTAACCACAATGATTAAACGTGTCAAAGAATGACAAGTTGTACTCTCTCACCCAATGTTCAGACAAACCACAAATATCAATATTGTATTCATCCAGGCATCGTAGAAGGTACGGCGTCCCTGCCATGACACCTTCTATATTCCAACACATAAGATTTAATTTGTTATGTATTTTGTTCATGTTCGGTGACAAAAACAGTTTTGGGGAGCCAGGGCCGAACAGACACACCTTCAGGCCAGAAGGATGGATCCTGTAGGTTGTTGTGTTCATCGTCAACAACGTTTACCTGTGCCGACGCCGTTCGCTTCCAACGCTTTTCAAAATATCGTAGGAACGTAACTGTAACGCTTCTCTCTTCAAGGAAACTTCTCATTCCTTGTTCTGAGGACATTCTCTTATTTATACCGTAAATGTAGTATCTGCGTGTTCTCTTTCTTCTCTCTGGAGTAGTGAATCCAACGAAGTCTCTCTTTATGGGCACTGCAGATGACGAAGACAGAGAAGATCTACACACCGATGTCGGAAAGTGTACGGGTATTGATGACGTCGCGTCAGGTTTCACTTTGTCGTTCGTTTTTGGTGTTTTGTTGCTCACAATAGCGGAAAAGCTCTTAACAGGTCCAGCTGTTTCACTTGTAGGGTTGACCATTTTAAGAGGGGTGTCGGGATTCTGAGCTTTGGTGTTTGGGGGTGGATGGGCCTTCTCCAAGATTTCACACAATGTAACTGGTAGTTTTGGTGAAGGTGGATCTTGTAACGGCATAAACCGGTTGTTCACTTCGACCCTGTATATTTCCTCAACAGGGTTGGATTTTTCAACATTTTCGTGTATCTTGTGCTTCAATTGTCTTTTAATGTCAGTTAATTGCTTTTGTGTGTTGTCAGCGACCTTCTGTAATGATTTTATTGAACCTTCCATCGCGTGAATGTCGTCCTCACACTGTTTTGTGGTTTGCATGACATGTTTGAGTCTATTCTTGATACCTTCGGTGCCATTAGACTTGTTGTCGTCAAACCTCCGTGTTATTATGCTGCAATCAGTGACCTTTTCATTCATGTCCTTCATTGAAAATTTGAATTTCATACCTAATCGTTTAAGGTCACCTATCTGTTTTGTCAGATCAGAATTGTCTTTCTGTACCACTTGAAATTCAGACGTAAGAACTGCGATAGATCTCTTTAACGAAGAATTTTCGCATGTGTTCTTCTCTAGAGCGCGGCGAGTATCTTCGTTTTCCTGAATTAGGCTGTCAATCTGTGTTCTCAAAACACAGTTAGAGAATGGAAAGAAATCCCAGAAGTATGTTTTTCTTGTTTTCTTTCTCTTTGTTTGTCATATTGAATAAGACGTGTTTGTTAGACACATATTATACTTGATGTGTTAAAGCCGACAAAGAAACCCCGTGTAAGTGAAGGCTCGTCCAACTATCAGTTTTTGTAAGACGTCTTTCTGCCTAAAATGTATGACATCCCCACGCTATGACCACACCTCGATACATAACACAGATCATTTACAGTGTACCGTACAAGGCTATATATAAAAAATACAAACGACGTATCTTTTTATTAGCTGACATTTATACCTCACGAGCAACTTATCTTTAATCTTTAAAAATGCTTTTGCAGATGTTAATGCTACTGCCCAGGGAGTGTTCATTGGCGACTTTCAAAGGGAAATAAATTGGTAGCGACTTTATGTTGTTTAAATAGACGGCCAATAAAATGGTAAGATTAAAAAGCAGTCCTATTCTGATGATGTTTTATTCCAATGAATTTCTAACCTTCCGTCCCAGCCTAATTAGGCCCAGAACGATATTCACACCTGTGTCAAGTCCTCGTACGTATAAACTTACACAGGGATATTGTCTACAGAAGTACCCAAGGCATTTAGAAAAGCACTCCACGGAAAGGAAATGAGCTCCTAGCGTCATCAGAACGACACATACTAACAAGATAGAAGAATTAAATCGGTGGATTGAAGATTCAGTTTTCGTTGCGTGGTGTAAGTATCTTCGATTGCCTTGGATTGAAACCGACAAGTAAGTATTCCCGGGCGTCGAGAGGCGCCACATGAGAGGCTTTGATTGAGCCACCGTATAGGTTGTCTTTGACAGGATATAGAGGGCGCTGGTGTCACTGTATGGTCCCTGGTCCGCGTTTTTCTGTGTTTGTAAATCGTGTCTGTTACATCTAATATCTGGCTATTGTTTATATGATGATCAAGCCATTCGGTGAAGCCGAGTAAGGTGAGAATATTCAGATTAAACGTGTCTTGATCTCATAACGTACAAGAGTCCTGCAGTCGAGAGCATACTAACTTTTATAGAGATACGAAGTTAGCATTTGTATGACTTTATCTAAAAGATTTAGCTTAAATACCAATCTTACTCTGATAAGAATGGTTCTAACACGTCAACCACAACATCTCGGCGAATTCCATCATGTTTACAGGAAGTTTTTGTTTTTGTTCTAGGGGTTCAAAACACCAATAGACAGAGTCAAATGTGGATCTTTTATTTAAAAGTGTTATAATGTAGGCAGAGGCACGGAGGGAAATTCTGCAGTGGGGCTATTTTAGTCTCTTCCTACGATCAACATGTAATGGTATAAAACGGGTATTATTATTGGACACTCCAAAGTCTTCTTGCAGTGTAAACTTTTGATATTTCTCTAAAAACTTAGAACCTGCATTACCACAAATATGGTTTAGAGCTTCACAATTTTGAGTAGATATTGATAACATAAATAAGAAGTTGATAACAAATATGTCGTCTAGAACTCGCCAGAACTCTACACAAGTGTGTCGCATCCGCTTATTTAATCGAAAGGATGTATTTTAAAAAAAAATATGGTCGCCATAAAAAAGATGATGATTTATGTTGGAGGTTGGTTGGTTGACGGGGTGTGACCTCCACACCACAACCATTTATGTCATATAGTGATGGTATCATGATACTATTGTGTGGGACATAACTCCGGTAATAGATGGAAATTGATACAAAGATTAAAGTCGAACTCGAACTCGAAATTCTTAATTCATGAAAAAAAATGTATCATGTTACATAATTTGATATGATATTGATGTGACAAGTGGTAAAAAAACCGTTGCTGTATATTGCCGGAGCATTTTTACTTTGCCGGTCCCCAGAAAAATGGCGCTAAAGCTTAACACCGCCGAAGTCGGTGTCTTATAAGAGAATTCGCGCTTCTCTCTAAAATCTTATCTAGGGGTTTTGGGGTGTTTTTAAGGTAAAAATTGAGTTCTACATACCTTATTTCGGTTAAAAACCAACGTTTTAAATGTTGTTTTTTAACAGCGAAATCGCATAGTTTTCATGATGGTTTCTCGGTTCACATTTTGGAAATTCCCCTCTGTTGACATGGGGCGCGTGCGACGCATGCGCATTTGTAACGTTTATATTTGGTTCAAAAATGTAAACATTGACATGTGCTTTTGTTTAACATGCCTTTCCGATTGCGAGGTTAAGTATCGAAATGTGAAACTGTTGAAATTTTAATCGAGTGGCTTATCGGCTTGGGATTATTATTGGATGTACGTGCCTTACCATGTAAATGTTGTGAAAAGGGCGTTCTTGGACTCCGTAAAGACAAATCCTACTCCAGTGATTGTTATGTTTGGCGTTGCAGTGACAAGAAATGTCATAAAAAAAGTGTCTGTACGAAAGGGATCATGGTTTGAAAACCATAATTTGACTTTGGAGCAAATTGTGTACATTACATATTTTTGGGTTTATAAATGCAACCAAGAATTTGTTTGTCATGAACTCAGTATTTCCCATAAAACTATAGATGACTGGTATAATTTTGCAAGAGAGGTTTGTACCGAAATTCTGTGTAAAAATGAAAATAACATCGTTGGGGGAGAAGGCAAAGTCGTCGAAATAGACGAAAGCAAATTATGGAAGAGGAAGTTTCACAAAGGTCGAAAGGTTGACGGGATTTGGGTGTTTGTAGGGATTGAAAGAGACTCTAAAAAGTGTTGTTGTTTTTTCTGTACAGTGGAGAACAGAACTGCTAATACACTAAATAGAAATTATTAAAAACAACATAAGACCGGGAACAACTATCATCAGTGATTGAAGGCGTACTCCTACTTAAAGAAAGAGGGATTCACGCATTTGACCGTAAACCACTCAGTCAATTTCGTTGATCCAGTGTCCGGCGCTCACACAAACACTATTGAGTCCACATGGAGAGCACTAAAACATTCATTGCCAAAAAACAGGAACAGTTAAAACTCTGTACGACAGCTATTTTGCACAATACTGCGTCAGAAAACTTTTCCTTAATGACACACCTGAAAAAGTTCTTAAGTTTTGTGAGCTAATTAAGGAGGTCTTTGACCCAAATACCATCAAGAACGAAGTCGTTGGGGTTCGATCAACAAACAGTATTGTCTCAGTCGTTTCCAAAAAACCTAGACTTCCATTTGCTAACATAACCAATCTAAATGGTAGCTTGGATGACTTTCAAGTGTAAGGTAAGTCCTTTATTATCTATTAGGGGCTGACGCCCCAAAACCCCGCTTAGAATACCTAACCTGACCGAAGCGAGAAAACAAAATGGCGGATAGTATTACTCGACCTGGCAACCGACCTCGGGTCACGTAAGTTCATGGGTCATGCGCATTGAATACACTTCTGGGGACCGGCAAAGTAAAAACAACCCGAAATTGATACGGCAAACATTTCGCTAAAAATACGGGAAACAATTATGAGAATTTCTTATGTCCAAGGGGCCGTAACTCCAGCAAAATGATAAAGAATATTAACACAGGTTTCAAGTATGACCTGCAATCCATTATTAATATGATGTGGCAAGCTGTAGAAAAACAGACCTGATTGCTAATTATGCGAATTTACAATGTGCAAATATATTCATAACTCCAGCAAAAAATGAAAATTTCAACACATTGGTTCAGACTCGATCTGTGATTCAATATCATAAAGCCATCTATCAAGTAACAAAGTGATGAAGCAAGCAGTAGCGGGGGAAAATTCTTATTTTCAAAGGGCAATAACTCGAGTAAAATTGAAATATTGACATGGGGTTTGAACTCAAAACTGTAATTCATTCTGACAAAGCCACATAGTAATTTACAAATTGATGTGATAAGCGGTTAGGAAACAAAATCCGAACAACTAAAGATTGACGTGTAAAGTGAATCTTTAAGTGTCCACCATACTTTTCTGGGGACACAATAACATAGTGATCCCCCCCTTTAAAATGTCTCATATTGGCACACAGTAACATCCTCGCAGCAACAGGGGTCGGACAAGGAGCGTAGTCAAAGAGACATCAACAGCCAAGGTCATGGGGCGGGAGTCAAAGAGACATCAACAGCCAAGGTCATGGGGCGGGAGTCAAAGAGACATCAACAGCCAAGGTCATGGGGCGGGAGTCAAGGAGACATCAGCAGCCAAGGTCATGGGGCGGGAGTCAAAGAGACATCAACAGCCAAGGTCATGGGGCGGGAGTCAAAGAGATATCAACAGCCAAGGTCATGGGGCGGGAGTCAAAGAGACATCAACAGCCAAGGTCATGAGGCGGGAGTCAAAGAGACATCAACATTCAGGGTCATGGGGCGGGAGTCAAAGAGACATCAACATTCAGGGTCATGAGGCGGGAGTCAAAGTTACATCAACAGCCAAGGTCATGGGGCGGGAGTCAAGGAGACATCAACAGCCAAGGTCATGAGGCGGGAGTCAAAGTTACATCAACAGCCAAGGTCATGGGGCGGGAGTCAAAGAGACATCAACAGCCAAGGTCATGAGGCGGGAGTCAAAGAGACATCAACAGCCAAGGTTATGGGGCGGGAGTCAAAGAGACATCAACAGCCAAGGTCATGGGGCGGGAGTCAAGGAGTTACATCAACAGCCAAGGTCATGGGGCGGGAGTCAAAGTTACATCAACAGCCAAGGTCATGGGGCGGGAGTCAAAGAGACATCAACAGCCAAGGTCATGGGGCGGGAGTCAAGAAGACATCAACAGCCAAGGTCATGGGCAGGAGTCAAGGAGACATCAACAATCAGGGTCATGAGCACTGTAGACAAAGAGACAACAATAGCAAAGGTCATGAGCAATGGAGTCAAGGAGACACCAATAGGGCAACGAGTACTGGCTTCCAGGATGAAGAGAGCAGAATTGATCGTAATCCCCGGAGAATTGAAAATGCATTCATTTTAAGGCATATAATATTTCATCTTGCTTACTTAATATAATTTAAATGAAGAATATCTCATCTTGATACATTTTATTTTCTTACCAAAAATGTAATTATTCACGTTTATTTAGCAAAAAATTGTTGTGTTGACAATTGACCTGCCATCGTCACGCTTTTGATATGAATTAAAACAAGATTTTGTGTTTTTCTCAATTTCCCTATGTGCTTTATTTCTGATGTGTAAAATGTTTCAACAAAATAATAAATCACTTAAAAGTCATCACGTTCGAAGGCATTGCATCATCTATTTATTGTATCGATTAAAAAAGTCAATTTCAAATGAATGATTCAATATAAAGAACTGAATAACCCGCGTTTCTTGTCGAGTTTTCTGTGAAAAGACTTCAATTTACATCTTTAAAGTGATAATGATTTTTGTGTCACGACTTTCAGTGAGTGTCATAGTCACGTGTCCTGCGTGACCTCTGGGGTTCGGGAAGGATGTTAAATACTGTTAAGGAAGAGAAAACATGAAAGTGGTTATTTCAAACAACGAGGTTTCGGGCTATTTAGAGCGACAGGAAGTCGCGAATTACAGAAATCGACCATGTTTTAAGTGCACCGAAACAACCAGCAGTGCAATTCCTCGTGGAGTTTTGACGCAGACGACATCCGGGCCGGAATAGTCTCTTGTTACCCCTTATACCGAGTCATTTTTTAGACAGAACGCAGTTTGTTTTACCAACACAATTATCAGTTTAATCCCAAAAGGGGTTTCAATATTATGTTTTTTGTTGATTTGTTTGAAAACCAATTACGTAACATCTGATCAATCGGTTAAAGGGAGGCGATTAAATGTGTGCAATGAAGATATCTGATATAACATTTGTAGGCATTCCAGTGCAAAATGGT